>NC_137952.1:37255237-37855237 GCF_963924665.1 Micromys minutus | reverse complement strand
AGTACTTGCTTAGCATGCACAATGCCCCGAGTTTGATCCCTTAGACAGAATTAACTAGATTTGGTGCCCCATACCTGTAATCTACCTCCCTTGGAGAGACTGGCTTTATCGTTCGTTTGAGGCCAGTCTGGGATACAAGAGACCCTGCTAAAATGATAATAATTCACAATCAAACACATAATAGATCTGCTATGTGCTGGCATCAGTACTGGTGTGGAAACACAGGACTTCACTGTAACCTTGCTTCCGTAGGCCTGGTACCTCACATGTGGCCACACTACACTGTGTCAGTGAATGCTACCTTAATAGCCTCAGCTCAGATTCTAGGCTATTGTCAGTTAGGATCACAGTGGTCTTGTTTTTTGTTTGTTTGTTTGTTTGTATTCTGAGCATAGAAAGTTTTACGATCTTACAGAAACATTAAGTGTACAGTGGACACCTTTAATCTCTGGGCTCAGAAGGCAGAAGCAGGTGGAGTCCCGGGGCAGCCAGAACTACATAACAGACCCTGTCGCAAACAAGCAAAAGTCACAATGGTTTAATAAAGGAAAAAAGGCTTAATATTTTCCCATTGTCATGCCTCTCAGCATGTAAGTATACCATTTCTATATCTGGGGCTGAAGAGGTTGCTCAGTGCCAAGGAGTACATCTGCTCTGACAAGTAAGCTTACATATCCACATAGACTGCTAGTCCATGCCTTCAGTCCCAGCACTTGGGAGGCAAAGGCCAGCCTGGTCTACAGAGTGAGTTCCAGGATAGCCAGGGCTATACAGAGAAACCCTGTCTTCTAAAACTAAGCTAAACCAAAACAACAAAACTTTAAAGAAAGAGAAAAATGTGGATTATATTGTGTTTAAATTTTTGTCTTTTTTTTTTTTTTTTTTTTAGAGATCCATCTCACTGCATAGACCTGGAACTAACTATGTAGACTAAGACAGTCTCACAGAGATCTTTCTTTTTGCCTCTGCTAACCAAGTGGTAGGATTGAAGGCATCCACAATCACACCTGGCTTGAAGTGGCAATTAAAAAAAAAATCAAATATTCAGGAAGCAGGCAGGCAGATAGACTTCTGTGAGTTCAAGGTCAGCCTGGTCCACATTGTGAGTTTCAGGCCAGCCAAGGTTACACAGTGAGACCTGTCTCAAAACAAAAGCTGTTTGAGTTGCTAACTTGAATTTCATTCCAAAAAATATATTAATTGAGATTTGGCTTGGGATTAGATTTCCAGCAACTTCAGACATGAATGTCCCGTGTGGTTATTTTTTTTTTTCTCATTGCTCTGACAGAATACCGACAAACATGACATCAGGGAAAGGTCTGTTTGGATGACCACTTGAGGCTATCATGGTAGGGAAGTCCAATGCAGCGTGCTTGTGAGTTATGTCTAGCTGAGAAGCAGAGAGAGGGACCTGTGCTCAGTTTACTTCCAGTTTGTGGGGTTACTGCCACTCACATTCAGGCTTCTAGATTTGGGTTCCTTTTTTTTCCTTTTTTTCAAAATTAGTATTTTCCTGTACTATGTGTTTTGGTTGTTTTCCTTGCAAGTTTGTGTGTCCTGGGACCGGAGGATCTGATAGTGGACAGTTGTGAGCTACCATGTGGGTGCTGGAAATTGAACCCCAGTGCTTTTAACTGCTGAGGGAACACTTTTATATCAAGAAGGTGTGTTTTCATGATGGTTCTCAGTCCCATCAAATTGGAAATCAACATGAACAATCATAAATCTCTAAACATACTTCTTCCTTTTTGAACTATGTATTCATATAAAGCAGGAGGTCACCAATGATATTATAAAGTCCAGAGATCAATCACCTCTGAAAATGACGACGCTCTGTGCACTGTCAAAGCATATCCGTATCAATATGTGAATTTGACTTTGTCCTAATTAGTGGTAAAAATCGTGTATACCATAGAGTTGCTTTAAAATAAAATTCTTCTAAATTTATCATCAGTCAATGTTTGATTCAATTTTAAACCAGTTTTATGTCTATACTCTTGAGGTCACATACAACATTCCTCAGGTGAAGGGGGATACAAATGAAAAATTGGTCCTGCCTTGGACGACTGAGTTCTTGAGACAAAACAAACAACAACAGCAAACCCTAAAGTTAGTAAAGGCTAACTTTTATAATTCAATAAGTTTGGGTTTCACAACGCAGAATAAATTTTTTCCCCTGGGACACAGTTTCTCAGTCTAGCCTAGGCAGTCCTGGAACTCTCTATAGACCAGGCTGCCTCCAATTTAGAGATTCACCTGCCTCTGCCTTCTGAGTTCTGGGATTAAAGTTGTATGCCTCCAGGGCTGGAGAGATGGCTCAGTGGTTAAGAGCACTAATCCTGACGTCCTGAGTTCAAATCCCAGCAACCACATGGTGGCTCACAACCATCTGTAATGAGATCTGATGCCCTCTTCTGGTGTGTCTGAAAACAGCTACAGTGTACTCATATAAATAAGATAAATAAATCTTAAAAAAAAAAAAAGACTCTTTAAAAGTTGTGGGCCATTACACCTGACTGAACTTTAAATTTCTTGTTTTTGGACAGGACTTCTCAGTGTAGCTTTGACTGTCCTGGAAGTAGTTGGGTAGACCAGGCTAGCTTCTGCCTCCCAAGTGCTGGGACTAAAGGCATGCCCCACCACCAGGCAGAACTTTAACTTTTAAGTCTCTTCCTCCCCTCTCTCCCCCCCTCCCCCCTCTAAGGTTGTAAAGGTTAGAAGATCTCAGACAGAAGCCCCTTCCCTTCTCTCAGCAGCTCTAGAGGCCTGTTCTTAGGTTTCCTGCTAGTGTCTTCCTCACTTTAAAGAGCACCCACCTCCTCCTTTCTTTGTCCCTGAATACAGCTGTGCCTCTCTCCTGCATCATTAACTTTACACAGGTCTCTATGTCAACACATAGGCATGCTCTCCCTTTACATACAGAATGCCCAACTCAATAACTTTGTCTGCCTGCCACCAATCTCTCCCGTGTCCCTGAGGGTTCAAGGTCTCAAGTGAACACCTGCCATCCCTGATTGCTGTTGTTGACTATAGTTCCACTAGAATGCCAGGGACAAGAACCGTATCTGCTGAGACTCAAGAGCCTACAGGATATATGAGCAGAAAGCACAACCAACATTTTTAGCCTGGCCGGGTAGCTCTTGCCTTGTAATTTTTCTAAGAAGAAAATCATTTCACTTTAGTTTTATTCTTTTTATCCCCCTTACACTTAAGAGTTAAAAAGTTAAGAGCACATGCCTTTAAACTCAGAACTCAGCCTGGTATACAGAGCAAGTTTCAGAACAGTGAGGACTGATACATAGAGAAACTCTGTCTCATTAAAAAAAAAAAAGTTAAAACATCATGGTAATTATATTGATATTCTCCCCTAGGATACATTGCCTTTCTGGTATGTTGACACTGTCTTCTTTAGACCTGGATTCTGGCATCAGACTGGTTAGACAGAACTGAATTCTCTTTTTACTTTTTGACACGTGACATGTCAAAGTTTTAGTAGTTTGTTTGTTTGTTTGTTTTTTGAGATAAAGGGGTCTCACTATGTAATTTCAAACTTGAGATTCCCCTGCCTCATCCCCTAAGTGCCAGGATGACCAGTATGTTTTGCTACACTCAGGTTGGGGAGTTTCTTAACCCCTCAGTTTCTTCATTTGTATGATGAAAGTAATAGTACACACACAGTCCACTTATTTGTTCTGTGGACCAAATGGGATACTGAAAAATACCCATTTTTGGAACGGAAGTGAACTCAATGAAAAATTGTTATACCCTTCTTCAATTATACATCATTTTAACATAGTATTTTTTTTCTTACAACTTTATTTTTTAAAAAAGGGAGATACATGTACAGATTTTTAAAGCATCTTGGCATAAAACTATATGAATATATTTTAGCCAGTACTTGAGTTTTTTAAAGGTTTGATAGTATGCATTGAAATCTTACTAGTTTTAACATAATATTTTACTACTTAAAAATTACATTTGCTTTTGTGTGGGTGGGCATGTGTGGAAGTTAATAAAAATCTACTCTCTATTATCATGTGGGCCCAAGGGATTGAACTTAGACAATCAGGCTTGGAGGCAAACACTTTTACATTCTGAGACATCTCTTTTAATAATTTTGTTTAGAATACTTATATCCTTCTAAGATATATTGGTCATAAATAACTATTTGGGGGTTTTTGTTGTTGTTGTTGTTGTTGTTGTTGTTTTGCTTGTGTTTTTCTCCCTTTCTTTCCTTTTCCTGGCAACCCTCCAACTTCTTCCCTGTCTGTCCCCAGATTGCATCGTGTGATAGGTTAATAAAATGATCTGCAGTTGACAGATGAGCAGTTTATAGCACTTCATAGCAGTTTGGCCAATTGATGAATCATTTTGATCATTTGATAAAATAGTTTAATTTTGAGGGCTGGAGTGAGATACCCAGCACCCACCTGGCAGCTCACAACTGTCTGTAACAGTGCCAGGGGACACACAGATACACTCGCAGTAACAACACCAATTCCCATAAAAATAAATCTTAAAACAACTAGAACTTTAATGTTGAGCCAGGTAGTGTTTATTTGATTTGCTCAAGTTTCCTCTTTTTTTTTTTTTTTTTAAATTTATTTTATTTCATTCATGAGTACACTGTAGCTGTCAGACATACCAGAAGAGGGCATCAGATCCCATTACAGATGTTTGTGAGCCACCATGTGGTTGCTGGGAATCGAACTCAGGACCTCTGGGAGCGCAGTCAGTGCTCTTAACCACTGAGCCATCTCTCCAGCCAGATAGGCACTCTTGTAATCTGAGCATCTCAGACCTCAGAATGTAGTGCTGTGTAACTAGTGGGTTTTAAAAGAATGCCAGATGGTTGAAAAGCAATTGTGAGCACCCACCCCGGCTAGTGCGGCCTTTGAAAGCCAGCTGGGTAACGCTTCTCTGCTCTGGAGGTAAGAACCAGACACTTTGTTCCATGCTAGCCGGACAGTGGGTAGCTGGCCGGTGGCCTTTGTGGGGATTGGTCACTCTTGGAAAGCCAGCCTGGGCTTTCCATCTAGCCTAAGGATAGCCATACTACAGTTAGTTGCCTGTGCCAGGCCTCCCTGTGTGGTTCCTGCTTCAGGGAGTGAAGCAGGCCGGCAGTGTCGAGGAAGAGGAGCCACTGGTATTAGAAGTGAACCCTGTGTTATGAATTGCTTTGGGGAAGCTCAGTACAACCTGCATTTTTATGAATTTTATGCTAAGGATAGAAGAGATGCTCGTCAATAAAAGTGAATGCTTTTAATTGGGACTTTCTCCAATTTACCTGTTTCATTTATTAACATCTCATAAAATGAAGTTTGCTTGTTACTTTCATCTTTAACTTCTAAAAATGTGCACCTTTGGATTAGTGAACATGTTTTACATTATTATAAACCATTGGCTTTAATAGTGGGCTAACTATATATGTCATCTTAAGGTTTGTCTCATTTTATTTACTAAGGTCCTAATTAGTCAGGTACTTGTCCCAGGCATTTCGTTACATCTTCCAGCCAATTTACTGTAGTAGTTTAACTGAGGGCAAAAGAAAAGTGTGGCACTGCCAGTCTGGGCACGTCTCCTCAGACGATGGCTCAGTATCCTCAATATTAATAGCCTCATGCAGACTTCATGTTCTTTTTAACAATTGGCTAGTTTTAAAAGGATTGGTCTGGTGCAAAGTAAGTGATGGGAAGGGAGAAAGGGTCGACTTTAAGCCATCGAGGTGTGGGATTTCAAGGGTGTGGGACGTGGCGGCAAACATTGTTTAGAACAAGTTTTATCATGTGGAGGTTTATGGAATGTTGGTGGGGAAACTCCCTTTGACAAAAAAAGAAACCTATTTCTCACAGTGGTATGGTTTGGGTTTTTTTTTTTTTTTTTTTTTTGTTTGTTTGTTTGTTTGTTTGTTGGTTGGTTGGTTGGTTGGTTGGTTTTTTTGGTTTTTTTTTGCTTCTCCCAGTCTAGAGATTGAATGGTTCTGTATTACCTGTTTGTTAAGTTCATCTAAACAAACCAAACCTCACTGTGAACTGACCTGGTTTTTTTTTTTTTTTTATTCTCTCTGAAATATGAGCATGTGAAATTATGTGGATGCTTTTAAACTTAGCATAGGCTCTAGCATCTACAACCTGGACTGAATTGTGTACAGTGGCTACAATTAAAGTTTCTTCAGTCTTTTTATTTTTCAATTTTCTCTCTGAAAACCAGCTAAAAACTTTTATTTATTTACTTATTTATTTATTTAGGGTCTCACCATGTACCCCCGGATGTCCTAGAACTTTCTTTGTAGATGTAGACTAGGCTGGCTTTGAACTTAGCGCCTCCCAAGTGCTGGGAAAAAAAAGGTGTATGCCACCAAATCTGGCCCAGAAGGAAAATTTTAAGATTTTTTTTTCTTTAAATCACAAAGCAGTATCAATAGCTCCAGAAAACTTTATGTGGATTACCTAAAAATTCTTTACCTGAATTAGGTGCCACTGAAAACACGTATGTCTGTGGTAGTACAGCATTACTCCCTCCTTACAGCTGTGCCGAAATCATTGTCCATGGACGATAAAATCCAGGATCAAAGAAGCAACCTCCTGAAGCTGAGCAGTCAGGCAGAGCACGGGTATCTCCACAGCCACTCCCATCAGAGTTCAAGCTGCCAGCTCCCAGGAGAGAGGTGAGCTGAAGAGAGGGTTGGGAGGTCAGTCCTTTCCGAAGACCAGCTGGGGAGCTGCTGTTGCAGCTAAAGAATGGGAATGAAAAACCGATCGATCGATCGATCGCAGAGGGACAGAGATGCTGGTGGCCTTCCCTGGAGCCACCTTAACAAATGACTGAAAAGCGGATGCTTATGGAAACTTACTCCTCACAGTTGTGAAGTCCAGATGGTGGAAATCAAGGTGACAGGCTGCTGAGCTTCTCAGTGACTCCAGAAAAAGTCTTCTCTAACTTTTTTAGATTTTTTTCCCTGCAAAAACACTTGCAAATACATCTATAATCTACACAATCTACAGATTTGATCTCGAAATCCTTAACTCTTCTTGAGACGGAACTGCTGGGCAGCTCTAGCTGGCCCGGAAATACTGTGTAGACCAGGCACACGGAGTCTCCTGGTTCTGCATCCCGGTTTCCGAGACTAAACTCCCTCAGCCAGCTTCAAATCCTCAGTTACATCTGCCAAGACCCTTTGTTTTAAGGTCACATTCAGTTTCTGGGACAGCTTTTATTTTTTGTTTAGCTTGTTTGGTTTTGTTCTTGCCACCATTTAACGAACCTTCCCAGGAGAAAGGAACAGCTTCCTTTAGTTTCAGTGCTGTGTCACTCGGAACCTCAGATTGACAGGTACATGGCAGAGCAAAACAAGGCGGGGACAGTGTAGAAGGACAGACAGAAAGGTGAGCTTCATGGAAATAATTAAGGAATCAGGCAGGCCTCATGCTGGAGAGATGTTCGAGACAGAACATGAAAGGTGGATAGATTTTTAATTACATGGCTGGAGATACTTGGGATGTGCAGATAGTAGAAGCAATCAAAAACAAAGATACAGAAGCATCTTTAGGGGCCACAACCGATGCATCTGACTACAGTATAGTATTTAGAGAAATGGAGAATAAGGCTCAAGTCTGGGCCAATTCATGCAAGGTCCTGAGTCCTGCCTGGATGAATATGTTCATAGTTAGAGTTGCTCCCCATAGGAACATGTTACGTTTCTAATGTGTCTTCAGGGCTATTATAAAACCTTTGGGGAGAACCTGTAGGGGTTTTTTGTTTTGTTTACATTTCACTTTTAAAATATTTTATGTGTGTAGCACACGCATGAAGGAACCTGCAGAGGTCAGGAGAGGCATTGGGTCCCCTGGAACTGGAGTTGCAGATTCCCGTTAGCTGCCACGTAGGTGTTGTGAACACAGCTCTGCAAGAATGTGTGTTCTAAACCTCTGAGCCATCTCTTTGGCCCTTGTTTTATTTCTGAGACAGGGTATTGCTGTCTAGCCCCAGTCCTTCTGCCTCTGCCTGCCAGGTGTTAGGGTTACAGGCCTGTATGGCTGCCTCATATGTGTCATTTTTATAGAGAAGGTCAGCACTTACTTCGGATTCACCCTAGAGCTCAAGCCTCAACCTTGTGGCACACCTTTTCTTAGAGTTATGAATATGAGCTACTTATAGATTCTTAAATTTGATTTGTGTGTGTGTGTGTGTGTGTGTGGTTTTTGCCTGCACGCATATCTGTACACCACAGAAGGTGTCATGTTCCCTGGAACAATTACAGTTGTGAGCTACCGTGTGGTTGCTGGGAATCAAACCCAGGTCGTCTAGAAGTGCTCTTAACCACCAAGCCATCTCTGCGGCCCTGTAGAATGTTTTCCTATAGATTTTTAGAAGGAAATAGCTCTTTTAAAAGGAGAGGAGTTTTTAAAGTGCTATAGAGCAGGAGGTGTAAGTGTGTGGGACACTTGTCTACACAGTCTCTAGAACTACAGAAATCATTGTTCTGATTAGAAGCAGAATGTTTTGTGGTTTATTTTGAAGATATTTCTGGAAGGCTATTGATTTTCTTCTTGCTGCTTTACTTTGAAGGTCTTGGGAAGAGAATTTACAAAGTGAGCTCCACAGAGCCTTTAGTCAGTACCATGTGTGGAATATACTAGAATGTTGTAGATTAAGATGCTATCTCAGAAAAGACATGAAGTGATCTGTCCTATTCAGGGTTTCTATTCCTACACAAAACATCATGACCAAGAAGCAAGTTGGGGAGGAAAGGGTTTATTCAACTTACACTTCCACATTGCTGTTTATCACCAAAGGAAGTCAGGACTGGAACTCAAGCAGGTCAGGAAGCAGGAGCTGATGCAGAGGCCATGGAGGGATGTTACTTAGTGGCTTGCTTCCCCTGGTTTGCTCAGCCTGCTTTCTTATAGAACACTGCTCTACCAGCCCAGGGATGGCACCATCCACAATAGGCTGGACCCTCCCCCCTTGATCACTAGTTGAGAAAATGCCTTACAGCTGGATCTCATGGAGGCATTTCCTCAACTGAGGCTTCTTTCTCTGTGATAACTCCAGCTGTGTCAAGTTGAGACAAAACCAGCCAGTACATGATTGAATGTCAACAAAGAATAACCAGCGTTCCCTTCTGAATGCAGCTCTGACCTCTGTTCTGTGTGGTTCGGTTCTCTGCTTGGTTCACCTCTGTCATCCGTTTACACCCCAGAGAGAGCAACACAGTTCTGAGGAGTGGGTGACTCATCAGTAAACGGATGTTTGTATTTTGAGAGTCCTCTCAGTGTGTATGTGTTAGTGTGTGTGTGTGTGTGTGTGTGTGTGTGTGTGTAAAACTCCTTGTTCTGTGTTACAGATTTTCAGTAAAATAATGTATTTCAAGTATAAAATAATATTTGTGTTCTGTAGCTGTGTGGCTGTTTTATTCAAGGAGAAGTGGGTATTTCCCATATAACAACTTACCCTATTTTAATACACCGAAAAGCCAGTAAAGTGGGTTTTGCCCATGGGTTCCCTTTATTTTCTCCTGTCTGAGATTAATAACACTTGATAGACTTAACTGTCTTGCCTCGTTTTTGTTGTTGCTGCTGGTGCTTTTATTGTTGTCTTTTGAGATAGGTCCTGGAACTCACTACATAGACTAGGCTGGCCTCAAACTCAGCTGTACCTGCCTCCGCCTCCGGAATGCTGGGGTTGCAGGCCTTGGCCACCACACTGTGGTTGCTTCTCTGATTTCTGTTTGCAGCTGGTTTAGGTTTTGTTGGGAAAAGCTATAAACATAATCAGAAGTCTTTGAGTGCTACCTCAGATTCAGCAGTTACAGCTGTGTTTCTCAGTTCAACCACCCTTTCACGGGTACAGTCTAGGACCATCGGAAAACACAGAGATTTACAGTTCATAACAGTAGCAACATTACAGTTATGGGCTAGCAATGAGATAATTTTGTGGTTGGGGTCACCACACATGAGGAACTGTGTTAAAAGGTCTCAGCATTGGGAAGGTTGTTTGTCACACTTGTTTCTCTTAGCCCCTTCCTTCCCTGAGATATTTTAGAGATAAGCTCATGTCATCTTGTCACTGGCTGTTTTTAAGCCAGTTCCTCCCCCTTATTTTTTTAATGTTATGAAGGTGTCATAGGAGCTGGGTCCTGTCCTGTGACACCCACTCACATTCGGGCTTTGTCTGTTTCTTCATCAGTGGTGCAGTTTGTTGCTGTTCCCTGTATCGTGTTCAACATTGTATCGTATCTAGAGGTCATATGTATCTGTCTACCCCACCTTTGGTACTGCAAAAGAGACCAGAGTGATAGTCAGAGTGTAAGGCATTTCATCTAGGTTGTAATGATGACTTTTCTTAATTTGTTAGCAGAATTCCTTAAGACTTTCTCTCATCAAAGGCTCCTCCGGGTGACCCTAAGACACTCTATATGAGAGGCTGCCCCTGTAATCTCAGACTTTGGTAAAACAAGCTTAATCAGAAGGGAAATTGAATTGTTTGAATTGAGGGTTTAATCTTTGTCTTAGTGGCTCTGCCTTTGTTTTTGAGTATCATGTCAAGATACAAATTATTTCTTTTAAAATTGACACATACTCTGAATATCTCTTCAAGCTAAAGTTGGAAATACATGAAAGTCCTCTTTCATTGATCAATGAAAGGAAAAGGTACCAGTTTATGGTAAAAAGTCCAGATTTCTAAAGTTGATTTGACCCAATCCTTCCTCAGATGCAACTGAGTGTTTTTCTGTTCTGTTCCTTCTTTATGGGCTGGTCCTTGGTAACTGTTACTAAGTTCCTAAGAAATAACCAATCTGGACTCAAATACAAGATAAATAAATAAAGATTACAGATGACGTTGGCTTTAAATTTATTTCCTTCATCATATAAAAAACAGACACTTGAATATTTTTTTCTAGACATCCTTATTTCTTAAGCAAGATTTTATTTTTGGAGAATTAACCATTGATCTAAAGCTAGTTGGACTGTAAAAGGCTCTGCTTCCCTTGTAATATTTTAAAGTGTAGTACTGAAAAGAACTTCACTTGTTCAGCTTTTAAGATTTCTCGGAAATATTGCAGAGTAACCAAATCCTTGAATACTCTAAGACTTGGATTGTTTGGAGGCCTGTTAGCTTGAACATAATCTAGTTAGCAGTTTGTTTCCCTGTTTTTCTTATTGATTTATTTATTTTGAATACAAGGTTCTGCCTTCATAGCCTGAAGAGGGCACTAGATCTCATTACAGATGGTTATGAGCCACCACGTGGTTGCTGAGAATAGAACCCAGGACCCCTGGAAGAACAGCTAGAGCTAAACTGCTCAGCCATCTCTCCAGCCCTTGTTTTCCAATTTTAAGTTGGTTTAAATTTATTATGTACAAAGTACTTGAGTAGTCAGAACTGTGAAGTACATATCTTCTATAAAGCTAGAAATAAACGCTATAGGACATGCTTTGCATTTTTAATGTTTTATATTCTCTCTCCCAAAACTATTGGGCTTTTTATGTATGTGGCCCTAAAATATCGCATTTTCATGAAACTATGTATAGGGTAAAGAAAATGAAGGTTGCACATTTAAAAAATCTTAAGGCAGAGATTTGTCGTTGGCTAATATTTTTTAATTTGTTTACTTTATTGACTGGTCAGTGGTGGCAGAGGCAGGTGGATCTCTTGAATTTCAGAACAGCCAGGGCTACACAGAGAAACCCTGTCTGGGGGGGAAATTATATTAAAGAGTCCTTTGATCATTTATCCTGATAGTTCTTAACTTTCACATTCCTTTACTAAATTCCTTTGATGCTGTAGGAAAGCCTCGATAATTTTGTCCTACTCCAGTTTACCTTACTTAAAAACCTTTTATTTTTACTTATTCCCTGAATCCTTGTTCTCAGGAAAGTGGCCGTGACTTCAAAGGAACATTAAATAGGTTAGGGTTCTTAGCTTAGTAACCATCTCTAGACAGTCTGGAATCATGCTGCTTGAGACGGTCATTAGAAGTGATGTGCTAGGACCTTTGCTATGGAGACGCTGTTTACTTACGAGGATGAATACTGTGTGGTGTCCTCTAAAACTGGGGCATTCCAGTAAAGACTGCAGACCGAGACCTTTACAGAAACCCACAGCTGGTCAAACTCAGAGGATTGATAGTGGGGTGATAAGTCTGCAACAACATGCTTGTACTCAGGGAACCTCAGAAGAGGGGCAGAGGGTTAGCATGCTGCACAGTTGTGTCTCCTAGAAATTACAGGGAAGATACACCATTGATACCTTAACCAAGTGGCTGCCTAAACAAGTCCCGAACACCACCACCACCCGTGGTCATGCTATCTCGGAAAGGGCCCGTTTCCAGTCACTCCTGAGGGAGGGAGAATGGTTGTTACTGGGATCACCTGCTGTCCAATTGGTTATTCAGTACCAAGTGGTCAGCCCTGAAATCGTATACATACAAACAACTCACCAAGTCATATTTGTGGGTTTTGTTGTTGTTTTGGAGTGTGTGTGTGTTTAAAATTAAAGAAAAAGACCATCAATTTGAGAGGTATCAAGAGGGGACATGGTAAGGTTGTAGGCTGAAGAAGGAGGAAGAAATGATGTAGTTCTATTTTAACTTTTAAAATTGAAAAAAAAAAGACTGTATAGAAGAAGTGCTGGGGAGTGTTAGGAGAAGAGTACTGTTTAGGATGCAGGAGGCCCTGTTCCATCCCTAGCACAGTAAACAAAACTAGAAACCCCTTTCTGAAGCCCATAAATAAAACCAACATAACTGGTTTTAGTCAGGTGGGCCAAGCGTTACAGGTAATCATCATTCTGCATCTTAGCCAAAGTAATCACTTTGCAGAAGATGAAATTTTTACTCGCCAAGTTCAACAGTTGCCTTAGAACAGCCACTGTGTGCAAGTCACTGTATGTAGGTGCTGAGCAGAGGGACCGTCGAACAGCTTCAGATAAGATGCACTTCCTTCCTATAGAGTCCTTCTAGGAAATTGTGTCACCACAGCATTGCCTCATGGCCGTGCCCTCTTAATGCAACCAGCTCTCACATGGCGTAGACCCCACCATCCAAACACTGTCCTACTCTTTTTGTGGTGAAGAGGTCTAACAAACAGTGGACCACAATACTTACCAGTCTTAAACCTCTTTGGAGCCCACAAAACTGGTACATTCCCCAAGAAACAAGTGTAAATTAAAAAAAAAAAAAAAAAAAACTTTTTAAGTAAATATGTCAACAGGGCCAGTGAGATGGCTTAGCAGGTAAAGGCACTTGGCACCAAGCTCCAGGACTTTGAATTCAGCCCCCCAGAACCTACAAGGTAAAGATAAGACCCAAAAGCTTCAAGTTGTCCTCTGACCATGACAGACACTCCAATGTGCATGTGCCCCCCCATTCACAATAAGTAAATATCGTTTTAAATTTTAACTGGGATGAGAACAAAATCATATTCCTATTTCTCTGTGTTTTTAAAGAAACCAGAATTCTCACTATCATTCCCATTATCCCACCTACCATTTTTACTTGGGATTGCTATCTTTAGTCGTGTCTTATTTATGATCTCTTATATGCCAAGCATTATCTAATCTGAATGTATAAATTGATAACTCCTTTATCTGATTCATTAAGTCACAGTTCAAATAAAAATTTATTAGATTTGCAACTGTAACCTTAATATTTCCTGACATTTTTTTTTTTCATATGATCTGACAAAGGTTCCTGTAAAACGTAAGACAGGAACTTCTGAGACATTCTAATACTTCCGGTGGCTACTTCCTATAGTGCAGGAAGCAAGGTAGAGCTTTGCATTTGACCCTTATTAGGCCAACTCCCAACTCTCTTCAACATCAAACCATTTATTTCTTGTACAGTAGACTGCAATGGTATTTTTGAAGAGTAATATGGTAGTTGAGCAAGTTCTGAACTCACTTGTTGATTGTGGTCTTAGCCTCAGATGGAAATAATTACAACTAAATACTTCACAGTTGCTGTGAATGTAATTTAGTTCCTTTAACAAGGTGCTGTCCTAATGATTATCGATGCTGTGCAAGGGCTAGAGCATTGGAAAGAGTGCACGCAGAGGAGATACCCTTTACAGTCACACAGGGGCGCAGATGTGCCTGGGCAGGGGTTCCATTCTAGCCATTGTCAGAGGATTTGAAAATTGTTCCTACTTCATTTCATACTTTTCCATCTTTTTTGGAGGTTCTGTGTGCATCATTCCTGATAGTTGTTTTTAAAGTCTGTTCTTCACCCCTCTCTTAAATAACGATTGACAAATTTACATCTTCATAGTTTGTTTATTGTTTCAGTTCTAGGCTGGAAAGACGGCCTACCCATTAAGAGCACCTGTTGCTCTTGTAGAGGACCCAGATCCAGTTTCCAGTATCCACATAGTATTCACAACAGTCTATAACATCAGTTCCCGGGCATCTGATGCTTCCTCACTTCTGCAGGCACCAGGCACACCTGTGGTACACATACATACATGCAAGCAAACACTCATACATAAAATAAAATTGATAATGAAAGCTTAAAGCAAACAAGTTTTTACAGTTGTTCACGGCTCCCTCATGAGGCAGCTCACAGCCACATGCAGTTCCAGTTCTGGGCATGCAGTGCTTCCTCCTGGCTTCTGTGGGCACTGCACACATGTGATGGACAAACTCACATAGTAGGCACATCCATACAGATAAATCTTTAAATGTATATTCGTTGGACTTCAGTTTGTTCCTAGAGTTGAGCATTTATTATCATAGTTTGGGAACATTTCCATTGTCATCGTCTTAAGAGGACATCTCCTGGCCATCACCGCTCCTTACGCTACACTAAGCCAGTCTTCTGTTTCTATTCTCTGTCCTTAGAAGCAGTCACACAGTGCGTGCACATTTGGGACTAGTTTGCTTTGTTTTCAAGGCTCACTTGGTCATCGCACAGGGCCTATAGGAGGGATAAAGGGATGACTTATTAATAGGGAAAACTGGCTTGTGTGCCGTGACCCACCTCAGTCACTAAGATGAGGCCTGCTCTCTAAAGAGTTCTATAGGCCCAGCGTGAACAGTGGTGTTCTGGTAGAGGATGGAAATATATCCTTTGTGTGCATGAATAATGTGTGAGTGTCAAGGTATTGCCTCATGTACAGACTAATGTGAGACCCTACAGTTACTGTGACCAAAATTGTTATGCCACTGTTGTTTTTATTTCTTTTTCTCTTTGTAACTTTTTTCTGTTGTCCTCCATAATTCAGACATTATTATATCATTTCTATGCTTACACACTGCATGTGTAGTTATCAAGTAAATTTTTAAATAAGATTTTAAGATTTGTTTATTTTATATACATAAGTACACTGTAGGTGTCTTCAGACTCACCAGAAGAGGGCATCCGATCCCATTACAGCTGGTTGTGAGCCACCATGTGGTTGCTGGGAATTGAACTCAGACCTTCTGGAAAAGCAGTCAGTTCTCTTAACCACTGAGCCATCTCTCCAGCCCCTCAAGTAAGTTTTATGAGATGAAAACTTAGATGTTTTAGTTTGAACAACCAACTGGTGTGTATTACAATCTGAAAATCTGAAATGTTCCAAAAGTTAAGACTTCTGATACAAGTCCTCAGGTGACTGGCTACAGTCACAAAATAGAGACTGTAAAACGAAACGTGTGGAATTGGCTTTAGCCATGTGTATTTAATACATAAAAATACAAAAGAGTTTGTTTAGTTAGACTTGCGTCTCACCCCCAATACCCACATTACACAACTACACAGAGAGGGGGTAGAGAGATTATTCCAGAGTCTGAAAAAAACAAATCCAAAGCTCGATACAGTTCTGGTCCCAATCATTTTATATAAATGATGTTCAACCTGAGGCATAAATGAAGTTTTGGAATCTGGATGTAAAGTCAGAGAGAAGTGGTTGACTGATCATTAGTGCTGTGATTCTGTGGAGGTAATTAATAAATGTATTGCAGATGGTTCCAGACTACTTCAGCTGCCACATTAAGATCACATTGTAGCCAGATGAGGCGGTGGTGTACACCTTTATCCCCAGCACTGGGGAGGCAGAGAGGCAGAGGCAGGTGGATCTCTGTGGGTTTGAGGCTAGCTCAAACTACAGAGCAAGTTCCAGGACAGCCAAGGCTACACAGAGAAACCTTGTCTACTCAGAGAAACCACTGCAATGCTAAATTTCCTGTGCTCTAATTAGTTATATAATATAGTGTCAGAATGTATGGCTAGGAGTTATATATGGTCTTAGCAAAAAAGTGTATTTTTCTGAACTAGAATTGGGATCTGGGATCTGGTTTCCCGAATGTCTGAGAATACAAAATAATGTAAAAATAGTCCTGACCTAGATGATAAGTGTATGAGATGGGATCGGCTACATGTACAGAAAACATCCTATGACAAAAGTTAGGAAAAGATTAAAAATTATTTCTCCATGAATGTAAATGCTGTCACAGGTCTAGCATGAAGAATCATGGAGTAAGGGACCTCATATTAAAGACCCCATTTCTTTCTTGCCATTCCACCTTCAGGTTGTGAGGAAGTTCTACTACGTGAGGAAGTTAATACTTCCTCTGTGTGTCATGCGATGAGTAGATCCCAGAACTTGTGCGTGCTGGGTGAGCGTTGCACCTGTGAGCTGTATTTCCAGCCCGTGAGTAGATTGATCATGCTGTCCACATAACAGAAACCAAGGTAAAGAAAGGGATGAAGCAGAAGACAGTTGTCAGTGATGTGAGTCCCATGATTTCAGACACTTTCCTGGGCATCATTGCATGTGTCTTAACTAAGATGTGGTCAAGTGGAACTGCAAGGAGAGTTAGGAAGTGTAGACACCTGCCCACCTAGAAATGCTAATTGCACAAAGGAAAACAAACATGGCGGGGAGAAGGGCAAGCCATCAGCTTCCAAACTGTCCTTTTAAAAACACTTTTAAGCATTTTATTTATACATTTTATGTGTATAGGTGTTTTGTCTGCACACACGTGCCACATATGTCTTGATGGCTGCAGAGGCCAGAACAAGGCCCTTGAAACAGGATTTAGGGACGCTTGTGAGCTGCATGCGGATGCTAGGACTTGAACTCAGGTCTTCTGAAAGGGAAACCATCTCTCTAGCCCTATGCCACTATCTTATTAATCATAAAAGAGAAAACCAAGGACATTCTTTATTATAATATCTCTTCCTCTAAAGAAGGATTCTGTGTTTCTACTATCTGATAGTGTTTTTCTAAATAGATCATTCTTTTAGAGAAAAAGCCTTAATAAATATTTCTTAAGAATATGTCATTATCAGGGCTAGAGAAGAGGGCTCAGTGATTGGATACTGGGCTCTTGGAATTCTGTGGATTGGAATTCTTTGGAATTCAGTGCCCAGCTTATGTCATTGAGCTTACAACTGTCTAAAATTCCAACGCTGGGGATATGGCCTCCACAGACCCTTACCTTTTTGTATGTGTGTGCACACGTACACACAAACAGGCAATTAAAACTAATGAAAATAAATCTTAAAAAGAACATGTCATTCTCAGATGTGGTGTCTAGCCCCTGTAGTCCCAGCACGTGTGGGGCTGAGGAAGAATAGCAAGTTTGAGGACAGTTTAGTCTTTATTCTAAGTTTAGAATCCTTAGAGCTACATGGCAAGACCTGGTCTCAAAGTAAAGCACAAAAGAATAAGTTGTTCCTTTTTCTGTGCTTGAGTTTTTGTAAAGGGGTAATCCGAAGGACACTTGCTAGGACTGATAGGACTTATGAGCCAGGCTTTTATAAAGTAAGTTGTGTAAATTTTCCACAGCACTCAATAACTCCTAAGATCAGTAGGGAATAGACCCAACCCACATACAGTGACATTGCTGAGGACATTTACCTTTAAGGCTGTCCTCCTAATCTTGTAGTAGGAGGAACTTGGAATTTTCTAATCTAGTCATCTGTAAAATCCAAATAATAGTGCTTTATGTGATGAAGGTTATGATACTGATCATGTAAGTGTTATTATATAAAGAGAAGAAAACTTCAGGATTAATGACATTAGAAGACTTGTCTCTTTAAAAAGCTGTTTAGAAAGAAATTGCTCATCATTCTGGAATCATTATGACCTTTTCAGGATGCCTTAAAACATAAAAGCAGAAGTAGGCTCACTTGGAAGAAACACATTTCATCCTTGCCCATCTTCCCAGTAATTCCAGGCTTTGCCTGAAAATGTCTGAAGCAAACAGGGTGGGTCTGTGGCTCAGTACAGTGCCTGCTTGACTTTAAGAGACCCAGGGTTCAGTCCTCAGTACATATACACATAAAAAAACTCCAAGAGCTTTTGTAAAAGAGCAAAGTGATCCAAGAAGTCAAAAAGGAGGTATTTGGGTGTAGTAAGTAGGATTTAATATCTAGGAACTCGGTGTCATTATTACCAAGCATTAAAGCACACAAAAAGCAGCCTTTATACTTTGGATTTATGGCCATTTAAGGTTTGCTGATTTAATCATGAGCCCCTTAGATGGCTGTTTTAGTCCATAGATTTTCTTTCTACAGATTAAGGTTTAAAAACAAGGTTTCCAGTCTGTGTGCATTAGTCACCTAGAACTTGTTGGGGGGAAAAAAGGTTAATGAATGCCCATTTCTCAAAATTTCATACACTAAGCCAGTCGCTCTAGAAGGAAGTCTACTTGTGAGCCAAAGTGGGCCAAGAAGATGTGACTTAAGCCAAAATGATTGCTAACTGGGGAAAGTTGCCATGTGTAAACCACACTCCCACAAAAAGCTGACCTTGCATTTGAAAACCAAAACTAACCTTGGTAGCAGTGATGGGTGCTTGCTGTTGGCCAGGCACATCCCTCCGGTAGCTGTTTTAGCTATCTTTGCTCTGTGAGTAGGAAATAGGACGCCCCTGTGGCTACCATCCTAGAAGGAGCTGTGAGTTGAAGCGTTTCCTGTGGAGGGCCCTTGTTTGGGTTCTAAGTACTGCCGTGTAGCTTGCTCTTACCCTCCTGCTGGTCAGTTTCTAAAACATCCATTATACTGCTTTCTGTTGTTTGTTTTTTTTTCTTAAGCCTGTAAGACGACAGACTATTTTATTTGTGTGGTTGTTTTATACCATTCTAAATGTGCTTGTTATGGTTTATTGGACTTTATGTTGCTTAGTAATGTGCTTTATTTCTTTAGTACTTTCTCTCTCCAGTGATTCTCAGCCCCTTTATGGATTCTGAAAAGCTAGTACCTTTTCTAGGAATTGAGAACCCACCAGTGGGGCTGGGATTATGCATCAGTGGCAGAATGAATGCTTAGCATGTTCAAAACCCTGGGTTTAATCACCAGAAAGGAGGCTCATCAATAAAGGCCTGAACTTACTATGTTAGATCCTGGGTCTCACAAATAAGAGAACCTATTGAGCATCACAGAGGGTCTTCACACTTCTTCTAAAGTAGCTTGAATATGTATGTATTATATATAATAATGGGATTATTACATAAAAACTAAACTTTTCCTAACTCAGAGTTTGAATTAGAATCACTTAGCTAGGCAACTTTAACGTTACCAGTAAGAAAAGGGAGTCCATATGGAGAAAAAAAAACCTAATGCCTTTTAATAACCTTTGTATTCTTATTTACTTATTAATAAAATTATCAATTTACTTTGTCTAGAGACTAAACAAAGTCAAGTCCTTTAATTTAAAAGCAAATTAAATCTTTCATGACTGTTCCATTAAACAAAGTTGTATTGATTTCTATCTGGTGACCTGTGGTTTTCCAGGAACTTATGACTGTTGATTCGTTTTATTTTATTGACAGGTATCTTAAGTGCAGTTGACCTATTCAGGTTGTCACGGTTAGTCCTCTTTACTAGAGAAAGGCTCTCTGAGGCTGTGAGATGGCTCACATGGTAACAACCCTTGCAGTGTGAGCCTGGCAAACTGACCAGTCCCTGGAACCCACGGACATGTGGAGAGAGAGAACTGACTCCGGAGCGGTCCTCCAGCCTCCACATGTGCACCGTGGCACCCACACATCCTCCTCCGCATGCTTCATTTCCTCCAGTACACACAGACCAAGGTTAAAAGCCAAGGGACTCTTTCTGTCCTTAGAGCCGGTCGCTCTGACTTCACAGCCTTTTCTTATCACAGGCTGAGTGACTGCCCAGGCTAGCGTTAGTATTCAGGGCTGTTCTCTGAAATACCGTGGTATTTTCAGAATGAGATGAACCTTGATTAACTTAATTTAAAAGACTTAGTTCTTTGTCATATTTTGGAAGAGACTGAAGAGTTACAACTAAACACAAGGTATGATCCTGGATTAGACCTAAAATGGAAAGCAATAATGGAAGAATCAGTAAGCTTTGAATAAAGTCTATCATTTATTTAGTAGGATTGAACCAGTCTTGCTTTCCTTTCCTAATGTAAGATTTTACTTACTATTAGGGAATGCTAAGGGAGGAGTATGGGAAATCTGCACAGCTTTCCTGTAATATATAAGATAATAGGAAAATGTGTTTGGGGTTTTTTTGTTTTGTTTTCCCTCTGGGTCAGGGTGTCTAAATAGCCAAGGGTGTTTTAGAACTCACTATGTAGACCAGGCTGGCCTCCTGACTCTTCCTCCCGAATGCTCGGATTAAAAGTATATACCAACTACCACGCCTAACCTTAGAAAATGTTTAACTATATATAACTCATTCAAAATTATTAAAGAATTGGGATATGGGCCCTCCTTGAGGCTGTGTGAATGCAGCGCAGATGAGCTGGGGTGGATGAGCCTGCCCAGTGCCCACAGGAGCGGTTACCTGCTCCAACACTGCCAGTTTTGCACAAGCCTACAAAGTCTTCAGAGGCAGCAGTTTTACTGTTTAGAATCTGGTTGTTGTTGGTGGTGGTGTCTTGGTTTTCATCTATATATTGGAAAGTATAATACTCAAGCTATGGTGATTATAAAGTCTTAAAGGCTTACACATACAAATCCTACTCATAAACTGCAGAGCACCATGCAAAGGTGCTTACCCAGATTACTGTCTTAAAGAACTGATAGAGGAAAAAGAGATTTGTCAGCTTTAGGTGTTACATAAGGGATTGTGTACAGTTACATAGGCTGGCTCTCTCCGGGTAACCTTTCCAGTCTCAGCTATTACTGGGCCTTGCGTACTACAGTGCCCAGGAAGCTGTACTTATGGTGCAATAGTGGTATAATGGGTATGAGGGTGACCAGCAGCTTTCTGATTGGTCATAAGGCCACCTTCCCAGCAGGTATTTCAGGCCTCATACGGTAAACCTGGTCAAAAGTCCATACCTGGTGTGCTAGCTAGTTTTTATGTCCACTTGACACAGGCCTGAGTCATGTAGGAAGAGGAAACTATCTCAGCTGAGAAAGTGCCCCCACCAGATTAGCCACTGTGGATCATTTTTCTTGATTAATGATTGGATGTGGGTGGGCCTAGTCCCAAAGAGGGTGGTGCCACCCCGGTCGGGTGGTCTGGATGATAGAAGAAAGCAGTCTGAGCACTCCATGAGGAGCAAGTCAGTGAGCAGCATCTCTTCACCTCCCCGCCCTGACTTCCTCCGCGATGGACTGTTACCTAGAAGTGTAAGGTGAAATATATCTTTCCCTTTCCAAGTTCGTTTTGGCCGTGATATCCTGAGACTGTCCAGTGCTCGGGGGAGGGAGGAAGGAGAGCTGGCGGGTGGGAAGGAGCTATAAAATGCTGGTTTCAGGGTGTGACAGAAGAGACACTCGCTAACTCCCAGCAGCTGTAGTTACCCACACCAGATCAAGCCAAATGGATTCATACTAAAGACTTTCTTCAAGTGGCCTGTCTTCTTACTCTAGCAACCATGTAGATTTATATTAAACCAACTAAAAGCACCGTTTGTACTATTATGTAACAGTCTTACAGAAGTCTTTAAAAGTACACTTATTTTTGTGCCCTGTACCTGTATAAGGGCCAAGAACTGATGCACCATCAATGTAGACTAAAACCCATCTGTAGAAAGATATGTACTGGTTCTGTTGGATTTGAGAGATGTTAAAGGATATCCACAGGTAGATAAGAGGAGTTACTATTAACATAGTTGTTATTTTGATTTCCGTTATTGAGAAAGACGTGTGGTTTTCATGGGAACAAAATCACCTTGTCTAAGATTAAACAGATAATATACCTAGAGTTTATTGTAGACTGAGGGCTGGCCGCTCTCTTCTGCCTGCGTATTTCAGTGCCCTTGTGTAACTGAAGCTCAACATGAGAGTCTTTTCCTCCTTTACAATTAGTGTTCTGTGCTGTCTGAGCATTGGAGGGGGTAGTTGTTGGAAGTTGTTGTTGTTGTTTTTAGCAACTTCAACAATTTAAAGAATTCTGTACTCCGATGTGGTAGCACAGTGCTTAATCTAAGTACTCAGTACTCAGAGGCACAGATCTCTGTGACTTTGACATTAGCCTCATTATAGGGATTATGCGGGGGCATCCAGTCTCAATAAAGTGAGCAGACCAAAAAGAACTTTCACCAAGTGAATTGTAAAACCATGAATTAAATAGAATCCAATCATTAACAATTGATAGAAGCTTTATAACATTATAGTGTACACGCTGTGTGCCTGAAACCGATCAGAAAATCGATCACAAGTTTGAATCCCTCATCACTGTCACAGTGGAGCTTCATAAAGGTCTGATGAGAGTCTTAAAATTTTTAAATAAAAACTGTGTTGTGTAAAAAGATGAGGCGGTGTCTTTATGAAACTGACACACAGAACAACTTCAGCTGAACCTGGCACTGACCTTTAATCCCAGCACTCAGGAGACAGAGCCAGGGGGGTCTCTCTGAGTTCAAAGCCAGCCTGGCTGACAGAGCAAATGTCAGGACAACCAGAACGACACAGGGAAACCTTCTCTTGAAAAACAAAACACAACAACAAAATAACTAGCCCATGGAATATAGCGGAGTAAATGAAGCATCAGAAAGCAAACATCCAGGCTTCCGGTTATGGCACACAAACTAAAGACAGCAGCCCAGGACCAGCCAAGGAGAGAACTACACACACACACACAGAGACACACCAATGGGTCCACACCACCATCTACAGAGCAGGTACGCTCACGACTATTAAAGCAGCTACTTTGTTTTTTTTTTAATGATTTATTTTTATTGTATTGACATTTACCCTGCATGTGTGTCTCTGTGAGGGTGTCAGGTCCTCTGGAACTGGAGTCACAGACAGTTGTGAGCTGCCATGTGGGTACTAGAAATTGAACCCAGGCTGCCTGGCCTCTTAGAGGAGTACCTGCCTCTGATTCCTGAGCACTAGGACAAAGCCTTGGGCCACCAGAGCCAGCTCTATTTAGAATTGATTTAAGTGTCTTTCAAAGCAGACTGCAAACAACCTTACAGCATTCTGTTTTACATTGTCACTGTTGTTTTACATTTGCTTGTTTATTCATGTGAATATGGAAGTCGGAGGACAACTTACAAGAGTCTTTTTTCTTTCTACCACTCGGGTGCTAAGGGTCAAGCTCGGGTCATCAGGCTTGGCAGCAAGCAACCTTACCCACTGAGCCATCTCGCCAGTCCCTGTGACATTCTTTAGCAAAAACAAATAAGAGTCAAAATAGTTATGTGATTTATAATGAAGTAAGTGGGAAGATCCACAGTGAAGTGGGGGTGAGACGGATAACTAGGGTGTGGCATATCTGCTGTAGGTGTTTGTGCTCCAGTTCTCTAAAGTGGGGATGGGCTAGGGATGCAGAGGGGGAAGTTACACAAGTCTGCAGAGAAATCTCTGCCAGCCGATTGAGTTTGTGGCGAGGCTTTTTTTTTTTTTTTTTCTTGTCCAGATTTGGCACCTGATGACAGAACACCTATATATCGGCCATTTGATTTTAAATACTGGAGATTGGCCCTAGGGCCTGCTCAGCATTCTACCAGTAAACCATAGCCCCTGGTTCTTTTTTTCTTTTATGTTTTTGATACCCAGTCTCACTACATTGCCTGGGCCAACCTGGGTCTCACAGTGCCCTGCCCCAGGCTCTATGGTGCTGTGGTTACAGGTCTTCATGGCCCAGCTGGTCAGCCAGCTCCTTCAGCAGGAAGAAATAGGAATGACCTCAGACCAACTCAAACAATATAGATCCGGTTCACTAGAGAAATGGTTATAAAATGCCAGGCAGTTGTCTTGCTTAGCTGTTTGCACTTGGGGCATAAAAGATGTTTTTTAACTGAGATCTTATTCCCTGATAGAATGGATATCTGTTTCCAACAAGGAAGTAACACAGTAGATTGTAAGAGCCTGGAGTGCAGAGGGAGATCTTTGAAATCTAAGTGGTAGAGGCTGGCACATCTGGGAAGTGTGGCTTCGGTGCCACCAGGGACACCAGCTAAGGTTCTGGCTCAGCACCTCCAGTACACATCACCTCTGAAGGTGCCACATTCACAGACTGGGCCTCATATTTTCACACTTATTTCCTTAGGCAACTTTGATGAGAGAAACACAATTCTTAGCATATAATCTAAGTGAATTCAGAGTTAGAATAAAGGAAAGTATTTTTTCTCTTCAGTATTGAGGAACTTGGGTTTTTGGCATTCACTGGTAATGGCAGAAAAACATGTCTAGTTATACATATGGAATCTCTACTTCATACACAGCCATTCTCAACACTGTCTCCTTCAAGTCTTTTACTTGTCTCTGACATGTGAAGATTAAACAAATATTTTCATTGCAGGTTGTTTTTTACCTTAAAATGCTGTATTTTGAAACATACAGCATATTAATTTCAAGATACAAAAGAATATATAAACTTCCCTGTTCCTTAGGGTTTCTATTGCTGTGGTAAATACCATGACCAAAAGCAACGTGAATAGGAAATTATTATTGCTTACAGCTTACAGTCCATCATCCAGAGGAGTCAGGGCAGGAACCCAAGGGAGGAACCTGGAGGCAGGGAGCTGATGCAGAGGCCTCGGGAGAGTGCTACTTACCGGCTTGCTCAGCCTGCTTTCTCATACAACCCAGAACCACCTGCCCAGGGGTATCACTGCCCACAATGGCCTGTCCCTCCCATGTCAATCATTACTCAAGAAAATGCCCCACCGACTTGTTTGCAGGCTGGTATTATAGAGGCATTTTCTCAATTAAGATTCTCTCTTTCTGATGTGTCTAAGTTTGTGTCAAGGTGACAGAACCAACCAGCACATCTGTGTTCTTCATTTCCTCCGAGAAGCAGTCTGCAAGGTCAGTTCTGTCTGTCTTAGGACCCCCAGGCTTTGTATTCTTTGTATTGCACGCCAGTTCCAGCTATGCATAGCGCGGTCCACTCGGGCCTGCAGTCCCAGCACTCAGGTACCTAAAGCAGCAAGGTCTGAAGTTCAAGGACAGCATGGGCAGGACTCTGTTGTGAAAAATAAAAATAAAACCTAAGGTTTGGTTCACATAGCGAGTTCCAGGTCAGCCGGGGCTACATAGTGAGACCTGGCTGCAAAAACAAAACAAAAAACCCTAAAACTCAAATCTGTCTAAAGGAATAGAGTAAGTCTAGGATGACTGTTGTACATAAAGATTTATCTTAGCCCAGGTGTGCTGCTATCAAAGAATCCCACAGACTGGGGGATTTAAAACATTAAAATTAAGAGGAACTGATACTGGCTTCATCTGATAAAAAAGTGCTGGTCCCACAAGCATGTAGACCTGAGTTAAGATTCTTAGCAGAAGGAAAAAGCAGGGCCTTTCTTGGCTAAACATGGGTGGTGGTCTGAGAATGGCCCCCATAGACTCAGGTTTGGTCCCCAGTTGGAGAAAGTGTTAGAGAAGGATTTGGATGTGTGGTCTTATAGAAGGACCTGTGTCACTATGGTTTCTTTCTTTCTTTTCTTGCTTGTTTGCCTGCCTGCCTGCCTGCTGTCATGTTCCCTGCCATGAACTGGAACTGTAAGCCCCCAAATCAAATGTTTATTTTATAAGTTGCCTTGGTCATCGTGCTTGACATAGCAATAGAGAAGTAACCAACACACCATCTATCTAAATTGGTGAGCTCAGGTTCATTGAGAGACTTTGTCTCAAAAATAAGGCTAAGAGCTAATAAGATGGCTTGGCAGGCAAAGTGTTTGCCATTCAAGCCTGGTTCTGTCCTCATAAGTCAGGTTGTGAGTGGGGAGAAATGACTCCACAGATTGTTCTCTGACTTCCACACATGAGCGCTGGTATCCAGTCTCCCTACGCACACTATATGGAGACTCCTGGAACTTGTTGACAACCCTATCTAACTAAGTCAGTGGGCTCCAGTGAGAGTCTGTTCCATAGGAAAGGAGAGAGAACATTTGAGGAAAACACTCACACAAACACACGTGTGTACGCAGATACATCATACACACTCACACAATTATCAGAAATGTACTTCTCATTTTGTTTGAGGCTTCTCACAAGGGCCTTCCTTCTGCCTTATAATATAGTGGAAAGACAAAGAAAAGCCAATAGAATGGCCAAATCTGTCCCGTCATAAATCATTTCTGAGAGAAAAGCCCATGGCTGTGCACCTCTCAAAGGTCCTGCCTGTTAATACAACCGGACGACTCAGGTTCAGTTCCCAACACCTACTTCAGGTGTATCTTCAGGCTTCCTTCGCTCTCTCTCCAGGCTGTCCACTGCCCCTGGCCTCCCCAGGAACGCACTTGCACTGATGATGTGCACATGCAGACATATGCACCTACACATATTAAAAATAAATCTTTAAAAATAAACATACCTGGAAAAGATTATGTAAGGATAATTTTGAAATATTAAAAAGAAACTACTGCTTTGCCCTGAATGAATTACTAATGTGCTGAAATTAATACGAAGGCATCATAGACATCATAGTGTTTTCTGATATCACATTCACGGTGGATTAAACATTTAAATTTAAGAATAAAGCCATGAAAATGAGAAAAGAGAATATAAGTGAACATTTTTTTAAATCAGATACGGGAAAACCAAAGATAGAAAAAAATGAAGATGCAGAGACGGAAGGAAAGACCATCCAGAGACTGCCCCACCTAGGGATCCATCTAATCTGCAGACACCAAACGGAGACACTATTGCTGATACCAAGAAGTGCATGCTGACAGGAGCCTGGTATATCTGTCCCCTGAGAGGCTCTACCAGAACCTGACCCATGCAGAGGTGGATGCTTGCAGCCAAACATTGGACTGAGCATGGGAACACCAAAGGAGGAGTTAGGGCAAGGACTGAAGGAGCTGAAGGGGTTTTCAACCCCATCGGAAGATCAGCAATATCAACCAACCAGACCACAAAGCTCCCAGGGACTAAACAACCAGCCAAAGAGTACACATGAAGGGACCCATGGCTCCTGCTGGATGTGTAGCAGAGGATTGCTTTATCAGGCATTACTGGGAGGGGGGGTCCCTTGGTCTGGTGGAGGCTTGATGACCCAGGGTAGGGGAATGCTAGGGCCCTGTGGCAGGAGTGGGTGGTCGGGTGGGGAGCACTCTCAAAGAGGCAGAGGGGTGGGGAAGGGGGATAATAGTTGAAATGTAAATAAGTAAAACAACCAATAAAAAATGAAAAGTAAGACAAAATAAAGACAATGATAGGTTTAGTGGCAGAAGGGGCCAGCCAGACAAGGACCTAAGGAAGACATGCTTATTGCATAGAAAATAAAGTCACAACACCCTCTACTGGCTTTCTTTCTTTCTTTCTTTTTTCTTCCCTATCTTTCATTTGAACACAAGCAGAAACATTATCTTGTTAGAGAAAAATAGCAACAGAAACAGTAAGTGACAGGAAGTGGTGAAAATTGTGACTAGTGGGAACTTACTGGCATACGTTCAGAGGCACAGGCACTGTAGACTGTAAAAATGCCAACGCCACCCACCCAATTATGCAACAGTACAGCAGCCCACAGACTGGCCATGCAGCCCCAAGCAGCCACGCAAGAGAACAGCTTAGTTGTAGCGTTCTTGCTTGGCATGCTTAAGGTCCTCAAGGGCATAATTGTTTTTTAGGTCAGGTCTTCTTGAGCCACTTTGGCTGTTTATATGCCTACAAAATATATTAATCTAAATTATAAATTAATACATTGTCATTAGATTTTAAAGGTCTCAATAGCAAAATTTTTAATGTTTTGTTTGGTTAGTTGACTCAAACCTACTTGGTTTTTGTTTTGTTTTGTTGTCTCTTAATCTATTTTTGGTTTTCCCTTTGTTTCTGGCTTACATGATTTATTCTTCTAAAGTTTAATTATTCAGTTCATTTCCAGTAATTTTTTTTTTGTTCTTTTTAAATTGGTAGTATAAAGGAAAGGTAGTGGGATATCTGATGAACATCTAGGTTTTCAATTTCTGGCTATTGCAATGAACATTGAGCAAGCATCTTTGGTAGGGTGGAGCATCCTTTGAGTATATGTCCCAGATGTGGATCTGGGGGTAGTTTGATTCCCCTCTTCCTGAAGAACCAGCACACTGAATCCCATTGTGTGATATGTGTGCCTTTGCAAGTTTCCAGGCCCACCAACAACAGATGAGTATTTCTTTTATTCCAGATCCTTGCAAGCATGAACTGTAATTTGTTTTGTTGATCTTAGCCATTCTGACAGGTTAAGACGATATCTCAAAGTAGTTTTGATTTACATTTCCCTGGTGACTAAGGATGAACATTTAAGTTTCCTTTTGGATGTTCTATTTAGATCTGTATCCCATCTTTAAATTAGCTTACTTGTTTTCTTGGTGTCTATGTTGGTTTGGCTTTCTTTCCCTTGAGTTCATATATATTTGGTATTTGTTCTGCTGGATGTATAATTAGTACAGATCTTTTCCCATCCTGTAGACTGCCCGAACGATAGTGTTCTCTGCCAAGCAGAAGCTTTCCCGTTTCATTTATTGTCGATCTTAGTGCGTGTACTATCAGTGTTCTATTCAGAAAGCCTTTTCCTGTGCCGGTGCAGTCAAGGTTGCTTCCCACTTTCTCTTCTCTCAGGTTCAGTGTATCTGGTTTTATGTTGAGGTCTTTGATACATTTGGATACATGGTGATAAGTACAGATCTATTTGGATTCTTCTACATACAGCCATCCAGTTTGACCAGCACCATTTGTTGAAGTTGCTGCTTTTTTCCCCATGTGTGTGTCTTTGACTTTATCAAAAAGCAAGTGTCCATGGGTGTAAGGATTTACATCTGGGTCTTCAGTTTCATCTCATTGATCAGCATTTGTATTTTTGTACCAATACCATAATATTTAAATATAACTTCTATAATATATATACATATATATTGTCATTTCAGAGGCTTCCTAAATAAGCTCATCTTTTCTAGTTTCAACTCAGCTGTTCTGACCCAAACTCCTCTCCAAGCTGACTGATTCAGTCTGGTTTCTCTTAGCTTCTCACTTAATTGCTCTGCTTGGCCTTAAACTGTCAATCTGTTCTAATCTTCTGGCTCCTTATTCTGGATTCAGATGCCTTTGGGGTCCTTCACTAAACTGTGTGAACTTAAAAATGAACTCAGTCTAACTGTAATGCACTCACCGCACTGACTCCTAACTGATTCAACTCACAACTGGCTGACTTCCAACTCCCTGGTATTGCTCTTAAGTAGACTCTTTCCTGTCCTTGTGATAATTGGGCATATACTCTTCTGTTAAGTCTTTTCTCTGATTGGGGCACTTTCTCCTTCAATTAGACATTGCTTTTGGGGATTAAATGTACTAAGGGTGTGACTGTATTCTAGCCAGAGCTGCCATGTTGGATGAAAACTCCTCTACAACATTGTTTTTTATTACCATAGCTCTGTAGGACAATTTGAGGTCAGGGATGGTTATTTATTATTATTTAGGGTTGTTTTAGCTATTCTATTTGTGTGTGCATGTATGTGTTGTGTTTTCATATGAAGCCAAAATTTGTCCTTTCAAGACCTGTGAATGGAATTTTGATGGAGATTACATTGAAACTGTAGATTGCTTTTCATTAGAAGGCCATTTTTACTGTGTTAATCCTACTGGTGTGTGAGCATGGGAGATCTTCTGCTGTCTTCTTCAGTTTCTCTAATCAGTGTCTTAGTTTTTATCATACAAGTCTTTCAAATGCTTGGTTAGAGTTACTTCAAGATATTTTATATTATTTGAGGCCATTATGAAATGTCTTACCTCTGTCACTATGCAAAGCTGCTAGTGGGATTCTGTATTTTGTGTCACCTTTTTTACTACAGTTTATCGCATTTTTATGGATAAATATATGTTGTGTGAAAAAAAAAAGGTCTTGTTTTCTCAATTTCTTTCTCAGTCCATTTGTCACTTGTATATAGGAAGGCTACTGATTGCCTTGAGTTGATTCTGTATTCAGCTTCTATGCTGAAAGTTTTTGTCAGCTGCAGAAATTTCCCAGTGGTGCTTTTAGGGCCATTTATGTGTAATATAATATCTGCAAATGAAGATACTTTGATAACTTCCTTCCCAATTTCCCTTGGTCTCCTTTAGTTGTCTTACTGCTATAGCTAAGACTTCAAGTACTGTATTTAATAAGTATGGAGAATCTTTCTATTTAATTTGATGTTGACTATGAGCTTGCTATAAATTGCCTTTATTATGTTAAGGTATATTCTTTGTCTCTTCAGGACTATTTATTATGGAGGGATATTGGATTTTGTCAAAGGCCTTTTCTGCATTTAATGAGATAATCATGTGCTTTTATTTATTTATTTTTTGATTAGATATTTTTTTACTTATATTTCAAATGTTATCCCCTTTCCAAGTTTCTCCTCCTGAATCACCCTATCCCCCTACCTCTATGAGAGTTCCTCTACCCTCCCTCCCACTCCCTCCCACCTCCCCACCCTGGCATTTCCCTACTCTGGGGAATCTAGACTTTACAGGATCTAGGGCCTCTCCTCTCGTTAATGCCTGATAAGGCCATTCTCTGCTACATATGCAGCTGGAGCCATGGGGTTTTCTCCATATGTACTCTTTGGTTGGTGGTTTAGTCCCAGGCACTCTCGAGGGAGGGGGAGAGCTGGTTGGTTGATATTCTTGTTCTTCCTATAGGGTTGAAAAATCCCTTCAGCTCCTTCAGTCCTTTTTATAACTCCTCCATTGGAGACCCTATTCTCAGTCCAATGGTTGGTCAAGAGCGTCTGCCTCTCAGGAGACAGCTATATGTCTTGATCCATTTCTCATTCAGTAGTGTGTACTGTGTTGCTCAGCATCCATGGGTCTATAAGCTTTCTCTTGTTTCTGTTGTTGATATCCAGCTTGACTCCATGGAGGTTATATAGGATGCAGATTATTATTTTAGTTTTATTGTATCTTTTAAGACTCACTTTTTGTAGCCAAGTATGTGGTCAATTTTGGAGAAAGTTCCATGTGCTACTAAGAAGGAAGTGTATTCTTTTTGCATGGAATGTTCATATACTTTTTGGAAGGAAGTATATTCTGTCTGGGTGGAATGTTCTATATGTTTTTGGTAGGTTGATTTGATTTATGACATTATTTGGATCCAACATTTCTGTTTAGTTTTCATCTGGATGACCTGTTAACTGGTGGGAGTATTAAAATCTCCCACTATCACTGTATGAGGACCAGTATGTGATTCAAGATGTAGTAGTAGTTTATGAATTTGGATGCCCTTGTGCTGTGCATAAAAGAATTGCAGTGGCCTCTTGGTGGGTTTTTCCTTTGTGTATGTAGTGTCTTTCACAATGTCTTCTGCTTACTTTGGTATTAAGTCTAATTTGTCAGACATTAGAATAGCAGCCACACCAGGGCTGGAGAGATGGCTCAGAGGTTAAGAGTACTGACTGCTCTTCCAGAGGTCCCTAGTTCAATTCCCAGCAACTACATGGTGGCTCACAACCATCTGTAATGGGATCTGATGCCCTCTTCTGGTGTGTCTGAAGACAGCAACAGTGTGCTCACATAAAATAAATAAATCTTTAAAAAAAAAAAAAAAAGAAGAATAGCCACACCAGCTTGCTTCTTAGGTCCATTTGCTTGGAATATCCTTTTCCATCCTTTACTCTGAGGTACTGTCTGTCCTTGATGTTAAGGTGTGTTTCTTGGATGCAGCAGAAGATGGATCCTGTTTTCTAATCCAGTCCATCAGTCTGGTGTTTGTTTGTTTGGTTGGTTGGTTTTAATTGTGGAATTGAGGCCATCCATGTTGACAGGTATTATTGAACAGTGTTCATTTCTTTGTTATTTTGTTGTCATGCTGTGCCTTTACCTTTGCTTTGATGGCTTGGGGTTATTTATTCATTGTATTTGGATGTTCTTGGGTATGGCTAACCTCTTTAGGTTGAAGTTTTCCTTCTAATACCATCTGTAAAGCTGGATTTGTAGATATATACTGTTTAAATTTGGTTTTATCATAGAATATCTTAATTTTCCATTCATTTTTTAAAACTTTTATTGATTCTTTGTGAATTTCCCATCATGCACCCCAATCCCACTCATCTCCCCATCCCTCCACAGTCTCCCTCTCTGCCCTTGCAATCTCCTCCCAACAGAAAACAAACAAAAACAAACAAAATCTTAGTGTAGAAGGTGCAGTGTGTCACACAATATACCGTTTTGCCAAAACAGCTTTTCATGCAAATGCTCATCGCATTGAGTCACTGGTCTGGTTTGAGGCCTCTGGCTTCTGCTACATTATCAACACTGAATCCTCACTGTGATTCCTCTAGGATTGTTGTTGCTTTGTGTCATGGAGGTCCTGTAGCTTTAGTTTTGCAGCACCAGCCCTTTCAAATGCTCTAGCAGTTCATAGATGGGGTACATGTTGTGGTAGGTCAACTCCAAGTCCTGGGTCTGGATGGTAGCCGAGTTGGTCAAACCTCCCCTCCAGCTCTCCCACACACATCTCCCCTCCCCCTGGGCTGGCTCACCTGCACCTACTCCACCAGAGCCAGCTCTGCAGCACTGCCCAGGCAAGGGACAGAAACAGCTCATCTACTGTGCTGCCCAGGTGAGGTGTGAGTGTATTAAATGCTGCAGCTGGTGCAGGGTGCTGCTACCTCTCCCACAATGCTGAGGTGAGAGGTAGGCCAGCCCTCGGAGATGTCCACATGGCCTTTGGTGTAACAGACCCCCACAGCAGGGGTCATGGGCCAGGACCTAAACCATGGCCTCAGGTGTCGTTGTAGGCTACTCACATCAGGCTGTTCCTTACTACCCCACTGAGTCTCTGGTTCAGCCCCTCTTCATTTTGCACACACCATACTACTTCTGTCTCCATCTCTTTACCACTTACTTGCTCATCTTAGTGGCACTGGAGCCTCTGGATGTCTAGGGTCATCTCGGGTGTGCTCTACCTACCCAGGCCACCAACTATTGTGATTGACAGTTTTGCTGGGTATAGTAGTCTGGGACAGTGTCTGTGGTCTCAGTCTGTCAAACATCTTTTTATTCTACATCTGGCTTTTAAAGTCCCCATTAAGATGTTAGGTGCAATTCTAACACCTTTTTTCTAACACCTGGTCTTTTTCCTTTGCAATTTTTAAATATTCTTTCATTGTTCTGTATGCACAGTATTTTGATTGTTGTGCCTAGAGGAATTTCTTTTCTGGTCTGGTCTGTTTTCTGTGCCTTTGACCTGGGTTTCTTCTTCCTCTATCCTGTTCTTCTTAGATTTGGTCTTTTCATAGTGTCCCAGATTTCCTGGCTGTTTTGTGACAGGATTTGTTTTAGTCAGGGTTTCTATTCCTGCACAAATAACATGACCAAAAAGCAACTTGGGAAGGAAAGGGTTTATTCAGCTTACATTTTCTCGTTGCTGTTCATCACCAAAGAAAGTCAGGACTGGAACTCAAGCAGGTCAGGAAGCAGGAGCTGATGCAGAGGCCATGGAGGGATGTTACCTACTGGCTTACTTCCCCTGGCTTGCTTCCCCTGGCTTGCTCATCTTGCTTTATTATAGAACCCAGGTCTATCAGTCCAGGGATGGCACCACCCACAATGGGCTGGGCCCTCCCCCTTGATCACCAGTTGAGAAAATGCCTTACAGCTGGATCTCATGGAGGTATTTCCTCAGCTGAGGCTCCTTTCTCTGTGATAACTCCAGCTTGTGTCAAGTTGACACAAAGCTAGCCAGTACAGTATCCATTTCAAATATCATACCTTCGGTGCCTCAGCTTCTCTCTTCTATCTCTTATTCTGTTGGCAAGAAAGGCTTACCTCTGAGATACCCATTTGAGTTCCTAAATTTTTTATTTCCAGATGTTTCTCAGATATTTGGGTTTTCTTTTTTTTTTTTTTTAAGATTTATTTATTATATATAAGTACACTGTAGCTGTCTTCAGACACACCAGAAGAGGGCATAAGATCACATCACAGATGGTTGTGAACCACCATGTGGTTGCTGGGAATTGAACTCAGAACCTCTGGAAGAACAGTCAGTGCTCTTAACCACTGAGCCATCTCTCCAACCTTGGGTCTTCTTTATTGATGCCATTTTTACTTATGGGTTTTAGATTGTTTTATTCACTTTCTCTCACTTTTGTCTGTTTTTCTAGAGTTCTTTAGGGATTTATTCATTTCCTCCTTAAGATCCTCTATTAGATTTATAAAGACTACTTTAAGTCCTAGTCCTGAGCTTCAGCTATGTTGACAAGCCGTGGGGCCTACTGTAGTAAGGATGCTAGGCTGTAGTGGAGACACACTGTCCTTCTGTTTTTACGCTGGTATCTAGGCATCTGGATTTGTGATGATCATACTTCTAAGTTCTCATATTAGCCTTGTCTTTGGGTAGTGTTTTGTTCCTTGTTCTTTTGCCTTTCTGGATCTTAGGAACATGTGGTAGCTGTGTACTACCAGCTAGGGGATTCTTCTGGGATCCTGCCAGGTGTGCCCATTGGGGGTTTCAGGTAAATGTATCTCTAGGTCTTGGGAATGAGGATGGGGTTGGGTGGTTTGAAGGGATCCACAAAAGGGAAGAAAGCAAGGTGTTCCCTATGATCTGTTTAGTGTCCCAGGAATGGGGCAGAGAGGCAGGGGCCTAGTAGGGTGGCCTGCTACAGAGTGGGGGTAAGAAGGAGATTGAGAGCTTCCCTGGCGAGTGGGTTCCCAGGAAATTCCGTCCACTTTCTATGGCTGACTAGAACTTCATTGTAGGTGACAAACACAGTCGTTTGTTTACCTGTTCATTTCATTAGGCATCTGGGCCTTTCCACCTTTGAGCAACAATGAATTGTGCTGCTAAGAGCATTTATACACAGGGTTTGTTCATCTCATTAGGCATCTGGGCCTTTCCACCTTTGAGCAACAATGAATTGTGCTGCTAAGAGCGTTTATACACAGGGTTTGTTTGAAGTATTTGCAGAGCTTTGTCATGTTGCTAAGACTGGAATTGTTGGATCACATGATAAACCAGTTTTTTCATTTGTTTTATATGTTGTTTTAGATTCTCACTGTATATTCCTGGATAGCCTAGAACAACTTGTGAAGACAAGCTGGACTTGAACTCACAGAAATCTACCTACTTCTGCCTCTGAACATAGGAATTAAAGCTGTGCATTACCAGGCCCAACTCTGTTATTAAAGTTTTTGAGAAATAACCAAACTGTAACATTTGATGCTGTGTAATTACTTAACCCTCTGTTTAATACATTTTCTTTTTGCACTTAAAGGCTCTTTGTGTTGATTAATTACTGACATTTTATGTGGTGCCTTAGGAATGTAAATTGAAATGCTCTATATTTTGAATCTAATTAAGTTGGTAAATATTTGATATGATGAATCAATGCCAGAAAGAAGATAAGAATATTAATACTTTACCTTATTTTAGTTAAGGTCAGGCATTAGAAAACCGTTGCCTCTCAGGTATGAATATATGATGCCATCTTAGTTCCAAAAGGAGTTTGGTTTTGGTTTCTTTGTTTTTTACAGTCTTACTTTGTAGCTTTGGCTAACCTCAAACTCATAGCAATTCTCCTGCCTCATTCACCCAAGGGCTGGGATTACAGACATGCACTACGATGTCTATCCACACCTAATTCTTTCCCATTGTTTTTTTCCCCACAGTTCATCCATGAGCTCAGATTTCCCACATTATAACTTCAGGATGCCTAATATTGGATTCCAGAATCTGCCTCTCAACATATATATTGTGGTGTTTGGCACTGCTGTGTTTGTCTTCATCCTTAGTTTACTCTTCTGTTGCTACTTGATTAGGTAATCAACTTTTAATATTTTCAAATACTTCAGAATACTTGAAACAGCCATTTCTACCATAAGGTCAAAAAAGATTATGTGTAAGAATGGACCAGTTTCTAAAGCCATAGTAGCCCAGCATTTTAGTCATGAACAGGTGTTTAGTAACCCAGTCCTGTCTGCTGATGAGGTGTTTTCTGCTGTAGTAGAAAGTGGTCTTCAGTAGTTTTCCACAATTTTAGCATCCCATTCTGATACACTTACACCATTGTCTCTTAAGATTTAATCTACTTTCTTGTTTTAGGTTGTGTTTTGTTTTGTTTTGAGAAAGAGCCTCAATCTATGCATCCCTGACTGGCCTGGTACTCATTACATAGACCAGGCAAGCCATTCACTTATAGAGATCCACCTGCCTCTGCCTCTGCCTCTGCCTCTGCCTCTGCCTCTGCCTCCAGAGTCCTGACTTAGTCTTCTGGAAGTTGCTCTGGTAGAAGGCATTTTGTTCCATTGTCATCTGAAGTCATCACGGGTCAGAAGACAATGTTTTAAGTCAAGAGCTTTAGGACTCTAAGCAGAAGTACTTGTGTATTGATGTATTAATTACTTATCTGCATAACACACTAAACAGTCCACACTCCACCTTGCATGCTAGACAAGCATTCTATCACTAAACTATATAGTCTAGCTCCAATATGCTTGAACAACAAATAATGATCATATTAAATTTTAGCCCACAGAGCACAGACTATTGTAAATTATGTGAATTTGGGGATTTATTTTTGTTTTCAGACATGATCTAATTTTGTAGTCACGATTAGCCTGGAGCTTGCTACGAAGCTCAGGCTGGCCTCCAGCTCCAAGATTTGCCTGCCTCTGCCTCCTGAGTGTTGGGATTAAGTCTGTGGGCTGCCGTAACTGGCTGCTTTCACTCCTGTGCGTGAATCCCAATTAACTACAGAAATAATTGCATCTTTGTGGTGAGAAAGGTGGATGTTAAGATTAATAGAAAGATACTCGAGCAAAAAATTAGATAGAAATATGATTTTTTTTGAAGATTTATTTCATGTATATGAGTACACTGTTGCTGTCTTCAGACACACCAGACCTCATTACAGGTGGTTGTGAGCCACCATGTGGTTGCTGGGAATTGAACTCAGCACCTCTGGAAGAGCAGTCAGTGCTCCTAACCACTGAGCCATCTCTCCAGCCCTAGGGATATGATTTTAACTTATCTCCCCAAGATGTGTGTCAGGAATGGTACAATGGAAACTTGATGGTCGACAATACCTGAACTAACCAAAGGTAATTAAGTGTCAGAGGATCAAACAGCTAAGGAATTGCCATGGTAACAGAGGCTAAGCAGACACAGGAAGGTGTAAAATGGATCCCAGGTTGGAATGTTGCTAAGGAAAGGGCATGAGTGAAAACTCTTGTGGATTCAAAGGGGGCCTGTTGGTGAGAGGTGGCCGATGTCCTGTCAGGATTATGCCATGTTGCTTTCTAATTGTGTGGTCACCGTGCTCTACTTCTATAACTGTAAGCACTGGAGAAACAGGGAAAAATGTTTATGTGAGCTGGGCATAGTGGTTCAGGGTTCTAAGGCAGAAAGTTCTTAAGCCAAGCCGGACTGGCCTACATAGTTACATTGTAGTAACATAGTTACTCAAATCAAAAATATATATATTTCTTTACCTTTTACGTGTTTGTTTTAGAATGACAGTTGTGGATTTTTTAATGTGTATGTGTGTACATGAGTGTGTGCATCACATGTGTGCAGGTAAGAGTGAACGCTAGATAGCATTAGAACCGAAATCGTAAACAGCCATGAGTTATCTGATGTGGGTGCTGGGAACAAAACCCTGGTCCTCACATCTCTCCAGCCCTTAGAATTAAACATTAAAAAATAGCATAGTATTTACACAGGGTATTAGGTTTCTAGGATCCTCTCACGTGTGGAACAGGTGAGTCCAGGCAGTCAAAGTGTGTATCTCTTATCCACTCTTTGTAGTTTTGGTAATTACCAGCAAACCCTAGCTTTCCTTGACTTAGGGCTGCTGTCCAGCTTCTGCCCTGCAATCACTTGGTCAGTTGGCCTTTTTCCTGTCTCTCCCGTTGCCTAAGTTACACCAGACCCAGAACTCAGAGTTTTTGAGGGATGCCCTTGCAACCAGTATGCAAGGCAGGAAGAGAGCACACTGGTACAGGGTGCAGAGTCCAGGTGAACTCTATAAAACCAGTAAGAATCGGTACAAGGATAAAGAGTCAAGACCTGACCTTACAACACACATAGAATATAGGTTCAGGTGGCCTTCAGACCTAAGTGAAGTTGATAAAATAGTACATGATTTTTCAGAATATGGGGCATTGTCTTGAGACTGTCTTATGTAGCCCAGGTTAGCCTCAAATTCTCTGTAGCCAAGAATAACCTTGAACTTTTGATCCCTTTATCACTGCCTCCCAAGTGCTGGGATAGCATGTTTGTCTCCTGACATTGACTTCAAGAGATTTATCTTCTTAATCTTTGGCTAAGCAGACATTTCTGTCACTTGGATGCAGAAAGAATCTGTTAGGGACTGTGGAGTGGAAGAAACTAAACACAAAAGAGGACGCACCAAGTGGCCCCTGATGTACGTCTAAAAGCAGACACAGCTAATCTACATTTGGCCAATAGGGCCCGCTCTAGGTGGACAGGGACTGGGAAAGATAATTTCAGAACTTCAGGGATCCTCAGAAGAACCTGTATCTTGATGCAGGTGATAGTTATTCCTGCAGACATATTTTTTTACATTTCTGAACTGTGTAGTTAGTTTTTGCACTTGAATTTGTGTGTTTTTTAATTAAGAAGAATGAGACAAATTAACTATTGACCTAAGACTTTGCTTAACATCTATATCTTCATTACAATGTCTAATGTATTGAGATTCCTGTTTCAATGAGATCTCTCTAGAACCCAAGGTTCAGCGGGCACCCTCGCCGAAATCTCCGTATCTCACTGTTGGTTTGTGTCTTCTAGGCTGAGACATCAAGCGCACAAAGAATTTTATGCCTACAAACAGGTGAGAACGTTAATCACAAATCGCTTTTACTGTGCTTTTCAATAAACTTGGAAGCTGTGAATGCGTTCATAGTTTAAACTGGGATTATCTTCATATGGACTCATCTTAGCTTTTGCTTTGTCAGTTTATACCACAGAATAGAGCAGTTGATCTTCTAACGTGATCTTTTATTGGTATTATTTGGAGCTATAGAAAATTTAGATGACAGGATAAAATGACAGTTTCAGTGAGTATTTGTCAAAGGACAATGTTGTCATCTGTGACCCTTCGAGTCACCTGATTTAATAGAGTGCACATCCCACCGCGTGGATCTTCACGAGGGGCCAGCTGTGTTGCTGTGTCCAGTCTCTTGCCTTGGGTCAGTGGCCTTTCGCCCATGGGTTGATGACTCCAGCTTGCTTTGTGGGCGGTGGCATCTTTTATTTCAAAACAGGGTCTTATTATATGCCCCAGGCTGATCTGGGACCTATTTTGTAGTCCAGACTGGTCTGAGCATGAAGACCATCATGAGACCCTATATTTAAATATTACTCAGCCAGTGGGTGGCACTTGCCTTTAATCCCAGCATTTCTGAGTTTGAGGCCAGCCTGGTCTACAGAGTGAGTTCCAGGACACACAGGGCTATTCAGAGAAAACCCTGTCTTAAAAGAACAACAACAAAAAAAAAAAGTGTTTTTCAAAATATTTAAAAGAATGTTGTTAATTGTAGCACTCAGAGTCAGATCTCCATGAGTTTAAGGGTAGCCTGATCTACATAGTAGCCTACGTAATCTGATTCACTATATATTTACAGTGGTGTAAGAACAATTTTTTAACCTTACAGGTTATATTAAAAGAAAAAGTAAAAGAACTTAATTTACATGAGGTAAGTTCCTTTTAAGTATTTCACTTGTTCCTGGAACCGTTTCCTAATATAAGTGGCGTGCTTCAATACCTTCGTTTTTAGAAGCTGGAAAAGATCAGCCCATCTCTCCTCCCCTCTCCCTGCATCTCTATCGGCTCTGTGACAATACCATAAGGCACATGGTATATTATCAGTTAGTCTTCTTGTCACTGTGACGAAACACTGGAAAGCAGCTTACAGGAGAGAGTTTATCTGCCCATCGCGGTGAAGGAGAGCAGGCAGTGAGCCAGGCTTAGTCATCGCTCTAGGCGGATGAGCTGCTCACACTGCCCTGGGAGCGGAGGCCTGAGCTCTGCTGACACCCAGCTTCCCTGCTCCTCCTCTCCTTACTCACTTCACCTAGCTCACACTTAAGGTGTCTTCCTCTTCAGTTACACCTCTCTGTACACCCTCACAGCCACGGCTGTGTGCTCGTGATTGATGGTGAGGAGTAACCCTTACACGAAGTCTCAGAGTTCTCAGGGGTTGGTTCCCTGTGAGATCTCATTTGTGTCACAGGTTGTCCTTGAATTCACAACAGTCTTCGTGCTTCAACCTCCCAAGTGGTGGTAGGCATGACTCAACATAGCTGCTTTAAGAATTCCACTTGATATCTGGTCCTCTCACTGACAGCCTTAGGGAGCCCGAGTTCCTGTTGCTTTGCTAAGCTTCAGGAGCCCACACTGTGTTTTGTGGTGAACACTGGCCTCACCTGTGACTTTGCCTTTCAGCTCTGTGCTGTGTGTCTAGAAGACTTCAAGCCTCGAGATGAACTGGGGATTTGCCCATGTAAGCATGCCTTCCACAGAAAGTGAGTATTGGTGTGGAATTATTTAGTTTAACCCAACTTACTGTGGGCTGTGGGGCACTGCCAGCCAAGCATGGTGGCTTTACAATTGGTTTGTAGTGTAGAAAACCGACAGCACTCCACAGGGTGGGGCACATGCATGTGTACGTGACATTAGGAGGGACTAGACTGGAACACCACTGCAGGCTTGGGCAGAGTTCCAGCCCATCCTACGCCTTCATAAACAGCTCTTTAGCTGGGCTTTCCCAACAACTCTTTCCATCTCTTGACTGTTTTAATCAAACCATTTGTTTTAAGTCACAGTAAATAGTGTAGGTCTACATGGCGCTTTCTTCGGACACATCCATCTCCCCTTCTGGAAATGTTCTTTTATTTCAAACTTTGGGTCTTCCTGCTTTCCTTCACCAGCATACTTTATAGGAAGTCGTGTGTCCGGAGTATAAAGTACCGAATGTGGTACCTTCACGTCACCCTGTAGAGATAGAAGGCTCTGGCTTGTCAAGAGGTTGGTGTGAATTTTAGGGCTGAGATCCCACCCCAGACTCCACACTGACTCTGTGTAACCGACAGTCTCAGCAGTGAGCTCGGGCAGGGGGGGCTGTAAGTCTGGAGCTGACGTCTCCCACGTGGCTGTCTGTTCCGCAGGTGCCTTGTTAAGTGGCTGGAAGTCCGGAAAGTGTGTCCCCTGTGCAACATGCCGGTGCTGCAGCTGGCGCAGCTGCACAGTAAACAGGACCGAGGCCCCCCTCAGGAGCCCCTCCCTGGGGCAGAGAATATTGTATAGCCTGCTGCAAGGATCAGACTGTTGCTGGACACACCAGTATGGAGCCAGGGGGAACACAAGCAGACTCCGTTTCGGCTGCCCTCTGCCTGGGGCACTCACTGTCACTTCCTTTGCCTCATGAAGAACTCTTGAGCCAGGCAAGCTGAGACCCTAGGCATCTGGATTTTGTGACAACCAAAGCACCCTGATATCACCCTAAGCCGAAAGGAGTGGATGAGCCTGCAAGTTTGGTTTCAGAGGTTTCCCCGACCATCTCCTGTGTCTCCTAGGCACCGCCACATCAAGCAAAGGGAAGACAACACAGGTGTCAGAAACCAGAACTGTGAATGGGGCTTTGATGCCACCCCCACCTGTGGACCCGTCCCCTCAGCTGCTGTGCGGACGTCACAGCCTGTTGTTGCCACATGTCCTCTTGGCATCCCAAGTCAAGGGAAGCCAGCTGCTCCATCCACTGAAGCACAGCTGGCTGCCAGTATTTGGTGAGGCAGCTCCCCCGCCCCCCAGGCTTTTCGGGTTCTGTTCTGTTAATAAGGCCATCTTGGAACCTGAAAACTTTGGAAACAGCAGCAGCAGAACCCCCTGCCACATGTGCCAGTTCACACTTGCTGTCAAATCTTCCAAGTTGAAGCCATTAGAAACACTTGGAAAGGCCTGGTCGGGAGCCATTCCTCCTCTGCCCTCCTAGTCATCAGAAAGACCCAGCAGGAGTTCAACCCTGCGCCTCCACTGTCCCTGTGTAACCCAGGAGCCGGGGTACTACTCAAGTACATCACAAGTGTAGTGTGATTCCATTACAGCTGCTGGCCTCAGCCCACTGGCAAAGGAGTCTCTCTGGGCCCCTCAGGTGACTACAAAGAAGAGCCCCTTTATTAGCAAAGCCCGTCCTCTCCCACCAGGATGGCCAGGACAGACACTTTGGCTTCTCTCCTCCTCTCCTCTGCTCTTTTACTACATAAGAAAAATGTCTTACTGTATTTTTAAACATTTATCCCAAATAAGCTCTCTGTAATTCCGAAGCCAGTGAGCCACTTGGAGTTGTAAATAGTTTGAGGAAGCTCCTGCATGGCTGGCCTTCTGTTGGTGTGTACCTCAGTTCTGTGGACTTGAGCTCCCTAACTGACGGTGTTTTTATAGGGAAAATGCATGCTGCTCTTTGGCTCTTTCTGTCCAACTTTTCTACAGATAACTGCCTCTGTAGGCTCTGTGAATTGTAAATGCGCCTTGTGAAGCACAGACGAATCTTACACAGCTTGCTCTCCCTTCCCTTGTCACAGCAGTGCCACTGCAGTGCCTCACTAACTGCTCTGCTCCATCCCACAGCTGGAAGGAACATTTTCAGGAAGTGCATACACTCTGGCATGGAGAAGATGGAGGGCTTTGCTACTCTGTTCTTAGATTCTACCTAATCTTAGAATGAGAGGGGACCTGCCTTTGCCTCCAGCATGATCAGATGAGGAAGATTCCCGTCTTAAAAAGTGCTATGGAAGCCAAGTGTGGTGGGTCTGTGTAGTCCCAGCCGGGGCAGGCAGGATAACAAGTCTGAGACCAGACGGCTTCGTAGTGAGATCTTCTTGCTAAAGGGGGCGGCAGGGGTAGGGATAGGGGCTCTTGGCAGAGTCCATTTGAAAAATTACAAATCCAGTTGGAAAGAATCAGCTGTTCCCAGTGTGCTCTGTGGCAGGCCAGCTGGATTCATGCAGGGCAAGGGAGAGTGAGACATTTTCTATGAGAGCCTTATCCTGATTGACCCCAGTAATTCATACCTGTGTTCTTCTGTAGTACCAGAGTCAAATGCCCACACTCAGTTAACAGTGAAATGTTTTCAAGTGACCAATACCAGAAGTGGGTTTCCCCTGGCTTAATTTTGTTGTAGGCTAGCATCTACCATTTCATATTGGATAACTGGATACAATAAGGAAATCCCCCCTTATAGATTCCCATATGATCGATACTGTAAATTATTTCCACTCACAGCTTTTGTAGAATCTTGGCCTTTAGCTTTACCTATCCTTGAATTCAACTACTCAAAAGCCAGCATCACCAAAGCCCTGTATTTTTAGAGTCAAAATTGCTCATCAGACTTTCAGATAGGTTGAGGTGGTCGGTGTGCGACCTGAAGAGTAAGGGGCATTGGAAGAATCGTGTGTGCTCCGCTCTGCTCAACCTGAATGAGGTCCTCTGACCTTTTCTGCAGCCACGGTTAATGTGATTTCTTCCTAAAAGGCACTCCTTAGGCTGGAAGCTGCACCTGGGAAGTCTGTTTCTCGTCTCCCCTTCTTGGCCACTGCTCCCACTTCTGGCACCTGCCAGCCACAGCAACCCAATCTTTGCTCCTGAAGTCTGGGTCCTACACACCTGCAGCACTGGCTGGGTCATACTCGCTCAGGCCCAAACTTACAATGAGACCACCCTTTCCATCTCATTTCCAAGTGTTTGGTAACCTTTTTGGGTAGATGTGTGAGGGCTTGGGTCTACTCTCAGACCACTGGACTCTTGTTAAGTGTCTTAAGTAGCTAAAGGATCGGGTGTCACTTGTGTGCTGTAGCATTAGAAATGGAACAAAACCTATCTACACTACCTGAGTCACTGTAACATACAGGAAGTTGACATCTGCAGCTTTTCTTTGCCAAGTGTAATTTAAGTTTTGTCTATCCCTGATCATTAAGATTCTTTTAACATGTACTTGCCAAACCAGGAAGTAGGGGGGAAAAAAGCCAGGCAAGGACAGGTAGCCTCTGGGTGAGATCTGTGATGAGGAACAGGGGCCTCCCACCATTGCCAAATACTGTTCTTGACAAGACTTGACAAAAGATACTTTCCATGGCTGTTCCAAAGCATGCTATCTCAGACTTGGAACAGCCACTCTATAAACTACTGGATACCCACAGCACTTACTTTCTGGGAATTTGAGGTATCTATAGAAGTTCCTGAGGGCTCTATGTAGAAGTGCTCAGATTAGTTTGGATTGGCCACTTGTGCTTTTATGCAGGTCAGTCTCCCAGATGCCCCTTTCCTTCCTAGATCTGCCAGTCTAGTCTGGTAGGCACGAGCATGGGGGAGCAGGAGCTGCTACTAGCACATACCTTCCTGGTCACAAACTTGGGAACTTCTGAACTATGGGACTTCTACCCCTGGCTTCACCAGTCTTTTTGAGACAGGTTCTATGTACTACCATTCCTCCAGAAACTGTACACCAGGCTGGCCTCAAAATCAGAGATCTATCCCCCTCTGCCTCTGCTGCAGTTAAAGGCAGAGCACTATGCCTAGCTTCCAAATTGAATCTTGGTTGCTCGCTCTTCTTTGAGTCTTTGACAAAACTCCTTCACAAAATTCACACATCACAGTAATTGCCTTCCTTGCAAAACTATCCCATGAGCACTGGATTTCATTTTTGTTTGAGTGGGGGAGTCATTTATACAGAGAGCCAACCCAGAAATGTACTGTGTTTGAAAAGGTAAGGCTGAAGTAGAGGTTGTTTTTACATTTACATTCCTTTTTACAGCTCCCTTACCCTTAACAAAATGGCACAGCTGCTTTTCCTACCTTCTCCAGGATGACAAAGTTCCCCCCAGCCCTAAGCAGTCTCTCTTGGTGCCTGGACCAGCTGCCACCTTCCTCCCTCTCCCTCTTAGCTGTTGCCAGTGTTTTTGAGGCAGGAAAGCATATAAGGTAGAAGTCTCCTAAGTCCCCAGGGCTAACAGTCATTAAGTTTCTACAAGTAAGTCATAGAAGCAAATGCTTCCTACAGAATTCTCGTTCCAACCAACTTACATATTTTTGCCCTCTCCCCTTCAAAGGTAAAATTAAAGCTGCCTGCTACAGGCAGCCAGTAAGGGAAAAAGCAGACCTGTGCCTTGCTCTCCAGCATCCACCACCCATGCTCTTCCTCACTCACCTGCTTCCCTGCAGCCCAAGCCCAGTGGGTAAAATATGCCTGTGCTCACCCAAGATGAACCTTGGGAGGTGGAGACCCACCCCTTTGGCACTTCATGCAATCTCTAGCTTGGTTAATCTTCCCCTGTAGCTTCCTAAAGGGCTGGGGAGATGGTTCAGTGGCCAAAGGCTGCCCTTCCAATGATCCAGTTTACCTCACGGCTCACAGCTTCAACCTGTAACTTCAGTTCCAGATCTGGCACCTGAGTGTACCAGGCTCAAGCATGTACATGCAAGCAAACACTCATACACATAAAAATAAATCTTTATTTAAAAAACTGCTTAAAATAGAACTACCCAAGTATTTAACTTAAAGGTGAGGAGCTAAAATGCCAGGTAAAGGTTTTTTAGTAAGATTAACAGGACTGGGTTCACTAAGTTGAACATCTGTCGCTTCAGGTTCAGCTTTAGAACCCAGACTGTTTCAGGATGCTTTTATTCCAGTTAGTTCAAGTATCCGAATTCTTAGTTCCTTTGCTCACAGCATCAGGGAAAAAGGTACCCGGGCTGTTTCACTCTGTAGCTCGGTCATGACCTCACCAGTGTTATGGGACTTGTGTCAGGCTGTGGTGGTGAAGCAGGGCATCTTCATGGTGATGGCTTAGAGCCATTGCCTCTAGGTCTGCTGACAAGGTCCAGGAAGTGGAGGAGTGGCACTTTAGTCTTGTAGTTTAGCCCTATGGGGCTTATTTACTAGGTATAACTCCCTCAAAAAAGGTTTATGAAATGCTGAGCCTCAGGTTTCATAGACGTGTTTGTACACTAAGAATTCTGCAGCAGAATATTTTTAAACATTGGTTTTTGTAAGCTATATTTTTGTATATTTAATTGCTATTTTAAAACTTTAATGCATTTTTTGCTAATCACTTGTTTAAAAGTAAAACATGCATGTAATCGACCCAAACGTAAATAAAGAGCAGATTTTTGAAATACTTTGTAATGTGTACCTGTCAACTTTCGCACTTGTCCCCCAACGTGTGGGGTGAGGTGTGGCACACCGATGGGGACACGCACTCCACTGTGACCACCAGCGTTTGGGATGGCTTGATGTATATAGTTTTGTTCTTTTACAGCCTGCAGCACTCCCAGAACATGCGCTAACCCTAGCCCTAACCCCAGGCAGTGAGCAGCCCCATGGCTTCACCAAGACACACATAACCCTGGAGCTACCTCTGTGCATCCTTGTAACCCATCTAGTACCCGTTACAACAGTTTGCTCTTGGAACACCTACACCCCAGGTGGTTTTCCTTCCAACCTGTTCCTTCACTGCCTGTTGTTTTCTTATGTTTTGGGGTTTACTAACTCCTCCCATAAATAAATAAATTCCATAAATAAATACACCCAAGTGACTCCATGTTTTGGGGGTTCTCAAAACCAGGCATTCTGAAACCAAACTAGCCACCCTCAAACACCTCCTAGATCTAGCCACATTTCCTCTTTAGCCATCTTCCGCCTATCTTAGTTCAAGCTACTTTGTGCTCTGGAGCCACAAACCTTCCTAAGTGGGAGGAGTGGAGCTTTAGGCTATCAAAACAATGACCTGGACTGGACAGCTGAGAAAAGGCAAGATGGTTCCCTTCCAGTTCAGAAGTGGCTGTGAGGTGCAATGTGTATATTTCTGCAAATAGTGCAGGAACCAACATGAGGACAGCTTGGAGAGACAGCTGAATGGCAGAAACATCCCCAGCCAGAGCTTGAGGTTTCCATTCCAGCTCCAAGGCTACTGTGGGAAGACCCACCCTTGCATTCAGCTACAATGCAGGCCATCTCTTCTCAGGTGCAGAACAAACCTGCCAAGTTTGCAGAAGCTTGAAATAACCCATTTTCAGTATGTTAACATAGGCTAAACGTGACCCGATGCGCAAAGGAAGATGACCTCCAAAAGTATACTGATTAGATTCTCACACACTCAACAGGACAAGCAGTCAGCTGCTGGTGGAAGTCCATACAGCTTCGTGTGCATCCAAAGCACCTCAGGGTTTATGATACCTCGAAGAACACCTTATAATCAAATCTTCACACTGTGTGGGGGGGGAGGGGGGCGCGCTTACTAAATGCTAAGTTAGACAAAATTTTAAGACTTTATCTTGATGTCTTAGAAAAATACATTTGTTTCTTGCTCTGATTTGAGTAGTACACGATCATAAAACTTGTGTCTCTTAAAAAAAAAAAAAAAAAAAAAAAGGCACAGATGTCCCTATGGCAGGTCTCAGGACGTCCTCTGGGCAAGTCAGGGTATCTTCAACAGCTCAAGGAGTGCACCAACGGCTCCAAAATAACCCTGAAAATTGACACACCAAAAGTAAGATTTTTAAATATTTTTAAGCATGTGTGGGGAGGGGTAGTGTGCATGTGCAAACAGTGCACAGAAGAGCCAGAAGCATCACTCCCTGGAACTCAAGTTTGTTAGGCAGTTGTGACCCATCCAACTAGGGTACAAACAAGCAAATTTCAGGTCTTCTGCTAGGACACTGTGTGCTGTCAGCCACTGAGCAAGCCCTCCAACCTAGTTAAGGTCACTAACTCCCACAATTATGATTACTATATTAAAGATAGCACGTCATTTGTTTCCCAAGCACAGAGAGCATACCCAGTCTGGAAAAACCCTAAGGAACTCTCTAGTAAGGAAGGCTGGATGTTGGAGATGCCCAACTAGAAGGTACTACAGTAGCTGAGGGAAGAAAGGCTCAGGTCTGGCAAAGAGTTTGTTCTGCTTAGTTTTTCTGTCAACTTGACACAAACTAGAGTCAGACTGAGGAGAGGAGACTCAATTGAGAAATGCCAAGTAGACCGGCCTATAGGTAAATCTATGTGGCATTTTCTTGATCAGTTATTGATGTGGAAGAGAACCCAGCCCACTGTCAGATCCCACCCTGGGGAAATAGTTCTGGGTTCTGTAATAAAGGCTGAACAAGCCATTAAGAGTAAGCCAGTAAGTTTTCCTCCACTGCCTCTCATCAGCGCCTTCCAGGTTCTCATCCAGTTCCTGCCTTGCCTTCCCTTGACGGACTGTGGCCATGGAGAAATATGTAACCCAAATAAACCTTTCTTCCCCAAGCTTCTTATGGTTAAGGTGTTTATCACAGCAATAAAACCCTAACAATGACAGAGAGTGGCTATCCTGTCCTGGGACATGGGCCTGTATATTTCCAACAGCCAAAGATTGAAGGTGAAAAGAGCACTTAAGTTTAATCATGGAGGATAAAAGCCTAAATGGTCTGGAAGGGAGGAAGGTGAGTTAACAGTCTACAGAGTTCCAGGCTAGCCAGCGACATAGTGAAACTCAGTTAAAAAAAGAAAAGAAAAATACATGCCTTACTGACTCCAACAGTAAAGAATGGGCTCAAATAGGAACCAAAAATCAAACAAGAATAAATATTAAATGAAACAAAACCCTCACCAATAGGAAGAAAATGGAGTCAGAAGGAATAGAAAGAATCATACAAAAGACTGACCACATCAGTCTCCAAGCAGGATGTCAGAAATTAAAGTACCGCAAGAAAGAACAACTGGGCTGAGCTTTGAACAGCAGACCATCAGGTTGGGAGATAGACCCAGGATTTGATCCCCCAGGACCACCCACAACAACTGGACAGAAAACCCCCCATGTCCTGGAGGTGGATTCCAAAGAACACAATAAATATAACCAAAAAAGGTCCCCGTCCTTTATTTCTCAGTTACAAAAGAGAAAAAAAAAGAAAAAAAGGAGTCACACCTAAGCAAGTAGGGCCAGACAATGCAATGCTCTGGATCCTATCACACCAAACCCAAGGGCATAAAGCTAAGTACCTCCCTATGTCTGAGGTTTACTTTATAATGGAAGAACAAAGTTAACACAAGAAAAACAGACAACACACAGGTTACATTAGAACAAAACCCAGGACCTACTACTGAGTAAAGAAAAAAGCTACAGTGGCTCTTCACCACTGTGGGAAGGATTAAGTAACAAAGGGGACAGCTGAGCAGAAAGCATGCTACACCTCCAAACTGCTCAACCAACTGCCTGCTAAATCAACTACCTTGCCTTGAGAGGGCGGACAAGTACCTCAGGACCAAAATAATGAATGGCAAGGGCAGCCATCAACATGCAAGTGAGAAATCTGACTATAAGCAAAGCAGCCAAGGACAAATGGCCCAAGCTAAGCAGAGGGGGAAATGAGCAAGCAATGGGAACAACAAAACAGAATCCATGAAGATGTGATTATGGGCTGAGCTCCCTTTATCCAAAATACATGGGACCAGAAGTGGTTCTGGCTTGGGATATTTTAATGTATCTGCATAGACTGACCAGTGTACCAAAACCTCAGCACTCAAAAGTTTCAAATTTGCTGCCAGAGATGTTTAATCTGTATAGATGGAGAGGAAGGAGAGGATGCTATCCTAAGAAACTACTTCCTGTGGTTTACCTAGACAAGGTTCAAACCCAGCCCCAGGAAGCAGAGATTAGGAAGGCTGTAGAAAGTTAAAACCAGCTTGATCTATACAGCAAGCTGCAGTACAGCCATGCCTATACAGCAAGGCCCTGCTTCAGACAACAAAAGAACTGCTTAACCTGTTCAACACTCACCTCCACACACTGCTAACAAATAGTCTTCACAGCTACAGTCAGAACAGGGAGACTCACTGCAGCCAGGTCAGTCCTTTAATTCTGTGCCTTTGTGTTTGCAACAGTGTCAGAAACAAGCCACTCACCTCGTGCTCTGAGAACAGTGCTTTCAGCTGCCCCTTGGACCAGTAATCCAGAGCATATGCCAGAAGCCTCATAGCGATCGTGTTGACTCTCAGGAAATTGCCGACAAATACGACCTGGTTAATGTTCTGAGCACAGAAAAGCGACAGTGAGTTCACACCCTAATTTCTGTTTCCTCACAAAGCTAAACCCAGCAGCATCTGCAGTTTTACAGCAGTAACTGGACTGATGGATCAAATTCAATCCAGTTGATTCAGGTCTAATAAGATTTGATATTTAGACAATGCTGGGCCCACTGCAAGCTTGCCCCAAAGTGTATATAGAATGATTATTTTAAAAATACTTGTATTAAATATGGTAAACAGTAACATTACTAAGGGAAATTTAACACTAAGCTAAAAAAAATTAGTAAAAACTCCTGATGATCAATTTTGTCATCCTATTAGATTAAGATACTCTAGGGCATTAGTGAGGGTCAACTTTAGGTTTATCTGGGAAGGTACTTACAGAGAATTTTAAATCGGTGGCTGGGTGGGGCACTCTGAGGAAAACAGAAAGCCAGCTGAGCACCAACATTCACTGTGCTCTCTCATTCCTGGTCCATCCATTTGTGATTGGGGGTCTCACAATCACACTGCCATAAGCACAGGCAATTCCTATGGCCACACCTTCCCCACCACTAGTTTAAATACTTCTTCCCCTAAATTGCCCTTGACAGAAATTTGCCAACAAGAACAGGAATACAGAAACTGTGAGAGACAGATACTCAGTAAGTAATGGCGCTTGTTCTACAACGGAGGACATGAGCCAAATCCCAGCTGCATATGCCTGTAGCCCAGCAGGGGGCCCAAGGCAGGTTGGCCCGAGAGCAGGGTACAGAAAGATAAAGTGTCCTGTTCTAACCACACATGGGCATGGGTATGCACAGTTGCACTTTACATGGATAGAAGAGAGAAACGGGTACAGAGAAAAAAGAAGAGAAAGAAAAGGGAGAAAAGGAGGGATACCTTTCTAGAGAAAACAGAAAAGCAACACAAAATTGGTACCAATGGGTCAGTGAAATGAAGAATCAGGTAAAAAATGCTTACCTCAAACCCTAAAGGCCCAGAACCCACATAAAGGTAGTAAGCCAGAACCAACTTCACAAGTTGCCCTCTGACATCTGAAAGTATGACGTGACACATGTATACTCCCACCCCATAGTAATTACACTTTAAAGGAACATGGTACCAAGAAGTGAGGCCATCACTGATAACACTGACTGTGGTCCACAGGCATCTGGGCTGCTGGGAGGATGCAGGGAGGTCTGGACCATGAAGCACCATCCAAGAAACATGAAAAACGAGCAGTTTGAAAGAAAGGATCATGAATCCCGTTGATGTGACTCTAACTGTTAAAGAAATTAGTTCCACTAAAAGAGAAACTAGGGATAAGTACATCAAGAGAAAGACACTCTGAGGTTAAGATCACACCATCAAAAGCTCCAGGGCATGACAATGGAATCTTATTTGGGAAACTCAACTTAGAAAAAAAACACAAAAACACTACCTGAACGAATTAGCGACAACTTGCTCCAAAAGTCTTGAGTGTTTTCCTAGGTTCAGACACTCAGAGGCCTGTCACTGTTGTAAATAAAGCATGGCTCCATCTGAGCTGAGGCAGGGGAAGCATGGCACTGTTCCGCACAGGTGTCACAATCAGAGTTGGGTTGGTAAGATGTTTGGCTCAGGAGTTTTGTTTGTCATGAGCCAAGTTTCATTCCACATGCTAAGAGGATGGAACCAATTCCCAAAGATTCTCCTGACTTAACACAACCTCTGGCATACGAACACAAACACACACACACTGTTGGCATTTCATCTAGACTCTGCCCTACAGTTACTTGGCATGCCTGACTCACTGTAAGGGGTTGCTCCCCCCACCCCCAGCACTCTAGCTCTCTTGCTCTCTCTCTGCTTGCTCTGGCTCCCTTACCCTCTCTTCCTAGCTCTCCCCATTCCCCTCCCCCCCTCTATATATGCTCATGGATGGCCTCTCCTCCTCTTCTCTCCTCCCCCCTTGTCTCTACTACCTCCTCGTCTCTACTACCTCAAGTCCCCTCCCCATACCCTAAATAAACTCTATTCTACACTATACAGTCTGAGGCTGGTACCTCAGGAGGAAGGGATGCCTCAGCATGGGCCTGCAGAGGCACCTCCCCCCATACCCACACCTCCAAACACACCTTCTTTTCTGTTTATAACACAATACACACCCACTAAATCAATAAGTAAATAATGTTCTTAAAAGATGCAGAAGATACGGAGTCACCACAGCTCTAGAACACTGAGGCCAAACAATGCAGTACTGGGTTGAACAGAAAGTCTAAGTGGCAATGTAGACTTGAAAAGACTGGAGATGCCGGGAACATGGGTTATTTGCTCATGGAAATATATATATAGATTATATGTGAAACTATAGACTCCATGTGAAGACAGCTCAAGGGAGAAACTACAACTGGCACCAACAATAGCTAAGAGAGAACTGTGGCAGCCTGAAATCATGAGCTTGCAGTCTGTTGCGCCTGCTGTGCTGCTTCTCTTTATAGACTAAAAATGTTTGCTCTGCCTCACACTCAAGCTGGACTTTGGGTTTTGATTTTTATAGAGCCTCACCATTATTCGATTATGGAAGTCTCAGAACAGACTTTGTTTTGCTTTGTTTTCTTAAGACATTCTTACTATGTAGTCCCAGGTAGCCTGAAACTCACATTGTAGACCAGGTTAACCTGGAGTTCAGAGATCTGCCTACCTCTGCCACCTGAGTGCTAGGATTAAAGGCATGGTTCTCTATGTCCATTACTCAAGTAAATAATGCCCTACCTATGTAAGCAACTCCAATTAAACACAGCAGGCCACAAAACAACAATACAATTACAACAAAAAACAAAGACATGAAAGTAGGTGGAAGATTTGGGGTAGTAGAAGGTTCAGTGGTAGACAAAAGTAGTTGCTGAGGAGCATATGTGATGTAAAGGACAGACTCTTCAGACATTCAAAAAGCACGTGTTATGCATGATGATAAGAAAAGGAGACATTAGGGGTAAGAAGTGGAATGTTAGATGTAAAATGAGGTATTTGAGTGCCAAACTGACAAGGGATAAGTTTGAGAAGGACGATATTGACTGTCGGGATAACCGAGGAGGAAGCACCCACAGCATCAGCGTGCAGGCCTTTGGCTATGTCTGAGGGCATCCCCAGAGGAGTAATTAGGAAGACTTGCCTTCAAAGTGGTTAGCAGCACCCTCCACTGAGAAAGAGGCATGCCAGCTGAGAACCAGCATCCATCTGTTCCTTAGCATGTGCAGATATCATCAGCCTCACTCTGCAACAAGTTACTCTACCACCACACCTTCCTTACCACGATGGACCCTAATCTGTGAGCCAAAATAAATCCTGCGCCTAAGCTACTTTTGTCAGGGATTTGGTCACAGTGAGGAGAAAAATAACTAACCCAAAACAGGACATGACACAAAGAGGCAAATTATGCAAGGTATGCGACAAATAAAAACAGTTCAGCTTCATTTGTAAACCAAGGAAACAAAATCTTAGAGCTGTTTAACAAGGTCTGCCTGAAATTCCACAGTATCAGTAAAGCTGTCCAGACATCAATGCTGAAGATGCTGCTCTAAATGAGCTCACCCCCTTGCAGAATCCCTCAGCAATCTGCCAGGATTCCTTAGGCACAATCTCGATGTAGAATCACAAGGTTTGCTCCCAAGTAAGACCCATATCAAGAATAAAACAGCCAAAGAACAGGTTCATACTTCTAAATACTTACCACAGTCCCTACTTCCAAAAAAACCAAATGCCCAGCTCTATTTGAATAATTATGAAACAGTCGTAACCTAAGTGCTTGCCATGCAAACATGAGGCGCTGAGTTGAATTCCCCTGAATCCACCTCAGGAAGCAGCGGCAGTAGCATGTTTATGATCCCAGCACTAGGGAGCAGATCCGAAGGATTCACTGGACTGTCACCCAGCCTAATCAACAGTGTCAACCAGTGAAAGACTTTATCTCAAAAAATAAGGTGAGCCAGGCATTTTGTGGCATATGCCTTTAATCCCAGCACTAGGAAAGCAGAGACTGCAAGATCTCTAGGAGTTTGAGGCCAGCATTGTGTCTCCTTAGTCAGTTAAAAAAAAAAAAAATCTGGGCAGTGGTTATACACACCATTAATCCCAGCACTTGGGAGACTGAAGCAGGTGGATCTCTGAGTTAAAGCCTGCCTATTATACAAAGGAAGTTCCAGGGCAGGCAGGACTACACAGAGAAAACATGTCTCAAAAAGCCAAAATCAAAACCAAAATAAACAAACAAAATAAAATAAATAAAACAAACAAGGTAGACAGAGCCCAAGGAACACCCTAGGCTGTCCTCTAACCTACACACACATACAGCATAGCCACAAACCATGTATTTCAGTTAAAAGCATAAAATGTATGTGTAACAACTGAAATATTAGATACTTAAGCACAAGAAAGAACATATAATAAAAGAGTGATGTTATTCAAATGAAGATAGCATTTTAAAAATCTGGTGTATAGTAACTTCTAAATTAAAATTTAGACAAATCCTTTGGGGTCTTGAGGTCTCCCTTTAAGGCATATGTCTATATTATTAAAAGAAGAACTGTAAACCAAAGTGTATAAATAGGGACAAGCCATAAAGCTACACCAACTGGATCCTAGATCCTCTTTCCCTAAGGGCAGCCCATTCTTGGTTCTTTCATAGCCCTGTACAATGCTGCTTGACCTGAATGCTACAAGGCAGCACTGTAAAGAAGCTGAAAGCACGAAGACAGCTCTGCTGAGGTGGAGAAGAACCAAGGTGGGCCTTCCTCTGAACGCTCAGTCTTCTCCCAGCTCCAGTGGCTTCCTGTGGCTTCCTTTCCACACCACAAAAGCACCAGTAAACATCTAGTCACCATGTGAGCCATCATTCAGCTCAACACTGGCCTTCCTCCTGGCCCCTCTATATTCTCCTCACAGAAACCATTCACTCCTGCAGCAGTGTTTATCACTTATCTTGAGAAGAGACAGAGTGTGGTGGGGGATGGGAGGACAATCGATAAAGAGGAGTCTGAAGAGTGCACACTTTAAGAATACAGCCACTGTGTAAGGTTGGGGTAGGACCTTTAGGAAAGTCAGCATTTCCTTAAGAGTTAAGAGAACAATCTCATCTCATGTGCCCTTACTTCATTAAGAGCACACATTCTCGCTATGGAGCCAATGTTGTTGGTGATGGTGATCAGAGTCGCTCTGGCAAGGTCCTCCTTACTGGCAGCCTCTCTCTTCTCCTTGCTCATCATGTTTCCAAAACTGTGGTGGAAGAAAAACATTTCACTGATGAAACAAAAGCAACACAGTCCAGGAGAACTTCAATGTTACTTTACTATGATAAAATGACTTTATAGCAAGTCTTTCTACATTTATTTACAGAATGATAAAGCATCCACTAAAAAGAGCTCAGTTTAAAAAAAAAAAAAAAAAACCATAAATTACTCTAAATGAGCAGGTAACAACTCCCTGTCATGTACTAAAATTCACCTTGGGTACCAGCATATCCCCGTGAGGCAACACTGCCTGGTCCGCCAGCAGTGCTCCAAGAAGACATCTCTTATCGACAGGCCATCCCTGCTGTACAACTGTTCTACTCAAGATAGTCACAGTCGCATCTACTATAAAAAACTCATTTGATCAGCACACAAAGGTAAACCAGCTGAGGCCCACAGTGAGCTACTAACCTTCCAGGCTGTCCTAGAAAGTAAATAAAAGACTTCAAATTTCTTGACCAGCAGAGGGGCTACAATAGCAACTGTGACCCAAACACAAGGACCAGAATAAGAAAGAGATCACCAGTGATCAAATGCTGCCAATAAAACACAACCTACTGTATTTATCCAGTGCCTATTTCTCAGCAAGCTAAGTACTTGTACATGAATGCCTTTTCTATTATTGAAAACCAAGTACTGGGGCTGGAGAGATGGCTCAATGGCTAAGACTGCTCTTCCAGAGGTCCTGAGTTCAAATCCCAGCAACTACACGGTGACTCACAACCATATGTAATGAGATCTGATGTGTCTGAAGACAGCTGCAGTGTACTTACATACATACAATAAATAAATCTTTTTAAAAAAATAAGAACTCTGCTATGCATGTTAGCACACACTTTTAATACCAGCACTTAGAGACAGAGGCAGGTAGATTTCTGAGAGTCTAAGGAGAGCCTGGTCTATATAACAAGTTACAGGACAGCCAGGGCTACATAGTAAGACCTTGACTCAAAAACAGAAAACAAAAAACACATGTTTTCTAACACAAAAAATACCAAATTAAACACCTAGGGGAGCTGGAAGAATGGCTTGGTATAAAAGCACTGACTGTTCTTCCATAGGACCCTTTCAATTCCCAGAATCCCCATGTCAGCTCCTAAGTGTCTCTAAAGTTTCTACTTTCAGTCTCAGAAAATCTGATGCCCTCTTCTGGTCTCCAGGGGTATCTGGCAGGCACATATTGCACAGATTTAAGTTCAGGCAAAACACCTATATACATAAAAGTAATTAATTGCACTGGCTGGTTTTGTGTCAACTTGACACAACTGGAGTTATCACAGAGAAAGGAGCCTCAGTTGGGGAAATGCCTCCATGAGATCCAGCTGTAAGGTATTTTTTTAACTAGTGATCAAGGGGGGAGGGCCCAACCCATTGTGGGTGGTGCCATCCCTGGGCCGGTAGACTTGGGTTCTATAAGAAAGCAGGCTGAGCAAGCCAGGGGAAGCAATCCAGTAAGTAACATCCCTCCATGGCCTCTGCATCAGCTCCTGCTTCCTGACCTGCTTGAGTTCCAGTCCTGACTTCCTCTGGTGATGAACAGCAATGTGGAAGTGTAAGCTGAATAAACCCTTTCCTCCCCAACTTGCTTCTTGGTCATGATATTTTGTGCAGGAATAGAAACCCTGACTAAGACAGTAATTATTTTTAGAAACTACATACCTAAATAAACAATATAAAATATAGAAAGGCCCAAGCTAAGCATGGTGGCACAGGCCAGCATCTCAGCACCTGAGTGACCAAGACAGACCTGGGGCTTCACAATGAAATCCTGACTCAAATACAGCAAGAGGAAGACAGAGAGAAAGACTTTGATTTTTAAAAAATAGAATTAAAGAGAAATAGGCATATATTTAACAAAAGAAATAATGCTTGTGTACTAAAATCTTTTGCAGTCTAAAGACAACCATCACCTAAAGAAATGGAAAGAAGTCCATCTTCCTGAACCAAAGACCTGACAGTATTATTAAGCTGGGAATACTCAGGTCTATAGAGCTCAGCAGCTAAAAACACTTGCTCTTGTCGAAGACCCAGGTTCTATTCCCAACACCCAAATGAAGGCCATAACTGTGTTTCCAGACTGATAGCCTCTTCTGACCTCACAGCCACCAGACACGCACTGGTTACACATACATATAGCCAAGAAAAACAAAACATTTTTAAATAATTAAAAATAAAAGTTGGCACTACTCCTCAAACTGGCCAAGAGAGTCAACAAAATCCCTATTAAAATTCTAGCTATCTTCTTTACAGACATTGTCAAGTTGATACTGAAATTCATACAGAAAATTAAAAAATTTCTAACAGCCAAATTAATCGTGGGAAGGAAGAACAAACTTATGTCCTGTATGTCTGCCACTGTCCCCTTAAAACCTCAGTGCAAGGCGGCAGTAAACAAGGGGATGTGGTACTATCAAAAGACAAATATACAGAACAGAAAGAAATTAAAAATCAAGAATTCAGGGCTGGAGAGATGGCTCAGTGGTTAAGAGCACTGACTGCTCTTCCAAAGGTCCTGAGTTCAAATCCCAGCAACCACATGGTGGCTCACAACCATCTGTAATGAGATCTGATGCCATCTTCTGGTCTGAAGACAGCTACAGTGTACTCACATAAAATAAATAAATTAATTTAAAAAAAAGAATCAAGAATTCAACTGAAACATCTAGAGTCAATGATTGCTGACAAAGGGCTCAAAAGATTAGGGAAAGAACAGACTTTAGCAGATATGGGTCAGCTGGACAAAGTGAGAAACACCACGTAAAAGAATGTGGAGTCCTATCACACACTACACAAAAAACTAACATGTCATATCCTCAATCTTAGATGGGGCAAATGACACTAAAAGCAAAAGAGATAAAACACATAAAGACAGATTTCCCCAAAACTTCTTGCTGGGTCTGATAGTATTTAGGAGGCAGAGATAAAAGCAGAAAGAGACTTAAAAGTCTGAGGCCAGCCAGGCCCACACACTAAAACCCAGTCTCAAAAAAGACAAATGAGGCTAGATATGTAGCCTTGATTGGTAGAGTGCTTGCCTAGCACCTACAGGGCCCTTTATATACCCTAGCACAAAATAAGCTGGACATAGTGGCTCAGATTTGTAATCTCAGTACTCAGAGGTAGATACAAAAAGCCACACATCAGAAGGTCAAGACCAGCCCGAGATACAGGGAGGGAGGGAGGGAGGAAGAGAGGGAGGAAGGAAGGAAGGAAGGAAGGAAGGAAGGAAAGAAGGAAGGAAAAAAAGGTCTGTACTACAAACATCAAAGCAGTGGAAAAAAAAACCCAGAAAGTACATTCTCAATTATATGTCTATAAATAAATATACATGTTAAGAGATAGATACACATGTATTATCTAGTAAAAAACTTTTTTAAAAAGATTTATTTTAGACGAATACACTGTAGCTGTCTTCAGTCACACCAGAATAGGGTATCAAATTCCATTACAGATGGTTGTGAACCACCATGTGGTTGCTGGGATTTGAACTCAAGACCTCTGGAAGAGCAGTCTTTGCTCCTAACTGCTGATCCATCTCTCCAGCTCCTAGTAAAAGAACTTTTATCTACAATATGTAAAGAATTCCTGGAGCTCAATAAACAAAAAAAACAATTTTTAGTTAGCAAAAGATTTTAACAGGTCTTTTAGATAAACAGCAAAACAAAACTCAAGATCACAATTAGAGCCTAGTTATTTATATATATTTACATATTATATAACACCTATTATTTCCAACAGTCATAAACTGATACAGGAAGATTACATGTTCAAGGCTACTCTAACTTCTGTTGAGGGGAGACAAAGGCTCTACCAAAGGAAAGAAAAGCAAAGACCCAGAAGTTGGGATAAATGACAAATTCAGGAAACAGATAAGAAAAATTATGAGAAAGCTTAAAGGAGCTACAATGGAGCGACTGTCTGTGTATCTGTGCAGTGGGAGCCTTTAGATCTCAATGCCCATCAGGATGAATTCTGCTTGTCTGGCTTCTATCACTCTCCAAGAACTGCAGCAGGATTCCCAGGGTTGTCTTTTTCCTTACTCTTTGCTGCTGTGTCAACTTCTAACTATAGCGTCAATAATACAATTTTAAGCATTTGCTTGGGGAAAATGAAGTTACTAAAGCAGTTTATAAAAAGAGGTAGGGGGTGAGGTTCCTAAACATAAGACAGAGACACAGAGTAACAATGTCTTAAGTTGCTGGGGCTGTAAAGTGGTGTGGGAAGATTAAACACAAAGTCACCATGCAGCACAGCAGTTCCATTCCCAGACAGAGATCAAGAAAATTAAAGCAGGGCACACACATCTTTAATTACATGACTCTGGAGGTAAAGGCAGATGGATCTTGAGTTCAAGATCAGCCTGGTCTACAGAGTGAGTTCTAGGATAGCCAGGGCAAAAAAAAAGCCCGAATCAACAAACAAACAAAAATTAAAATTAAAAACATGTCCAAACAAAGACAAGCACTATGGTCTTCATCACTACTCTTGACAGCCAGAAAAAAGTAAACACCCAATGTTTCCTAACTAATAAGTACATAAGATGTGGTATATTAACATACTCAACAACAAAATAATTCTGTAAATATTACACTAAGAGAGATGAAGCTAGTCATGAGAGATCATCGTCATATATATATGAGAAATGTTCAGAGTAAGCAAGTCCAGAGAAACAGCAGCTTTAGGAAGGGCGATAGCTGAAATGGAAGAGTGAAGTTTCTTTCTAAAATGATAAAAATGTTCTGAAATTGAGTTATAGTAATAGTTGCAAAATTCTGCAAATATACAACAAATCACTGAATTACACATTTTTTTAAAAGATAAGTGTTTGTGTATACCACACTAGCCTCCAATTAACTAGGAAGCCGAGAATCATCTGAAACTCCTGATCCTCCTGCCTGCACGGCAGCGTTTCTGCGGCGCTGGGGATCTCACATACTAACTAGCACAGGCTTCCTATCTACTATGTAGTCTACTAACTGAACTCCACCTTCTGCTACAAATCAAATGCTTAAACAGTTAACTTTATAAATTACATTGCAATGAAGCTGCTTAAAATAAAACATATATCTTAACAGGATTGTAGTCCTGTACTTCTTACTTCAATATATTCCCTTACCTTGAAGCCACAGCCCAGCCTGGCAATCCAAACCTCTCATAGTCTCCTCCATATATGTCTCGAACTAATTTGTCCACTTTGGTGCTATCTCCACGAGACGCCATCTCAAGAGCCTCTTCAAAAGTACTACAGCCAGTAAGAAGACAGCAGAGACCAAAGAAAGTTCCTCCTCCAAGACTATGATTAAAAGCAAACAATGTTTTTAAAACACAGGAATGAAAATGTTGGACTCATGAACCCCAAAACAATATATATCAGTCTACTCTTGCCTTAATTAAACCATGAGTGATACCAATAAGGTAAGTTTGCAAGAAGATAAATACAAGTGCCTCATAATTACAAAATGCACATACTCATGTGATCCAACAAAGTAGAAAACAATTTAAACACACAGACACACACACCATCTCCCTGTATGTGTCCTCAATGTGGTCTACTCCTGGTGAGTATGAGAGCCTCAGGTACACATAAGGCCAACATACCCAGTGTCATGCTGACACCTTTCTGTATTCAAGTGCAGAACGACCTCTAAAGTCATTCAAGCAGAGTGACCCACCAGACTCCACTACTGACATCTGTTGCTTTCCCCAATGACTCTCAATCTTTGGCTAATACTCATTAGGTAAATGGTTATTCAAATCCTCAGTTCTTCTGTTTTCAAGTAACCTCTGAACCTTAACCAAAACATCATTCTTATTCCTCTAATCCTTCCTTCTAAAATCATTTTTTCTCGTTATCAGTATCTCAACGTCTAGATCCAAACTGTCTTAGTTACTTTTCTATTGCTGTGAGAAGACATCATGACCAAGACAACCTATAGAGAAAATGACTTAATTGGGACATTACAGTCAGTGTTAGAGACCGGGAGTATGGCAGCAAGCAGGCAGCCATGGCACTAGAGCAGCTGAGAGCTCTTATCTTGAGACACAACATGAGGCAGAGAGAGCTAACTAGGAATGGCTTGAGCTCTAGAAACCTAAGTCTATCCCCAGTGACACACCTCCTCCCATACCATCCACGTCTCTTCTGAGACTCCTGGCAGGCTTCTAACAGAAACACCATGTAAAAGCAAAAGCCAATCATGTACTTTAAATATGCACTGGCACAGAATAAACAGATTAGCTTTCCAAGTGGGAGTAAACAGGCAGAGTGAGGAAATACTGAATCAAACCAAGAATGAAAACCAGCAGGACAAACTTCAAATCCTGTCTGATGGCACACTTCTCTTCTCTTGGGCTAGTTCCACACCCTGTCTGTAGCTTTCTTTGGCAGGTATCTGTCCCAAGGACTCTGGCATCTCAAACATCTTGGGACTTCCTAGGCAATGCAGGCTTCACCTTCATAGCTTCATATAACAGCCACCTCTGGGACAGACAGGGAATCCCTGCCACATGCCTGTCTTTGGTGGTTTTCCTTACCCATGGAGAAAGAGTGCACAACCCCTTTACTCATATATCCATCTTGACTCTAAAGCCAGAACCATGTGAATAACTCTGCCAAACTAGGCCGCCTGCATGGGATGAGGCCCAGGCCCCTTCTTGAATTACATTTGCAGCAGCTTCCCTTTGTTGTTTTTTAAGAGCAGAAAATTTCTGAGCCATTTCCTTCTTTCAAGCTGAAAGCTTAGCTGGGCAGTGTCTTGCCCTGAAGGTACCCCTCTCTTATATTTCCATCAGACCTCACCTTATCTTTCAATACAGGTTTTGGTTCCAACATTAAATATCCTGATACTATTTTTCCACTTCAAACTATGTATTTTGTATTTTTTTTGTCCCAATTGTTCTTTTGTACTGTAGTCAGTGTAACAGTTACCACTAATAACCACATGACACAGTATTAGGCTGACTTGAAATCTTCTCAGCCCCCGAAAATTAATCCATTATTTTCAATTTTGCCTCAGGCAAATTTTTAGGACAAAAGTAAAAAGCAGCCACGATCTTGCCAAAATATCCCAAGAATAATCTCTACGCAGTTGCTTATATATTGTTTTCCACTGAAATATTTTTTGGCTTTGTTTTTTTTTTGTTTGTTTGTTTGAGACAGGGACTTTCTATACCAGCAATTCTCAACCTGTGGGTTGTGACCCCTTTGGGGTGGTATGACACTTTCTCTGGAGTTAAGACCATCGGAAAATACAGATATACTGTTATATTATGATTCACAACAGTAGCAAAATTAGTTATGAAGTATCAACAAAAATAACTTTATGGTAGGGGTCACTACAACCTCAGAAACTATATTAGAGTGTCAGCATGAGGACGGTTGAGAACTACAGCTTTATACAGTCCTGGCTGCCTGGAACTCATTTTGTAATCCGTGCTGGCCTTGAATTCAGATCTCCTCCGGAACGCTGAGATTAAAGGCATCTGTCACAGTGACCCCTCAAAACCTCTTGAGCTGAGCATCCACAGTCAGCACTGCTGTCTTCCAAGCTTCTATTAGGATGAGCCTATTTGCCTCTGCTTACTGCATTTAACCACTTTCCTAATCCAAAATCCACACAATGCACCAAACAATGGCACAGTCAAGTCTGCCACAGCAATAGTATCTGTGTATCAACTTCTGTCTATTGCTGAGGTTTATTTAAGACACCATAACCAAAACAGCTTATAGTAGAGTTTACTGGGGGATTCCATAATGGTGGGAGCATGACAGGAGACATAATGGTAGTAATTGACAGGTCTGGCACTTGAGTAGTAGCTGAGAGCTCACACTTTGGACACAACCATGAGGAGAGAAAACTGGAAATGGCTTGGGCTTTTGAAACCTCAAAGCCTACCCCAGTAACACATCTCCTCCAATAAGGCCACATTTCCTAATCTTCCCAAACATTTCCACCACCTGGGGACCAAGTATGAGCCTTTGGGAGCCATTCCCATTCAAACTACTACACACCATCCCAGGACCATCCCTTGGACACCTTAACCATCCTCTGTTATGAACACATGCATGCCCATGCTAAAGCATTTATACATTATGTGCACAAAATCTACAGGTTTCAAAGGAAGGGCTTTCTCTTCCAAAGGGTTACTTAGTTAACTTCAGCTACTCTATATTTGCACACCATAAACTATAGATGCAATGAGTCTGTTAAGACAATACTTAATGAAATAATAAAGACCCTAAGCAAAAGAGATTAAAAGAAGTCAGTAATATCAGAATTTTTAAAGTAGCATGTGCTTGCATAGTTTCAAAACTTTAATTAAATCTTTCACATAATTTTAATGAGTGCTGTTGTGACACCTGACAACTCAGTAACCTATTATTATCAAGTATAGAAAATAACTATATGAAGGATTTACCTGGTGCCTGTGACCCTCTTATAATTATCTTTGGAATACACGGCTAAGATGCTAACCCCTGAGCCGATGTTCACCAGAAGCAGAGGGTATGGATTTTTCAAATCAAATGGTAACTTCTGACATTTTTCAGAATCAGCAGGGTTTTCAAAATAATAGCATTGTGACCGTCCATTGAATCCAACTGAGTCAATGTATAAAATTCCTTTTATTAAGCAATCTAGTTCATCCAGTTTTCGAAGCTGAAGGTCACCTATCTGTAATAAAATAAAAATTTAATCAGATGCTCCACCATGTTCATAGCAGCCTTATTTATAATAGCCTGAAGCTGGAAAGAACCCTGATGTCCTTCAGTAGATGAATGGATACAAAAATTGTAGTATATTTACACAACTGAGTACTACTCGGCTATTAGAAACAATGATTTTATGACATTCCTAGGAAAATGGATGCATCTAGAGAATATCATCCTGAGTGAGGTAACCCAGTCACAAAAGAAGAAACATAATATGCAGTCACTGATAATTGGATACCAGCCCCAGAAAGCTCTGAATACCCAAGAAACAACTCACAGACTATATGAAGCTCAAAAAAATTAAGACCAAAAAGTGGAAGCCTCAGTCCTTCTTAGGAGGAAAAAAAAAAAAAACAACAATAGAGTATAGTACCCACTCAGAGTGGGGTACACCTAGACCTTAAATCATTAACTCAAGAGCTTAGGAGATAGCCTTGTGGCAATTTTTGGTATTTAAAAATCATTATGTTGAATCTATACACACCAGGAAAACCTTGGCTATTTCCATGTTACATTTAGTTTTACATGTACTTTATGCTCACTGTAACTAGTAAGATTTCAATGCATACTATCAAACCTTTAAAAAAAAAGTGCTGACAAAAATATGTTTATATAGTTTTATTCCAAAATGCTCTTGAAAATCTGTACATGTATCTCTTTTTTTAAAAAAAAAAAAAAAAAAAAAGTAAAGTTGTAAGAAAAAAAAACGTGACAGTGAACAAAATAAGAATACAAATAAAAGGTTCTATCACTAAAGGTTCCTAACGCTAAAAAAAAAAAAAAAAAGTAATCAGACTTTTTCTAGTATTCCTAAGGCCTAAGCTGGCCTGGAACCCTCTTGCCCCACTGTGGTAGGACTGCAGGTGTGAGCCACTACATATGGCACCAACAGAAAACATTGAATTCCATTTTAACAGACATCTCTACACTGAAGGAACCATGAAGTGCACCCACAGATGTGTGACATTTGTGTACTCTTTGTAGAGCAGATCTGGGGACAGGAAAAAGGAGGATGGACCACCAAGACAAACTCTAGTTCCTACAGACACACGTAGTCTACATACAAACCACTGTGAAATGAGTAAAGTCCTAAGTGAGCAGCAGAAAACAGGACCTCTGTTGACAGGGACAGGAGAGCAGGATGCAGTGGAGGTCCCGGCTTATCAGAGTATCTGGCAACAATGGTAGAATCTATAAAGACTGGCGGCATGCTAGATGGATGGAAGGACAGCTGGTAAGGTTTCTGAAACCTAGGCAAGAAGAACTGAGTTCCATTTCTACACTCATAAAAGGCTGGGTGTGGTCAGGTGGTGGTGGCACATGCCTTTAATCACAGTGCTTGGGAGGCAGAGGCAGAGGCAGGCAGATCTCTGAGTTTGAGGCCAGCCTGGTCTTCATAGTAAGTTCCAGGATGGCCAGGACTACCTACACAGTGAAACAGTCAACAAACAAACAAACAAAAAACTGGGTGTGGTAAGCACACACCTGTAATTCCCCCAGTGCAGGGGAAAATCTCTGGGGGTCCCTGACCAGATGGCCCAGTCTAATCAAGGAGCCCATGTGGACAGCTCCTTAAGATCAATACCAAGGTTGACCTCTAGGCTCCATGTAAGTAAGCAACTTACATATGTACATACTCAAACTCAAACTCACACACACACTAACACCTACCTTCAAAAAGACCATTTAAAGCTATCGAGCAATTTCAAAGAAACCACATCTTACTATTTAATAACCTGGAGAAACTTAGGATATAACCTTGGGAATGTGTTAACAGACCACTAACTTAAACTTAAGAATGTCATAAGACAACATGTGAAACTTATAGCACCTACAGCCTAATGTCTCCACCAATGCATTTGCAAAGGCACTGCCTTATAGCTTCCTTTTGTTTTTTAACCTCTTCCACAAAAAGATGTCATTAATGTCATTCAAACAGCCCAAATTTATATTGCTAAACCTGGCTGTTCCTATTTGCTTCAGAATAAATTTAATTCCTGTGAAGCAAAAGCTATGCTTTGTGTTGACAGAGTCAAAGGAAGAACCTCCTTCAGTCAAATCTTCTTATGAGAAGCAGTTACTGAGGACAATGTTCTACATGCATTGCACCCTCAAATAGAGGCTAGGAACCTGGCCAATTCACTTGTTAGTTCTTGCAGCTTCACCATACCAACCATCAAAAGACCTAGTCACAAGACTTTGCAGTTCACAGAAGAAAAGCAAAACCTAATAATGCACAGTAGAATACTGACCTTAGGAGCTTAGCTAAGGTTGAGAAATCTGGTTGGCAAGCATAGCACAAGCTGGGACTGTATTTGCCTAGTTTGAGTAAAACATCTGCTATCAGCTTTAATGCCTAAAAGGAACCACTTTAAAATTATTATTCTGTTCTCAATTTTATGTGTATGGGGTTTTGTCTGCACGTATATATTTACCTGGATCCTCTGGAACTGTACTTACTCATGGTTGAGAGCCACCAAGTGGGTTCTAGGAATCAAACCTGGGTACTCTAGGGAGCAGCCAGAGCTCTTAACCACTTAGCCATCACTCCTGCCCCACTACTCCTCAAAAAACAACTTTTAACCAGACATGCTGGGAAATAACTGAGGTGGCAGAAGAGGAAGACTGGAGACAGTTTTGTGGTCAGGTAATGTGTATGCACACATAGCAATAAGAGGACAGCCTGAGAGGATATTCCTCGGGTGTCATTACTGTCTCCTGATTCTTCACTAGCCTGGAATCCCCCATGTAGGCTGGAGAAACTACCCAATGAGCCCCTGGGACCCACTTGTCTCCGCCTCTCTAGTGCTGGAACACCACCACTCAGTTGTTTGTTTGTTTCTGAGATGATCTAGGTATCTGACACATCTGCAACTTTCTGTAGACTAGGCTGGCCCAACTCAATGAGCTATGCCAGCCTCTGGCATAGACTCTAACTCGAGTCCTGCTGATATGAAAGATGTGTACCACCACAACTAACTTAAATTTGTACTTGTTTCTATATGTGTGCATTGCCCAAGATGACCGAGTAGGCATCATATATCCTAGTACTGAAGCACAGGCGGTTTATGAGATGCTTTGACATAAGCACTGGGAACTGAACTCAGGTCCTTACTGAGCTACTTCTCTGGCTCATACCCAAGTCATTTTATGTAGGTTCTAAGGAATGAACACAGGTTCTCCAAACACTTTACCAACTGAAACATCTCCCTAGACCAGGACTTAATTTTAAAATTTTGTTTTTAAGTCCTTAATGAGACAGGATGTTACTCCTTGTAGGCTCTTATTCCACCTTTGTGTTTATCCCATACTCAAAAGTTTTCATACTAAAGAAATGGTAAAATGCTATGTTCATATATATACCAATATACTTCAACCAGGTAAGAAATACACTACCCAACAATCACTACACGATCAACTCCTAACTCCCACTTATTTAAATATATGCTCATTTCCGTAAGAATACTCAAGCTCTATTAGAAGAAAATGATTCTACCACTTGTAATCGGCATCATTTTAAACAATCAAATTTCGATAAATTGTATATAAGCTAAAAAATGCATACTGTGAGGAAATCCTGCTCAAATTTGTATGATCCACCTCCAGTGGCACAAAAGACAGTGTGGAGACTTGAGAAGTTTTTATCTTTGCCCATTTGAATGAAAGCAGGCATGTCGTGAGTGGGAAAGCGTATAAAGTGCAGATTGCCTTTGCGTCCACACAGAGTCAGGTCCTTCAGCTCAAGGTGCACGTCCCGAATCCCTGTTGGTCCATAAGCCACATTGGAGGTCAGGTACTTCCGGATGCTTTTCAGACTCTCCACTTCCTCCTTTTCTTCTTCAGCAGTGATGTCCTTAGGTTCAAAATAAACCAGTTTGACCAGGGTTCCTCCAATATCCAAGCCAAACCACGGAAAAACTAAATTGAAAGGAAAAAAAAATGTCAAAATACCTTTTCCTAAAAATAAAGTATATATTTCTTTGACTAGCAACTTATTCCATATGCTGTGGTTTCTAAGGAATAAAATTCTAAACTAAAATGTTTTTGAGGAAAAGAAATGTAAATCAAAATACCAAAGTATTAGTCAAACTAACTCTTCTGTACAGACATGTCCAAACTATACTATGAATACTTAAAAGCTAACAAATTAAGTTTCAACCCTAAAAACAAAAACTATAAATGAAGATCATCACTCTGCCTCCAGCTCAGAGGAAGGAATGTAAGAGCTCTAGGACTCACTCTCAAGAGCAAGGAAAGCCTCAAGCCTAAGACTCTCCGGGGTCAATTCCTCGAAGAACCTACTCTGGGCTTTGTGTACAGCTTAGTGGTAGAGTACTAGTCCACTATACACCAGGCCCTAGATTCTGGGAAGACAAAGGAAAACACTGGCAGCTTAGAAATAAAAGGCTTTAACAGACCTGCTTCGTAAAAAGAATTTCAAAATTAAACAGAGGGCTAGAGAGAGCACTTACGTGGCAGATCACGACCACATTTAACTACAGTTTAGGGGATCTGATACCCTTTTCTGGTCTCCATGGGCTCTAGGCACACACATGGTACACAGATATACAAACCATACACATAACATTAGTTAAACTAAAAAATAATAGTTTCAGAGACAGATAAATATGTACACATATGTCTCTTCCCAACCCTAATTCAAGAAATGACTAATAAAAGTTTAAGTTTCCTGATATTCTTTCCTAAAAAAATTCTGAAGAACATATACAGACACACAAAGACACAGAGACACAGACACGCACACACCTAGTCAGTGGCTGTTTAGAACCATCAAAAGGAACAGAAAGCAGTGTGAAGGTGGAAAAAGCACACAGGGTTGCTCTACCATAACAACAGATGGAGTAGTTGTCCAGAACAAGCAGCTATGAGGATATGGTCAGGAAATGGATTTGGAGGAACTCAACAGGCCACCAATTTCTCTCCACCAAGAGTGCTTCCCACCTTCACAGAAACAAAGACTCTCTTCCCTGAGAACATAGATCAGAGACAGAGTCAAGGTGGCATGCACTTTACTTTACCCAAAGTAAAGACAGCCTCCACACCTGGCTACACACACCCCATTTCCCCACTACACTCATCCCATGGCCCAGAACAGAATCTATAATCACCGACAGACAGATCAACAGCAAATTCTCACCCAAGGATGAATCACAAAAAGAAAAACACATGCCACAAAAAATGAGAAAGTATCTGAAGAAAACTTTCCAGGAATAATGAACTGCAAACATCTTTAGACACAATGTAATCTCATCTATGAAAAAACAAAAACTAAAAACTGTAAGAATTAATGTACAATAAGAAAAGTATGCAGAACCAGAAACTTGTAAGTCTGTGTAAAACTGTTGAACAGGGGCTAGAGAGATGGTTCAGCAGAAAAGAACAGATACTGTTCTTGTACAGGACCTGAGTTCAGTTCTCACAACTGCCTGTAACTACAACAGCTCCAGGTGATCCAACTCTCCTGGTCTCCCCTGGCATTTACAATCACAAAGCACATACTGACACGCAAATACACATACACACAAGTTTAAAAGAAAATAAATTTAAAACAAAACAAAAAACAAAAAAACAAAAAAACCTGGCAGTGGTAGCCCATGCCTCTTTAATCCTACTACTCAGTAGGCAAAGGCACAGGCACAGGCAGGTGGAGCACTGAATTTGAGGTCTAAAGTTTAGTCTGGTCTACAAAATGAGTAGAAACCCTGTCTTCAGGGGGGAAAATAGCAAAACAAAACTGATGACTAAGCTTGTTCCTACTTATGTGGGGAACGGGGTGAGGGGGGTGCTTTCAACACTTGCCCTTACCAAAAAGGTGTCGGGGAGGGCAAAAATTTACCTAAGAACTCAAAAACAAGCTGAGTTTCAGAAGCCTTGCAGAAAGGCTACATATTCTAGGAAACACAAACCAATCACGTCTGCAACTAGGAGAGAAAGCCAACTGATCCACTGATAGAAAGGAAGAACTTTATTCACAAGGACAGGTCGGTGTGATCCAAATCTAAACTTTAAGGGGAGGGGGACACGTCATAGAGCTATATACTCTAAGCCCAACGTACACTTAACTGTAACCTGGGTGTGCAGACACATAAAATGGGAATCAAAACTGAGAAATCCCTCCCAGAACGTCTCTCAAACATAAAAACAAAGGGTGGAAGTAGAGGTAGAACCAAAAGCCCAATGCCTTATCTTCCACAAGCTCTAAAACTTACTTCCTGGGACAGAGTGGAAACACTTAGGAAGACTTTTAAAAATCTTATAGAAGCCATGTATGGCGAGATGTACATTTAATCTCAGCACAGGCAGATCTCTTGAGTTCCAAGCCATCCAGTGCTCCACAGTGAGACCTTGTCGCAAATAAATGAATAAATAAATAAATAACAGAAAAGAAACCATAAGAACCTGAGTTCTTAAGAACAGAAATAAATTACACAAAGGTGAACAGTGCTCTTCAGCAGCAGCAAGTGTGTTAGAAGACGCACATACGCTTCAGATAAGGGGAAGTTTAGAAAGTGTTATCTAGTCATCCAGCTCTCAGGAAGAAACCCAAGAGACAAGGACTGCCACGTGCACAGCAGCATAATTTTACATTTCCAAGGGCTCTAAGAAAAGCTGTATCCATAAGCTGTAAGCAGAGGAATAAATGAAATGCATGCTGACTTTAATACCTAAAATACTTACACAAGTGCAACAAAGACATCAAGGAGAGAAGTAGGAAGTGAATGCAGCACGTCTGTCTTGTAGGGAAGGAAGAAGACAAGACTGAACAGCTAGAGACAAGAACAGAAAAGGGCCGCTTAAAACAAAACAAAACATGCAGTGGTAGTGAATGGCTGCAATCCTAGCACTCAGGAGACAAAGGCAGATCACTGCAGGTTCTAGACCAGCATGGTTACATATGTTGTGTGCATACATGGGAGGCAGGGATCGACAGAGTGTCTGCCTCCGTCATTTCTCTACCATTATTGAGTTTCTCACTAAACCTATAACTTTGGATCTACTGGCAGGCCCAGGATCTTTGTCTCCACCTCTGCCACGGGTCTGCATCATGCCTGTAAGTGGGTACTAGGGATACAAATGAGGCCCTCACCTCTGCACTACGCACCTTACAACTGAGATACCTAACTTTTCTCTACAAATTAATTATTTTACAAAGTCAAAGATGAAAAAGTTCATGTGGAGAAATTTTAAAATCAAGTATCTTTGTAACAAAAGTTTAAAAGGAACACTGAGATCAGCTACACGGGGAAAAACTCATAAAAAGTAGCTCAAAGGACAGAAGCTGACTCTTGTAAAACCATGGAAGAAAAAACCCTTAATCCCCAGTAAAAATATAAGGAGCTGAGCGTCTCAGCTCCCATCTGCAACCCCAGCATTCCTAAAGATAAATGGGAAATGGAGACAAGAGAATCCCCAGAAATTGATGGGCCAGCTAGCAAACAAAGGAATCCTTTCTCAACCAAAATGGAAGACTAGGACCCACACTCAAGGTTGTTGTCTAACTTCCACCTCCATGCCAAGACCCATACATGCCTGCACATACACACAAATCATACACATACAAAAGATTTTTTTAATTAAATAGAAAAAATTAAAACCACGAAGATCAAAAGCACTAAAAAAATCTATCACGGAAGGGAGTAGGGGGCATGCCCTTTTGGTTTCCAAATAGTGACACTTATGAAACACAAGCTCCACTCTGCCAACACCAATGTTCTCTAAAAGCCAAGGAACCCTTTTCTAAATTAGTACTGCCAAGCTACAGAAAGCTTCATTTTCTAAAGTAATGAAATTTAAGGGTATCCTGTGATTGGCAATGAGTCTAAAAATCATCAAGTTCCAAAGAGCTCCTTCATGTGCTACAGCACACAAGGAGTCCTCGTCAAAGAAAAAGCGAGTCCTCCACTGTGCCAAGGGGCTCTGACCCCAGTGTTCCCATGCTTCCTACATATGTGATACTCTACTGCACAGACACTGTGAAAACGGTTTTACTGTGTCACTATATCTCAATACATTTTAGAAGTTTAACTAAGCCTATGTTTTCATCTGGAAACTGAAAGGAGAGGGAGATGGCTCAGTGAATAATAACTTATCCTTCACAAGCATGAGTCCCTAGAGTCCATAAAAAACCCGCACTCAGCACAGCCATGCATGTATGTAGTCTCAACATTTGAGAATGGAAACCAGTGGATTCCAAGAACTCATTGGCTAGTCATCCATGCTGACAGGGTATCTCTTGCTGATATGAGCTTTATATTAGTTAGACTCGAGCAATAACACAGCAATAGAGAAAGAAAATACCTTATATTCTGCTCAAGACCGTGTGTACACTTAGGTGTGTGTGTGCACACACACCTCTACCTCACTGGATGAGACCTAGATAAAATCCAGAGGGGGTTCGGGGGGCACACAATCACCATAGCTATGCCACCATTTTTTACCTATTTAAAGCAATGCTAAACTTGCTACCAACTGAGTTACACCTTCACCCCATATTTCCCTTTTTTTTTTTTTTTAAAAAAGACAGAATCTCATATTCTCATATATCCCAGAATAGTCTTGAATTCACTGTGAAGTCAAAAATGACTTCAACTTCTTATCCTCCTGCCTCATCCTCCTTGGTGGTGGGATTATAAGTGACACCACTGCAGTTCAAACTCGAGGGTTCCTGCATGCTACAGACCCAGCCTTCATAATTTTTTTTTAAATGTTCTTTATGCTCTTGTGCCACAGCATGTGTGACACCCCTCCTCCCCAATCACAGAACAACTTTCCAGGAGTCGGATCTCTCCTTCCACTGTGAGACAGGGACTGTTTCTTGGAGTAGAGATGGGTTCTAGGGACCAGACTGAGGTGGTCAGGTTTGCATGGTGTTCTACAGCATTGTCCTGCCACTCGTTCCACCTTCAAAAGAGCATCACAACTGGGCTTGCAACTGCTAATGCTCCCTCACAGAAAGCACAGGGAGGGTCACTAGACCCTCACCTGAGTACCCAGTCTCTCCTCCCAGTCATCTGCATGCAATGCTAATGCTGCTGCAACTGATGGCTGCTTTAGGCTCTAAGTAACCCTAATCAACTCACTGGTTCTTCAGTGTGAACTTCTGTGGGACTCAACTTTGTAGTTTGTCACTAGAACCTTGGAAGAGGAGGATAGAGGCTGCCTTCTCCGCACACCGCAAAATTTCTCACAATACATGATAAGTGCTTTTATCCACTAAACCATCTCCCTGGCAATTCCCGAAATTTTAACATCACCTTTATTTGGTATTTTCTCATCCTGTGACATAAAACAATCACCTGATCTAAAGGCCAGTAAGATGGCAGGGAAAGACACTTGTCGATAAGCCTGACAACTGAGTTCAATTCCTGAGACCCAAAAAGTGTAAGGAGAGAACCAACTCTTAAAATGTGTCCTCACACATGCACCACAACACTTGTGTACACAAACACAGCATTTACTGTTTTTTCAGAATTTAGTAGGTTTTTTTCAGATGTTGTTAAAGTACACATGTGTTTCACTTGTATTGTTTTTTCAGAATTTAGTAGGTTTTTTTTCAGATGTTGTTATAGTATACATGTGTTTTACTTGAATCTTCGTGTATGTGCACCTCATGTGTGCCTGGTGCCCTAAGAAGTTGAAAGGCAGGTCCTCTGGGACTAGAGTTAGACAGTTGTGAACCACCATGTGGGTGCTGGGAATCGACCCAGACCCTCTTAACAAAGCAACAAACTCTCATGACTGCTCAACAAATTCTCTAGCCCAAATTTTATCACTTTAGAATATTTCACATTTCTTACCCATGCCCCTCATCTCTCTTCTAATACAGAAGTCTAGGATAAAACCAGTCTGGAAACCACATATGTGGTAGAACATTACTATAAACCAGGATCACAAGTCACAAAACAAATTAGCTCCTACTAGTTTCAGCTGCGTTTGTAAAGCTGTATAGGCCGAGCATGGTGGCAACACGCCTCAGGAGGCAGAGGCAGGCAGAGCTCAGTGACTTCAAAGCAAGCTGATCTACATAGTGAGTTCAGTTCAGCCAGAGCTATGTACAGACCCTGCCTCCAAAAAGAAAAAGAGAAAAGTAGTACAAAGACCATAAAACAAGTATTTCTAACTTTAGATGGCTTTCCAATAGAGACAAAGAATTATTTAGTTATCAATGGATTCTCTCAAAATTATGACTAAAATACACTCTTGGAAGGGTTCAACAGCCAACAAACTGCATTCTCCATCCAGCAGGGCATCCCTGGACAGGACAGAAGATCAAATGTTTTTTAAAAGGCCACTATCTTGTTTGAATCCTGGAGTGGTGGCTTTGTTTGTAATCTTAGCACTCAGAAAGCTGAAGTGAGAGACCACAAGTTCAAGACCAGCCCGAGACCATCTCCCCAGTAAAACAGCAAAAATTGTTTCTTCAGCACATTCATTACCTGAAATACAGTCTTTCATGATTTGTCATACAATCAGAGAAAGCAAAGAAAGGGATGGCCGATATCAGACGCCTTATTAGAAAAAAAAAAAAAAAGAAATCAGAGGTTGGTAGGATAGGTGGGCGAGTACAAATGCCTGTGGTTTGTTTAAATTCGAGAGGGGCAGGGAGAGAGGTTGCTCAGTGTGTAGAATGCTTGCCTAACATGCAGAAAGCCCTAGGTTCAACCCTCAGACAAAGCAGACATAGTGACAAAAAAAACCTGTAATGCCAGCCTTCAAGAGGTGAAGAAGATCAGAAGTTCAAAACAAGATCTCAAAAAATATATACACAAACTCAAGCTTTGTCTACTTAGTACTTTCAAAAAAGTTCTGAGATCACAGTAATATAACACTCTCAAATGTTTTTCAGAATTTTCTTTAAATCACTTGGATATGAATGACTTATTTGTAAGGCAGCTTTTTTTATTTGATTTTTGATTTTTTGTTTCTTAAAACAGTGTTTATGCAGTCCTGGCTAAGACAGGGCCTTCAACACCTCTCTAGATTCATTTTCCTTCATATTCCTTTTCACCTGACTCTATCTCCTGAGTGCTAGAATTAAAGGCCTGCACCTGGCCAGATTCTTTTTGGGTTTTGAAACAGGGTTTCTCTAAGTAGCCCAGGCTATCCTGAAACTCACTTTGTACCATAGGCTGGCCATGAACTCAGGAATCTGCCTGCCTCTGGCTTGCTAGGATTAAAGGCATGGGCCACTACCTCACCTCTCTCATTCTTATTCCAACTACTGAATTGGGCCCAGCAATCTGTGTTCTAACTCTCCGTACACATGAAAATGTGCAACTACAAACTAAAGCTCATTTCTAGATCCTCAGGTGCCCTCTACTTTTTGAGCTAGTGTGCCTCCCTGGCCTGGAACTTTGCCGAGTAGGCTAGACTAACTAGCCAGTGAATTTCTAGGGATCTGCCTGCTCTCCCACACGGCCATCACAGGCACAGGCCACTGTATTCCCAGCTTTTTTACCTGTGTTCTGAAGCAAGTACTTTACTGACCAAGTCATCTCCCCAACCCTGTAGATCATTTTTACATTCAGCACTTGGTAGTCACTTTTCCCAAGACAGCCTTGAACATACATACATACATACACACACACACACACACACACACACACACACACACACAATCATGTTTGTTTGATCTAAAGCAATGATTAAAAAAAAAAAAAAGAACAATTCAGTAAAACAGTAAAAGGAGGAAAAGCACAAAGGCTAAAATTCCTCAAATGCATTTATATTCTACTAAAGTAGCTACTTGTCACCAGGCACCGTTTTTCTGGTCAGTGAAACAGACTATAACCACATACCTACCACAGGATTTCATCAGACTGAATTGTGCTGTACTCACACACAACTAATCCAAAACAACACTGATATGGGTGACATAATCATCTACCTAAGGCTGTCACCTTAAACCTTTAAAATTGACATTCATGTTAATGTAATACAAACCCACAAAGGAACTAAGGTTTTTGTGTTGCTTAACAATCAGGTGCTTGGTGCACAGGCCTCAGCACTTGGGAGGTAGACAAGAGGATAAGAGTTCAAGGCCATCCTGGAATATGAGATTGTCTCAAAACAAAAACAAAACTCAGGTGCTTGGACTGGAGATATACACAGCTCAGAAACAGAACATTTATCGCATGTACAAAGCCCTGTGTTCTAACCCACGACTGAAAGAAAGGTGAGAGAGCCTAAGAGGAGCTTGGTAGTGGCACAGCATAATCCCAGCACCAAGGCGGCTGAGGGAGGACTGCTCTGAGGATACAGCAATTCCAGGTCCCATCAGTGTAAGACTGCCTCAAGCCTGACAACCTGAACTCCATCTCCAGGACTGGGGAAAGTTGTCCTCTGACCTACACCTGTACACAGACACACACACAAGACAAATAAGTAAATATAAGAAAAATTTTAATCATGTCAACAACTCTACAACAGGAATTCCTTGAAAAATCCGTTTTTCTTTTAGGACAAGGTCTTAAACTTCAGACCCCTCTGCCTCCACCTCCCAAGTGGTTGGTTATTATCAAATCTCTTGCAAGTTGAGAAAAGGATATATACACAGAGATATAAAATATTACTTTCTATGGCAAAACAGAGTTACATCCAAACACTCAAATCACCGATAAAAGCAAGTGGGGGATAGGGCTGGGTACAGACTATCCAACACTCACACATCAAGACACCTTCCATAACCCTCACAGCCTGCAATCAACATTTACCTTCCTCATACAGTAATCTGATAACCAAGTCTTAACCACATGTAAAACACAGCGAGGCTGTAAAGTTCCTATTACAGTATCAGGACAATTGACACTTTCAACAGTAGTAATGGCTGCTAGACAACAGCCCTCAAGGTCTTAAAGGGGAGAAAACACACAAGGCAAGAAACACAAAGTGGTAATAAAAATAAGAAACTGATTCTCTGAAGACGAACTCCCTAGGCTTACGAGTAACTGAAGAACAGGTCGACTCCCCTCCAAAGAAAGGGCCTTACTGCACAGAATGCTATGGCTGAAACCGGAATTCCCGTGTACTAACGGAAAGGAAACGGGGAAAGCCTCTGGGTGAGAGATGACCTGAATTCTCTCGGGAAGAAAAGCGAGGCGTACCGAGCCCAGAGTCGAATCTTGGGCCTGCTGCGCTTCGGGGGGAATATTTTCGGGTAGGCTCCAAATCGCCATGTAAAAGGCTTAATTTGTGAGCGCGACGGGGGACTCAAAGGGTCTTGGGAGAGAAGGAGCTTTCTTCAGAAAAAAAGGGGAGGGAGGTCCCAGGAAAAGAACGTCCCAGGGGGCAGGGAGGAAGTGGCGGGGAGCCCACGCGCGGGTACCGCTAGCGCGCGAACAACGACGGCCGTGCCAGGGCACTTACGCGGCCGCCTCTTCCGGAGGCCCTCGCCGCGCGGGCGGGCGGCAGGAGCGGAGCCGCCGAGGGAGCCGGGTGGCTCCCGTCTCCCGCTCTCTGCCGCCCCGGACCCCGACGGCGCCGCGCTACTCGCCCGGCGCCTGAGCGGCTCCCGCCTCCGCGCTTCGGAGTCCGCAGACTCGCTGGCTGCGGCTGAGGTGGCGGCAGCCCTGCCCTGGCGCTCCATAGGCGCACCAAACCGGCCCGCTCCCATCCGCAACAGCCGCCGCTGCCGCCCGAGCCAGCCCCCCAGCGCCGCCTCGCCGCCTCCGCGTAGCCCGCTGGAGCGCAGGCGTACGCCGGCTGCCGCCTCTTCCGTTGCGCCAACGTGCAGCGAGCCAATCCGAGCTGGCTAGGGGCGGGCGCCAGGGCTCTTGTCCAATAGGCTTCCAGACTCGAACCGAAGCTACTGCGCCGCCATCCAATGACAGGCACTCAGGACGGTTGAGCGGAGCAGGCGGGGTCGGCGCTGGCGGGGAGCGATGGCTGAGGGGCCCGAAGGATTTGTGTGAGGGGTACCCTCTCTTGCGCATCCACGAAAGCGACAGCCAGGCTGCTCCTCTTCTCCCTAGAGCTCTAGGAAGTCTAGTCTAAAGTCTAGTATGTCTTTGCTGCTCATGAGTCGCTCCGGCCCAATAGCGCCCCCAAAGCCACTAGAAGTCCGTGTTAGCAGAAGGAAGGACTCTAAACTGCGACTAACCTTAGCCTTTGTCCCTGGGTCTGGTTCTATAGCTGCCGTAGGGGCGCACAATACAGGCACCGTCTTTTCCTTTGTGCTAAGACCCTTCATTCCCGGTACCAGAAGGAATGAAAAGATTGAGGTTGGTCTCCTTGGCAACTGGAGGGAAGAGGTGGATTCTAAATCCTTCATCTACCCCCACCCCTCCTCTGTCCTGAAGGAGGCAGTGTGAAGGCCTGGAAGTTGGATGTGTTTTTGTTTTTTAAATATTTTAGCATTTTTCATGGATGTGTATCAGTGAGCCAGGTGCGTGCCTGATGCTCGCTGAGGGCAAAAGAAACCGAAGGATTCCCTATATGGATCCCAGGAGTCTGACCCAATCTGCAAGAACAGCAAATGCTCTCACTGAACCCATAGCTCCAGCCTCCTGGGTTGGCTTTTTACAGAAGACCTATTTTTTAAAATCGTTTGCCCTTCCCAACATCCTCAGGCTGCCCTGACCCCGGATATCCCACCCAGCTGTGCCCCAAACCATTCCCTCAGTCCCTCAATTTTAAGTGACTGAGGCTGTCTCACGATTTCCCAAGTACCTTTCTTGGGAGGAGATGGAGGAGATGATGTCCCCTGAATGACAGCCCTCTTACCTTCTAACTTAGTCCATCACTAATAATTCCAGGCTGAGAATCTTTTGTTCTGCTGAATAACACTACCACACTCACTCCAAACTAATACCCCACAATGCAGGATTATTAACTCTGGAAACCTTATGTCCTAACTTGGGATTCCAGCTTCTGCAGGAAATCTCCCTGCTCCCCGCTTCCCTCTCTCCCCCCTCCCCCTCCTCTCTGGATCTAACAAAAATCAAGAATGCCCTTAGTAGAGCTGGAGAACCCGATCACCAGCTCAAAGCACTGACTGCTCTTCGGAAGACCAGGATTCAATCCCCAGATTCCACATGGCTCACAACCCTCTGTAACTTCAGGGCATCCCACGATTTCTGGGCAGCCACATGCTGAAGTAAGAATGCATGCTGCCAGCCTCTCTGTCCAGGCTGCCTCTCTCCTATGTGTAACCACTATGCCAACCCAAAGCACTGGACTAGGGCCTGAGAAGAACTCCTTTTAGACTTTAAGCTAAAATCTTCAGACATCATTGGAATTCTGAATTATGTGCAAATAATAGACAAGATATAGATGAGACAATATGAGAGCCATCAAAGTCCTAATGCTGAACCCAGCATGCCCCTCCTCTGGGCTGGTCATCAGCTGGTGTTCGTTGGCCCTGCAAGCCCGAAGTGCTTGCTATCAGAGGAAACTGTTCCTGCTCCTGGTGTTATCTGCAGACTGGTTAGCTTACTTTGGCCACTATGCCTACAACTGAACACACCTCCCCTCTACCTGATAAGATCCAGGCCTTCTTAGCTAATCCATCTGCATTGCTGCTCCTGTAGTGACAGCCACCACTACTGCTCCTGCAGCCTCAGCTAAAACTGAAGGCAGGGAAGAATCAGAGGAGTCGGGTATGAATACGGGATTTCGACTAATTACAAAACCTTAACCAATCCAACTAGCTTTATTTGTAAAGTGTGGAAATCAAGGCTTAGATTTAGGTGATGAGGCAATTTATCTAAAAACACATAGAAGAGAGAGAGAGAGAGAGAGAGAGAGTGTGAGAGAGAGAACAGGGAGAGGGAAAATACCTCCGTCGAGAGTGCTTCAAATTGGGAAAGCCTTAGATTCAGGCCCCATCATGGCAAAAAGAGAGTAGGAGGGGAAGTTAGACTGTTCTCTGTCTTCATAGTCAAAAGAAGGCAGAGCCTGGAGTCAAGCATGGTGTTGCACGCCTGTACTTGCAGTGCTAAGAAGGCTCCCAAGTTTGAGGCTACCTTGGGCTATGTAGGAAGACCCTATCCCAAGAAGAAAAGGGATTGTACAGATTGAATTTTCAATAGTTTTCTAAAAACCCACCCTCAGCTTTTTCAAACCATGCCCAGATTTGTCTCTTAAATATAATTCTCACTCTTCGCGTCGCTTATATTTTGAACTTGCTGACATTCTTTGTATCATCAAATTTAATCACAAGTGGGATGTTTATAATCTTCAATCAGAAATGCAAATTGTTGGCACATACCTCCAATTAACCCCAGAACCATGCAAACAGAGAGACTGGCAGATCTCTGTGAGTTTGAGGCCAGCCTAGGCCACATAGAACCTGTTTCAAAAAAAAGGGGAGGGGACATAAGATTCTATATTAAGTTCAGAGGCTGGGGACTAACTTGGTGGTACTTGCCTCATATTCCCAAAGCCCTGAATTCAATCCTTAGCACTACAATTACTAAATTGAACTAGAGGGCTGGGCTTAGTGGTACATACATGGAATCTGAGCACTTGGGAGGTGGAGGCAGGAGGATCAGGAGACCAAGTCAGGCTGTCTCCCTTATGTAGGCCAGCCTGGGCTACATAAGACCCAGTTTCAAAACCTATTTTTTTTCCAATATTAATTTGAAATATAAGAAGTGAAGATGGTATTTGGGGGGAAAGGCAGGAAGGAAAAGAGATCTAAGAGATGGGGAACTTTGTTCTGGGCCCTGGGCCTGTGCCCACGTGGAAATCAGAAGATGAATTTTGTGGAGTCACTTCTCTCCATCTTTCATGTCCCGGGAGTTAAACTCAGGCTTACATGTGCTTTGCCCAGTGGACTCTCAGAGCCCCAGAAACTGATAGTGTTTCTTGATCTGAGTGGTTACATGTGTTCTCTGTGCAATATCTCAACAAGGTGTTCATTTGTGAATTGAGCAATAGTCTGTGTGTTAACATTTTAAAAATAAATTGAATGTTAGCATTTTAATTACAAACTTATGATTAAGCAATAGCTATTTACCTTTAAAAAGTGAGATAAAGATATGAGATGAAAATAGCAAGAAGTTTCCCTTCTCTGGAGTTAGGATGGGGTTTTCAGAGAGAGCATTACTGTGGGTTTTAGCACTTTTGGTCTCCCTCAGTTTTCTTGTGAACAAGTCAGAGCAAGCAGCAGCGCAGGGGACTTCATAAGCACTTCAGAGGAACTGACCAAATTCTAAAAAGAAAAACTTGCTCAGCTAAAGTTGCTTCTGGGCTGAAATACCATCTTAGTTATTTATTGCTATGTTTAAAAAAAAAAGTTTAAACAAATTATTAGTGATTTTCAGTTGCCCTGAGTAATGAAATTAGGAGTGATTTAGCTGTCAAGTTTAGCCTTAGGATTTTATTTTTATCTGTTTTTGAACAGGGTTTCCCTGTGTAGTCCTAGTTGTTCTAGAACTTGCTCTGTAGACCAGGATGGCCTCTAACTCACAGGGATCTATCCTGCTCTGTTTCCTAAGTGCTGGGATTAAAGGTGTGGCACCACCTGCCTAGGATTGGGCTAGAGAGGTGGCTTAAGGGTTAAGAGCACTTGTTGATCTTACAACTATCCAGATCTAAGTCCAGAGGATGGAACACTCTTCTGACATAGGTACACCCATGATGCACAAACAGACATGCAGACAAAACACTTTAGAAGACTGAAGGGAAGACTGTAAATAACAGGTTGAAGAAGGACAATGCCTGGACATCACAGCAGGGTCGTGCCGGCAATTAGCAGGAAGCCCCAAATCAAAATGTGGGCTTGTTTAGGGTCCCTTAAGTATCCACACAATATAGCAGCTTATGTTCTCCAGAGCTGGTGTTCTGTGAGAAAACAGGAAGAGGTAACAGTGTCTTTTATCACATAGGCTTGGAGGTCATACTCCATTATCTATGACAATATCCTGTTACTAAACAGGCCAGCCATATTCACTATGGATTCATGCTTCACAAAACAGAAAAGAGAGAACGCTTAAAGGCAACTTGGAGCCCCTTGTCTACCATTGGCTTCCAACGAGTCACTTCTCATCTCTCTTCTAAGAGAGTAAAATCTTAGTTTCCACAGGGTTTTCTTGCATTTAAATGAGAGCATCACTGGATAGTAAAAGATGATAATTGTCTTTGTTCCTGTTCATTGTCCCCAAAGCATCCTCCAGAACAGCCATGCTGAGGACAGTATCTATACTGGCTGGTTCTATGGCAAAATGACACAAGCTACACTCAGAGATGAAAGCCTCGATTGAAAAATGCCTCCATAAGATCCAGCTGTAAGGCATTTTCTCAATTAGTGGTCCATAGGGAAGACCCAGCCCATGGTGGGTGGTGCCATCTCTAGCCTGGTGGTCCTGAGTTCTATAAGAAGCAGGATGAGCAAGCCTTTGGGGAGCAAGTCAGTAAGCAGCACTTCTCTGGCTTCTGCACAAGCTTTTGCTTCTAGGTTCCTGCCCTGTTTAAGTTCCTACCCTGACTTCTTTGGTGATGAGCAACAGTGTGGAATTAATAAGCTGAATAAACCCTTTCCTCCCCAACTTGTGTTTTGGTCATGGTGTTTAGTTGCAGCAATAGAAATCCTAACCAAGACAAGTAGATACCAGGGTAGTGGGGTATTACTGTGATAGACATGACCATATTTTGGGAAGACTGTGGAAGGACCTTGGAACTTTGGGCTAGCCACTGAGTGTTAAGGGCTCAGTGGGATGCTCTTTAGGAGCTTGGAAGATAAGAATGTCAGCAATGCAGAGGATGAAGGCCCTGCTTGTGAAGTTTCAGAGGGGAATTTAAGGACTATCAGAGCTGTTTGCTATTTTGAATTAAGCATCTATTATTCTGGCCAGCTTGGGCTAAAGAGCCAGTCATGATTAACAAGATACCAGTACCATTGAAGTAAAACCCTTGCATTACTGGGATAGTTTATGCTGGTTAGTTAGAGCTGAGAAATTATCAGTGATCAAGAAGAAACCAGAATCACTGAGATGAAATCTTTTGGGAAGTGTTTCCAGAGAGCACAGAGAAGCTTGTTCCATAGGTGGCCAAAATTCTACCTGGTGCTGGCAGCCGGACTTGGTAATGTGTAAGAGTTACCCAGGTGGTACTTGTTTTCAAGGCATGAAGGAAATCATGGAAAGCTGCTGAGGCTTGGCACTGTGAGAGCCCAGGAAAGACCATTGGTGAGGGTACAGCCTCAGTGGCAGCTAAAGTCTCAGAAATGAACAGGTCATGCAGAGAAGTTGAGGCTTGGCACCATGAAGAGAGCCCATGAGAGGTGATTGGAGAAAGTGCAGCCCAGTTGCTGCAGAAGACTCCAGCATTTGGGAGATGGCAGTACCACAGGAGGACCACTAAGAACAGCAGGAGCAGTGGAACGGAACTAGCAGAGCCTAGAAGACAAGCTGTGTGTACCACAGAGACCTGAACTGAAGATCTGTGAGTGAATCCCAGACATTGGATGCCTAGAGTTAGATTTGGTTTGATTTCTGACTGTACCCTGATTTTTCCTTCTTGAAGTATTTAGCTTTTTATTTTTAAATTTAATTTTTTTAAAATTTTATTGGAGCCCATGACCGAGAGACTTTGAACTTTAAAAAACTTTAGGTTTTAGAAGGAATAATTTTAAACAGACTGAAATGTTAATGTGCTTGATTCTGTATAAAATGTGGGATTTTAAAAGTTATATATGTTTATGTTGGTCTTGGTGGACTTAACAAGAATAGGCAGACACATTTTAGAAGCAATAATGGCAGGAATGCTTAACGTGAGTGGCCATGGACTAACAATTCTAAATGCATCACTGTGACAGGAAGCCATGAAAGAAAAAGATCAGGCAACTGATGCTTGAGTTGGAGGATGTGTGGTTTGAATGAGAATGGTTCATATGTTTAAATACTCAGTCTTTAGTTGATTTTTGGGGAGGATTAGGCAATGTGGTCTTGTTGGAGAAGATGTACCATGAAGGGCGGCGGGCTTTGAGGTTTCAAAAGACTCCTGTCATTCCCAGTGCGTGTGTTGCTTCCTGCTTGCAGTGTTTAGGGTGTGAGCTTTCAGCTATTCATGCTGCCATGCCTTCTCTCCATCCTCATGGACTCCAACCCTTTGAAACTGTAAGTCTAATTAAATGCTTTCCCATTGATAGAAAGAAGCTCAACTTCACAACCTGACTCACTTGGTTAACGGGCACAAAGGAAAAGAGGGTGGTTCAGGAAATGCAGGCCCTAATAGGGCTTTTGGGCGATAATCTCAGGTCATGAGGAATTAAGGCAGGCTACACAATAGTTCTGAGCCATAAAGAATTGCTTAGCACCAAACTAACTGTTCTTTCTGTTGCACCTACAAATATGCCAGGTGAACAGCCCACTCTGCTCCCAGTCACCCCACAAAAGCAGCTATATTTAACTTCCTGTGTGTGTGTGTGTGTGTGTGTGTGTGTGTGTCTGTCTGTCTGTCTGTCTTCCAGCTCCTCTCATGCACTCAATTTTCATCCCAGGGGAGTGGTGGTTACTGGAGTCCCATGCTGTTAAAATAAATCAGACTCAGCCTGTTAAGATCAAATCTGTCTGCTTCTTTGCTTCAGTTCCATATATATATATAAATTACTTTTTTTTTAAAGTCAAGACAGGGTTTTATATAGCCTTGGCTGTCCTGGAACTTACTGGGTAAACCAGACTGGCCTCAAACTCAGATATCTGCCTGTCTCTGCTTTCTGAATGCTGGGATTAAAGCCTTGTGCCACCCCTGCCCTGCTACTAACCTTTTCACACTAGGGATCAAATACAGGGATAGATAAGAATTGTGGCACTGTGTTAAACTTCTGGGGAAAGACATACATCTCTACTCAGCCCAGATAGGAAAATCATGACAGGACAAAGTCCAACTAGGTGAACCAATGAGTTTGTACTGAAATTACTTACAGGAATATGGATAGACCTACTTACAGATCAGAGGTGACTAAAATGGAGCAGCATCATTTAAAAGCCACCTCGACACTAATGACAACTTGCAAAAGTTGTATCCCTGGAGGACACACTTGGCAGAAGCTCAGCAGATCCAAGAAAATCTTGGCTGCTCAGGCGGCTAGAGTCAGGGCCTAGCCATTGTTTATTGCTTCCATAAACTCGGAACAGGGCCCTAGGAAACCTTGTAAATTCCAGATTTCTCAGACAAATAAAGTTTGTTTACTTCCTGAGCTTCATGAAAATCTTCCCTCCTTCCTGGAGGAAATAATTCAGCTTAGAGTCTCCCATAGAACACTAAGTTACATCAGCAGTCTTCCTGGATTTTCTGTTTTGCTGCAGTCTGGTTTGTTTGTTTGGGTTGGGGGCTGTTATTTACTGTAATTAAAAACAGCCTCAGCTTTGCCAGTGTGTATAATCCAATACTGTACTGAGCAGGACAGGAACGTTGCTGCAAATGCCTCAAGGTTAGCCTGGGCAACAAATGGGTTCCAAGCCAACCTGTTGAAAAATAGAAAAGAATTGGGAGGTTGGAGGGGGATAGATTACAGAGGCAGCTTAAAGAGATGAGATGGAAGACACAAGCAGAAGTGTCTGACGCTGCCGTGTGCTCATGGAAATGCACAGCAGGGGGCAGACTCTGTGCGGAGGGAGGCTGAGCAGTCTGGCAGAGGGAAAGATGGCTCTGACTTCATATGGTCAGGGAAATAACTGCAGCAGTTGGCCTCCCAGAGCTGCCTGCCCAAGGCCAAACAGGCTGTCTCGGCTGAAAACCCAGCAAACTGAGCAAGATCAAGCAAGATTATCTTGCAATCTCATAAGAATACTGCCTTAGAGGGAAAACACGTTACTATTCCAAACCCTAAAGGGGTGGGAGTGTAGATTTTTTCTTAGCTTTTCCTGCTGAGGAGAGCTGTTGTTAGACGTTAGCTTAAGATTGTTGGAAAGGAGGTCCTCTGGGGTTTTGAAAATTATTATAGTTCTGTAAGCAGATGACTTGGTTAGAGTGAGACGGAGAGCTTGTCCAGGAAGTTGGATAAAGCAGGGGTGAGGGGTGGGGAGTAGAAGATAAGAGACAGTGAGACCATGAATGGAGGTGAGTCTAGAGCTGGTTTAGGGTGATGGTCCCTGGTCCCATTACCAGGAGTGCTCACCACAGTGAGCGAGCAGGAGCATCAGGGAGCTACTGAGCAGTGAAGGAAGGAAGCAGGAGAACACAGGACTAATGTAAGAATTGCATCTGGCCTGGGATGAAAGGGATGAAGGTCTGTTGTAGCCAGAGCCCTCCCCTCTGCACGCAGCATTGCAGATGCATCAGGAGCAGCTGGAGCAAAAGGAGCCGCTGTCAGGTGAGAGCCACTGGGGGAGCTTAGAGGAAGTTTGTTTGGGTGCAGGGAGAAGTTCTGTAAGGAAGGTGTTTAAAAGACAGGGTAAACACATAGACTGGCACCCAGAATGCCCTTCCTCAGCTCCATCCTTCCTCCATTCATCATTCTGACTCCTACCCAGAAGGCCATGCACATGTGCTATACGAACACCACTGTGTATGGCAAATTCTTTCATATTCATTGGCTACATATTAATGTGACAATTTCCCCATAATGGTGACAAAATACTTTACCAAACAACTTACAGAGAGAAATTACTCCAACTTCGTTTCAGATGCCAGTCCACACTCCTGGGTTCTATTGATTCCCAGTCTGTGTTGAGGCACTGTGCTAGCTTAGTTTTATGTCAACTTGACGCAAGCCACTTGATGCGGAGGCGAGGGAGCCTGAAGTGATGAGCAGCGCTCTTGGCTTCTGCAGCAGCTTGCTCCTGCCTCCAGGTTCCTCCCCGCTTCAGTTCTTTGTTCAGTGACGGATTATGATGTGGAAGTGTAAGCTAAATAAACTCTTTCCCCCTGACTTGCTTTTTGTCATGGTATTTCAAACTGTTTCATCGCCATAGTGATGGGAATGCGTGGAGGAGGCAGATGTTTAACCTTGTTTAACCTTCGGGTGGACAGAACAATGGTTTGGGTAGTGGACTGTACAAGATACAAGAAACGGGCAGTTTCCATAGTGACTGCCTCTTCCAGCCAGGTCCCCACCAATTGCAGACCAAGCATTCAACCCATGAGCTATCTGTGGGGGCCACTTATATCCAAACTGTAATACCATTTTACTGTGGGTAGCCATTTGGGTTGTATCTAGTTGGGGGGCTGTTATAGATAATGTGATGGTTAGAGACATTTTACATTTCTTGGAGAACATGAGTCCTTCTGTCATGAGCAAACCAAAAGACTGAATTGCTGACCCATAGGATAAGCCCCAGATTTCCACCAGGGTGACATCAACTGTCTTAGTCCACTTGCACTGTTATCAATGAACACCTTGGACTAGACAGTGTATAAATAACATAATTTATGACATTACTGGAGGTTGGGAAACCAAGATCCAGGCACTAGCAAATTCGGTTTGCTCTCTGCACCCAAGCTAACACTTTCTCCTGGCTACCTTACAGAGCGGTAAGAAAGAAGGACTTCATACTATAAATTACAGTGTACCTGTGCTTGTGTGCTTATGCATGCGTGCCACTGTGCATATGTGTTGCAGTGCATGTATGAAGATCAGAGAAGTTGGCTCCTTCCCTCTACTCTATGAGTCCCGGGGGTCACTGGATTTGGTGGCAAATGGCCTTTACCTGCTGAGACATTTCACTGGCCTTCAAGCCTCTTTGAGGGAGGGTAAGTTCCATTCAGAAAGTGTGGCACCACATGATCAAATCTCATTCCAGAGGTCCACATCCTAACACCAAGACCTCGGTACTGGGTTTCAATCTATAAATTTGAAGAGAGGAAATACACATTCAAACCACAATACCAACTTATATTCTCTCCAAATGAGTGTCAATTGTTGTATGTTTTTATCAACATATGATCTTAATCTCTTATGAGCTTCCCTCTTAATCTCTTTTAGCTATTAAATTACTTTTCTCATCGATATGATAAAATGTCTCACACAAAAGCAACTTAAGGATGGATATTTGTGGCTCACAGTCTGAGTAAGATGACAGCCCATCATGGTAGGGAAGTAAATCATGGCAGCAGGCCCTTCAGGAACCATCTTCCCAGATTCTAAACCCAGTCAAACTGACAATGAAGATTAACTGTCACCGGTGCTGTAAAGTTTGTTGCTGTGAGACGGGCCCTTGGTTCTGAACCTGCAGCTCTCATGCTTATGCCTCCCCGAGAACCAGGATGGTGAGCATGGCGCACCAACATGCCTGCCCTGGTTACGATAGTTCGTTACTAAGGCTATGTAGCACATCCACACAAACTTTCCTTCTCTCCCATTCTCCTCTGCCATGGACACTTCTTTTTTTTTTTTTTTTTTTTTTTTTTTTTTTAGAGACAGTGAGTAATAAGAGGGGTGACTCTTAGAACAATAAAGAAAGAAAAATATGAAGCCAGTTGTGGAGGCCCATGCCTTTAATCACAGCACTCCAGAGGCAGAAACGGGCAGATCTCTGTGAGTTTGAAGTCAGCTTGGTCTTTATAGTGAGTTTCAGAACCACCAGGGTATAAAGAGACCCTGTCTTATCAGGCGTGTCAGCACTCGCCTCCAATAGTGCACCTATGACAACATGGACCCTAGCATCAGAGTGGTTTGGCTTTTTTATTTTGTGTTATTTGAATCTTGCCTGCATGGGAATTTCTGCCTGCTAGAAAAGGTTGCCAGGCCCAAGGTGACACAGGTCCCTGATGTAATGGAGCGTCCCCATGCTGGGTGTCTCGTCTCTGAGAGTCAGAGGGCCTCTAGCAAAGGAGAGGAGAATGAGTGCCGCTGCACTGAATTCAGTCACAGCAGGGCCCACGTGGACCTGGCAGGGATGGAGCCGTTGAGAGTTCTTGGGCTTCTGAGAATTCTTTACCAGAGAAAGGTGAGCAGGGCTCTTTTGCCCATGGGTCTGTACACTGGATGCTCAGGAAGCACTGGTTCCTCTAGCCAACGGTGATCATCCTAAAGGAAGTTCTGTTTCCTCAAGTCAGTAGGTATGTGTGCCCAGACGCCTTCTGTGGGTACAGATGCTGCTTCCGTTGCCTGGGTTCTGGTTCACCCCGCCCAGATCTGCTCCAGCTCTCCTCCCTTCGACACAGTTAGGAAAGCAACATACAAACACCGGACCTGACAATACCAAAGCCTCCCTCTTCCCGAAGGTGGCGTCTAAGAGGCCAGCTGAGGTGAAGGTGTCAAGCTGGCCTGGTCATCAAAATTCACAAAGCGCAGGGAAGGCCTTTGATACTTCCTACACATTCTTGACCTAAGAGATGTCTAGTGACCAGTGCTTAAACTCTTGCCATTTGGGTGACCTCTGTAGGGCTACATACTGTATTATTGAGATTAGTCTTTCAAAGCTACACTAGAATGGTAACACACTAAAACTAGTAGTACCCATGCACAACTGTTCACTAGCATAGCCAACATGACCCCGGGAGAGGGCACAAAGTCCAGGGTTTGTTAGAAACAAAAGGTGATAAAATTTATGTAGACAACTTGGGGGACAGATTACACAGGTTGAAGTGTCTCTTGAAGTTCAAAAAGTATAGGTCATTAGGGCACGTATGGAAGGCTGTGATTGCAACCCCCATCCCTGATTTCTCTAAGGTTTGTGTTCACAGAAGAGCCCAGAGATGAAGTTGGCTCCATGCTTACCCCTTGTCCAGCAAAGTGCAGCTTAAGAGAACCCATGAGGGCAGCCTCAATATACAGCATTGTATTTCATTTTCTGGAGACCGGCTGGCCTAGAACTTGCTGTGTAGACCAAGCTGGTCTTGAACACACGCAGAGATCTGCCTCCTGAGTGCTGGGATTAGAGGCATGAGCTACCACACCCGGCCGAAACCTAACCATATTTCTGGTATAGGAGTAACTAGTCTTCCCATGAAGGAGCGGAAGAATGCTGGCACCTATCTCTCACTGAGGTTTGTACATCCAACAGTTCCAGCACCTTTTCCTTTAAAAGTGATAATGTGTCAGATGGTGGTGGCCCATGCCTTTTATCCTAGCACTTGTGCTAGGACAATGGATCTCTGAGTTTGTGGCCAGCCTGGTCTACAGAGTGAATTCTAGGACAGCCAGGGCTACTCAGAGAAACAGAGTCGGGTGGGGTGGCAATAACCAGTATCCAACCATTAAGAAATTTGGAACTCACAAGATTTGCACAGATAAACTCTTTTAATTATCCTGATAAAACTAGAATATATTAGCATATATGTATGCATACCCACCCCATCTCAAGGTGAGAATATATTAGCATATATGTATGCATGCCCACCCCATCTCAAGGTGAGAATATATTAGCATATATGTATGCATGCCCACCCCATCTCAAGGTGAGAATATATTAGCATATATGTATGCATACCCACCCCATCTCAAGGTGAGAAAAGAGAGGCACAGAGACTACAACTGACCAGGGAGGAAACAGGCAGGATGGAGGCGAGGGCTGCTCCCTCAAAGACTGCGCTATTACCACTATGCACTCTGCCTCTCATGCTCCCCTCTCAGCTCAACCAGCCCGGGCAGAGGGCAAGACCTTGTACTCACACCCTCTGGGATAGGCACTAGGCAAATATCTATATCCTTCAGTCTCAGAGGAGCCCAGTAAAAGGAAGTTACCCACTGTCCACATTGGGAGCAAGACTAGAGAAGCTAAACATCTGCTAAAGGCCAGAGAAAAGGCAGAACCAATCCAAGCCCAGCCTGAGCTCTACCCACTTGGTATCTCATCATCCAGTTTAGGAAGCCAATGAAAATGGAGACCAGGAGGGAGCAGTAAAGAGCCCGGAGAAGGAGGCTGGAACAAGGCTCCCAAGGGCTTCCTCAGGCCTAACAGCTGCTTCTGGCTATTTTGGAGTCCACAGAGAACCTCCAGATGTACCCTTAGGCTGTCTGGCTGTGGAGAGGGACCAAGGGGGCAGAGCACCCAAAGCTTCCTGGGGACCAGTTACTGTGCTGCTCAGCCTTAGGCCAGGCTGCTGGTGGAAGGCTAAGATGCTACGAGAGCACTCTTGTGTTTCAGGAGACCTGGGTGAGATGAGGGGCACTGTCAACAGTGTGATGCCTCCTCATTTTCAGGCTTGGGCCAACAGGGATGAGGCTGGTGGGGATACCGCCTTTGGAGCACATAGTATGAATTCTTACACTGCCATGTGGGCAGGTCAGAAGCAATGGAAGTAACACAGTGCCCCCAAAAGCTGAAGTCCTGAAGACCACAGGAACCAGGATAGAAACAATGTCTCTTCTCCCACCCCATAGTGATGGTGTCTTGGTGCAGCTATTCATCTGGACAGCTCAGTGGACTTCGCCATACCTAAGTTTCCCTGACTCAGCCTCTACCAGCCCAAGCCTGGAGAACATGCCTGACAGAACTGAGCTAGTGAGCGGCATACAGCGGAGGCTTCATTGAGCCAGACGTCTACGGTACAGCAGCACTGCCAGGAATGCAGCCAAGAGTGCACTGGTGGCCCCAAACCACTTAGCCCAGGGCAGTGAATTGGCACAAGGTTCTTCCTCTCCTGGGGGCTGCTGGGTAGCTAGTGGCTCAGGGTTTCTTAACAGATCAGCACTGGGACTTTCATCCACCTGGATTCGAAAGGATGAATACTCATTCTCCTCTGGACCATGGTTGGGTTCTGAGTCCAAGGAGCTGCTAGGGCTGATGGCAAGGTCCACAGAGCAGGCTGAGAATGGCTCATTGTCCCCCCCGGACACCAGCACACCTGGCTTGCTCATCTCTGTCACAGAGTGCAAGCTCCTGGAACTGCTATCTGGTCCAGTCACGCTGCCTCCAGTGGTGGCTATGGTTGCTGGAGCCTTCAGGGTCTCCTGGAAATATAAGAGGGGTCCAGGTGACGGGGAGATAAACCAGGGTGTGGCAAGGGCTTGAACTAGTGTCCCACAATAGCCGAGATTACCCTCTCTCGGGGGCTCAACACATTAGTGGTGAGACACAGCTGAGTAGGAGATGACCAAGATGCTGCGGCACCCCTCCAGGGCAGCTCTCTCCCACTCACCTAACTGCTGTGAGCGCCACTGTGAGGAAGCCCTTGCTGGGGTGTGAGCCACTACCTGACCCTGAGCCACAGGGCAGGCACAAGATCCCAAGGTTTACAAACTTGGTTTCCTTAGGTAGAGTCTGGTCTTGGGGAAAGTGGCTATAGGGGTCACCAGGTTGGAGGAGCTACTCCCCAGCAGGATGCTTGAGACCACTGTCAAATGAACAGGACACTAGGACACATGACCCACCATGTTTACTCCTCACTACTCCATCTACAAAATGGTAAACTTCACTGAGGCTGAAGCTCCAAATAGGTTAATATGCAGGTCAGTGGGGATAGTCTCACGCCCCACCCTGCTTAGAAGTGCTCATGACTATCATTTCTCTCAGAAAATAAGGTGTGAGGGCTGGGTGGGGCTGCTTCCCAATCTGTCCCAACAGCTTGAAGAAACCGACGAGGGACAGCATAGGAAGTAAAAGGGTCTAAGGGAAAAGTAGCCTGAGTCACTATTAGGAGGAACGAAGACTCACCTTGGCTGACTTGCTGTTCTTCTCAGGTGGCACTGTGTTGGCAGCTACTTTGGATGGCACTGTGCCAGCATTCACCCTGTTAGTGGGTAATTTTGATGGCACTGTATTAGTGAGCACAGTAGATGGCATTGCCACAGTGGACTTTGCACTGATGGGCAACTTGGAAGACATAGTGTTTACTGGTACCAATTTGACAGAAGGCACTGAGCTGGAAGACACAAAACTGGTGGGTGCTCCCCCATTGGTACTGAGAGAGACGGCAGCCTTGGCCTGATCACCAGCTGCCTTTGCAAACGCTGATCCAGTGGAAGAGGAGGACAAGGAGGTATCAGCAGATGGAGCTGATACTGTGACCCCAGGCAAGAGGTTTGTCCTCGGTGCAATACGTGGAAGGGGCTGGAAGGAAACAGTTGGAGACACGGGTCCATAGGTTGCTATGGGAACAGAGTCAGCATCTACAGGTGGGGAGACAAAAGCAGAAACAAACCCAAAGGGTGGTTTTAACTTAAGAGCTAGAGAAGGGTCCCCATGTGCTTGGTCACATGGTTACTTCCACATCCTGCCTCCCAATCTCCTCCCGTGGAGCAGACTCTTGCACCTCAACCCTTAACTTATAACCCTGTCGTGTCACCAAAGTAAAATGGGCTCTACCTTCATTCACACAATTAAACCTTGTTATAAACTATTCTTCTTCCTTCCATCCTGGACACTCGCCTCTTTTCCCACTTCAGCCTCTTCTACCTTGTCCTGGAGCATGAGCATGAATGTCCCGAGACATTCCTCTTACTACTGTCCCCCACTACCTTCTATCAGGAATCCTGAATCAGGGCAAGCAGAAGCAGGATGGCTTAATAGAACTGCTAACACCAGTCAACTGACCCATGAGCATTTGCCTCCAAGGGTAGGGAGGGACCTAGTAGACCCAGAAAGGGAGCTTGATCTGGGGAAACAGGAAGTAGCAGGTAGTAACAGTGCATAAAGTTGATGACATCATACTCTTCACACAACTCTGAGGATACACTTGGAATGGCTGACAAAGGTCAGAAGTGATGTCTGATGTCTCCTCCTAAACCTGATAGAAAATCTCCTGGATCCATCCCATATGCAGCCACCAAACCCAAGCACTATTGCTGATGCCAAGAAGTACATACTGGCAGGAACCAGATATGGATGCCTCCTCAGGGGCTCTGCCAGAGTCACACAGATACAGCTGAGGATGCTAGCAACTAAACACCGGACTGAACCAGTGTTTCAGTGAAGGAGACCCCAGTGAAGGAGCTAGAGAAAGGACTGAAGGAGCTAAAAGGGTTTGCAACTTCATGGGAAGAACAACATTATCAACCAACCAAACCGTCCACAACTCCCAGGGACTAAAACACCAACCACTGAGCACACATGGAGAGACCCATAGCCCCAGGTGCATATGTAACAGAGGATAGCATTGTCTGGCATCAATGTGAGAAGAGGCCTTTGGTCCAGTGAAGGAGCGTTTTCCCAGTGTAGGGGAACGCCAAAGTGCTGAGGTAGAGAGGGTGACTGGGAGAGAGTGCACCTTCATGGAAACAAGTGGAGGGAAGGGGAAGGGGAGGGGGAGAACATGTGAAATGTAAATACAGAGAATGTCCAGTAAAAGAATTTAAAAAGAAAATCTCCTGGAACCTGTGCTCACAAACACGCTACAATAAAGTGCTGTTGGTGAAGGGGTTGGGAGCACTAGGGTGCTTTCCTCTAGCCTTAAACTGTTCAGCTGGCAGTCCTAGGGCACTAAGGGCTGACCTGGCACCAGTAACAAACAGAACAAACACAACTCAGTTTGGAAAGTGGAGGTGAGCCACTCTAGCCTGAAAGCTGGGGTGGATAGACTATAGTCCTGAGGGAGACACCAGGTTCTGACCTCTGACTCACTCATCTGGGGTTGATCCACTTCAGTGATTTTTCTGGTGTCTTGGTTAGTTTTCTGTTGCTGTGACAATACCCTGACCAAGACAACATTATATATATATATATATATATATATATAGACACACACACACACACACACACATATAAAATCACTTAATTTGGGGCTCATAGTTTCAGGGTGTTAGAATCCATGACCATCACGGTGGGAGCATGGCAGCAGGCGGGCAGGGCACTGGAGCAGTAGCCGAGAGCTTACATCTGACCCACAAGCATGAGGCAGGGGGTGGGGGAGCGCTAACTGGGAACATCATGGGCTTTTGAAACCTCTAAGGCCACCTCTTTGACAAGACTACACCCCCTAGTTCTTTCTAAACAGTTCTACCCACTGGGGACCTTGTGAAGAGCAGTGTTTATGAGCTCCCTCGTCAGCTACTCGTATGTTGTCCCTCCTGTCTCAGGTCCTGGACAATCACTACCTTTTACCTGAGTGCAGAAATAGCCCTAGCTCTCTCCCATATTCAGCAATGTACAAAAATGTATACCCACAGGGCGAAAATCGTACTCTTCAATGTGATTTTAGCAGTTTCCCCACTCTCAGAAGCTGGGCTGGCCTTATTTGTTTTGACCACAGAACAGAGCAGGAGCAATAAGGCCAATTTTGAGCCTATGCTTAGAGCTCTGCCTCTTTAACCCAGAGTCTTGTCCAGATGCCATGAGTTGGGTTTTTGTGCTAGAGGAAGAGAGGATGAAGAATACCAGCCAATGGATAGTAGTAGGACATATGCATATGTCCGCGAACACCCAAGAGAAAGTCAGCAAGACCAGAAGACCTTCCCAGCTGCTACGCACACAGGCATGCATACAGCACCCACACACTCTTTGAAGGGAATCCCTTTTATTTCTACCCTGCCTCCTGACTAAGGAAGGCCAAGTGGTAACTGTAACCCTAACCTTCATGTGAGAGGCCCGACAGACCTGTGATACCACATTCTATACATACTTGTTGTGTAGGTGCCACTTAGTTCTGGTCCTTGCTCGTGATGCTCTCCGGAGGGCTGAAGGCTGAGAGGTCTCAGGTTAGGTGAGGGTATCAAAGAACCACCAGACATCCTCGGAATGGTCCCGAAGTTGGCCGTTGGGGGTTGCTCTGAATTCTGAAATGGAGGAAATGAGATAAAGCGGTTGCTTCTCTCAGGACTGACAAAGGGCAGGAGATACTTATGGGGGCTCTTCTACCAGCCTCAGCTCCTTGTCTAGAGCCCAGGATCCTCGGAAACCTTCGCATATGAGTGTATAGCTCATCGGCATTATACTTGCCTAAGGAGAGCCTTTAGTCTTAGAACCTACTTGGTTTTGTTGTTGCTGTCTTTGTTTTGAGATAAGATCTTGCATATCTCACCCTAGCCCTGAACTTACTAAGGATGACTATGAACTTCTGATTCACTTGCCTCTACCTCCTGAGTGTCAGGAGGTATGTATCTCATGCCCAGTTTATATGGTGCTGGAAATTAAACTCAGGGATGTGTGTGCCACACAAGCACTCCACCAACTGAAAGCTGTATTTCCCAGCCTCCCTGGATGACTTCAAGTACATTGAAACAAAATAAAACAAAACAAAACCCAGGCACTGCCCAAGTTCCCTACCCACGTGTCTGTGTTTGGCTCTGTAACCACTGCCCTTTCTTCAGCAGTCTGCACAGACCCTATGGCTTCAGACCTACAGTTTAGGCCTGGGGTTTCCTCTATACCCCATGGCTAACTGACTTCATCTCAGTAGAACTTTACGGTTGATAAGTAAGAGCTCTGTCACCACCCACCCATGACTTCCTGAGTCCTCGTGTCTCCTCCCTCACATTCAAATCTGGTTACCTCTAGTCTTTTTTACCCAGCTGAACATGTCACATCACTACTGCAAAGACCTCAAAACCATGACCACTTAGCTTGCAGACAACAGAACACTAAGGGGCCACAGGTCTGGCCAGCAGTTAGGTAGCTAGTTAGGGAACCCCAGCATTTTTAGCAGAAATGAGGCATCATTTTTCAGGAGGTAGGAAGGGGCTTCTGGAAGGCTCGGTGGGCAGAAGTGGGCAGAGAGGCACACAAAAGCAGACAGTTTAAAACAGACAGTGAGGAACCTACCTCTACTGGGGACTTTGGTTGCTGGGTGTCCTGGACAGGCTTAGGGTAACTTAGTTTCTCTTGCAAGTCATTGTCAGGGATGTTGTGGCCTGGTCTAAATACAGAAGGTCCAGAAACCGTGGTAGGAATTGCTGGTAACTCCAATGGGTCTAGGGAGCGGAGTGACGTCCCTAAGGTACAAAGATATAGTGATGTCCAGAAAGAATAAGAGGTACCCTGGTGATAGAAGAGGCCTGGATGCTTTGGGGGATCTAGTATCCCTTCAATAAGTCCATGACCCGATGTGGGATGGATTCATTAGACATAATAACCATCACTGGGAAGGGGAACAGGAGGGAAAAAAGAGCCAGGGAAGATAGGAAAGGTGGCAAGAAAGATGAGAGAGGAGGGGACGGGCCTCTCACCAGCCAGACTGTGAGTGCCCACTCTTCGATGACCCAAGACTTTCTCCTCTCAGCAGCCATTCCCAACTGACACACACCACAGCCCATAGCCATCTCTTCTGTATTTGAAAGAACACCATTCGCTTCCACAAACAAAGAGACCAACATGGAAAGAAGGGAGAAAAAGAGAAGCAAAAGCAAACATAGTGTGCTCAAGATTGGCTTGTTTTTTTTTTTTCTTCCTGGATCTTCTCTTCAGGCCCAGATACTAACCCCCCCCTCTGGTCACATGACTTAGCAGTGGCATTGAGAGGAATTAAGGGGCAGCCAGGCAGTTGGGTGTTATGGTTAGCAACCAGGATGTTCTCAGAGAAACCTTGGGGCAGGGAAGAGAAATGGAGAGTAGGGCAGAGGGACTGGGTGTGGCCTCTGTACAGATGGAGACAGAGGAAGGAGGACAGGTAAGGAGGCAAACACCGAGCCAAAAACATGATGGCAGGTGCTGAACACAGGGAAGATGTGGAACCCCAGCTAAGTGCAGCCACGCATGAGGAATGTGGCCATTCACTCTACTGTGACAAACTCAAAAATTAAGGAATAAGGCCAAAGGGACATATAGCTAGTGAGTGACTCAGCTGGTTCTAAAGCCAGGTATATCCTACAATGGAGAGTGATGGAGACAGAGAGGTAGGAGGTCCGAGGGAGATTGCAGGCCACAGGAACAGGTAATGGCCTAGGAAGAAGGTTAGGGCAGGATGCTCACCAGGAGGCAGGTATCTCTGATAAACTCGAGTCACTTCCTCAGCCAGTGCAGGAAGCTCACAAATCCTCAGTGCCCGGATGAAGACCTCCACCCAGCCAAGCCGACGCTGGAGCTTATTGAAGAGTTCCCAGAGTGTGTCCCGGTTCCCTAGTTGCTTGTAGGAAGCCCGAAGTCGGTCCTGGAAGACAGCACAGCCACCCTACTCAGGCCAGGTAGCCTAGCCTCTTCTCTACTACAAAGGGGACACTATGAAAGCCGCAGGAAGAAGGCAGCTGTCTGAAACTGGGTGAGAGGCAGGACAAGACCACGATGGTAGCCCAAATATGGCGTGAAGAGTAATGAACAACAATCAAGGGAGGTGCTGGGAAAGGCTAGGGCACGTCAAGGTTTGCAGGCATTGTCTCACTAAATGCTGTGACCATCCCTACTTTACAGACAAGGAGACAGAGGCTGAGCAGACGCAAAGCAGCATTGAGAAGGGAGCAAAGCTTGAATCCCACAGCCCCTAAAGCAAGAAGGGTCTGAACGAGCTGAGAAGGAAAAGGGGCCCAGCAACTGTGTTATGAAAGGGGCAAAGAAAGGGAAGGAGAGGCCAGAATGGGAAGCAAGGCAGGTGAACATACTGGGAAAGTTCTAGAACTATGACAGCAGCTACAGTATTGTTTATTCACTGGATTCCCACCTGAAAATGATCAGTCCGTTTGTCATCCCAGCACCAGGAAGGCTGAGGTATGAGGATTACAAGTTTGAGACCAGACTGTGATACACAATAAGACCTTGTCTGAAAAGGGAGGGAGGGAGGGAGGAAGGAAAGAAGGGAGTGGAGGGGAGGAGAAAGAAGAGAAAGAGATAGACTTGGAGGAGGATCAAGAGGAAGAAGAAAAGAAAAACAAGTGACAACCCACAGGAAATATTTATTACAGACTAGATGCCTGGGTGTTCCAAAGAATGTCCAGCATAGGACACTCTCCTAACTGCCCAGCCCTGCGCTCTAACAGTATCTGCAACAGAGACTGCACAAGAAAACACAGGCGTCCAGAGATACCTGGAACAGAGACACCCCCCCCCCCCCGCAAGAGCACACACACAGACAGCTCTGAGAGCACAGGAGCCCGTCCATCTGAGAAGAACCAAAACTTAAGTACAGTTTTGTCACTTCATGGCTGCTGAGTGCAGGCCCGCAGCACGTCTCAGTGTGACAAGGCACGGATGGCTCCAAGTCCTCAGGTCTTGAGGCCCATGCCAAGGTAAGGTCCTATGAGAAAATAAATCAAAACTAAGCAGGACCCTAGAACAAGCAAAGAGAAGGTTCTGGAGAATAAGGAGCCAGAGGTGGGGAAACCTGCTGATCTCGGGCCATGTTCTTGTGTACAACATAAAAAGGAAAGGAATTCAGCAAGGTCAGAAAAGCCAACTTGAATACACTAAAAGTCAGAAAAGCAGGGCAAACAGCAGTCTCAGGGGAGAGGAAGGAAGAGCTGGCCCTGACTTGGGAGAAGGGCCGGAACAGGCTCAAACTTGGACTGTGTAGCCCTGTGGCCAGTACACTGGCCAACTACGGCTTCCCTTGCTCACCTGGTCACTGGCTGTGAGGCAGGACAGGTAAGGCAGAATCTCCAGAACATCAACACAGCAAAACTTGCTGTGGTTGTCGTAGATATACTTATAGGTCTTGTCCTCAGCGAATGTCATGGCTGCTCAGCTTCTGGAGGGACTCTGACCCTGGGAGGGTGGGATGGACTGAGAGGTGGACTGGAAGAAAGATGGACAGGAGAACAGATTGGCAGTGTGGCCGGAAGAAGATAATTCTTTCTCAGCTTCTAGAATCTTCGCTTTTTTTTCCCCCTTAATTTTTACTTCTTTCTCCTTTTAAAAGATTTCTCTTATTAATTAAAAAAATTATGTATATGACTGTGGATATGTGTGTGAGTGGAGGTTCCTGGAGAGGTAAGAAGAGGGCATTGGAACCCCTGGAGCTGGGTGCTGGGATCAGCAGCACACTCTAAGCCAATGCTAATTTTTCACTTCTTTAAATCACCTGTATTATTACTGACTGTACTCAGAAGCTCTAACTGATGAGCGGAGAGCTAACAATGTAGAACCCACGTCTGCTTGTTGGGCTTAATCATTGGTTCATAGCCGCTCTAACAAGTCCTCAGCTGCTATGGTTGTGAAAAGTCCTGGATCCCCTCCTACCTCTAAGGCAGGATAGTACAAGAGTCACCTACGAATGTCGCTTCGTTGGGGTATACTGAAAATGAACAAGAGATGCCCATGTGATAATAGTAGAATAATTCTACTGTAAAGATGGAGACAATGCTTGCCATTAGGGGGTTTGCCAGCTTCTAGAAGAGTAAAGAACTAAGGTCTCTCAGATCAGGTTGTTTCTGGATGATGATGTAGGCCACTAATGTTTGCCATATATACATACATATGCCCTCATGGAAGAAAACTGAGTTCCACCACACTGAAGTCACTTTATGCCACAGGGTAAATTACCAGCCTCTTCCATACAATGGTTCAGAGAGGGGCTGGGGGGCTGGTTTAATGGCTAATGGAAAAGGGCATTGGTGAAGACGTGGTCCTCAGCCTTCCTGTTGCTGAGACCCTTCAATACTGTTCCTCATGTTGTGATGACCCCAACCATAAAATAATTTTGTTGCTACTTCATAACTGCAGTTTTGCTAATGTTATGAATCAGAATGTAAGCATCTGCATTTCCTGATGGCCTTAGGCAGCCCCTGTGGAAGGATTGTTTAGGATTGCTTGACCCCTAGAGGGGTCACAAGAACTACTCCTGTAGATGGTTTAGGGAAAAGAGCACTTACTTACTTGCTGCTTTTCCAGAGGACCCAAGTTTGGTTCCCTGCACCCACATCTGGTGGCTTGAAACTACCTGCAATTCCAGGTCCAGGGGATATGACACCCTCTTGTAGCCCAAACACACTTGGTACATACTCACACAGACGTGCACGTAAACTAAAAATTTTTAATGATGTAGAGAGATTGTAAAACATAGTTCAGAGATAAAAGTTTTTTTTTTTTTTTTCAAATTATTTATGTATACGGGCGTTTTGCCTACCTGTATGTTTACACACCACTTGTGAGCTTGGTGCCCATGATGGCCAGAAGGTGCCATTGGATGCTCTGGAACTGGAGTTAAGACAGTTGTGAGCTGCCATGTGGGTGCTGGTAATCAAACCCAGGTCCTGAGGAAAAGCAGTCAGTACTCTAGCCACTGACCCATCTCTCCAGCCCCAAGATTTATTATTTATATTTTATGTGCTCAAATGTTTTACTTTCAGGTATGTCTGTACACAGTGTTCTTACGGAGGGCACACCCATATGGTTGTGAGCTGCCACGTGGGCCCTGGAACTCAAACTTGGGTCCTCTGGGAAAGCAGGCAGTTCTCCTACCCACTAAGCCTTCTTTCCAGGCCTTCTAAGCCTAAAATTTTAAAAATACACCACTTTCATATTTTCACTCATTTATTTATTATTGTATGTATATGACGGGTGTGTGAATGTGTGCACACACATGAAAATTAGAGGACAACTTTTGTGATTTGGCTCTCTCCTTCCACCTTGGGCTCCAGGGATTGAACTCAGGTCACCGGGCTTGCACAGCACACACCTTCACCTGCTGAGCCATCCCACCATTAAGCACTGGAAGTGCCCTAGATGCAAGCGTTACATATGAAGCCCCACCATCTGCATCCACGTGTTTTGACCACTTGTCTCTAAGTTGTCCTCCACATCAGGAAGATGAAAGACGAGATATGCCACATCCAATTTATGTACTATTGGAATGGTACAGGTACCAGATCCACCTAGATGACAAGTCCAGAAGGGAATTCTGATTATGAAGAAAGTAAAAGGAGACAATGGGACAGAATCCAGGAGGAACTTCCTTGCTTAAATGGAGGGGACCAAGAAAAGCCCCGATTGGTAATGTCTAAGCTGAATTATTTTTCTCTGTGAAAAGACTGTGGAGTCTTGGGCAGAAAGCAAAGCAGATGGCAAAGTTCTAAGATCTGACAGAATTTGGGAATGAAGAGAAAGTAGGTGACTGAAGTGGTTAAAAAAAGCTGAGGGGAAGGGACAGAGGTTGAGGAAGAGGCTACTGGCATGTAAGGTGTTGTGGGAAGGACTCTGGGTTTTACTTGATGTGAAACAGGGAATCACCGGAGAGCCGGGGCTCTGATTTGCACTGCAGAACTCTCTGGAGGTTCTAAAGTCTTTGGGAAACCCGGGATAGAAGGAAGGTGACAAGTCACTACCATGTGAGAGGAGGATGGGTGTGGCCAGGATGGTGGCAAAGGTGGGGATGAGCAGCTATGTTCCTGGTGGGTGGGTGGGAATCAAACATTGCTTCTTGGGAGGTGGGGCAAGGAAGGTACCATTTACTATACTAGGGAAGGCAGTGAGAAGCCATGGAAAGACGGCCCTTCAGAGCTCCGTTTCTGACAAGTTTAACAAGTTGTTGGGTTCTAAGAGTATTATTCAGGAGGGCAAAAGGAAGGGGTAGAAGAGGGAACCAGGTGCCCATCATGGAGTATGAGGTCTCTGGGAGACAGTGCAGAGAGCCTCTGCCACACGGGAGACTAGGTACCAGTTCTACCTATGACCTCAGCCCAAGTTAGCACTGGTACTGCCAACTACCAAATGCTACATTCTTAGGAAGAGAGGAATGGAAGGTCAGGAGGAGGGAGATAAGACTGAGGTCTGTTGGGCCTTCAGGGGATGAAAAATGATATCTCTGTAGAGGTCAGCCTGAGGGAAACCCTCCTTCTTTCCCAGGTCACCTAGAAAGATAGGAGTCAAACCAACCATAATACAGAATGCAGATTGGGGGCGGGGCGTGGCATGTGTCCCCACCAAATGCAGAGGAAGCTCACACATTTATTCATTTCTTGAAGGTTCTGGGTTAACAGAAACAGCCTGAGGTTCTTTTACTTAAGTCCACTGACACAATCACAAGAGAGGAAGTGATACCAGGCTACACGGCTGACTTGCAGTGTGGAATTTGTACCCCAGACTTGTTCGGTGGACTAAGTCCCTGCAGCAGGAAAGCCACAGAACCCATCTTTATGTCAAGGTCACTGCCTGGGGATGAGACTACAGGGTGAGAAGATACAGCTTTTAGGCTCTTTGAAGACTTTAAAGTCTCTCGGACACAGCTGGCCTTAATGCTGCCTTCAGTGACATTCATCCGAGTTCTGAGATCAAGGCTGAATGCCCTTCAAGTGTTTGAAGCTTCGCAGTATCCAAAGAACATTATTGTGTTTTGCTTTCTTTTGTTTTCATCCTTTTCCTCAAACTTCTTTCTTAAATCAGATTAAGGGAGATGGCAGGGATGTCCTGGACACAGCAAAGCTTCCGACCTGACTTCCACAGAGCTTCTGACAGGGTCACGGAAATAAATATCCACACTCCCGAGAGACAAGTCTCCTGGCCTCAGACTAGATTCCTGGCGGGACTCAGGTCTCCAAGTGCAGGGAGGCCGTAACAGATGTCACTGCCTACAACTGTCCAGATCCAGGATCAGGCAGTATCCCGGACTGGCAGGCCTACTCCCTGGCGCGGCTGCCACAGGGCGTTGCTTACGGCCAGGCCTCGCTCGAGTCACCAGGGCCTGAGAGAGGCAGGGGGCACTCCGAGGTTCTTTCTGTCCAGCCTGGGCAAACGCTCTGCACCACCTACCTGCTTGCTAATGGTGCTGGATGCGACTGAAGGAACTGCCGGGGTCACGAATCCATGTGGGGGCAGACAGCATTCTCCTCTAATCCCGTTCAGGAGCCTCCCGACCCCGCGCGCCCAGGCTCGGGGCGCCCCTGCGCACTCCCTGGCGCACTCGGCTCTGGCCAAGGTCCCTTCTCTGAAGAGCCTCAGTGAGCACAGAGCCCAGAGGACCCACGCCCAGGCAGCAAACTTACCAAGAAGAACTCAGACTAGGCAACAGGTTGACCGTGTCCGACTGTGCAGAGCCCTCCCAGATGAAGGGGGCGGGGCGGGACGGGGCCAGCACGCGGCCATTGGTCAGGCGTGGAGAGGTAGGGAGGGGCGGGGCCGGAAGCGCGGCCATTGGCCTAACGGGGTCTTGCGGTGATGGGGTCGGAAGTACCGCTGTTGGCTGGGCTGGGAAGGCCTGGGCGGAGCTGAGCCAGGCCGGTCGCCAAGCCACTGGAGGAGTCCCAAGGTTCCAGAGCAGCTGCTCTGGCGGCTAGTTCTCCGTAGGCCTTGCTTGGGGGCTCATCTGACATCTTGCGGGTTCATAAAGGAGATTGTTTCTTCCTGCTTTGGTCTAGAACACTTTCCAGGGGACGTCCAGAAGCCCAGAACACTGGTGTTCTTAGATTCCGTCCCATGTTCCTCAAGCAAAGCAGCTCTTCTAGTCAAGTACTGGAGGAGAGGGTCTTGGTGTGATCCACCCCTTGTCTCCAGTGCTCCATAAACGTGTGGTGTCGCTCAAAATGTCACAAGGGTGTGGGTGCCTAACCAGGTGACACCAGCTGGGCCGGTAGGAACAGGGTGCAGCAAGAGACTGCACCTACCTGGGGATAAGCACCAAGTTACAACCGCTTTTAGCTCCAGCACTAGGGTAACCCGACACCTCTGACCTCCACTGGCTAACAGAGACAAAGGAATGTATGCTTTTTGCTTCCAGTCAATTGTTTCAACAAGAAGTAAAAACTAATGTACTTTAAAAAGAAACCATATTAGTTACCTCAGCACACCTAGATGGTAGAAATGTTTTATAACTTGTGTAGGTGGTGAGTACACAACTGGGGCTGATGAGATGGCTCAACAGGTAAGGACACTTTTTGCCAAGCTAGAGATCGGAGTCTGATCTCTGTAATCTGCCTGATAGAAGGAGAACTAACTCCCCAAAGCATTGGCATTTATCAATCCTCCCCCTCCCCCCCCCCATAAATGTAAAACATAAAAAAAAGTTGAAAAATGTTTCAATGACATACTTCATGTTATAATTTCCTAACACAGTTTTAAAGAGAAGCCTAAAATACTCCATGGTCATTGCTGAGGTTAGAGCTGCCACTAAACAGAATTAGTCGTGTGACAAAGATGCTGAAACTCTTTGAGATTAGATTTTATTATTACGGTGGGGTAGACGCCATAGCAGGCAGACATGGTGCTGTAGAGGGGCTGAGAGTTCTCCCCCTGCATCCTCCGGAAGCAGGAAGGAAGATTGAGCCACTGAGCCTAGGTCGAACTTATAAAACCTCAACATCCACCCCTGGTGACAATTTTCTCCAACAAGGCCACACTCACTCCAATAGGGACATATCTCCTAATAATACCACTCCCTATGGGCCAGTGGGAGTCGTGTGGATAATTCACAACCTTCCGCATATGCAAATCACACATAAGTTTCATCCCTGTGACAGATACACACACACACACACACACACACACACACACATATATATATATATATATAGAGAGAGAGAGATCCCCAGAACTGTCTTCTGATCTCCACAATTGCCTGTCCCTACAAAACAAACCTGAAAATGTAAAAAACAACTCTAAAGTGAGTTTTAGTGACTTAGTCTTGCAAACAACAAAGGCTTCTTATTTAATTCTTGCAAAAAGAACACCAGGCCTGAGGACCAGCTTCTAACTGTGGGTATAGATGCCTTGTCCTTGCTGGACTGTGAAGGGCATTGTAATAGTCCAGCTTCCTGGCCTGCTTGGCTCCCAATCACCTGTCAGTAGCTCTTTTAAAATCTAGACAGGGGACAGTGCCCCCAGCACTCTCAGCCTCATTGGTCATAGTTCGAATGTAAAATCCACCCAAATGTGGATCCGCAGATACTGGCCATTGAGATACAGCACATTTCCAGCTTAGAAATGTGGTTGAGAATTCTGAAATTTCATTTGGTTTTTAACACAGACATATAAGAATGTGCTTTTGTTTTAATCCCAGAACCAGGAATGTGGGGCTGCTTTGGACTGTCTGCAGCAACTGACCATGATTTATTTGTCTTGTGCTTTAGCAGAAGTGTGGGTTTGCAGGCTGCAGATATTTTCTAGGACTGTGTTACATTAGGAGTTCTGGGAACTTTTCAGAGAGTACATTAATGCCAGGACCCTGAGAGGCAGGGTCAGTCTTTGTTGGTTGTTTAGGGAGGTTGGTTGCAGTTTGTGAGTAGCTATGGCTAAAGGAGAAACAAAAGGAAAGAAATTAGATTCAGGGATTTTCCTAAATCCTCTCCCTTATGTCCTTGTTTCTCTCTTAGTGTTAGGAGATGAAATAACCAGGGGGATAAAAGGGGGGGGGGCAGGGAAGAATCCACAAAGTGTCCTGTGGTACACAGCCTATGACTCCAGCACGTAGGCAGTGGAGGTACAGGCAAAAACATCCAAAGTCTGAAGTCAACCTGGCTATATAGCAAGACCCTATCTCAAAAAGGAAAAGAAAACAAAAATCGCAAGGTCATGAAAGTCATGGAAAAATCAAAAAACTATTCCAGAGTAAAGGAGACCACAGCAACATCACAGCTAAATGCAGAGTGGGACCCAGTGTGGCTCTGGAACTACACAGGAAAAGGCCACTAGTGGGACAACGGTGAGATCTGAAGTAAGCTTTGGACACTTATGGCTCTATTGTGTTACTATTCTGTTTTGACTGATAGACTGCAGTTGAACGAGAGGCTTGTGTTGTTTGGAAACTGTGTTGTGAGCCTGAATTTTTTCCCAAATTATAAAGCAAGATAAAATGAACAGTTTTGGGGCTCTGGTTAAGGTATTGTGTTGTTTTACTGCTTGTTAGAACCCCCTGCTTCATAGCCACAATTAATTGTTGTCTTTTTTTATTTCGTTTGTTTGAGACATGGTGACTGGATATATGTAGGCCACGATGTTCTAGAACTCAGTGTATACACCAGGCTGGCCTGGAACTCACAGACATCCACCTGCCTCTGTCTCTTAAGTGCATTACTAGGCCCAACTCATTGCTGTCACTTAGAGCAAGGAAGATCTAAGCTCCAAGTCGCTCCCTGTGGTGGCCTCGGAATGTCTCCTCTCTAGTAAAGTTCATCCTGGGTCAGCGCTCTGAGAAGACTGTGCCCACTATGATGGCCCAGCAGTAATCGACTCATGTTTTCTCCAGAGAGCAGACAGTGACTGAGGACCTCAAAAAGGGGAATACTCACATGCCTCAGTCCTTCAGGCTGCTATCTAAGACTGAAAAAATAAAATAAAATTATCCCTGCCTTTACAACTTCATAGCAAATAAAGTTTTCATTTAAATGGTTACTTCGGTTTTTTATAAAATACAGTGTGGCCCAGCATGAGCTGGGAGGGGGAAGCATGGCTCTTAGATGCTAATTTAAATTCTAACATAGTTCTACCCCAGACCTGTTCTACAGTTAAAAGGCAAATGGGAGACAATCCTTATGCCCAGGTTTCCTTCTCTTTAAGAGACAATCTCCACTTCTATAAAGGCTATGGATTCTCGATTCAAAAAGTTTATTCCTATGAGCAAGTCTGCTTTCATGAGTACAAAATTCATGATGGGGAGCTAAAGCAATGGTTCATGGTTAAGAGTACTAACTATTCTTCTAGAAAAATGTAAGTTCAATCCTTAGCATCCACATAGTGAATCATCATAAGTGTTTGTGACTCCAGTACCAGGGGATGGAATACCAGGGGATCCAGTACAAGGGAATCTGGCCTCTGAGGGCACCAGGCACATAAGTAGTGCACAAATAATGTATGTGCAGGTACATACCTATATTCACAAAACGAATCAGTCTTTTTATTCTGTGGGGAGTGAAACTAAACACCGGCCTATCTATATCATAGAAACTACTAAATCTTAAGCATTAAAACGTTAGATGGCATCCTTTCAAAACCAAATACTCCCCTCCAGTAGCTTTTCCTTCTTCCTAGATGCTAGTGATAACCACACCTGGCGGGGGGGGGGGGCATTTTCTTAATTAGCGACTGATGGGGTAAGGCCCAGCCCTTAGTGGATGGTGCCACCCCTAGGATGCTGGTCCTAGGTTTTATGAAACAATCTGAGCAAACCATGAGGAGCAAGCCAGCAAGCAGCACCTCCCTATGGCCTCTGCATCAGTTTCTGCCTCTAGGTTTCTGCCCTGTTTGAACTCCTGTCCTAACTTCCTTTGATGTTAAATAAACAGTGCTGGGGAAGTATAAGCCAAATAAACCCTTTCCTCCTCAAGTTGCTTTTGGTCATAATACTCTAGTGCCCCAGTTCTCTCTTCTAACCACCACAGGCGCCAGATGTGCTCTTGACATACATGCAGGCAGGCAAAACACTCACATATATTTTTTAAAATTTAAAAAGAAAAAATTGTAGATTAGATTAAGATACCTTTTATACCTGGATGTAATGGCCTATACCTATAATCTCAGCACTTGAGAACCTGAGGTAGAAAAATCTTGCATTCAAGGCCAGCTGTCTAATGAGATCCAATACTTACAAAAAGACGAAGGGGAGAGCTGTTAAAATCCACAGTCTTCCCCTAATGCAGTGAACTTTTCCTTAGGAGGCATGAACCAGACACCAATAATGGACCAAAGAAATCATTACGACCAGAGTCGTGTCATGAACCAGTGAACTTACTGGTCACTTACAGAGCACAGGTAATGGGTTACTTACAGGTGACCTCAAAACAGCTGCAGCACCACAAAAAGCCAACCCAGCACAATGAGCTCATGGAAGCTGCATTGTGGAGCTCCCTTTCAGTCACTCTTTCACTTCAGTGACTCATCACTTGTCACTGGGGGAGGGCAAGAAGAGATGAGTGTGATCCCAGGAGAGGGTGCATTGTCCCCTGGCCAATCCCCCATACCCGCCCATCCTCCAACTATCTCTATTAATATTAACAGAGATCTGGCTACTTCTGGTCTGCTCTGCCCAACTGACTGCAGCGTGAATGGGTGAATGTAAGGTCCACTCCAAGATGCCAATCATATTATGTAAAAAAAACCTTTCCTTGGCCATGCCTCTCCAGGACTCCAGCCTCCCATTGTACTGCTAGACCATTCATGCCCTCAGTCCCCTTGCTACCTGTTGGTCTAGAGCCCTTCCCCAGTGGCTGGTGTTCAGTTCAGGAATTAGAAGTCACTGGATATTTCATGCATGAGAAGGTTTGGCTGTTTGAAGCATAATTTACCTTCAGTGAGTCACACCAATCTTCATGTATGTGAATGTATGTGTGTGTGCCATGAATGTATGCCACAGCACATGTGTGGAACTCAGAGGATGGCCCCAAGTGTCAGCCTCACCTTTAACTTCATTTGGTGGCAGGGTCTCCCTCTCCTTTCTTGTTTGCTAATGTATGTTTCAGGCCAGTTGGCTTGCAGGCTTCCAGAGATTCTCCCGTCTCTCTCTCCTGTGGGTATGCAGGGTCACAGAAACACACTGCCAAAGCTGGCTTTTAGATGAGCTCTGGAGATTTGAATTCATGCCTCCCTGGTCCCTAGCACTTGATTTCTATCCAAGTAAATACCTATGTAGTAGCACTTAGATCAAAATCTATCACTCAGGAGGCAGAGGCAGGTGAATCCCTTTGAGTTCGAGGCCAGCCTGGTTTACAGAACAAGTTCCAGGACAGCCAGGACTACACAGAGAAAACCTGTCTCAAAATCTGCCCTCTTAAAAAAATTTAGAATGTTCCATATTTTAGACAGTTCTCCCAACACTTTAAAAAATGGGGGGAGACCTTCACATAGCCCAGGCTGGCCTTGAACATATTTATAAACGTGCTATGTAACAAAGGATGAACTTAAACTTTTCTCTTTAAAATTTTTGATTACATTTAGTGTGTGTGTGTGTGTGTGTGTGTGTGTGTGTGTGTGTGTGTGTGTGTGTGCCCATGTGCATATTCATGCATGTGCATGACTGCTTGCTCATGCTCTATAGTATGTATGTAGAAATTGTAAGATAGGGCATAGTAAAGAAACCACAGAAATGGCAACTTCTCCATGGTTTGTGAGGTTTTTATTTTTTTAAAGATTTATTTTTTTATTTATGAGTACACTGCAAATATCTTCAGACACACCAGAAGAGGGCATCAGATCTCATTACAGATGGTTGTGAGCCACCATGTGGTCACTGGGAATTGAACTCAGGACCTCTGGAAGAGCAGTCGGTGGTGCTCTTAACGGCTGAGCCATCTCTCCAGCCACTGTGAGGGTTTTATTATAAATATGAGCAAAAGCATGCACCCAGAAGCATCTGGAAGAGTTTAGAGCAGACAGAAAAAGAAACAAACTGGCTATTGCTGAAGCAATCTCTTGAGAGCAGAGAAAACAGCAGGGAGAGAATAGTGGGGAGAGGACGGCCTTGTTATAAGAGAGCAGAGCCTCTGAGAGGGGAGTGAGCTGTAATCTGGAACAATCTGGGAGCTGGCACAGTGGGGTAGGAGTGGGTGGTGAACAGAACCAGAGGCTGCCATGGGACTTTTGGTATTCAGTAACAGGTCCATGTCACTAGGGACTAGAAGAGCCTGGAGGAGCCTGGAGGAGCCTGGAGGAGCCTGGAGGAGCCTGGAGGAGCCTGGAGGAGCCTGGAGGGGTCTAGAGGAGCCTGGAGGGGTCTAGAGGGGTCTAGAAGGGTCTGGAGGAGCCTGGAGGAGCCTGGAGGAACCTGGAGGAACCTGGAGGAGCCTGGAGGAGCCTGGAGGAGCCTGGAGGAGCCTGGAGGAGCCTGGAGGGGTCTAGAGGGGTCTGGAGGAGCCTGGAGGAGCCTGGAGGAGCCTGGAGGGGTCTAGAGGGGTCTGGAGGAGCCTGGAGGAGCCTGGAGGTTAGCTTTGGGCTTTGTTATTTAACCACAGATATATGCCAAGAGAACTGGCTCTTTGTAACAGGCAGAAACCCATTTCAAAGATCCCAGAGGAATGCTGTCTGTAGGCTTTGGTTCATCTGCCAAAAATCTTTCTAGCTTGAGCTGAGCCTCAACCATCAACTGGACAGAGTCAGTAGGCTTGCAGTGTGTTGGGAGTGCTTGAAGGTTTTTTGCTTTGGACCTGACAGAGTCCAGAAGACAACCTGGAAGAGGTCTCTCCCTCCAACATGTGGGTCCTAGGGATCCATCTCAGGTTCTCAGTCTTGGCAGGAAGAGCCTTTACCAGCTGAGCCATCCTGTGGCCCTACCTTGAACTCTGATCTTCCTACTTCCGCCCTCCACATGCAGAGATTACTAATGTGCTAGCTCTATCGAGCTCTGAGCTCCCTACTGCTTTTTTTCTGACTCTCTCACTGTGAAGGAGTAGAATGTGTAATTTCCCCCTCAGGCTTACGTCTTGAAGTCTCTCAGACCCCAGCCAATGAATGGTATTATTTTGGGAAGTTCTGGAAACTTTAGTTATGGAACTTAGCTGGAGGAAGTGGGTCATTGGAAGGTGGGCTTTAGAAGGCTATATCTGATCCTTCTGGGTTATTATCACCAGGGATGGTGATGAGTGGTAGTTTGGCTCAAGAGGAAGAGGCAGAGGTGGGACCACACCCAGCTTGTTCTGAGCATGTTGGGGTCCAAACTCAGGTCCTCACAGGTTCATTGTGAGCACTTTTAACCACTGAGCCATCTCTCATGTCCATATTCCTTCTGTTTTTACTGAACATTTGAGCTCTCTCGGGTTTGGATGGACAGGGATAAAGCTGCTATGAATATTTACAAGAAGTCTTTCTGTGGGATGCTCAGTGCCCTTGAGTAAAAAGAGGTTATATTGTATTTAGCTTTATCAGCAGTTTCCAGAGTTCTCCAAAGAGGCTGTACCTCAGTTCCCGATAGCAGTGTGGTGGGAGCTCCAGTCACTTCAGTCTGGTTCACTTCCTCACCAACTCTTGGCATGGGTTTTTCAGGTCAAGGAGTTTTATGCATACATTTAGTGGGCTTCAGAATTGTAAGAGACAGGGTGCCACTTGAATGGATTCAAGAGCACATTATTGCACTGATATGTACCTGTAACCCCATCACTTGAAAAGCTGAGGCAGGGAGATCATAGATTTAATTTAAGGGTATCTGTGCTACATATTCTGATTTTTCTCAAAAATAATATCTAGGCTAGGCAGTGGAGGTGCCTGCCTTTAATCCCAGGACTAAGGAGGCAGAGGCAGGTGGGCCACTGTGAAAAAAATTTGCCAAGATGAACTGTCAATCCTGAACATCTATGCTTCAAATGCAAGGGCACCCACATTCATAAAAGAAACTTTCCTAAAGATCAAAGCACACATTGCACCTCACACAATAATAGTGGGACACTTCAACACCCCACTCTTAGCAATGGACGTATCATGGAAACAGAGACACAGTAAAACTAGAAGTTAAGTACCAAATGGATTTAAAAGATATCTATAGAACATTCCATCCTAAAACAAAAGAATATTCCTTCTTCTTAGCACCTCATGGTACTTTCTCCAAAACTGACCATATAATTGGTCACACAACAGGCATCAACAGATACAGGAAGATTGAACTAATCCCATGCACCCCATTAGATCACCAAGGACTAAAGCTGGTCTTTAATAACAACAAAAACAACAGAAAGCCCACATACACATGGAAGCTGAATAACACTCTACTAAATAGCTTGGTCAAGGAAGAAATAAAGAAAGAAATCAAAGACTTTTTAAAATTTAATGAAAATAAAGGTACAACATGCCAAAACTTACGGGACAGAATTAACGCAGTGCTAAGAGGAAAAATCTTAGCTCTGAGTGCCTCCAAAAAACAAACAAACAAAAAACAAAACAAAAAAAAAAAAAAAAAAAACAACTGGAGAGAGCATACACTAGCAGCTTCAAGCCCTAGAACAAAAAGAAGCAAATACACCTGAGAAGTAAAGAAAGAAGAAGAAGCCAAGAAATAATCAAACTCGGGGCTAAACTCAACTAAGTGGAAACAAAAAGAACTATACAAAGAATCAACAAAATCAGGAGCTGGTTCTTTGAGAAAATCAACAAGATAAATGATTAGCCAGACTAACCAGAGGGCACAGAGACAGTATCCAAATTAACAAAATCAGAAATGAAAAAGGAGACATAACCACAGAAACTGAGGAAATTCAAGAAATCATCAGATCCCACTACAAAAGCCTATAGTCATAGTCAACAAAACTGGAAATTCTGGATGAAATTTTCAAGACAGATACCAGGTTCCAAAGTTAAATCAGGATCAGATAAACCATATAAACAGTTCCATAAACCCTAAAAAAATAGAAGCAGTCATTAAAAGTCTCCCAACCAAAAAAAAAAAAAAAAAAAAAAAAAAAAAAAAAAAAAAAAAAAAAAAAAATCCTAGGACCAGATGGGTTTAGTGCAGAATTCTATCAGTTCAAAGAAGGCTTAATACCAATACTCTTCAAATTACTTCACAAACTAGAAACAGAAGGAACACTACACAATTCATTCTTTGAAACCACAATTATGCTTATACTTCAACCACACAAAGACCCAACAAAGAGAACTTCAGACGAATATTGATGCAAAAATACTCAATAAAATTCTGGCAAACCAAATCTAAGAACACCTCGAGGGCTGGAGAGATGGCTCAGTAGTTAAGGACACTGACAGCTCTTCCAGAGGTCCTGAGTTCAATTCCCAGAAACCACATGGTAGCTCACAACCATCTGTAATGAGATCTGATGCCCTCTTCTGGTGTGTCTGAAGACAGCAGCAGTGTATTTACATGAAATAAATAAAAATCTTAAAAAAAAAAAAAAAAAAAAAACACTTCAGAACGATCATCCATCATAATGGCTTCATCCCGGGGATGCAGGGATGATTCAGTATACAGAAATCCATCAACATAATCCATGATATATACAAACTCAAAGAAAAAAACACATGATCATCTCATTAGATGCTGAAAAAGCAACTGACAAAATTCAACTCTCCTTGAATTTTGGTAAGTCTTGGAAAGATCAGGAACTCAAGGCCCATACATAAACATAGTAAATGCAATATACATATAGCAAATCAGTAGCCAACATCAAACTAAGTGGAGAGAAACTTAAAGCAATCCACTAAAATCAGGGACTAGACAAGGCTGCCCACTCTTTCCTTACCTATTCAATATAGTACTTGAAATCCCAGCCAGAGCAATTAGACAACAGAAGGAGATCAAAGGGATACAAATTGGAAAGGAAGAAGTCAAAATATCACTATTTGCAGATGATATGATAGCATACTTAAGTGATCACAAAAATTCCACCTGATAAACAACTCCAGCAAAGTGGCTGGAAATAAAATTAACTCAAATCAGTAGCCTTCCTCTACTCAAAGGATAAACAGGCTGAGAAAGAAATTAGAGAAACGACACCCTTCACAATAGTCACAAACAATATAAAATACCTTGGTGTGACTCTAACCCACAGCTCTGCCTAATGCTTAGCCAAACATCCTGTGTCTTAACAAGCTTTTAACATAGAATGTTTTGTCTCAGAGACATTGCTACAGGATACTTGGTCTTACCCATACCTTTCAGGTCAGTTGCCTCTCTTGTTAGGAACATCATGATAATTACAGATGGACTCAGCTGGAATGGTTCTCTTAAATTTTAATTAATTAATTTATGTATATATTAATATATTTATTATATATAATTTATTATTGTGGGAGGAGTACGTGTGCATCTCTCTCTCTCTCTCTCTCTGTGTGTGTGTGTGTGTGTGTGTGTGTGTGTGTGTGTAGTCAGAGGAAACTATAAAGTTTTCTTTCATCTTTACATGGGTTAAAGGGATTGAATCTAGGTACTGTGGTTTCTGCAGCCTTACCCACTGAGCCATCCCACCAGCCCACTGATGGCTCTATTCACTTACATAGTTTCTATCCTCCTTCAGGCTGAGCCAGGCATCCTTCATGACAGAGACCCCATTAGGCCTTGACTCTAAAGGGGCACAGTATCATTTCTGCCACATTGTAAAAGACTGAAGCAAGTCACGAGGTCAGATGCTCTTCACCCTCTCAAGGGGTGATATCAGACCACATTGCCTGGTGTGATAAAGTATGGGGTGGACAGGTACAGGAATCTCTAAGATATAGCTGGCAAACCTTGAGTCTTTGGGAGTTTATTTGTTTGGTTTGGTTTGGTTTGGTTTTTCAAAACAGGGTTTCTCTGTATATCCCAGCCTGGCTTAAAATTCAAAGAGATCCACCTGCTACTGGGATTAAAGGTGTCCACCACATATAAATTATGATATATACTTATTTTACTTCTACACAGAGACTATATTTCTTTATATATTGATTATGCATGTTGACCAAAATCCTCAATAAACTGTGATATGCAGATATATTAAAAAAATAAAAAGGCGTCCACCATTGCTTGTTTTGTTACTTTGGTTGGCTGTTTTCTTTTCTTTTTTTTTCTTTTGAGAGAGGGTTTTGCTGTGTAGTTGTATTAGGCTGGCCTTAGAGATCCACCTGCTTCTGTCTCCCAAGTACTAGGACTAAAGGTGTATGCCACCCCACTAACATCTTTCAAGTTTCTGGTTTGTAAAATAGGTAAATAAATAAAAATTCCTGCGTTTGACTCTTATACCTTCTGTTTTGTGGTGCACCCTTGGTTGGTTAGCCATATTTTCCAAATTTTCTAGTTAAATTTAAAGATAACACATGAATCCTGGTATGGAGGTGCACACCTTCCCAGCACTTGAGAGGCCGAGGCAGGGGGATCTTTGTGAGTTCAAGGCCAGCCTGATCTACATAGAGTTCCAGAACATCTAGGGCTAAGCAGAGAGACCCTATCTAGAAAATGATAAGAAGAAGAAAGAGGAAGCGGAGGAGCAGGAGCAGTCAGCAGGTGTATGCCAGGCCCAAAGGAAATTTCAATTCCTCACACTCCAAAAGGCAGTCCCAATATCCAGAAGTGAGATCAACCTAAACTGTAGGTAGATTCCTGTCTCAAGGGAAAAGACTGAAGCAATGAAGCAGGAAGGTATGGCTCAGTGCTGTGCCTCCCATTCGACCCCAGCCTCATGAAGAGGGTGTGGGGAAGTAACACAGTAAAGAGCCCTTAGGGAAGTTCTATACACATCTACTGACATTGGATTCCGGTAGGGACCGCCTGTAGAAGGGCCTCCAAGGGCATGAGCATAAGGGTCTCTTACATGCAGGTTTCTGCTATCCTGATCCTGTGAAATGTGGGTGGGTCACCTTGTTTGAACCAGCATTTTCTGGAGCTATCTGGTAAACTGCACAACCCAGATTAACGTCTTTAAATGTATAGAGGGATACCAATAGCTTCTGTCACGTTAGCATGGGAATTATTAGCTAAGGTATATTGCATTTACTTAATACAAAAGTGCCTAAGCAAACGACAGTGCGCGGCGTCCATGCAGACACGTCGGGTATGATAAGGGCCTTTGCAGAACCATGAAAAGACAAGTCAGCTTAATCAGTATCAGTGCAGTGCAGGCATGGCATTCCCGCCACCTCAATGTCATAATGTCACAGCAATATATCCCCTCACGTAGCCAGGGCACAGCCATGAAATGAATATTACTATAGACAAAGGGCTAACAGTGTGCATAAGGTGAAGCCCCACTGTGCTCAGGGTTCAGCCTTTGAATGTGAGTTGGCCGAATTGGCACCAGCATGAAAAAAGCTGCCTCTTAGCAGAAAACCTCAGCGTCCTGTCTCTTTAATGGAGAATTCCATTTCTCTAGCTGACTGAGTCTCAGATTCTGAAAGTGACATCAACATCTGTGGCTGTCCAGGCTCCATCCACCTAATAGCAGAGGCCTGAATTAATGTTGGAGCCTACGGTGTCTGTGCAGACTATACCACTAAAGGTGTGGTAAGGCACCCGGAAATCAGGATACTGGTTTCCCTGGTGCCTAAAGAGACACCAACCAGGTCTGTTTCCCAGGGTACACCCTTCAGAGAGAGTAGCACAATAATTCATTGTCACATAAAGAAGTTTCCATTTTATTTGCCCTCACAGCTAGTCACAAAGCTGCAGGCATCGAGCAAGAACAACTGAAGTACCCATTTCAGTCAGTGAGTTGTGCAGAGCACGATGCATTTGCCCACTCAACCTTGCAGAGCCTCCAGAATTCTCACTGGGCGCCCTGGAAAGCTGGTGGATTCTGGGTGGAATCCTGACCCCATCCATCCTACTGTGCTTTGAATTAGTCTTTTGTCTCTTCTCCTTAGGTTTCAATGCCTTGTTCTGCTTTTCAGAGAACAGATTAAATCCTTCAAAAGATTCTCTTCTGATTTGTCTGAGGTTTCTTATTCTTCCTTTCCTTCTCCTCCCTCCTTCTTCCCCTATCTATCTATCTATCTATCTATCTATCTATCTATCTATCTATCATCTATCTGTATCTATCACTACATCTATACCTATCTATCTATCTATCTATCTATCTTATCTATCACTACATCTATACCTATCTATCTATCTATCTATCTATCATCTATCTGTATCTATCACTACATCTATACCTATCTATCTATCTACAGACAGATAGATAATATATATAATCTTTCATGGCTAAATTCAACTCAGAGTTTTCTCCTAAGTGCTCTAAGCCCTTCCCTTCATCAGGTGGGGTTTTAATTTTGAATTTATTTATTGCTTTTTGAGACAGTCTTAACAGGAAGCTAAGGATGGCCTTGAGCTCACTTTGTATCCCGCTTGGCCCTGAAGCACTCACTCTTTCTGCCTCAACCTCCCCATTGGGAAGATGATGGAAGTGTACCACCACCTGTTTCAGGTGAGCACTCTTGACCTCAAAACCCGTGGAGCAACTTAACCATGTCTGTCTGTCATGTTACTAAGGAAATTCACTTTGATTCCTTGGCCAGGGAGTATTGAACATGCCAACCTGTAGGGGTACTGATACCCACTTTTCCTTATTGTTGTGTTGTTGTTTAGCATCTTTAAAAACAGAAAGTGTGTTTAATTAGCTGGTCCAAGAATGACAGTTGGATTTTGTGGAGTGAGAAGCAAAGGGCTCTGTAATCGTCTGGCATCTGCTCGATGTTCTATCTGTGGTTAGAAAAGTACGTGATAGGAACACCAGGGATCTTCCGGATTCTTCCTGTGAGGTCACTTGTGCTGAGTTACTATCTGTACCAGGCTGTCATTGGCCTAGGTTCTGTGCATGGCAAGTGGTCAAATTGTGGATCCTTGGTGATTCTTAGTGCCACACGGTACTTCTGCCCCAATTTCTCAATTTCAGCAATTACACAATCAGTTATACAAAGGAAGCACTTGGCATGCAGACAGTCCATCATCGACTGCACTAAGTCCTGTTTGTCCTTAATGGAAAAGTTAATGAAGTTGGTATCCACAAGGATGTGGTAAGGTGGACCCAGCTGTGTATTATACTGGAAGAACAAACAGGAAGGATTCTGGGGGACTTCTCTTCAGCACACTCGGATCTTTCTTTTCTTTCTTTCTAGGCTTCAACCTATCCTTTTCTTTAAGTCGCTCATCTCTGAGACTAAGCATCTGCTTCATAGTGACATATTTCCCTGTTTTCTTTTGCTGCCCCATGTTCATGCTGCGTTCCTGTTTCTTCCTGTTTTTGGTTTTTCAAGAAAGGGTTTCTCTAGGTAACCCTGACTGTCCTGAAACTTGTTCCATAGGCCAGGCTGGCCTCGAACAAACTCAATGAGATCTACCTGCTTCTGCCTCCTGAGTGCTGGGGTCAAAGGTGTGCCATCACCGAGTGGCTCTGATCCTAACTTTGAGTGACCAAGTGATCAGGCAAAGGCACTGTGAGCCTGTTCCCCACTGTCCTTTTGGTGTCTAGTTTGACATTTCCAGATCGCTTGAGGTCTTTGCACAGACTGTTTATATCTAATTATGCCTGGCCGTGAAAGCTTTGTGTTTAGCCCTGTAAAGTGGTTAGCATCTTTCTTTTCCTTATTAGTTTTACTAGTTTACTATTTAGTACCTAGGACTGCTGCTCTGTGCGTCTGTCTTTACTGCCAGCCTTTGCTTGGGCCTCTCTGAGGCTGAAGTTTGCTCTGCCCTGCCAGCACTTTGTTCTTATCACTCGGACATCCCAGGACTACATGAAATGGCTCCAAACACTGGTGGCCCTTTAAGCTGGCAAGGACAGGCTGAAATTACTCTGACCTTGCCCCAACAAATCAGGTGACTGTCCCTGAGAGGGAGGCGTTCTGACCACTCTTTTCACCTGCCTCCCCTCAGGATGGAAATTGTGCATGGGCAGTAATGTCCCTTTATAGCTCTGGCCTCACGGAGAGCACACAGTGGAAGAAAACATGCTGTCCTGAACACTTCCCTAAGCTTGTTGTTTCTGAATCCCAAGAGAAAGGAAAATCCCTTCACTGGGCTAGGAGTGTAGTCAGTACAATACCTGCCAAGCATAAACAAGGCTCTGGATGGTTTCTAGTACTGAAATGGGAAAGGTTGGCACACGGTGAGATATCAGAGTCCCAGCCCCATGGATTTCCTAGAAACAACCAGCCACAAACCATAGAATGTCTGTCTCAAATGGTAATGTTCTAGAAATAGAAATGCCACCAGGTTCCTGCTCTGTTCTGCTCCTTATACCCTCTACTGAACTAAACTGAAAGGGACCTACAGACATAGTGTGGACTGATGATCAGAGACTGTGCTACAGAAGAGAATTTAATAAACTGAACCATTTTCACTCAAGAGAGAGAGTGGGCAAGGACCAAAGGGGCTACTGCTTGACATTACAAGACAGACTTTATACTGGTTCTTACAACGTCTAGAACATGAGGACAGGTCCATACAAGCCCATGGATATCTATGTGGCTACATCACAGAAAAGACACTGTGCATATATCTAATTGTTCTTTATGATTTTGAGATCAGGTCTTGCTATGTAGACAGGCTACTTATCGGTACACCCCCCAATACCCACACCAAGTTTTCTGAAGGACTCTGGACTGACTTCAGGGCCTGACCTTCCACCCTAGCCTTTAAATGACAACTTTTTAAGTTAAATTATTTGTGAATGTGATGTGTGTGTGTGTCAGAGGACACTCTTAGGAGTCCATCCTGCCTTCTGTGTTTGAATCAGGGTCTATTACAACAGGTGGGCACAGTGTCATCCTGTCTCTGCCTCTCTTCTAGCCACAGAAGCACTGGAGTTTCAGATGCAGTCTACTGAGTCAGCCTTTACATGTTTCTGGGAATTCAAACTCAGGTGCGCATGCTTCTACTACTGGTATTAAGATCCAATTCAACACTCTCTCCAGATCTGCCCGAGAACTGATAGGAGGCCCCAGGTAAAGCCAGGAATGACTAAAAGCTCCTCGGAAGAATGGTTGGGAACTTCAGGGAATCAATGTGCTGGGGTTTCTCTTTTTTGGATTCACCTCTTAGGAACTTGGTCCCAAGTCTGATACTGGGAGGTAGCAGACCTTTCAGAGGTGGTTGTGACCATCCAAATATCTGAACCCAGATAATCTTCCAACTTCACTCCATTAAGAGAGGCTCACTCCAAGAAGACAGGGTTATCAGTCTCCAAGTGTCCTTATCTTTAGTAGGGTGACGATATGGGAAGGGGAAACAAAGGCAATTGATCACTCCCAAGTCTAGTCTAGTCCCACTCAAGTGGTTGGCCTTGGCTCTTGAGACTCACTGTGTGTGTGTGTGTGTGTGTGTGTGTGTGTGAGAGAGAGAGAGAGAGAGAGAGAGAGAGAGAGAGAGAGAGAGAGAGAGAGATGGGGAATTTTCACCTACACAAAGGCCAACCTGAAACATTTGCATTCATCCTGAGACATCAAGATTGAGGGTTAACTCCGAACAAACTAGTAGCTGGGCATATGTGCATTTTTCTTTCAAAGATGTACAAATATGCTCTTACAACATAGTTGTGGGTATTGAGTACACATAGCTGTCAGCTACTAGTAGTGCTTACTATGAGATCATGGCTGCCTCCTGTCTGTCCCTCAGCTTCCTGTGTGGCTCTCTCTTCTTTTCTTATCCCCTCCTCTTCCTGTCCACACTCTTACCATGAGGACATCACCAGAGTCAAGCTGATGCCAGTAACACACTTGAACCTCAAACCTTTTTCTTTAATTTCATTATAACCTCAGGTATTTCATTGCAGTGTCTGATTAAGTGACAAGTATGAGGATTCTATAATAAACAATTATGAGATTTGGGGACACAGCTCGGTTGTTCTTTATGACCCTGTCCCCTTACATGTTCATAATAGTCTGCTGCAACCAAATGTGTGTTTCTCTGTGAATCAGCATCAATGGAAACAGCATCTGTTACATGCGTAAGAGAGCAAAGCAGAAAGAAAAGTCACATGTTCTGAAACCCAAGAGAGACTGACAATGCCATAGAAGCAGAAACGTAGGACAAATGATGTCTTGGAGACACAGATGTTACATGAGATCTTGAGACGCTGGGGTGGTACTGAGCATCCCACTGCAGAGAATGGGGCTGAAGACGTTGTTATGTGATCCAAGTCCATAGGGTAGATGATTTGGAACTAACTACCCGTGTAGCAGAGATGTGGGACTCAGTTGAACGTCATTTTGCAGCCTGCAGGCCTCCTCCTTGGTTAAGAACAATCATGCCTTCCCTGTAGAACTGTTCTGTGGATCCTTATTCATTGTAAGCAAGAGATCTATCTTCCAGAAGTCACTTTTCTTTTCTGGAGCTCTCTGATATCTGTCACACTTAGGGTGGGGGGAGATTAGAGACAGGTGGCAGGCTGGGGAGAGCCACCTACTCTGCAACTGGATGGCCAGAATGGAACAATCAAACACAATAGCTGCCTAATGACCTAAGATGGGAAAACATTTCTGAAATGAAAAAGGGCTTCCGTTTACTTTGGAAAGAAGTACATCATGTACCGGTGAGACAGCTCAGCTGAGGAGAGAGCCTGTCAGGAAAGTCGGATGACCTGTTTGGTCCTCAGGTTCTCCAGTGGAAGGACAGAGCTACCTCTGGAAGGCGCCCTCAGAAATCTTATGCCTCAGTCTCCTCCGCTTCTCAGGTAATACCCACACTAACCTCCCACCTGTGACACATACCACAGCAAAAGAAAGCACCACCATCCAAAAGAAGCACAAGCAAGCAAGTCTGAGGAGGAAGAACTGAAGCCTCAAAAGGAAGCGTCTAAAGGGGGTACTTGAGCAAGTGGAAGAGAGAAGGAGACGGGGGCCACCCAGGCAAATGCTCACTCTCAAGAGGTCACACCAAAAGAGGACAAAATCAGACCGCATTGTTTTTAATTCAGAATAAGACATCACCTGGTCCAGATGCCTGGCACCTGTCAGCCAGCAGACAAGAAAAGCTGTTGTGCTCTCCTGGCAGACACAGGCTTTGCACATAAGGAGCTGCAGAATCCCTCTGCTCTGAACTGTGGTGGAGCTGGATGCAGAACAGGTCTTGCTGACAAAGTCATTGCTGATGTATAAAGGCAGGGACCAAGCCTGCCAGAGTTGAAGCTCCTTGAAGAGGGTCTGAAAGATTCCTTTTGTGCCAGGGCTGTGGACTAAAGTGAGCTTGGCAGGCACACTGCTCCAGCACTAACAGCTGGTACAGACGAGGAAGTGGAGTCAAGGACTAGCATGGTAGACACTGCAGAGTCTCAGAGGTCACAGGGCAGCTCCAGGTTCAGGATGCTCTACAATTCCAATGTCCTGACAACAGGCACAGACTGCATTCTACCCAGGTCCCTTCCTGTGGGCTTTCCCAATCCATATATCCTGAGTGTGGCCACACATCAGAGTAGGGAGCAGGCTGGACAAAAGGCAGATGTCCAACTTCCCCTAGCAGTATGCAATCTTTACCCTCCCTCTTTGTCCTTTCAAGAAGCCTCATTCTGGTGAGGGGTCACCGAGGCCAAGCAGCACTGAATTCCTTCTCTAGGTCCTGGACAAACTGGTCATTGAGGAAAAGCAGCTGCCCATGTGGCAGGAAGCGGGTGAGGATTCCCTCAATGCGGTCAGCCCGCAACAAGAAGTTGGTACCTGGTGTCAGCAGCCGGAGGTGGTCCAGAAGGAGGCGGGCCAAGAGCCTGAGTGTGCGCTCAGCCAGCAGCAGGTTCTCATGGGTATCCAACACCAGGGCGAAACCTAAGGAGAGCACGCCCAGCCACAGCACTGTCTGTGGCTCCTGGAAAGGGTCCCCAGCTGCCAGGTGGAAGGCTCCATGAGGGGCCTCGTGCAGGGACACGGACTCGGCTGAGAACTGAGGCTGCGGGTCAGTGGGGGAGCATCCAGATGCTTGCTGCTGCAGCCTACACAGTGACTCCACCTGTCTGCAAGAGAAATCAGGTTTGTCTGACAAGCTGGGAAGCCTGGTAAGACCAACAAGGCACCCCTCACCCCCAAACACACACACACACACACACACACACACACACACACACACACACACACCTCTGTCACTGTCACAACTTTCAATGTAGCTGGGAGCTGCTGATAGCTCCTATCTTGGGTAAGAAAACTTAGGCTTAGAAAAAGCTTAAGCCATTTGCCCAGGGACACAGAGCCAGGTTGGGAAAAGGACCAGCAAGTAAGGTCTTGTTTCATTTGTTTCACAGAAGCCTCAACGGAGACAAATAAGTGATCTCTCAACCATCCATCCTCCAAGTCAACGGTGCCTTCCATGCATCTGTCAAGACTGCCTCCGCTGCTTCCTCAACCCCATCTTCTACACTGGGCCATTCTCAGACTAGTATCCTGATGCAGGCCTATAATCCTAGCACTAAGATGCTGAAGTGGGCGTCCGGGAAGGGATAAGGTTATGGCCACCCTGGAATACACAGAGAGGTGGAGGCCAGCCTGAACTAGATGATTAGTCTCTGCCTCAAAACAAAATAAAACAGTTAACTCTGACAGGCCTTTGTTTGGATTTCTTTGTTGCAAAAGAGAAAGAAACAAGTTGAGAATAGACGGGTGGCAGAGCTGGCAAAGGGCAGCACCCTTCATGTGGAGCTGGGATGCCAAGGTTCCAGTCTAGCAACCTGTCTTATCCAGTGTTGCCCCAAACTGCCCCAAGTCCCTGGCATCTTCTCTCTTAGCAAGACCTCCACTGTAAAGCATGTTTCATCTGCACAAGAGTCTGCCTGTCTGTACTCTAGTCTCAATTACCCTACTTTTCAGTCACATAACCTTGGGTGGGTTAAGTGCCTTACACACTCTGTATTTTATAGTTTCTTTAGCCTCTTTCCATAGTGATACACTTATAAACAATGGTAGACACTAGGGGGAAGCATTCAGAACTTTTGCCTTCCTGCTTGCCCGTGTCCCTCATTATTACCTGTTTGATAAAACTTGGGGCTGGGTTGTGTGATTACCTGGCCACCGCCAAAATCTGTTCCTTGCGCAAGAGCCTGTCCCTTTCCGCACCATGAGGCCGGGGATCATGGGGTGATTTCTCAGCACCAAAGACACAGGAGTAGAGCACTCGGCAAAGGCCTGTGTCTTCCAGATTCGGGGCCCTCAAAGTGTGGATGAGGAAAGCGTGGACCATAGCTCCAGGGTTGGCTCCAGAGAAGCCAGAGACCTAGGAGGTGAAAGTGAAACTCCTGATAAGGAGGCATCTTCTTGAGGAGTGTGGCCTGGGTGTGTGTCCACAGATGGTTGTGGCTAGACAAAGATCACCATCTAGATACACCTAGCCTCTGAACAATGTTACGCCTGGTCTGCATAACACACGGAACAAGGGTCTCATAAGTCACTAAGCCTACTCCTGCGAAACTGTCTGGGAATCTCCGAAAGCATGAGAATGCAGGAAAAACTGAGAACTAAAAAAAAAATCAGAGACCACAGCTGAATGCCTTCGCAGTGCCTGCTTCTGGAACAAAGATAACCCAGTCTCCATACCGGGCATCATTAGGACAACTTTAAGTATGGAGTGTGAGACGGGAGTCTTCATGAGTGCCACTTGGTCTTGAATGCAGGAACATGTTTTAGGAAACACACACGGAAATACCTCTAAATGCCGTATCTGCAAACTGAGTCACATCAGCTGGGACAGAAGGCGCAGAGCGAGTGGGGCAAACCTTATCCAAAGAAACCTACCTAGATAACCGAAATCGTTTCAAAAAGAGAGACACGGTGGCACATACCTGAAATCCCAACCCTCAGGAGGCGGAGGCAAGAGAATCAGGAATTCAAGTCAGCCAGATTCATCGAGGGCCTGGCCGCTCTAGGCAATGTGAAAGTGGCGGCCCTGGGGTCTCAAGGCTGAGGCCACCGCTAAAGCTAAAGAAACCAAGAATTCAAAGTTACTCAACAGGAAATTTGGCAAACCCGCTTCAGGAAGAGAACTTAGATTTGCAGACCTTGACCTCTGGTCACCCTTCTGCAGCTGGCAGAACGCGTCATTACCCCAAGCCGTCCCCCTCCACCGTCGGTCCCAGTTACGTCACTGCCTCGCGCGGGCAGCAGCGGCGCGCTGAACTCTGGGGGTTGTAGTGCGGAGGCAGCCCTGGGCCTATGGCCCCGCTGTGGCCCTCGACTTCTCGAGGACGCACACGCTTCTGACCAGCCGATCCCCCCTCTTGGCTGCGGGGGCGCCCTGGAGGGTTCGTGGCTACCGCAAACTTCTTTGGAGGCGCTGGAAAGCCCTTGACCAGCTACGGCCTGGCCACTGCGAGGATGGCCGCCAGGGGGCGCCGAGGCCCCCGGCGGCGTGCGCGGAACTTTCCACGGAGGCCTCTGCTTGGCTGTCCTCAAGCTAAGCTCTGTGAAGTAGTAATGATGGAATTGCAGAAGCAGAGGTCCGCCTGCCAAAACGGAGTCATGAGTTTACCTCTGGATGTGACGACTTTGGAAGGAGATACCAATATGTAGGTAGTTGTGAAGATTCTGACCTTCGGTGGGTTAAGGCTAGTTCTAGATTTGACATAGGATTCTAATTTCTGTCCCAATTCTGTCATGGTGGTAAATCCCTGACAGGTCCATCAACTTTGTTAGGCCCTAGTGAAACTCCATAGAGTGACAGCTGGGGCAAGTGTTTAAGGATATTTTTCCCTTCTGTAGCCGCCGTTAGACTCCTAGAAAGGAGCCATAAGGTCTACAAAGTGAGTCCAGGACAGCCAGGGCTATAGCACAGAGAAAGCCTGTCTCAAAAGCCAAACCAAACTAAACAAGCGTAACATTTGAACTAAGTGGTACCAGGCACCAGCATTAGATGGAAGATCCAATCTAGAGGTGACTGGAACAAAGATGAACACATATTTCTTTAACTCTGAAAGGCACGGGGCCTGAGGCTTTATAAGTAGAGTGCAGCAGTGTTCTGTGCTTCAAAGTCCCCACCAGGGCTTTTCCCTCAGATTAGAATCCCCCTTCCTCTTCTTTCACCTTTCTAAACCTTTGTCTCTTGTGGGGTGGGGTACATCTCTGTCATGGTTCCTGTCTTAACTCCCCAAGGCCAGGTAGGTATAAGGCAGGTCTACAGTCACTTGAATAGTGTCTGAGGACCTAAAGGAAGATCAGAGTGACCCAGGCAGGGGTTCTGAAGAAAGACCCCCATGAAGAACTGCATCCTGAATTCTTCAGGCCTTAAGAACTGGGGCCGTTTGCCCGGGACAGGCACTGCATATCCTGTGTGGGTGTTTTGATCTCAGGTACAACACATAAATACTCAGACCAGAGGATGAGTCCAGGCAGTGTGGGGCCTCAATCAGAGAGCCAGGGAGTGATGTCTACTCTGTTCCTGCCAGCAGTTCCTGGCCCCTGGTCCCTATCACTCTTGGCCAGGCCTCATGTCTGCCAGCAGATTGTAGCAAAGAACTGGCAGGAAAGTCTGTGGCAGCTGGGGGTGGGGGTGGGACACTGGCATTAGGAACACGATATCTTGGCCTTTGTTCACAGTTCAGACAGTCCATATCAAGTGCCAAAACCACTGGAAACTAACCTTGTGTGGGGGTGCGAGGAGAAGAATGCCCTGAGCCGTTATTCTGGAGGTCAGTGGAAGACCCAGACAGGGGTAGTACAGAAGAAGGCTTCCCTGGTCAGTGCTGGGGCAGGCAGCACTGGAGGGCTCGCCTAGTGTGGTTATGGCCTGGGAGATCCTTTCCCTATGCCCAATGGTCCCTTCTGACCCTCACTTCAGAGTCTGATGGGCCCCCTGGAAACCTGCATGCATGCTAACTCAGACATGATCAAAAGCAGCCAGCCTAACAGTGCCTACTTCATGTTAACAGTGTGCTTGACCATCTAGCAAGCCCACTAAAATAATAATTTACTTTGAATTCTTTCTTTTTCCTTTTCTTCTTCCCTTCCTTTCTTTTCTTGAGCTCCTCGGAGATCCATCTGCATATGCCGTGAATTTTGACGTTAAAGTGAGCTAAGAGCCAGGCAGTGCACACCTTCAACCCTGGCACTGGAGAGGCAGAGGCAGGTGGATCTTTGTGAGTTTGAGGCCAGCATAGTCTACAAAGAGTTCCAGGCTACACAGAAAATCCCTGCAAAAACAAATCCCATCAAAAAACAAGCAAGCAAGCAAACAAACAAACAAAAAGAATAGAAAAATAAAAAATTAAATAAAAAAATAAAAATAAACAAACTAAGTATGTAATAGAATCCATCCCTGCATTAGAACAATACAAGGCTTGAATTAGACATGGCTCCGATTTATAATACGGAAAGAGACATGGGCAAAGTCTTTCATTTGGCAGATGACTAAGTCACACATCACAGTGCTAACTGGAAAGTGTTTGGATCCTGAGCTCTGCTTCCCACAGCAGCCAGTGTGGAGGGAAGAGAGGAGGGAGAACCTGCCCAAGATGGTGAAGGGCTGGCATGATCTGAGAGGACAGATACAAGGATGCTTTCCGTGTAGAGCATGACAAGAACATGAGATTCCACCAGAGCCCGACTTGGGAAAGAATGAGTTCCACCACCCTAGTTATTAGGTGAGCACAGCGGGAGGTGGGAGGGGCTGGCTAGCCTCGTAGGCAGCTATGTAGGTGAGCAGTCTTAGGCTGTACACATCCAGAGAAGAAGCCAAAGTTGCTAGTCTTTGCACACGTTGTTCAATTGGTTTTTTTTATGATTTATTTATTTATTTATTTATGTGAGTACACTGTTGCTGTCTTCAGACACACCAGAAGAGGGCATCAGACCCCATTACAGATGGTTGAGAGTCCCCATGTTGTTGCTGGGAGTTGAACTCAAGACCTCTGGAAGAGCAGCCAGTGCTCCTAACCACTGAACCATCTCTCCAGCTGTTAATAAACATACACATTGACTTCTCAGGAAAAGTTTGCCAATCCTCTTGTGCCTGATGGGCAATGGCTTTTCTAATTTCTCACGAGGCAACTGGCCTCGGAGTCCTTGACAAAACACACATTCACTCATGACATCACTGGTTCAGGGCTTCCTGCACTCCCATGGGAATGCCAACAGTCAACAAGTCCGATCTTGGGGGTCTCTTAAAAAGATTCTCAGCTGTTCTGTTGAAGACAAAGGCTCTTATACTTGGAGGAGACCATTCTACAAGTACCAATGCTTGTAATTACAGCACTTGGAGGTGAAGGCAAAGTCACCCTCGGCTACATAAACATACACTTGAGGCCATTCTGAGCTACACCAGACACAGTCTGAAATGGGAGTTAGGAGGAAGAGCTGATCATGGTCCTCTAGGTCCTTCTAGCAGGTTCTGTGTGGGCAAGTGCAGTTGCCACAGCAGGTAGGAGTTAAGAAAGAGGAGCAATAGGTTCACAGACAGGAAGAATCCTAGCACTGACCCTGCAGTAATGGTCTGTGTGGACGCACAGAGGAAGTGATATCTACCATCTAAGTTGTAGTGAATGTAAATAGTGAGAAAAGCCATTCTTCCTAGTCTCAGACTCTCAAAACCTTCCCGCTTTATCTCAAGGACCAGAGTCCCATGAAAAATTCCTCCCTGGGGCACTGAAGCCACCACCTAAGATAGGGTTCAAAAGAAGTAGTTTAAACGGACGTCACGCACCGACAAGCATAAAGGCTAACCACTCGTACACATAAAAATAGTTTTAAAGCTGCAATTTTGGTCAGGTGGTGGGACTTACAGTGTCATCCTCTGACCTATTATTATAACCCTCAGCCATCTGTGGCCACTGAGGAGGAAAGACCTAGTTGTAAACAGTGATGGGAAACATCCTGGGGCCTGGAAGTGCTGTGGTCATGCCACACGATGACCACACACAAATATGTGATAAAAAACCACTTCAGGGTTCTCGCACATGTGACCAGAAGTACCCCTAACTGACAATGCATGGGAAGAAATCCATAGGCAGATGAGGAAGACATTTCCTAACCCTGGTATGTCAGCTACTGTTGGCATGTCAGAGACTAAGGATGGTATGGGGGTGGGACAGGGCAGCCACTGGGTTATAGGGCCTTCCCCAGGACAAAGCAGGATCATGTGATAGGCTGGGGCAGTGTGTTGCATATTGGTTGTGTATTAGTCTAGCTCCCAAGGCAGGGCTGGGTACACAGTAGGTTTAGACATGGAATTGTGTGTTTGTGTCAGAGGAGCAGAGAAGGAACAGAATGTTCTACCACAAAACCAGAGGAGCCTGAAAGGAACATAGAGCTGGATCCGTGCATGGCCCAGCCTCTTAGCCTAGATGGGGCTGAGCGCTGTACACCACGCTTTGTCTTTCCTCTTGCATTGTAGAGGACTCCATTACTCCATACACCCCAGCCTTGCTCTTTTCAGTTGTCCTCGGAGTTAAGGATTGCCTGCATCCCCAGTATTGAACCCTTCTTTCCACTACTACCCTGGCCCCCACTCCTCTGTGCGTCCACACAGACCATTACTGCAGGGTCAGTGCTAGGATTCTTCCTGTCTGTGAACCTATTGCAGGCAGCCTGCGGTTTCTGTTTAGACTCTCTTGGTACCCACTGCTAGGATGTTGCATGAAGCAGCTACCTCTGACTTGGATGGGAAAGTGAATCTCATTCTTCAATTGCTCTGGCTGCGCGTCGAATTGCTGGTGGGCAGCCAAGCTTGGTAAGCTGTATTGCTTCTCCCAGACACTTATACCAGTCTCCAGGTTCAGGCTAACCACCTGTGTGGATGGCTCCCTTCCAAAGACTGTCCCATTTGCCTTTGACAGCCAGAGACTCTCACTGGTGACCTTTACAGAGCCTTTTTAAGGGACCTTAGGCTATCACTATCTGCATCTGGATGTAGGAAGGGCCATTCAGTGGAATCTGCCAGCCTCAGGCAGGGGATTTTTCTTCACTTGGCTTCCTGATAAGGGTTAGCAGAAGGGGGGATTATGCGATCTTTTTTCTTTCTTTCTAGAATTGGTGTGGGCTGAATTTGAGCTGATTACAGTTGCCCTAAGAAGGCAAAAATTCAGGCACCATCTGAACATTGCTGAGCTCCACCTCCCTGTGCACGTCCTTGTGCTGGGAGCCTTTCTGGGCCACGGGGGCTGCTTTTCTTTCTAATCCTTTTTGCTTCTGTGTGCTGTCAAGACTGGGGCAGAACAGCCACCACTTGCACACCAACGCTGGGCGTTACCCTGGTACCGTAACCCAGGGGCTTGTCCAGGTGAACGAAGGATCCCTTTCACTCCCTGGTCTTGTCTTCATCCCCAATGCTGTTCCTAAGTAGCAAAGGCAGAGGGACTCTGGATAGTACTTGCTGTAGGTAGGCCTCGCTCTGTGCACCCTGTACATCTACGTGCTTGAGCCAATCCGTAGTCCTTTGAAAGGGCTTTATTTTAATTTTGTTCTGTGTGTGGGTACTTTGCGTGGATGTATGTCTGTGCACGACTTGTGTGCTTGGTGCCCACAGAGGCAAGACGAGGGTATCAGATCCCCCTGAAACTACACATACAGAAGACTGTGAACCATCATGTGGGTGTTGGGAATCAGATCCAGGTGCTTTGGAAAAGTAGCCAGTGCTTTAACCACTGAGTCATCTCTCCCATCCCGGGGACTTTCTTAGCCCCATTTTTCAGATGAGGAAATAGAGGCCCAAGGAGTTGACTAAATGATCCTGATGTTTGTGTCATCATATGTGCCAGTAGACTTCAGCTCGTCTTTACTCTCCTTGGGTTTCTCCTCCCCCATTCCCTAGTAGCTACCCCATAAAATGGTTTAACCTCTTCCCCTTAGATCTGTGGAAGGCCTAACACCTTCACCCTACCCTGCCCAGCCAGCCATAAGAACGGCCTTTTTGCCCAGAACTGGATGTTTGTTTCACCAGCATTCAATCCTACCGCAGGAGCCTCCCTCAAGTTTCCCTTCAGGGAAGTGATCCTGGCCCAGGCCCAGGAGGACAAAGATGTACGTGATTTGTCCTTTCAAACAGCCTTGCTTCCTGTAGGGCTGCAAGCCAGGAGGCTGCACGAGGCAGTCTAAGTTCAGCCACGTGACCTGCTGACTCCAAACCTGGCAGCTGCAGCCACCCCCGTACCCCACCCCTGGGTGTGAACGTCAGTGTGGGCTGAGGGTGGGGCTCCGTGGCATCCAGACTTTGTCGTGCAGAGGGTAAGCATGCTTCTTCCTCCACACAGGTACCTATCAGGTTCCCTTCACCCTCCCCCACAACTTCTTCAGCAAATTCAGTTGTCATCTGATTGTTTCCAGATTTCATGTGCCCGTGGACTTCCCTGTCCAAACCTCTTTCAGGACCAACAGGTTTTTGTGTTTGATTTTGAGTTTGTTTTTTTGTTTTTTGTTTTTTGTTTTTTTTTTTTTTTTGCTGGAGGGATTTATGGGATTTTTTTTTTTTTTTTTGTTCTCTTTTTTGAGACAGGGTCTGTCTTGCTATGGGTTACCTGAAACTCACTCTTATAGAACAGACTGTCTTAAACTTTCAGCTATCCTCCGGTCTCTGTTTGCTAAGTACTGGGATTAGAGGCGAGCCGTCAGACACACTTTCCCAACAGCTTCATTGCCTGTAAAAAGTAGGGTGTCCCAGATGCCCAAAAGACCTCACGTGGGGAAAAGTGCACCTTAGATTAACATTACTTCACCTCACAGCATCCAAGTCAGAAACTAGGCTTGGTCTATATTACTTAAATGCCTGTCTAGGCCAGGCTGCAGTCTGTGAGCTCAGCTCTGACCAACGCTTGCACTCTTTGCTATACAGGAATAACAATTCATGCAGACAAAAAATTATAAATTTGTCCAAACCTTTTTGTTGTTTTTGCTTTTTGTTTTTGGTGTGTGTGTGTGCACACGCGCGTGCGTATGTGTGTATGTGTGTTTATACTCCCAGGCATGTGTTCAGGAGTGCAGACCAGAGATATCCAATGCCTTCCTCTACTGCTTTTTTTGCCTCACTTTTTGAAAAGGGTCTCTCACTGGACCAGGAGTACATTTGATTTGAATTTGGCTGCTTCTAGTGACTGACCTAAATTATTAGCTTAATGAAATTCAGAATCATCTACAAGACAGGCCTCTGGGCATGCCTGTAGGAAGTAATCTTGATTAGCTTAACGGAGGTGGGAAGACCTGGCTACTGTGAGTGGTACCGTTCTCTAGGCTTGGGTCCTGGGCTACATAAAAAGGGGAAGCAAGCTGAGTTCTAGCATCTGCTGCTCTTCTTCCTGACTTCAGATGCTGAAATCCTAGCACTGGAGAAGTGGAAACAGGAGACCAAAAGATATCCAGAGCTTGCTGGCCAGCCATTTTAGCTAAGTCAGAAAGCTCAATGAGACCCCCTGTCTCAAAGAATAAAGTTGAGATTGTGGAAGACTCACCTGATTTCATACTGACATTGACCTTTAGCCTTCACAAACACACACACAAATCCTAGCTAGAGGTAGTGGCACATACATAGTTCCACATATTCAGGAGGCCAAGACTAAATAGATGATCACTTAAACTTAGTGGTTTTGAGAACATGGTGCAATCTTATTTTTAAAAGACAAGTTTTATACTGCAGCCCAGGGACTGGCTTTAAAATCATAACAATTTTGCCTCAGCCCCTTAACCCAAATCTACTATAACCCAAATCTAGAATAAGGGTCCTGAATGGTACTGAGGTGCTAGGGATGAGAAGAAGACAGAAGCTAGGACCAGGAGGTTTTGCATAAGCTAATGATGTATGCCAAGCAAGTTTATTAAGAAGTACCTCTTACCAACTATTTGTAGAGGTGGTAGTGGCAGTGGTGGTGTGGTGGGGGTGGGAGTGGCCAAAGTCAGCAAAGCAGACAATGCTGGCAAAGAGAACTAAGGACATCTCAGATCCAGCTGCCTTAGGACTGATAATGACAGCCAAGAGCAAGAGTGGTTCCCCAGGAACTGCAGCCTGGATTCCTGAAGAGGCAGTGGCTCCAGCCCTAGACCAGCCTTGCTAAGTCCACTCCAAGACAAGGACACAGAACTCATGTTTCCTTTGTCCTTTCATTGGGGCCTCTGAGAAAATCTTGAATTAGTCTGGCTTTTCACAGCCTCTAAAATGTTGGGGTTAGAGCTGAGCCCCTATGCTCAGCTGAGACTTCTATCTTAATCAAATGGAAAAAGAAGATGTACTGAACCTCGTGGCAAAATCCTATAATCCCAGTTGCTTGAAAGGCTGGGACAAAGTCATCCTCAACTACATAAGACCAGCCTGAGCTACACGAGGTTCTGTCCCAACAGCAAAACCATGAAAGCAAAGGAACTAAAAACGAAAGAGGGAAGAGGTAGGCAGTGCTTGCTGAGCAGATGTGAACTCCATACACAACTCTGAAAAAACTATAAGTAAACAAAGCAAAAGAACAGACTTGAATGAAAACCTATCCATTTTATAGACTCAGCACTAAAAAAAAAAAAAAAAAAAAAAACAAAAAACCCTACTTTATTAATGAGGCAACACAACATCAAAATCACTAGGCCAAAAAGATTATGAAAAAAGACTATAAGCAAAAGAGTACTAACTATAGACTTCATAGGAAGTTCATGAGACTAAACCAAAGTGCTAAAATGGGGATCAGAATAATGGTTACCTATGGAGTTGGGGTGACCTGGTCTAGCAAGAGAGCCCTCAACATCCTCTACTTAAAAAGACACACAGCCAGGTGATGGTGGCACATGCCTTTAGTTTCATCAGGACTCAAAAAATAAAAGCAGGCAGATCTCCGAGTTCAAGGACAGCCTAGTCTTCACAGTGAGTTCTAGGACAGGCAGGGCTACACAGAAAACAAACAAACAAACAAACAACAAAGAAGACATGCTAGGGGTAGAGATCAGTGGTAGAGAGCTTGCTTTGCTGGGTTCAAACCCAGAACTACAAAACCACATTCACTCCCATTTTTTAAATTTATTTTTAATTCATTTATTTTATGTATGTGAGCACACTGTTGCTGTCTTCAGACACACCAGAAGAGGGCATCAGATCTCATTACAGATGGTTCTGAGCCACCCTGTGGTTGGTGGGATTTGAACTCAGGACCTCTGGAAGAGCAGTCAGTGCTCTTAACCACTGAGCCCATCTCTCCAGCCCCTCCCATTAGAAACACTGTCATTGACCCAGGCCTGGCGGTGCACACCCTCAACCACAACACTCAGGAGGTAGAGGCAGGTGGATCTCTGTGGGCTGGAGGCCAGTCTGACCTACACAATGAGCACCAGGTCAGTCAGAATCGCACAGTGAGACCGTTTTTTGTTTGTTTGTTCGGTTTGGTTTGGTTTAAAGTCATTGAAAGAGTCACAGAGTAAGAAGATGATGGTTCTCCCTGTTGCCTCCCAGGTCCTATGACCTGCCCCAGCCAGGCCACAACCAGCATTACTTGTGCTTCTGCCCTGCTGTGTTGGCAGCACAGTGATTGGTGGCTGCTCCCAGGCCCCTCACAAGCTGGAACTCCAGACTGCCCTGATCCCGGCAAAACTACCATGGCTAGCTGGCATCCCAGGAGTTTAAATGCCTCACCTCCTGCCCATGTTTTCCCTTTAAGAGAGAGGAACATGGCAGCTTCCCTGGAGAGGCGAAAGCAAGCCCCTCTGCTCTCACCTCAGCCTCCCAAGGCAGAGTGTATCCTGGGGAAGGCAGAAGCCAAGAGGCAAACCCATGATTGCTTAGGATCCCTGCCTGATCCCTGCCTTCCTTGGCATGGATGACATTAAGACTTGTCTCAGGAGGACTTCTATGTCCAATCTTTACCAATGTTCTCGGCATTTCCTCCACCTCTCAGCTCTTAGATTAAAAGTGCTGCATGTCTCTTGCTGGAGGCTGAGAAGACAATGTCTACAGGTGTCTATAGCATACAAAGTATGCCCCATTATTACCGTTGTAACTATGGCTTAGGTGGGGACCTATATGACCAGGATGTTGTGTAACAGTTTCCATCTTACTCAGAAGCTCCTTAAGCAGAAAATGAACAACTCAAAATAGGCTCCAGGAAGTCCCTGAAACTGAGCAGATTCACTAGGCCCTCCCTGCCAGTAAAAAAAAAAAAAAAAAAAAAGCTGAGCCAGGGGTGGGAGTAGGAGGTGGTTACACACACATTTAATCCCAGTTAATCTGGCCAAGGCTACACAAAGAAACCCTGTCTGGAAAAAAAAAATGAATAAAGAAATAAAAGCTGAGCTTCTCTCTTAGAAAAACTGATACTGGGCTGAGAGGATAAAGCTGTAAAAAGACTGAGACAAGAGCTGCCTGGAAGAAATTTGTACCAGCAGAGGCAACTGGAAAGGACATGCTCCAACCTGCTGAGCTGCCTACCAGAGGTGCACTGAGCTCCAGGTTCCCTGCCTTTTATGAACTGTTACACATGCTGGCTGGGTCTTGGTGATGCCATCGTCTGAGTCATTTCTGCTCCTATAAAATTCACTGGGTCACCTAGTTGGGCCCGTGGGTTTGCTGTCCCAGGTGAGTAGACCTGGCCAGTTTTATGTCAACTTGACACAAGCTAGAGTCATCTGAAAGGAGGGAAACTCAATTGAGAAAATGTCTAAAAGCCAGCTGTAGGTACCGTAGTGGGTGGTACTATCTTTGAGCTGGTGGTCCTAGGTTCTACAAGAAAGCAGGCTGAGCAAGCCATGGAAGCATGGCTTCTGTGTCAGCTCCTGCCTCCAGGTTCCTGTCCTGATGTTCTTTGGTGATGAACGGTGCTGTGGAAGTGTGACCTGAATAAACCCCCTTTGCTCTCCAAGGCGCTTTTGGCCATGGTGTTTTGTCGCAGCAATAGAAACCATAAGTAGGACAAGTTTATTTCCTCTCCCCAGGAAGTTTTGTCACACAACACAGGGACATCACCAGGTTGCATGAGGCTTGATAGTCTCTATCCTGTCCAGGGACAATACAGATGATAGCAGAAGCAAGGCAGCTGACCCATGCTGCCACCCTGATGCTCTCAAAGGTGCAAGGTGACTGATGTGTCCTGGGTGGTGTGGAATGTGTCCTCAGGGCAAGTAAGTGCCTTCTCAGAGCCTTCAGTTGCTTTCCAATGATATTAGACCACCTGGGCTCAGAGTGGATTAGAGTTTCCTGTCCCTGATCCATTTACTTGTGTAAGTATGATGTATGTGCCTTTTTCTGGGGTGAGTTCCTTACCCAGATAGATGCTGTTTAGTGGGGAATCTTTCATGACCTTCCCTCCATCCACAAATGCCAAGGCCTAGACCATTAAAGCCACATCCCAGCATAGCCCATTTTCTGTGCCATTCAGGACACTCTAGACCAAAGGTAACTGCAAAATGGGGCAGATAACCATTGCTCTATCTATTTCAGAAAAACTCTATAGAACATGAGACTCATACTGGAGGTGTATGCACTCTGGCTCACTACCTCCTGCCCACTGAGTCATACCCCAGCCTGGCTGCACTGTCAATTCAAAAGGGCCTATAACCACAAAGCTCATACTTAGGGGTCATGCACTGGTATTCAAAACAAAGGGATTCCTACTACAGGGCATGCTGGGACACACCTTTACTCTAGCTCAGAAGGCAGAGGCAAATCAACTTCTAGAAGTTGAGGTCAGCCTGGTCTACATCATAAGTTCTAGGCTAGCCAAGGACTGTATAATAAGACCCAGTTTCATTATTTGTTTTCTTGAGAGGCTTGGTTCATTTGGATTGGCTGTTTTCTGCTCTTCTGAGGAGACCCAGCTGGAGAAGACTGAAATCTTAAGGACTATAACATAATCCTTACAGGACAATGGAAACCATTGGCAATCCCATAAGGTGTGATGAGGTCATTCTGACCACTAAGAGCAGGCTTGGAGAAGGGTGAGCTCAGGAGAGCTTGGGTAGCACAGGGAGAGGGGGAGGAGAGGGGAGGGGGAAGGGAGAGGGAAATTCAAAGCCTTAGCAGGAGAGTCATGCATAAGATTCACCAGCTAGGAGCTGTGGTGCAGGACTACAACCCCAGCATGAAGAAGGTCAAGAGAACAGCCACAAGTTTGACACCACTCTGAGCTACATAGGAAGAGGACCCTTTCCTCTATGCCAAAATACCAGGGAGAACACGAAAAACTTCAGAAGAGAGCATGAGGTATAAGGTCCTTCCTCCAGATAGTCTTTCCACTTTCACTGGTCTGTCTGTACCCCCACCCTACCATCCATCTGCTATGGTCTTGTCAGCAGCTCCGCATAACAAACAGATTATCCAGCTTGCTCAGTGCTTTATTAAACCAAGGCCCCAACAGAGGACTCATTGGGGCCTTCCAGCATATCCTTCTCATATGAAGATTCTGAACCCAGAGGTTGCTTATGTTTCCCCATGACAATGTTTCTTTAATATTTCCAAATGCTAAGTGTGAAGACTTTGTCCACACGCACACATACACTCCTGCCATAGGCCACCATGTTTACCAAAACTCTTCCACCCAGTTTGTGTGCATCCATGACCATCCAACAAAGGACCCAGACTCAGTCACTAGTATGGCAACACAGAAAAACCACGCACACTCAAAAGGTCATCTGGACCAGATATGGAGAGGAGAGGGAAGGACAGAGAAGGATCAAAAATGGAAACTCAGTGACTGGTCCAATGCCCAGCAGCAAGTTTTGACCAGTGAGGCTCTGGGGTTCACAGCAGTGAGGATGGGGCTCCCAGAGGCTCCTGAATCAGGCCTTTGCTCTAGCCCTGAGGGTCTTAAAGGAGAAGATCCCTTTCTGGGCTAACAGAAGCCAAGCCTAATGAGTAAATGATATTTGAATCTCTAACCTCAAGTGTACAAGGGCATCTCTCCAGCTGTCAGTGTGTCTGGAAACACGCTAAGTCATACAGACAAAAATGAAAGCGGCAGGTAAGACTACAACAAGAAAAGTTAGCACTTAAGCTCCCAATGTGCAGAGGCCAGGGGAGGAGAGCAGATATACCCCTGTGCAGCAGAGTAACATCCTACATCCAGGCCTCCCAAGAAGCTACCGTGTACATCCTAAAGGGCTGAGGCTCTCCCCACAGAGGGGTAAGGCCAAGAGTTAACACAAACAAGGAAAAAACAGAAGATTGTAAAAGGGCTCCCATTGAACACATAGGCCATCCTCTTAGCTGGTATTCCCCCCGCCCCCAATCAGGTTCAGCTCTTTGAGACTGGTACCAAGAGACAGAAAATTAGTGGAGTGAGACAGGAAAATTGAGGACAGGGACAGACAGATGTGACACCACACCATCCCCCCCACCCACTATAGCACCTGAGGCCTCTAGAAGGTAGGTGGGCCTCATAGGCCCATGGGACCCACTGGCTCCCAAGCCTCACGAGGTAAGGATGGTAGCTGGGCTGAGGCTGACTCATCACTGGTCTTGCAGCCTGCTACAGAGTTCCCTCCGGCTCCGTTCCCCAGCCCAGCTGCGTGTCTTGAGGCGGAAGTTCCTCAGCTCATCCCTGAAAGCCTCATGGTTCATGGGTCGGTAGTCCTGGGGCTCACAAAAGTTCTAGAGGATGAGAAGATGAGTAGAATCCATCGGTATGGGAGAAAGAGTAAGTTCTGGGGACTGGGGTGGGGTATAGGTGGGGCCTGTGGCCTATAGCCCATGCTAGGAGAGCTGTGACCATCCCACCCATGTTACCGGATGTTGTGGGAAGAAGTCCTTGTAGCCGCCTTTGAGGATGTACATCTCAGGGTAGTACAGGCTGGGGTAGTGGTTAGCTGCACGGTCCCGTTCCCTGATGAAGCGGCACCTGAAGCAGCATGGGAGGAGGTTCAGGGCAGGCCACATGTCGGAAAGAGACCATACCCTGTACACACTGCTTTAAGAGCCTCTGAGTGCACAGACTCCTCAGCACAGCATGTCTCCTACGAGGGAAGCCTGGTTTTAGAGAGAAGACTCTGGGCTGAAGGCAGAGGTAAACCAGGAGTGGTCACTGTTTCTGGAAGGCTGTTTCGTAACCTGTTACAGCACTCAGTGACATGTCCCAGGAAAGAGGAAGCAAGAGAGGCGACAGATTGACACAGTCAAGGTCCACCCAGAGGCTGGCCTGGTGGTACAAGTCTGTAATCCTAGCTATATAGAATCCTGAGGCAGAGGGATTACAGGTTCAAAACCTGCCTGAGCTATAAAAAAAGAACTTAAGTCCAGCCAGCTTGGATTTAACGAAGACCTGTCTCAAAATAAAAGGTAGGTGTGGGAGGTAGCTCAGTGGGTAAGAGCACCCTCTGAGTAAACATGAGGACCTGAGTTCAAATCCCCAGCACAACAAAATGCCTATAATCCCAGCACTGGGGTAGGGGGGTAAAAACAGAAGAATTGTTTGGAGTTAGGCTGACAGCCTCAAAAGTTCAGTGAGAATCCCTGTCGCAAGGGAATTAGGTGGGGAGTATACAGCAGGATGTGTGAGGTCTTCCTCTGGCTCTCTGCATGCGTGTGTGTGTGTGTGTGTGTGTGTGTGTGTTTAAGGGCCAAGGGCTGAAGAGAAGTCTCAGTAGTTAAGAACACAACCATAAAGAACACCAGCACTAGGGGACTCAATGCCCTCTTCTGATGTCTGTAGGCACCAAGCATGCATATGGAGTACACATATACATATAGGCCAAGTACTTTCATTTGAACTTTTCTTTTCAAGACAGGGTTTCTCTGTGTAGCCCTGGCTGTCCTGGAACTCACTCTGTAGCGCAGACTGGCCTTGAACACAGAGATCTATCTGCCTGCCTCTGCCTCCCAAGTGTTGAGATTAAAGGTGTGTGTCACCATCACCGCCTAGATCAAAATAAACTTCCTTAAAAGGGGGGGAGGGAGCAACGAGATGGGCCAGCAGGTACTTTCTGAGTAACCCTGGCAACCTAGGCTCAACTGAAACTCCTCTAAAAGTGGTAGAAGAAAACTGATTCTATAAAGTCAACCTCTGGCTTCCACATAACTAATAGATAAATAAAATGTAGCGAGAGGGGCTGGGGCTAACCCTCACTGGTAGAGTACTTACTTAATATACGTGAAGGACCTAGCACAGTCACTAATACTGCGACATAGAAAACACACACACACACACACACATACTCCAGAGTCTCCTGGATCAGATGTAGTGAGTGAGATGTAGTAAGGAACAGAAAAATCGACGAGTGAAGCTCTGTGATTGGTCCAATGCCCAGCAGGAACCATATGAGAAAGCTGGAACCCCACTGGTGGCCACCCTGGACCAGGAGGCAGAATAAAAGCCAGGAAAGATCATGAAGCAGGGACAGAGGAAAGGCTGCTGAAGGAAGGCAACAGATCCCAGTGGCCACCAGCATAGGAACAGGGTACCAAATACTTGAGTGCCACTGAGAGTGTGGCTTGAACAGTATCCTCAGATCCTAAGGATGCTATTATATTTTGGTGGGGACGCAGCTATGGATGGAAGATGGACAGATGATGTGGACGGAAAGAAGACAAATGGCAAGATGTGTTGTCTACGACAGGGGAGTTGAAGTCGGCTCTAAGCAATCATACACAGCAAGATGCTATAGCACTCAGTGCCAGGCAAAGAAAGCCTAGGGTGGGGCACCGCTGACAGCAAGGGCGGGATGGAGCTAGGACTCACATTCGTGGTCCACGCTCAGACGAGAATTCACAGTGGAAAATGAGGATGATTCTCTTGTCCAGGCTACAAGGCATGATGGGACGCTGCAGCAGAAAGGTCTCGGCATCCCGTTCCAGGGGCAAGTTCACAGCATTCTGTCAGAGGATCTGGGTGTCAAGCTGTAGCCTGTACCATGCCCCTTCTTGTTCAGTTTCCAAGTAAGTAACCCCACCTCTTGCTGGGCAGAAATCCTCCCAATGGGAAATTCACATGGAAGGTTATTCATCTTCTTGGCAAGGAATCTGAATGGAAGATCTGGCCTTACCAGCACCCGTCTCACCTTGATATGCCCGCCTTCATACTCATAGGGGTATCTGCAGTCCACAATTACAAATTTCTCCACGATGTTGCTGAACTTGCCTGTCAACAGGGCCACCATCTGTAGGAGGCCATCAGGGTTGGTGCCAGCAGGTAAGGCTGGTAGCCAAGGTTTTCCCTCTCTCTTCTGATGGCCTCTATGCAGCCCATCCCCAGGGGAAGATAAGAGTAAAAAAAGGTGGTCCCCAATGCACCTGGAGAGTAGTTCAACCCTGCTTACAGTTTCTGGTGAGATGTACTTGAGGTCTTGGTGTTTGCCATCCACAGTCTGCAGGAGGAAGGCCTGAAGGGGAGGATGAGTCAGAGTCAGGGAAAGGAGACACACAAGGCTAGAAGGACGGAGGCAAGACCTGCTTTGACCTTCAGATTCAGCTAAGAGAAACCTCCGAGGGCCCTTACCCAGGGAGCCATCTTCTGAGGATAAAAGAGGAAGGAAAAGCCCTAGACCTTCTTGCTTCTTCCTCTTGGGTTTGAAAGCTGGGGGCTGAGGCAGGAGATTGCATACCAGAGATTCATTTGGAAATGCTTTTCAAGGCTGAGATATGGCTTATGCCTGGACAGATTTGAGGAGGCATCAGAAGGGGAGCCAGAGGGCAGAGTCTGCATGAGAAGAAGAATGAAAAGACACAAGAGGGAAGAGGGGACCTCTGGGGACAGATTGCTCCTGCACTAGGGTGTTCAGAACAGATGAAAGAAGCCTCCTGAGGTCCTAGAATGCTACCTTAGAGTAATCTCCAATCAATCCACGGTGGTCACTGTCCAGGATGCTCTCAATATCATGACACAGGGACTTTGAGCGGAAGACACGGGCCTTCTGGAAAGCAAGGCAGATAGAGGGCGGGGTCAGGGAAGAGGCTGCCTCTCGGTGCTATTTGGTTAAGACCTCCATGCCACCTAAACAACTGTACACGACCCACTGCTACACATCTGGCCGAGAGAGTACACCCAGAGCATCTTCAGGCCAACCGTATCCCCAGGTGACAGCCCAGCTCCCGGAGGAAGGAACTAACAGGTTCTTCGAGCGGCTGTTCTTCCAGGGGTGTCACACTCTTCCTGCGCTTGCTCTGGACAGGCACGTCCCTGTCCTGGGGCCGCTCTAGCCTCTTGAGGATGGGCCGGATCATACTGCACGGCATGGACGGAGAGCGGAAGAGCCGCTGGCACTTGCTGAACATGACGAGGTCCTGGCAAAGGTGACATGGCAGGAGTCGGAGCGCCAGGTCCCTCCACCCCATGTCCCCTAAGCTCCAAGGGGGTACTGCTGGGCCTCACCTGTTCCTCTTCCTTATCCAGCTTTTTGACCAGTGGGGCACTAATGAGGTTCTCCATGCCTGCCGGGACCATATCATCACCCTGAGGTCAAAAGAGTAAGGGCAGAATCACAAACTCAAGCATGGAGTAAACCGTCTTCTCTTGCTTACTCCCCCAGAAACACTAGGCTGTCCCCAGCCCTGCTGACTATGGCAGCGCCCCACCCCCCACCCCACCTACCTAAAGAGCAGTATGAAGAGCAGCTGCTGCTGGGGCCTGCCCTGAGTCAGAAGTACCTTTATCACGCCCAGCCTCCATCCCTTTGTAGCGCCAGCCCACCAGGGCTTCTGATTGGCCAGTATCAGTTCCCCCAAAAACCTTTCTGACATTGGGTGAGGTTGTAGTCTTGCTGATAGTCTGGTCTATCCAAGTGGGGAGCGAGTAGGGGCCTTGTGGCCCAAGGCTGTTTACCTTTAAATCACTCTCTAGGATGTCCACAAACCCATCATCTTCTTCAGAAGCCCTTTCGACAGGAGTCAAGGGAGACTGTGCCACAGGGCTAACCTCTACTTCCATCTTCCACTCAGTGGTAAGACACTGTCCAAATGACAACAAGCACAGAATACCCAGATAGGGACTCCTTCCGAGAAAGAGTCTCCAGTACCCAGGTGGTTGGTGGGGAAGGAGTCTAGACCACCCTTTTCTTCTCCTACTGTCTCTTTAAAAAATTTTTTTAGCTTCTTAAATTTGTTTATATTATAGTTCAAAATTATTTCCTATTATAAACATATATGCTTTTTTATAGCATTTACTTTTTTTTTTTTTTTTTTTTCAAGAAAAACAGGTTTCTCTTTGTAGCCCTGGCTGTCCAAAACTCACTATGTGGACCAGGCTGGCCTTGAACTCAGAAATTCCCTTGCTTCTGCCTCCCAAGTGTACATCACCACCACAGATTTTTCAATTTTTAACTTTATTTTATATGCATGGGTATTTTGCCTGCACATACGTCAGTGTACTATTTGCAAACAGTGCCCATAGAAGCCAGAAGAAGGTATTAGGTCCTCTGGGACCAGAATGATAGAGGGTTGTGAGGTGGGTTGGGTGCTGGTAATTGAACCAGGTCCTCTGGAAGAACACCCAGTGCTTTTAACCACTGAGCCATCTCTCCAGCCACTACCTCTCTCCAGAGCTGTTTCTTGGCCCTATTCTCCTTATATACCATCAAGTCAGGGGCTGAGCTGGGCCTGGGGTAAAGGCCTCTCTGCAGGTGACCCATTCTGCCAAAGCTTGGGCAGGGCTGGAATGAGGGAGGTTCTGTGGCATCATGAAGATATATCCATCCTGCGGGCAAGATGGGAAAGGAGACATCAGGATAAACCCAGCGTACCCTTCTCTCCCTGGAGCTCCTCCATCCTGGTCTCTGGAAGCGCACATTCTCTTTGTCCTCCCCAGGACCACTGGCAGCTCTGCAGACTGCTTCAGCTTTCTTCCGGCTGACCAGCGCTTGGGAGTTGGTGATGTTCTGTAGCACAGGGCTGTACTCCAGCAGCCTCACCTAGGAAACCAGACAGGGCAGTGATGACTACAGGTGCATTCTGGGTATCGCCCAGGAATACCACCTTCTGCCTTCAACCCTGCTCCAACTCCCCTGCCCGCCCGATGAAACCCCATCTCCCCCAATAGTCCAGGAATGCCTGGCTACTTCAAACACCTCTCGCAGGTACCCCTAGGATGTCGATGCCAGCCAGGGTGCCTAAGCTCCCTGTCAGGCCTCGGGGGACACTCACTGGCAAGGATCGGAAGCGTTTTATGGCAAACTGCTCACTGCACAAAAAGAAAAGAGAAAGAACAGTTCAGAGCTCTGGAACCGGGGGCCAGTGACTTAGAGCCGGCAGGATCTCCTCACACCCACGCCATCTACATCCCACGGGACAGCAGGAGGTGGGTAGGAATGGATGGAAAGACTCACTTTTGAATGACCCGACTGGCTGCCTGAATAGCCTGTTCAAACCTAGGAGAGAGCAGAAATGACCCATTTCTCTAACATCTACCCCAAGCTTCAGGCCCAAGCCAGGCCCATCCCCAAAGGGCCAGCAATAAAAGCAAGGGCAGGAACCTGTGCTCAGGCAACGGGAGGGGAGAGTAGAAAACAGTGCACTGTTGGGACCAGGGACCAAGGATGAAGGGTTTGAGGGATTGTAAAGGCTGCCTTGAATGAAAAGCAGGCCCAGAGAAAGGCAGTGATGGAGGCAGCTGGGGCAGGTCACAGGGTCATTAAGACATCACCAAGGCAACAGTCTCGCCAGCCTGCACACACTAGCACAGGCCTTCCACCTGTATGCAAATTACATCAGTGGGGCCATATGGCCACCATGAAAGGCACTGATCCATCCATGACAACAGGCTGAAGGTACCCTGTAATGTAGGTGACCCTGGGGGTGGATGCCGGCACTGCTGAGATTCCCTTTCTGCTAGGAGAAACTGGCCTGGCTCCCCGCAGGACAGGGGCTGCTTTGGCATTTCTCTGGATCAGCCCAGCAGACCCTTCAGTGACAAGTGTACAGGATTACATTCTCTCCTCCCTCCTAGGGAATTTTCTAAGACCCAACCTCTGTTCCACCCCCTCCTTCTGTTTTAGAAGTGGCCAGCTGGCAAAGAATTCCAACAGATGTTCCATTTGAGGCCGAGGCATCAACTTTTACACACAGGCCCTGCCTTCCAATGTTGCTGGGGCACCTGTCTTGTGGAGCTTAACACCCCCCCCCCCACACACACACATCAGCTTCTTTTTGGGAAACTGTAAATAGCTGAAAGTAAGTGCAGACTAGAAAGGCACTTAGTGCCCAAGTGATCCTGTGTCCACCAACCCGGTATCATTTGTAGCTGGGCCTTAGGGGTGAGGGATCTGTGCTGTCATTTAAAAAAAAAACGACCTACACTCCTCCCATCCCCACCCAATTCTCTGTTTCCTGTTCATGAATAAACCCTGAGACCAACCAGCACAGTCTGATCAAAGGCATCAGAAGGAAATAGTAACCGCCACCCTAAACCAGAAGCTCTGGCTGCTGGTGCTCAGCTGTCCCTCCTAATGACTGTCAGCTACCCCAGCAGCTGGATGGGAACAGGTGTGCTCTAGAAGGCTCTATTGTGCCTTAGCCAAGGACGAGGTGTCTGCTCAGAGCAAAGACCAGCTTTTTCTTTCCATTCCCAAGGGTTGGTTCAAAGCATCAAATGTCACCAAAAGCTGGGAGCTGATGATGAGAGCCAAGCCACTCCAGCCAGTCTGCAAACACCATTTTTGTTTAAACTGTTTTGAGATACGATCTTACTATGTTAGCCTTGAACTGCCTGCCTATCTTTCTGTCTGATCTTCCTGAGTATTGGGATTACAGATATGGGCCACTACACCCAGCAAGACCATATTTTTAAATTGGAAAAAAAATGTTACATGTAACAAAAAAAATGTGTACATGAGAAAAAGAAAAATGGGAACATGAGGGACATTGCATTGTTTTTCTGAATGACAAGGTTAGCTAGAGCTAATATTGGAGTATACTTCCCCAGAGGCCGTTGTTTCTATGACTTGTGATCCTGAGCCCACCATTATCTGGCTTCTACGACATCAGGCTCTTCTCTGAATAGGGAGCCAATTCTCAAGACTTAGCAAGAGACCAACCCCTCACAATGGGGATCCTGAGGAACCTGCCTATTATTTGGTTTCCCTGTAAGAAAGCCAGATACTGGGGGCTGGAGAAATGGCTCGGTGACTAAGAACATTTGTTATTCTTGCAGAGAGAGGACCTGAGTTCAGTACCCAGCACCCATGTCAGGCATCTGGCAACAACCTGGAATTCTAGCTCTAAGGGCTCCAAAGCCCTCTCTGACCTCTACAGGACCACACACTTACATGCACATATCCCTAACGCAGAGAAACAGAACATAATTAAAAATACATCTTAAAGAAAGATCAGTCCTCAAGGGCAGGTACCAAGTCCTCTCTTACTCACGTGTGCTCTGCCATCTGTGGGTCCACAGGGCTGGGGGAGTCCATGCAGAGACCTGGTGGGACAGAGCACCTTGGCTTGCAAGTAGCAGTCTTTCCTGCTTACTTTTTCCCCCCAAGAAAGGAAAAAAGAAATGACTTCCTCTTTGAGATCAAGACAGACTTTAGAGAAACACAAACTACTTATGAACCCTAAGCATTGGACATTGCCCCCCACCACCCAAAAGGACACAAAGCTACATTCTGTTTACTATGGAAAACATATGTACACTTTTTGTTGTTGTTGTTGTTGTGCTTTGTGTGTGTGTTTTTTTTAATGCTTCCTAAGCATATTTTTTTCTTAAGCTGGTTTAAAACAACTTGGTAAAGATAAAGGTTTTCTAGAGAGAAATCTAGGGCTTAAGAGACAGACTTTTGGTGCTGTGTGCCTTCTGGGTGGAGCTGTAGTTCAGTGGCTTAACCGCTAGGTTTCGGATATGTAAGATACCATCTACCAAGAGCCATCCTTCCCCAGGATCCCTGTTTAGGTTGGGTGTGGTGAGACCCACCAGAGGTTTGTTTTCTTCATAGTTTTGAAGGCAAGGTGGGAGAAGATTCTGGGCCCATCAAGCTGTGACAAGGACAGTGATCTGATGGGTAGGAGGTCCAGGAAGTTCCCTGATAGTGGTGATGTGTGTGTCTGTACCCCCACTACAGGCCCTGGGCCTTACCTGCATCAGAAGATTCTGAGGACTCGGATGACAGGGAGCACTCAGAGGTACGCCTAGACAGGGATAGGTCTGCCAGCCTGTTCTGGAACGACAGGCTTCCTATTTGAGCTTTTGGGGTCTCGCTAGGAAAGGAGAAGAGGCACAGAGGCGCAAGGGAAATGAATGTTGGATTTGGAAGCTGGCTGGGCCATGCTCCCATGTATTCCCTATGAAGGGCCCATCTATCACTGACAGGTGACCCTAGGACTAGCCTGTACCTCAGGCCAAAGCTTTTCTTTCCACTGAGGCCCAAGAAGGTCTTCTCTGGTTTGGCTGATTCAGGAAAGACTCTCCTAAGGATCTGGAAGAGTGAGGAGGATGAGCAGGAGACAGCCTAGAAGCTTGGAGAACCTGCTCTTCACACCTTCACCTATCCAGCGTTTTCCTGGAGGCAAAGGCTAAGCAAGACCTGGATCTTTACTGCGGGCTGGATCACCTAGCTGGGAGCCCACGGGTAGGATTAAGGAGGTGGTCTTTTGTCAATTTAAGCTTAGAGGAGTTTGGGAGATACAGGGTGCTTTCAAAGAGCAGAGCACAGCCTTTTAAGATTCATTTATATGCCAACTTCATAACCCCCTGCCTAAGGATAGTGTGCAGGAGGCACAGTGAAGGAGCAGTGAGGTAAATGATCCTTTGATGGTCATCTGGAGGTTGTAAGTCGCATAGCTCGTCCCCATGTCACTGAAAGGCTAAAGGCTAGGCTCTGGTGCCTAGTCTCTCCTGGTCTGGGCCTCCCATCCCACCACACCCAGCGCCCTTGGGGCATCCTACCTGCCGAGCCCAGCGAGGTTGTGCATGGTCTGGGTAAGAGTAGTAACCGGAGAGTAAGCCACACGCTCCGGAGATCTCAGGAAGCCATCAGACCCAACCCCGAAGTCTGAGAGGTGGCCCGGCCGCTGAATGCCACCCAGCACGCGGGCAGGACTGAGAGCTGAGCCCGGTGCAGACTGCTGCGGAGGTACCTCCATGGTGGCGGGACGGGCAAAGGCTAGGTAGAGGGCCACAAGTACAGCAGCCAGCAGACGCCGGCTCCGAGAGTGAGCCAGGGGTGAGGGGAAGGAGGGAGGGAAGGGAGGGAGGAAGAGCAATGGGCCTGGGAGTGAGGAGAGGGAAGGAAGGGAGGGGAGGACGCGGAGCTGGGCAGCTGCCACCTCCACCTCCTTATATATTCGAAAAATAACAGCGGCAGCGCCGCCAGACGCCACCAATGGGGGCGCCGGTTCTGGGAGGGCGGGACCAAAGGCGGGGCTCTCGTGGCTGGGGCTGAGGCTGGACCAGCTACTTCTGCCCGCCCGGCTCCTTAGGGTGACTCAAGGAGTTGGGTTCAACCCCATCCCCCACCCACCCCGCTCCACACATACCTTCTGCTCCGTTTGACACGAGACTCCTGGTCTCCAGGATATTGCCTCCTAGGGCAGGGTTTGGAGGTACATATCCTCAGAGGGAGTCGCAACCCTTAGGGTGGCCACGTAAGGAGCCCCTCGACGTTTACCATCATGCACGGTCACCGGCAAGGGACGGCGCGACGCTCTGCTTGAGTCTAGGACGCTTGCCAAGTTTGCTGTGAGCTCTGCATTCCCTGTCCGGTTTACAGACACGAGCGTTGAAAAGTTTCTTAACTCCTTTAAAGTCACGGGTTTGGTTGAGTGGGAGACTTACGATGCTCCCTCCGGGGCTCATCTGATCCTGTAGTCTCCCTGTCAACGTCCCTGAGCCTCACAGAGCAGCTGCAGTCATTCTCCAGCAGAGCTTTGCGAGGCACAGCGAAAATGCTGGGTTCTGGGGCTCCAGAGTTAAGCTTATATTTAGGCAATGATTTCTGCAGCTGGCAGTTGGGATATGCCACCAGAGAACCCAGTTGGGGAAGAATCTCACACCCACTTATGGCTTGCCTAATTTGGGGTTAATAGCACCATGTTTAGTGTTTCTTTGAAGGTGAAAGAGGCTGACTTTGCTATTAGCTTACAATGAGCGCTTTCTAATGATCTAATCACCTTGTAGCCTTGTCTGTTTTTCTGGAATGAGGTGGGAAGGACCTAGTGGGCAGTTGGGAACTTTTTCAAATTCCCGAGTGAAGGTGTGGCTTCTGGGATAGTCATGGGGGTGCAGTACAGATCTAGGAGCAGCCTTGCACACCTGCCTTTGTTGTTTTAACCACCACCCTAGGCCCACCAGGTCGGAATGGCAAAAGGGTAACTAAGGGCAGGAATGAGATCTAAGAGGTTCAGCTGTGTGTGAAGAAGGACACTAACCACACCTGAGTGGAGTGACTGAGGCAGGAACCATGACTGCTCTTTCAACATTTTGCCCCGTTCCTGTGGTATGTCAGGAACTTACGTACCCATTCTTAGGGACCCATTTCTTATTCCAGTCCTAAGTTGAGCTCCAGACCTACAGCCCTTTAGTGCCAGGACTGGGTGAGAAATGTGTCCCCACACGGCCTTCCATTCCAAAGACCTGGAATAAAATCGCTCTGAGGACTGTATTTTCTTTCTTTCTTTCTTTCTTTCTTTCTTTCTTTCTTTCTTTCTTTCTTTCTTCCTTCCTTCCTTTCTTTCTTTCTTTCTTTTTCTTTTAGAAACTTTGTTTTCCTTCCACCTTATTTCCCTTTCCTCAGGTGTCTGCTGAGCAGCTCAGGACCACTCAGTGGTGGCTCCAACCCACTCAGTGGCCTGCGCTGTAGGAGCCGCTGACCAGTCCTCAGTGGCTGGCTGCGCACTCCAGTCTTCTGCGGGTAATGGCTGGATGGGCACAGAGGGCACCCGCTCAACCTCAGACCAATCAGCCACCTCAGGCTGAGCGGCAGTGAACTCAGGAGCTGGTGTGGTCCATTCACCCTGGAATTCCTCCTTGGTCACAGCCTTCTCAGCAGCAGCCTGTTCCTCCTTCTCAATCTCCTCTGGATCTCTGTAGAAGTAAAGATCAGGCATAACCTCCCATGGGTGCTCACAGGAAATAGTACCTCGCATGCGGAGTACCTCCCGGGCCAGCATCCACCACATCGGAGCCACTGAGTGAGCTCCCTTGTTGTTGCACGGGATGGCAATGTCCACAGAGTGCAGGGGAGAGTCTGTGTTACACAGAGCAATGGTGGGCAGGTTGACATAAGAGGCCTCTGTGAGGGGCTGGTGGTCAGCCCTGGGATCAGTCACCACTAGAAGCTGTGGCTCCCTGAAGGCTGCTTGGATCTGGTTAGTGAAGGTCCCAGGTGTGAAGTGGCCAGCAACTGGAGTGGCTCCTGTGGCAGCAGCAAACTTCAGCACAGCTCACTGGCCTGGAAGAGATGACGCTGACGTCGGCGGGGTTCTCAATGGCAACAACAGCGTGAGCTGCAAGCAACAGCTTCTCCCAGGTCCTCTTCAGACTTATGATGTAGATACCGTCACTTTTCCTTCTGTAGATGTACTGCTCCATCTGAAAGTCAAGGTTGGTGCCACCTAAGTGGGTTCCTGCAGCAAGGAATTTGAGGACATCCTCCTCCTTCATCTGCAGGACATCAAGGCTCCGGACATTGTGTAAGTTTCCCTTTTAAGTTACTATGGAAACCAAGAACAACGCCGTATGGACCCTTCCCCGGGAAAGGCTGAACTGTATTTTCTTTTCTTTCTTTTTTCTTTTCTTTTTCTTTTCTTTCTTTCTTTCTTTTTTTTTTTTTTGGTCGCAGGTACACAAGTTTATTATTATCATTATTATTTTTTTAAGGTAGGATTTTTGTTTTAGCTTTGGTCATCCTGGAACTTACTCTGTAGACCAGGATGGTCTCAAACTTGAAGACCTGCCTCTGCCTCCTGAGTGCTGGGATTAAAGGTGAGTACCACCACACTTGGCTGCTTTTCTTTCTTTTTAAATTACATCTCTTGTGAACACTAATACATACATACATCCCATGGAATACATATAGAAGACAGATGACAATTTAGTGGTTGCCAGACTGAGTTTTCTACCACTGTGGTTCTGTGGATCAAACTCAGGTTGTTAAGACTTGTTGGCACAGGTTTACCACTTTGAGACCTGCGTGAGTAGTTTAGTGAGACTTTTTCTGAAAACACACACGGATGCACACACACACAAATAAAAGAACTAGAGATATAGCTCAGCAACAGAACACCTGGCAAGTATTTACCAGGCCCTGGGTTCAAATCCTAGTATTGAGGAGAGAAAAGAAAGACCTTTGCCTCTTTTTTTTTTTTTTTGGGAGACATCTTATATTGTTCAGGAAGGCCCTGATCTATATAGTTTAATATGCCTGAAGTCTTTATTTTTTGACTCTGTATAGCCCTGGCTTTCCCAGATCTTGCTCTATAGACCAGGCTGGCCTTGAACTCAGATCTCCTGTCTCTGCCTCCCTGGTGTTAGGATTAGAGATGTGTGCTACCATGTTCAGTTTGGATAACTGAACTCTTGATTTTCCTGCTTCTACTTTCCAAGTGTTGTGATTACAGGTGTGTGTAACCTACCTAGCTAGACTTTTAGTTATTAGAGTTCTGTTTTGTTTTTGAGATAGGCCCACTGTGCAGTTATGGTTGACCTTGAATGAGAGATCTGCATGCGTCCCTAACTTTTATTGTTGGACTGAAGGCCTGTGTCACTGAGAGCAGTCTCTGTTCCATGGGTTATACATCTTGTTTCTAATAGTTTAGTAAAAATATTTCTGGTATGTTGTTTCTCTCTCTTACACACACACACACACACACACACACACACACACACACAGAGAGAGAGAGAGAGAGAGAGAGAGAGAGAGAGAGAGAGACCAAAAAGTATATTTACTTGGAAAAGTAGATTCAACACCCCAAATGCAAAACTAGGTTGGACTGAGCGTGGATTTCCTGATAGCTACTCCTAACACTAAGGAAGAAGTAACGTGCCACCCATTCACATGCCCAGGTATCTGATCCAGGCTGCAAAAACAAACTCAGAATAGTCCCAAGTCAATATGGGAAGCCACAGTAGAGAAACCTAAGATTTCTCAGGAATAGTTTTAGGTGGGAAGTCTCTAATCCTACCTGGTTAGTGCTTTTGGGTTTCTCAGTATGAGTCCAAATCTCTTACAAAGCACTTTCAAACACAGACTATGGCCATGAGTCTGAAAAGCTCTGTACAAGAACTGTGTAAATAATGGTTCAGGAAAATGGAGGACCAGATCCCTGTGTCCCACAGTTGGAATAAGAAGTTGAAGCCTAGGTGGTTTTCCTCTTCTTGGCAGATGGTCGCTCAAATACATCTCGAACCCCTGCGGCCTTTTGTTTAAAGCATTTTGTGTTCTGGGCACTCTCTTGGCCCCATGCAGAGTCAAAGGAAGTGGTGTCTTGATCCACAAGGTGGGTGTACTTGGTGCGACCAGACCGTCCAAAATTCTTGACCTGCATGACTTTTGGAAGAATGGTTTTGTTGAAATGGCCCTCAAGAGTAGGTGCACTAAACTCTCTCTTGTAGACTTCTTCATCCTCATCCATGAAGAAGGCTCCTCGGTGATAATACTTTTGTAAAAACTTGTATTTGCCTTTAACGGCTTTATTGGTAATGACTTTGCCATTTGCCCGAAGTTCAGCCCGCCTTTCTTCCTCAGTCAGATTTCTCATGCGTTCAGTCTCTGCTTTCTCCTTTTCAAGCACTTCTCGGTCTTCTCTGTCCCGCTTGAGTCTTTTGAGCTCCTGGACTTTCCATGGCTCGTACTCCTCCTCATCATTTTCATCATCAGTATTGAGTGTATCCAGGGCGGCAAGGAACCACTTGTTCTCCTCTAGCTCTTTCTTGGTCTCTTCTTCAACAATCTTGAGGGTGTACTTGTGCCACTCCTCAGCTGTGCATTTTGCTTCCTGTTCCAGTTCCTTCTGTCTCAATACCTCAGCTTCTCTCTCTTGAACTGTCACCCAATCCTTCTTTCGAATGAAGACAGGCTTAAGTCGAGGCTCCATTTCATCTTCACTGTCTGTGTACTCCTCATACTTGGACTCAGACTCCTCCCCAGAGCGCCCTTCATCTTCCACCTCTATGACTTCCATCTCTTCATTTTTCCCCTCCTGTGCTTGCTAACACCTCCTGCCACAACTCTGCTCTATTTCTTCATCATCAATTTCTTCCTCCTCTTCCTCACTGCTAACTTCTCGTTCCATGCGCCAAGCATCTCCTTCTACTTCTGAGTCACTTTCTCCTACTACTTCAGGTTCCACTATTTTTCTGTGTCGAGCCAATCTCTCTTCCACAACTTCACTAATGCAGTTCTGTAATCGCCGAAGTCGAGGGTCACTGGATGAATCCTCCTCCTGTTCCTCAGGTTCTGCTTCTTGTTCCTTAGCTTTCTTAATGAACCGAAATTCTTCATCCTCTTCATCTGAGGATTCCATTGGGCCATAATCTGGTCTCTTTCCGGACACATAACGTTTTACCGTCACTTTTTCCATTGAAATCTCACCTTTCTCTTTGCGAACTGGGACGGCCCCAGCCGTAGACTGAATGGGCGGCTGCTTCATGAGTGCGCTTGGGACCGACATGGTGACAGCTGTCTCGCAGACTCCCCAAAATGGACTAAATCCCAACAATGAAGACCAAGGAACTGAACACCGCTGCCCACCGAGCTTTGCCGGACTCTCAGGACGGTATTTTCAAGACCAACGTAGCCAGTTTCCCCCACCCTGCATCGCAGCACACACACTCTTCTGGGTGAGGAGCCAAGCTGCATTGATGTTTGAAGATCACTTGAATCTCAAGAAGTCCCACAACTGAAAGGTGCTCCTTGTCCCCGTGGAGAAGAGAGTAGACCTTCCCACGGCACCTGGAACCCACTCGCACCCTTCTGAAGCTCATTTTTCCACTTAGATCACAAACTACATACTCAACTGAGATGACAGTAACAACAAAAACCAATCCCTAGAGATCAGTTGGAGAATTTGCTCTTTTTGGGATTAGGGAGAGGAGTGTTACATTATGTAGATCTGGCTGGCTGCTGGCCCTGTATTTAGAGCAAGCTGGCTTCCCACTACTGGCAGGTTAAAATCTTACGCTGCAGCCTGCAGAGTTTTACGTGTGTGGGTGTTTTGCCTGTGTGTGCACCATTTACCTGCTTGCTGCCTGTGCAGGACAGAAGAGGACATCAGATCCCCTGAAAGAGATGGTTGTGAGCTACAGTGTGGGTGCCGGGAATCAAACCTGGATCCTCTAGAAGAGTAAGCAGTGTTATTTACCTAGAGCCATCTCTCCAGGGCCTTTTTAGAAACTCTTGTTTCCCCTACTGGTCCCCCAACACACACCTTTTTCTTTTTTCCAAAGCTGTGACATGTTAAATTTTTGTGCCACCAAAACCTCAAAGGACAGCATCATATGACACAAAAGATAGCCCTACCCCTAAGTCTTCAGAAACAGCACCGTGAGAAACTGCTTGAATCGTCTCCTGAAGGCGATTCATATTTAGCCAAAGGAAACATGGTGGCAGATGTGGATGATGGCCACGAACAGAATTAAAGATTTCCTAGTAGCCACATTCAAAAAGCAAAAGGGAAGCTGGCCTTGGTCCTGTATTCCGTAAACTCACGGAGGAGTGAGGAATAAGGACCGTTGACAGTTCGAGGCCAGCCTAGACTGTAGGGTAAGACCCTGTCTCAAACGAATAAACAACCCTAAACTACTACCAACACAAATAGAAAAGGGCCTGAAGTGTGTCTCAGTGGCAGACCATTTGCCTAGCACATGCAAAGGCCTGGCTTCTGGCATCTACTCAAAACACAGCAAAAATATAAATAAACACAGTTAAAGACAGTAAGTTTTAGTTTTACAATTTAATTTTAGTATTCTATTTAACTTAACATATTAAAAATATTATTGTGCTGGTTAGTATTTTTTGTCAGCTTGACACAAACTAGAGTCTTCTGGGGAGAGGAAACTGAAGAACCAATTTTAGGCAAGCCCAAGGCTTTGTCTTAGGCTAAAATGCCATCTTATAGTAAAGACAAACACTAGGTTCATCCCTGGTTATGATTAAACCTGTTTCTCAAGGATTGTGCTGTCCCCCCTGTAACCTTACCTACCAATGGCTCTGTGCTGCCCGTTCCAGAAAAGGCGATCATGCCCTTGCTTCAAAAAGTTGTTTGTAACCATCTCGAAACCCTACCTTTGGTTCAAAGGTCACTTGACCACCTATAACTGCCGGTTGTCCTGACGACCTGGTAATGCCCATCTAGCAACCATGTCTTTGTTTTAGGAATAACTTGTGTTTGTGTTCTACTCCTCATCTATTCTGCCCACCAAACCCCCACTGGAAACGTCCTACCCCTGAGCTATAAAAGCCTCGTCTTCCTCACATCCAATGCTGACCTCTTGAGCCCAGCCTTAGGGGGAGGCAACCTTTGTGCAGACTTTAAAAAAGCTTACTTTCATTAAGTGTTCGCTTTAGTTAATTTGGCCACGGTGATATGGCTCGGTGGTCTTTCTCTTCCCATCTTTGGGATTAACAGACATCTCAACTGAGAACATGCCTCCAGCAGACTGACCTGTGGGCAAGTCTGTGGGGCATTTTCTTGATTAATGACTGATGTGGGAGGGCCCAGCCTACTGTGGGTGACATCACTCCTGGGAAGGTGGTCCTAGGTTGTATGTGTAGGGGATGGAGAGACATCTCAGTAGTTCAAAAGCACTTGAACTCTTCCATAAAACTCAGGTTTGATTCCCAGTATCCACATGGCAGCTCACAACTGTGTGTAACTCTCATTCTGGGGGATCCAATGCCCTCTTTCTGACCTCTACAGACAACTAGGCTTGGTGCACAGACATATATGTGGTCAAAGCATTCATACATATGATAGTTTGAGTAAGAATGGCACACATAAGCTGGCTCATATATATTTCAATGCTTAGGAATGGCATTATTAATTGGAGTAGATGTGGCCTGTGTTGAAGAACGTGTATCACTGGGGGTGGGCCTTGAGGCTTTGAATTCCCAAGCCAGGCCTCTTCCTGCTGTCTGTAGAACTCTCAGCAACTTCTCCTGCACGGTGTCTGTTTGCAGGGCCTATGCTCCTTCATAAAAGTCAGCAGAACCCCTGAAAGTGCAAGCAAGTCCCCGAGGACATGGTGTCTTCACAGCAAGAGGACATTTATGACTAAGGCAATACACACACAGTAAGTAAGTCTAAGGAAGCAGACAGAATATTTGCCACTTGGAAGGTTCAGACTGAAGGTTAACAAGAGTGAGGACACCTTGGGCTACATGCTGAGCCCCTAACTCAAAAAACAATAAGCAAAGCCAGCTGTGGTGGCACCAGACTCTAATTCTAGCTTATCTTTGTGAATTCATACCAACCTGTTCTACATAGAGTTTCAGGACAGCCCAGTCTACATAGCGAGACCTTGTCTCAAAACAAACAAACAAACCCTAAACCTAATCCAAACCACACAAAAACAACAATAAATTCCAGACTGTTTTAGAAGAATGCTTTTGTCCTGGTTTTTCTGAGTCTGTGTAACCCTTTGCTGTCCTGGAATTTGCCCTGTAGACCAGACAGTCTTCAGTAATTTGTTTCCCCGAGTGCTGGGATTAAAGGTGTGTACCATTACACTCAGTTTAGAAGAATGCTTTTTATATCTCGGGTGGGAAAGGCCTCTGTGTTAGACACAAAACCAGAAGCAATATAGCAAAGTGTAGCCAGAGCTGCCTACTTGAAGTAGTTTCATAAACGTGGAGAAACAAGCCATCTCTAAAACATTTTCTAAACTAAAAGACACGTGGCAATTTAAGGGAAACTTTTATAATATACCTATCAAAGATTTTATATTCAGAGCATACGTAGGGTTTTATTTATTTATTTATTTATTTATTTATTTATTTATTTATTTGAGACAGGGTTTCTTTGTATAGCCCTTGCAATCCTGGAACTCTGTGTAGACCAGGCTGGTCTTGAACTCACAGAGATTCATCTGCTTCTCCTTCCCAAGTGCTAACACTATTTGGCAAAAGTGGAGTTCTTAGACGTCAGGGGAATATGGTTGGCGGTAGAGCATATATATGATTGGCAAGCATGAGGCCCTAAGTTTGATCCTTATGGCTCATGTAGACAGGAAAAGACCAGCAGGAGAGATGTGGACAAAGGCAGAGAACCTTACATACAGGATACAATACACACACGGAAAGAGAAATGTGTATTTGAAGACCAGAGAGTCACATTCTCTTCTCCGGCCTTCAGGATGCAATAGTGACCTGATTTCTGATTCCGTCTTTGGGAATTTCTAGAGCCCTTAACCTGGAAGCTCTCAGGGCTTGGTTCTCTATGTTTCTTGACCCAAAGCTTTGTCTACCCCAGCTCCTCAGCCAGCCATCCTGGATGCTGTTCTTCCAGGACCTTTAAAAACATGTGTAACCAAAGGTGGCATCATGCTTCCAGAAAAGTCTCAAGGAAGAGTATTGCACGGAACAATCTTGGCTGCGGGGTCAGGGAAAGGATTGCAAGGAACAGTCGTGGCTGTGGGGTCAGGCAGGAAAGGAAAGGGTGGAGAGATTGAGCCTTTCAGCGTGAACATCAGAGATAAAGTTCTTCTCCCAGAATATGGAGGCGCCGAAGTAGTTCCAAACAACAAGGATTATTTCTTATTTAGCCATGGTGACATTCTTGGAAAGTATGCGGGCTGAAATCACTGTTGAAATGGTGACGCATGAAGCTGCCCATTCCACTGATGTTCTGAACTATTTCATCATGTAAATAATTTCTGCGTCTCCCTTTTATAATAAACGGACGATGCCCAAACTGACAAAAGCAAATAAACAAACAAAACTATGGCCACCAGGGCTGGAGAGATGGTTCAGTGGTTAGAGCACTGACTGTTCTTTCAGAGGTCCTGAGTTCAATTCCCAGCAACCACATGGTGGCTCACAGCCATCTGTAATGAGATCTGAGGCCCTCTTCTGATGTGTCTGAAGACAGCTACTATGTACTCACGTGTGTGTGTGTGTGTGTGTGTGTGTGTGTGTGTGTGTGTGTGTTAGATAGTTAGATAAATCTTTTAAAAAACATGGCAACCTCACTCCTAAATAGGATATCTTGATCAAAATCCTCACCTAAGGGCTCAGGGATCTATGCAGAAAAGGAGGTAAAATGATTTTTAAGAGCCAGAGGTGACAGATAATTCCACAGTGACTTCCACACACAACAGGACTGATGCACACATGAACTCACGGTGTGCACAAGGCCTGCAAGGGTTCAAGACAGACCAGGTCCCAGCACTGAAAGGGGAAGTGGACAAAGTGTCCCATCCCAAACCAAGATGTTATCTGCAACTGATATCCACCGGCAAAGGGACAATCAGTTTTCCCCATGGATCGTCACTGAGTGTATCAACCACACTGAGGGCAGATCCCATGCCCAGGTCAGCACAAAATGAACTCAGTGGTATTTCGTGGACTTTTGGGGCATTTTGTCTTACTGGTCTTTTGCTTGTTTGTTTTGAGCTTTGTTTTTGTAGGGCTGTGTGCGTACGTGTGTTCGTGTGTATGTTTGCATTTCTTAACTTGTCCCCAGCACTGGGAAGGCAAAAGCAGGCACATCTCCGTGAGTTTGAGACCAGAATGGTCTATACAGAGTTCCAGGCCAGCTGAGGCTACATATCGAGACTCTGCTCAAACAAAACAACAACAAACAAACGGACAAAAACAGACAGGAAAAAACACTACAGTGTGCCAGTCTTGAGGGTCCATCACTTTCATATTTGGTGCTACAGGAGGAAGTTTTAAGGTTTATTTGTACTTATGTGTTTCTGTAGTTTTAGATATGGTTACTTGCATGGGGGGGAAACAGTAGCACCCTGATGTTAACAGTGTTTATAGATTTGAATGACTGGGTTTTGTTTTTTAAGAAAGTGTTATTCTGCAAAAAGCCCTGGAGCTAGCTCTGTAGACCAGGCTGGTCTTGAACTCAGAGAGATCCACCTGCCTCTGCCTCCCTCATGCTGGAATTAAGGCATGTGCCACCACCCAGAGCTAGATTGCTAGAATTTTTTTAAAAAAGATTTATTTGTTATATTATATATAAGTACACTGTAGCTTACACACACACCAGAAGAGGGCATCAGATGGTTGTGAGCCATCGTGTGGTTGCTGGGATTTGAACTCAGGATCTCTGGAAGAGCAGACAATACTCTTAACCACGGAGCCATCTCTCCATCCCGATTGCCAGAATTTTAAAAATGTCATTAGCACCGTCAGATGGATTTAAATGCTATGTTGTCTTTACAATAACCCGTGTAACCACAGATTGGCCTTTTCACATTTGGAACAATATACACCATCGAAGTTCATGTTAGATGTCTGAGGAGAAGGTGCAGCACTTAAGTGCTTGGCTGCTCTCAAGAAGAACCGGTTTGGATCCCAGCACCCACGTTGCAATTCAGAACTACCTGCAATCTCACTCCTGTCTGACGCCTTCTTCTGGTCCTCTTGAGCATCTGCATGCAGGAGCGCCTACACACAGGCAGACATACACATGCATAAAGACAATTATTTTACATAGAAGCATACTGACAGTTGCATTTACACATAGCGAAAAATCCTAACCGCTTGACGCCAGCCAATTAAAACGCAGTCTAAGCACCCTGATGCCAGCCAGCAAGCCTCCTCCGGAGGAAAGAGCAGAAGCGAGAGCACCAAAACGTCCCTGTGCATCTGTCCAGGTGCCTGAGTGCGTTTTGTCTGCGTCGATGACCTTTCCCGCGCGTGGCCGAGGCGCACGCTCCGGGCCCCAGCGCCCCCGGCGGCGGATCCCGGCAGCGGCGCGGGGTCGGGGAGGCGGCGCCCAGCGTCCCCACGCTTCCCGCGAGATCCCGCGCGCGCTCCGCCCCGCGCCGCGCCGCGCTCCCCGCTGGGCACGTCCTGCCGCCCGCGCCTCCCGCGCCGCTCGCCACCGCCCGCCGCCGCCCCGCGAGCCGCTTTGTCTCGGGCGGGGCGCGCGGAGAGGCCGCCAGGTGCCCCCCCGCCGCGGGCCCGGGCCCCCCGCCCCGGGGCGGCGACGGCGGTGCCGGGCCCCGGGGCGGAGGGCGCGCCGGGATGGGCCCCAAGCGGCGGCAGCTGACGTTCCGGGAGAAGTCGCGGATCATCCAGGAGGTGGAGGAGAACCCGGACCTACGCAAGGGCGAGATCGCGCGGCGCTTTAACATCCCACCGTCCACACTGAGCACCATCCTGAAGAACAAGCGCGCCATCCTGGCGTCGGAGCGCAAGTACGGAGTGGCCTCCACCTGCCGCAAGACCAACAAGCTGTCCCCGTACGACAAGCTGGAGGGGCTTCTCATTGCTTGGTTCCAGCAGATCCGCGCCGCCGGCCTGCCGGTTAAGGGCATCATCCTGAAAGAGAAGGCGCTGCGGATAGCGGAAGAGCTGGGCATGGACGATTTCACTGCTTCCAACGGCTGGCTGGATCGCTTTCGCAGGCGTCACGGAGTAGTGGCCTGCAGCGGCGTGACCCGTTCCCGGGCGCGAAGCTCTGCCCCTAGGGCCCCAGCGGCACCTGCTGGCCCAGCCACGGTGCCCTCCGAGGGCAGTGGTGGGAGCACACCGGGCTGGCGCACGCGGGAGGAGCAGCCACCGTCGGTGGCTGAGGGCTACGCCTCGCAGGACGTGTTCAGCGCCACCGAGACCAGTCTGTGGTACGACATTCTGTCGGACCAGGCCTCAGGGCTCTGGGGAGGTGATGGACCAGCGCGCCAGGCCACGCAGCGCCTTAGTGTTTTGCTGTGCGCCAACGCCGATGGCAGCGAGAAGCTTCCTCCACTAGTCGCAGGCAAGTCTGCCAAGCCCCGTGCAGGCCAAGGTGGTCTGCCCTGCGACTACACTGCCAACTCGAAGGGTGGAGTCACCACCCAGGCTCTGGCCAAGTACTTGAAAGCTCTGGACGCTCGAATGGCAGCTGAATCTCGTCGGGTCCTTCTGCTGGCCGGCCGTCTGGCTGCCCAGTCCTTGGACACCTCGGGCCTGCGGCACGTGCAGCTGGCCTTCTTCCCTCCTGGCACCGTGCATCCCTTAGAACGAGGAGTGGTCCAACAGGTGAAGGGCCACTACCGCCAGGCTATGTTGCTCAAGGCCATGGCAGCGCTCGAGGGCCAGGATCCCTCAGGCTTGCAACTGGGCCTAGTGGAGGCCCTGCACTTTGTGGCTGCGGCCTGGCAGGCAGTGGAGCCCTCGGACATAGCAACTTGCTTTCGGGAGGCTGGTTTTGGAGGTGGTCTTAATGCCACTATCACTACTTCCTTCAAGAGTGAGGGAGAGGAAGAGGAGGAGGAGGAAGAAGAGGAGGAGGAGGAAGAAGAGGAGGGTGAAGGGGAAGAGGAGGAGGAAGAGGAAGAAGAAGGGGAGGAGGAAGAAGGAGGGGAAGGAGAGGAGGTAGGAGAGGAAGAAGAGGTAGAAGAGGAAGGTGAGGTTGATGGTAGTGATGAAGAGGAGGAGGAAGAAAGCTCCTCTGAGGGTTTAGAGGCTGAAGACTGGGCCCAGGGAGTAGTGGAGGCCAGCGGTGGTTTTGGGGGTTATAGTGTCCAGGAAGAGGCCCAATGCCCCGCCCTCCATTTCCTGGAAGGTGAGGACTCTGACTCAGACAGTGATGAAGAGGAGGAAGACGAAGAGGAGGATGAGGAAGACGAAGAGGATGAGGATGATGATGAGGATGGTGATGAGGTCCCTGTACCCAGCTTTGGGGAGGCCATGGCTTACTTTGCCATGGTCAAGAGGTACCTGACCTCCTTTCCCATTGATGACCGAGTGCAGAGTCACATCCTTCATTTGGAACATGATCTGGTCCATGTGACTAGGAAGAACCATGCCAGGCAGGCGGGAGTTCGAGGTCTCGGACATCAGAGCTGAGCTCCTGGACATAGCTATGCTCCAGCCCAGATGGGCGGCCCCTGCCCAAGGCAGAGAACTCTGGGCAGCTGCTGGAGATGGCTGGAGAAGCAGGGCTTTCAGTAATGCTTTGCCAGGCGCCAGGCTCCGAGACAGGCCCAGGGGCTGAGGCCCGCCTCACTGCTATTGCCTCTTTCTCAGAATCCTCTTTCCTCCCCATTAGTCCCTGGGCTCAGGGCACTGGATGGGTGGGGAGCTGTCCGGTGCTACCACACCATACCACCAGTGGGCTAGATCACAGCAGCAGCCAGGGTTGGGTCCTGGAAGCTCTTGGCCAGAGAGTGCCTCTCCCCCTGCCACCCAGCCAGGTCTTTGGTCGGGGGGATCCCAAAGCCATTCTGGAAAGGGCTCCAGAGGAAGGTCTAGCCTAGGCCCCCCCACAAAACTAGCAGCCCCCCTCCTGCATCTCTAGGCTGCATAAAGAAGCACAGTGTAAGGTGGGGCAGGCTCCCGAGCCTGCCTCTGCCTGCTTCCCACCTCCCCACATCCCTTTCTCTGGCCCTTGGTTTTCTTTCCAGATAGGAGGTTTCCAAGAGGCCCTCCGGGGGAGTGAGAGCAGGCACCTCCAAGCTGGGTAGCTGCAGGCCTTTGTGCATTATCCTCTGCAGGCCCCATCCTGGGCAGAGGGGCTTGGGGCTGAGCTCAGAGGCCAGCCATCCAGGTGCTCCTTCCCCAGTTTGAATTCAATAAATCTGTCCACTCCCCTTTTGTGGGAGTGAATGTTTTAACAGCCGAGGATGCATCCTTCATGGTCTGGGCTTGCGTCTGTCTTGGGGGACACATCCTTTTCAGATTCCCCTTGGTTCCTGCTGTAGTGGGACCATGGAAGCAAGGTTTGAGCAGATGGGCATGGCTGGGGTGAGTGACAGGTGGTGCCACCCACGTCTAAATGTTACAGAATCCTGGGGAAGGAGGGGGTTACGTCTTTGGATAGACTTGAGGGACCTTAGCTTTAAACTTTTGTTAGTGAGAGGCTCCAGTGGAACAGGGGATAAGGAGCCAGCAGTTTCTTGGGGGCAGATCAGTGTGTAGCTGATGACTGAGCCCACCAAAGCTAGTTAAAGTCTAGTGGAGCGGGATTGAGAACAGTTTTGGGATGGCTACGAGCCAGGTTGGAGTTGGAGGAGCATACAAGATACCCTTTACTTTGAAAGAGGAACTTCAGGCCTTTCAAGCAATTGACATTTTCAAGCCTGTTAGCCATGGGACAGTGACAGAAGGTGACGTTGCTGGGAAACAGATTGCAGCTCCATAAATTGGTAGTTCACGGTGCAAGGCCACTCCCCCAGTCCAAAGGTGAAGGCATGCCCTTCTTTCAGTACCTGCACCTCCGTTTATGGCCCTTCCTTACTGAGGCCTTCAGGTTCCAGCCAAGGAAAAGCATCAACAGAGTAGGTAACTCTCAGTACCAAACCGGTTTCCCCACCTTGACTAGGGCTGGCATATTACCTCTGGTACATTCCCAATCCCAACATACCCCAGTTCTCCCTACCCTGGAACGTAAGGGTGTGGGGAATATCCAAGTCACCTTTTGTTTGCCTTAGGTGCGGGCCAGAAAGGGTTGAGTCTTTTGTATTTCTGACAGTAGGTAGAGGACTATTTCAAGGGTAGCTCCCTTGAAAATTAGTTTTGTTTTGTTTTTATTTGTATCAAGGTAGGGAGGAACTAGGACCTATAGCAACCTAGGCAGGTGTCTCACTGCTCAGCCATACTTCCCTTGAAAGTTTTGAAACAAAGCCAAGAGGGTCAAGCAAAGGAGTTGAGATTCCATTTGACATCACCCCTTCCTCTAGTTGGAAGTCTGGAGGAGATGACCAGAAAGTCCAGTCTGCCCAGTAGCTTGCTCTGGAGTAAGTAGGGAGCAGTAGTAGCCTTTTGTCTAGGTGCCCTGGCTAATCCAGGAACTTTATCTCCAGTACTGAGTCAAATCCCTTTGATTGGTCTCCTTCCAACAAGACCTCTTACTGGGCTCATGATTTAACACAAGCTGATGCTAATTCGATAATTCGGCTTTTTTTTTTTTTTTTTTTTTTTTTTTGTGCTAGGCCTCAAACACTCAGATGCCCATATGAGGTGACAAAAGCCCTGACAGGGGCAGAGGTTCCACAATTGCACAGTGCCACATCTCTTGTCAGGCAGGCTCTAGAAGTATCCCTTTGGTAGTTTTTATTCCTGCAGAAATCGGTTTTCAATCCAGACTAGCCTTTAGAGGGAGACAAGAGGCGTGGTGGTGTCTGCAGAAGCTCTTGCTGTAAGTGTACAGCCAACATACAATCCCCCAGACCCATACAAATTCAAGATACTTTTATTCCTATTTTGTAAATTACTTTCCAAGTACACCTTTGGGACAGGTAGATGAAAACAGTTTCCATTTTACAAAGGAAATAGGGTTAAGGAATTAAATGACCTTCCCTAAGAAAACAGCCTTGATCTGTTCTCCTTGGGAGTCTGGGTTACGTATTAAAGCTCCAGTAGAGCACACTGCTGGAATGAGGACATGGTAATAATGGCCCTAGGCCTACAGAGCTTACGGGGAGGGCGTTATTGAGGAAACACGATTCAGGGGCAGGAGAGATGGTTTAAGTGGTTGAGAGTCCTGGCTGTGCTTCCAGAGGATCCAGCTTTGTCCCTAGGACCCACATGGTGGCTCATGACCATCTGTAAAACCAGTTCCACGGGGAATCCAACACCTGACCTTGGCGTGCACCAGGCACACACATGGTACACGTATATCAATACAGGTAGAACACCCATACACATAAAATAAAACGATTTCAAAATAGACCATTTATCACACAATCTCGGTATGTGTCAGATTAGCAGAGCTCTGCGCTGCCCACCCCCACCTTCCACTCCGATGATGTCTTGCGTGGTGATGCTGCCATGCTGCTTCCTTTAGAGCTGATAAACGACGCAGAAAAGGAGTGGGTTTCAGGGGCAGAGTAGGTCTTCGCAAAGCCCAGAATGGGTCGGTTATTGTTCAGCAGGTGGTGTGGGCAAGTAGGTGATGCCTTCTTGGGGAGAAAGGAAGATATAAGCACAACTAACTGTCCTTTCAAAGCTTGGGCCCCCGGGGAAGGCAACATGGAAAAAACTACAACTCCCAGAAGTCTCTGTTTCTAGGCAAATAGCGACGGTTACTATGGTTTCGGAAAACAATATGGCTGCTCCCAGATGGGATTTGAGTCTGTGTGGAATAGGGACCCAAACATATATCTGAACGCTCGCAGTTGCTATAGGAGGCATTTGAAAGGTCCTGGGACTGGCGCTGGGCTCTGTCAGAACAGTGAGGCCTTGCTCTGGATCCAATGGAAAGCAGCGTGGATGAAGAGGCTCTGCACCAGCTGTACCTCTGGGTAGACAACATCCCTCTGTCCCGACCCAAGAGAAACCTCTCCCGGGACTTCAGTGACGGAGGTGTGCATTGTTGTGTGTTTTGAAATATTGTTTTTATGCGTGTTTGGTGGGTTTGTGTATATGTTATTTTTTGTTGTTGTTATGTGTGAGTGTAGAGTGGGGCGGGGTGGGATCCGTATTTCGGGACTTCGATGGTGGAAATGTGCAGTTGCGTATTTCTTCAGTTCGTGCGTGAACAATGTCCATTCTATCATGTGTGCATGAAGTGTGTCTGTGTGTCTTCTTTCAGGGGCTTTAAGAACTAAGCTGTGTGTTTGGGTATGTATCTGTGAACCTATGCCTGCCCACATTGCTGTTTACTGCAGTCTGTCTTGTAATTTTTGTTGTTTTGTGAGATAGTCTTCAACTCCCGACTCTCCTACCTCTACTACTCCTGCGTTTGCCTCCCATGAGATTATGGGCATTGTGCTACTACTCAAGTACTGTTGTTTGTGTTTTAGTGTGGTGCTAGAGAGTCAAACCCAGGGCATTGTGAATGCTAAGCAAGCTTGCTACCAAGTGGGCTAATCCCTAGCCTGTGTTCTTCTGTATTGATATGTTCTATCCTGAATGTGTATGTATTTGTGTATGTGTGTGGTTGTGTGTTTGCTTTTCAGGAAAGGCTCCTGTATTTAAGAAATGCATAGTTCTGTAGTCAGAATGCCCTTCATTTCTATGTGTATAATTGAAGAGGCTATGTGTATATGTGACTTATGTGTGTGTGTTCTATGTGTGCACTCATATGTACGCATTTACTTGTCTATACATTCTGCCCTATGTGCATCTAGATGGATATTTTCAGGACACACAGTTGCTGTGTAGCCCAGAACTATTTTCCTGCACCCTGTGTGCTGGATTGCAGGCATGTGTTGCTATGCTGTTTCTATGGTCCTGGGGACTGAGTACAGGGCTCTGTGCCTGCTATTACCAACTAAGCTATACCTCCAGACCTGTAGAAGGATGTCTTTCTGCTGTGTTAATCTGTGAATCTTCCGAGACATGCGTGTGTGCATTTAAATTCCTAGGATAAGGCTGCAGACTCCTGTAGGGCCAGCCTTCTTGGAGACCCTCAGTTTTTCTGTGATCTGAGGTTGAGGAATATGCTGAGAAATGGGGGGTCTTGAATTGATCATTGATCTAGCTTTCTTTGTCTCCTTTCTGTGAACCTTCCCTTTTCTATATCGCTACCCTTCCTCCTTGACCCCATGCTCCTACCTTCCATATCTGTTCCCAACCCTGTCCCCTCAGTCCTGGTTGCAGAGCTTATCAAGTTTTACTTCCCCAAGATGGTGGAGATGCACAATTATGTCCCCGCCAACTCTCTCCAGCAGAAGCTCAGCAACTGGAGTCACCTGAACAGGTAGTAGAATGCCCGGGTGCAGAAGTAAACTCTGTGGCCCCTGCCTGCTTTGCAGAAAGGGCTGCTCAGCCATAACCTCCTATGGCCTTGGCTGGGGATGTGGCTTAGTGGTAGAATGCTTGCCTAATGCTCCTGTGACCGTGCACACCACACACACACACACACACACACACACACCTGGATCTGTCCCTAGCAATATAAAGCGGGGTTGGGGGAAACAAAACTACAACTACAACAAAACCTCCTATGATCTTGACAGGCAGGCTGGGACTGCTGGGGGTAAGGGGAAACAGAAGAATCCATTTAGAAACAAAATCAAGTGATTATTTTACCTGGATAGAAACAAAGAACTCGGAATACTCAAGCAGAGGGCTTCAGATGTCTGCCCTTCCTCTGGTACTATGTCCATTTCCTTCCCATTTCCCCAGTACCAATCTCCTATTCACTCCCTAGAAAGGTGCTGAACAAGCTGAACTTCTCGGTCCCTGACGACGTGATGCGGAAAATTGCGCAGTGTTCTCCAGGGGTAGTGGAGCTAGTACTCATTCCACTGAGGCAGCGCCTGGAGGAGCGGCAGAGGCGCCAGAAGCTGGGTGTTGGTTCCTTACAGGTGGGGCTGCTGAGCTCAGTGACTGGGGCACTGCGACTGTGGGGTGGGGTATGGGCGCTGCTCCCCAGACAGTGGAGAGCCCTGCTGTGGCGATACTGGAAAGACAAGCTGGGTGCCTATCTAAAAGAACATGGCCTCTGGGGCTGTGCAAAGGGAACAGGGCTTCTTGGAGATAGATGAACGCAGGCTCACAGGAGACATCTGTTCTTTCAGGAGCTGGCTCCTCAGGATAGCAGTGGTTACATGGATATGGGTAAGACGTTGCCCCCTTATCTCGGGAAAAGCTTTCCCCATGTTCCTTTAATCAATTTTAGGGTCACTCCAAGACTCCAGCAAGGACACTTTCTCCACTTGCTGTGTCTTAGGTTTGTCCCAGAAGGTTCGAGGAGAAGGTGCCCCAGCCCTGGGAGAGCAGCTCAGGTAAAGCTCAGAGCTGTACCTCACCAAGCTTGGTCACTCCTCCACACGGACTAGGTGGCAGTGCCTTTGGGACTGGGGGCTGCGGTGGGGAAAAGGCGAAGAGGGAAGGTCTGGCCACGGGTATTAGAAGGGAAAGGTGGGGTCTGACGTCCAGGCCTCTGCTAAGCTGCTACCCACTGCAGAGAGGGCCGTCCGCTGGCTCCCCGACCCTCTGGGTATAACCAGGCGCTGCAGGGCGATCCGAGCTTCGTCCTCCAGATCGCTGAAAAGGAGCAGGAGCTGTTGGCTTCTCAAGAGACAGTGCAGGTAGGTGAGGAGGGGACATTGAAGCCTGGGGGGGCGCAGCTTGAGGCCTGCGGAGACAAAGTACTAGCCGGGCAAAGCAGGGCAACAACAGGGGGTCAGGCTTGACGTCTCTGCGCCGCCACCCAGGTCCTTCAGATGAAGGTGAAGCGTCTGGAACACCTGCTCCAACTCAAGAACGTGCGCATCGATGACCTCTCCCGGCGGCTCCAGCAGGCCGAGCGCAAGCAGCGGTGAGCGGTGCCAGGGCTGCGCGGGACTTCCCAGTACCCGCCAGAGCCCAGACGCCGCGACCCACCCACTCCGCCTGCGGACGCAGGGTTGGGAGGGCGGAGCGAGCTGCTCACTGGCGCCTACTGCAGCTACGGCGCTCGGCTGCGGAGGGTTCGGGCGAACGCGGGGGTACCCAAAACCGAGGCCGGGCAACTGATCATCCTCCTTACGCTCCATCCGGGTCAGGAAAAAGGACCGCTTTCCACAGCCCAGAAAACCTGTACGAACACACCGCATGACCTCCCAAATCGTGTCCGCTTTGAAGCTCCCGGCGCTGGGCCTGGGCCTGGAGAGGCGGTCCTCTGGCTCGGTCCACACCCCTAGAGCCGGTTCCTCTCTCAGCATAGAAGATAGCTTCATCTCTATCCATGCTAAATCTCCATGGCCTCCAACACGCGAGAAACTATCCCCGGAAGCTGAGGAATTCTCTTGTCCCTCCTGGGACTCTTCTCGGGGCTGGAAATCGCAGCAGCTGAAGAGGAAAGGCTAAGGTGTTGAAGTAGTCTGGAGTAAGGGAGGCATCTAGCTGTTAATCAGGCTCCTTTCCTGGAGCTTTCTTTATAAGGAGAGCCTGGGGGAAGACAGGGCAGACTTGTCTTCATTAAAGGTGGTGTTGTGCGTTCTTTCCTGTGCCTGCCTTCTCTTTCAGCCTGCGCAGATCCCCAAAGGCAGGGAGTTCCTGGCTTGTCCTTTAGCCCTTACACACCCCGTGGACACGTTATGATCTAAGTTATGGTTCCCACTGCTTATTAGATGGATGATACTACCAATGGGAAGATTTTGTGAAGTGTGACAGCCTGCTTCTAGCCCTGGGTAACCCCTTCCAGTGCCCTCCAACCTTGTCTAAATCCGAGCTGTTGATTTTCACCAATTGTGACCCCTCATATTCTCAACCTTGCCCATGGACTCTCTTAAATTAGCTTTCTGTATGACTCTCAACCCTGTCCACTCGCTGGTCTCAATTTATAGATGGCTAGCTACACGTCACTTGAAACCCTGACCAAGACATCTGACCATGGCCTGACCCTTACTGTAATGATTTGCTGACTGACAATAATGCTGAACATTTGTAAATCCCAAGGCCTGGCAGTTCCATTCATAGGCATATTGCATGGGAGAAACTCTTGTGCCCTGAGTTCTGGGAGACACATTACAACAATCACACAGAATTGAATCGATGAGCTGGAGAAATGGCTTAGCCATTGTAAGAGCGTTTGCTGTTCTTACATAGGAGCCAGGTTTCATTCCCAGCACCCACATGGCAGCTCACAACTGTGGATCACCCCAATTCCAGGGCCTCCAACACCCTCTTCTGACCTGTATGGACTCCAGGCCCACATGTGGTGCATAGAGCTTATATGAGCTTAAAACAACTCTAAAAACTTTAAAAAGATAATTAAAAGGAACCTGTATTTGATTATCTATAACCATGTAACAAATTACCATCAATGTAAAGGCTTAAAACAACATATGATAGGTTTTTGTTGTTGCTGTCTTGATTTTTTTTTTTTTTTTTTTTTTTTTTTTTTTTTTTTTTTTGAGGGTCAAGTCTGAGCATAGCTCAACTAGGGTGTAGATATCCAGGATCCAGAATGCTTACAAGGCTAAGGCCAACGTCTCAACTAAAACTATGACAACTGGAAGAGGAGGCACACTCTGTTGTTAACAAGCCAGTCCCTCGTGGGTTGCTGGGCTTCAGAGTTCGGATGATGGCTTGCGACTGCTCTGATTTCCTTGACAATATAGCCATTCCCAGTGGAGTAGCTTTTAGTGATAAATGTGGCATTTTGGATTCTTTAGAAAACACAGAAATATTGTAATTTTATTTTTAGTCCCAGGTGTGGGATCTGGGGCTGCTCCAAACTGTCCAAAGAAGCTGACTATGATTTGTTTCCTGCATTAGCAGGTGCATGGTTTTGTCAGAGGCAGATAGTTTCTGCAATTGTGTAACATTTGGAATTCTGGGGACTTTTCAGAGGATGTATGAATGCTAGGGCCCTGAGAGGGTTGGTTGGTTGGTTGCTGTTGCTTGTCGTTGGCTGTAAATCAAAGTTTGTTAAGTAGCTGTGTGCAAAGAAGAAAGAAATTAGATATTCGGATGGCAAAGATCAAACTTGACCCAAGGGACTCAATGTCTAATCAGCAGGAAGTAGTCTAAGGATAACACCCCCTTACCCCTCTATCCTTTTTTTCCCCCTCTCATAACTAGTGGTAGGTGATTGAGGGGGAGGGGAAGAAAGAAGAACCCACAAAACTGCCTAAGTCCAGATATAGTAGCTTACTTAAACATTTTTAAAATTTGCATTTTAAATTTATGTATGTGTGCATATGCATGCCACAGCTTGTGTGTGTGAGAGAGAGAGGAAGGGAGAGAGAGATACACAGAGAAAGAACCTGAGACCACATAGTGAAGTGTTAGTGCAGTTTTAAAAGTGCTAATTTTTTCTTTAGCCCACCTTGCTCCCAGATAAATGACACCGAGACTATATGATTTATTTAATCATGCTTTATGGTAAATAGCTGAGCAGCTATTAATCTGTTCTAACCCTCTAAAATAATCTGGCTACCTCCCAGCCAAAATCCCTGAGATACTTGCATTTTTTGTATTGACCTGGCTCTCTCTGATCCAGGTTTGTTCCATGGTGTCTCCACAACCCTTTCCTCCTGGGGAATTCTCTCATCCTCTCTACCTCTCTATTTCTGTCTCTGTCTCTCTCTTCCCCTCCACAGCTGGGATTGGAAGTCCAGCCCTATTCTCTTTCTTCCCAGCCATCAGCTGACCAGTTTTTATTGACAAACTAGAGAATAAACGGGGAGCAATGAGACAAGAGATTCTTAGAATAATCATTACAATGCCACATCTGGATTGCAACCAGATATAGGGGCAGAGAACTCAGCATTTCAATAATACAAGGATAATCTTCACACAGTGCACAATAACATTATGCCTACAGTGAAGGAGAAAACTGACTTTTACAATGAACTGGAGAATCAGACTGAACACAGGGAGCCCAATGAAGGAGCTAGAGAAAGGACTGAAGGAGCTGAAAGGTTTGCAACCTCATGGGAAGAACAACATCAACCAGCCAAGGCACTGAGGTGGAGAGGGTGATTGGGAGAGGGAGCACCTTCATGGAAGCAAGTTGAGAGGGAGGAGTGAGGGGAGTGGGAGTTGCGGGGGAGGGTATAATATTTGAAATATAAATACAGAGAATATCCAATAAACAAAACAAACAAAAACAATAGGCTGGAGAGATGGCTCAGTGGTTAAGAGTTTAATTCCCAGCAATCACAACCATCTGTAATGAGATCTGATGCCCTCTTTTGGTGTCTGAAGACAGCAACAGTGTACTCATATACATAAAATCTAAAAAAAAAAAAAAGTATTCTTTTTCTATACACATCACACCTCAGATTGTGGCAAATGCCTTTATTCACTGGGCCATTTTGGTGGCCCCATTGTAGCCTATGTTTTACCAGGCTCCTGGTAATTTACCTTATGAAAGCTGGCAAGCAAGACAGTAAAGAATGGGCTAGCAAAGCAGTTGTGGTACTGCATATCTCTAAGCACTTGGGAGGCAGAGTCAGTTCAATCGAGGTCAAGGCCAGTCTGGTCTACATGGCAAGTTCCAGGTTGGCTATCTAGGACTATATACTGAGACCCCATCTCAACTGATTATTAATTAAAAAGATGAAAGGACTAACTATAAAGTTCAGTGACTGAGTATGTACTGTTCTTGTAAGGACTAGAATTCAATTCTCATTATGCACAATGGGCAGGCCATAACTGCCAGTAACTCTGGTTCCAGGGGATCTGCTACCTCTGGTTTCTGGGTGCCTGCACACATGCAGACACACACACACACACACAAATAAACATAAAAACATTAAATATTTTATATGAGTATGTAGCAAAAAGGAAATTACAGATGAGACACCAAACCTATTCTATCTTGGAACTGGCCTCCATCTTTAAAAAAAAAAAAAATCCTGAGAACTTGACCTACAGCTAAACCCAAGTACCAGGAAAGGCTTGTCCTTGGCCAGAGTTACTCCCTAGCTACTTCCTAGCAACAGTTAATCAAAGATTAGTCTGATTGTTTCAGATGTACTTTCAGACCATGTGTGATTGTATACAGTCTTGCTTCAGAGCACCCACCTGTTTGCTTACAATAGACATTCAGTAAGCTGCTTGCCCATTTTCTATAAACCTTGTCCCTGTGAGAGTTCGGAGCTGCTTCACCAAACCATTCTGTGAGCCAGCGGTTAGTAAGCCCAAACTTGAAGTTGTAATAAAGTTAGGGACTGTATCTCAGTTGGAAGAATGCTATTCTAATGTGATTACATCAGGGTTAGCTCCTTGCTGGTCTTTTGGGGTTCATGAATTCCTGGCACAACACAGTCTTATTTAATATAATCAGTTAAGTGACATCCCAACACATTTGCTGATTCTGCTTATTAGAAGCATGTCACTGGGTCCGGTCTGAACTTAGGTGTTTTGGCTGGTTTTGTGTCAACTTGACACAAGCTGGAGTTATCACAGAGAAAGGAGCCTCAGTTGGGGAAATGCCTCCATGAAATCCAGCTGTAAGACATTTTCTCAACTAGTGATCAAGGGAGGAGGACCCAGCCCATTTTGGGTGGAGCCATCCCTGGGCTGGTAGACCTGGGTTCTATAAGAAAGCAGGCTGAGCAAGCCAGGGGGGCAAGCCAGTAAGTGACATCCTTCCATGACCTCTGCATCAGCTCCTGCTTCCTGATCTGCTTGAGTTCCAGTCCTGACTTCCTTTGGTGATGAACAGCAATGTGGAAGTGTAAGCTGAATAAACCCTTTCCTCCCCAGCTTCTTGGTCATGATGTTTGTGCAGGAATAGAAACCCTGACTAGGACATTAGGGAAAAGTCATATACTGGCATCAATACCAAGAGGAATTGTTAGGACGATTTTTCCTTTGTGGTAATGGAGATTGAAGAGAGATGCAAGAAATTCAGCTGGTTTACGTTATTTGTAATGGTTTGTTTCTTAGGGCACTGCCCAATCCTTCCTAAAAGTCCTGCTAACTGGGGACAGAACAAAAATTTCACAACAAATTAAAATAATTGGGCTGATGAAATGGCTTATTAGGTAAAGGTATCTGCCACCAAGCTTAACGACTTGGTCAATTCCTGGAACCCACATAGTAGAGGGGAGAGGTGGCTCCCACAGTCTGTCCTCTGAATTCATGACTTCTGATTTCCTTTGGCTTATTCCTCCCACAATTCCCCAGATGTTTAAAGATGAGTAAAAACAGGCTGACAATCCTGTGGAAGAGACAACATGTAAATGACACCTAAGAATTATTATTAATATTTTGGATAGATTAAACATAACCATGATTTTTAAAAACACACACAAAGTAAAAATAAAAGGCAGGGCTTTAATCCCAGCACGTGGGGTGTAGAGACAGACAGATGAAGTCATCTTGGTCTACAGAGTGAGTTCCAGGACAGCCAAAGCTACACAGAGAGACCCTATCTCGGAAAAACCAAATCCTCAAAACAAAACAAAGTAAAGTAAAAATGGAAAATGAAAAGCCTATTGTTTGGACAGCCTTCCAGAATGGTTTTTTTTTTTTTTTTTTTTTTTTTGAGACAAAGTCAAGTCTTCAACTCAAAAGGCTGTGTCTCATCTTCCTGAGTCCTGGGACGTGGGCACACACCACACCTATAATCCTAACACTGAGGTGGGATTATAGCAGGTTCTGTGTGCTAAGGAGGATTTATTGTCATCTTATGTTTCTTCTTTACACACAGGGCCATGTGTCCCATTCTATGTCCTGACCTTCTTATAGATACAAGGTGATTTATTTTATGACCCACAGAGCATTCAGTTGTTTAGTCAGCCTTGCCCCCTCACAGTACTCTGTGAGGGTGTTCTGGGAGCTTAGAGGAGTAAAGCAGACTTCCCTACCTTCTATGGGCAGGCCAACCTCATCCAATCAGTTGAAGGACTGAGTAGAACACAAAGGCTAGTTGTCCCTTGGGTATGAGAATCCTTACAGCCTGAGGGCTTTTGGACTGGCACCTCAGTTCCACTTCCCCTTCTCTCCAGACACAAACACAAATACTGGCTCCAGTTGAGTCTTAAGCCTGAGCCTGTGGTTTTTGGACCAGCCTCCTAATTTGCATTGGAACTGAAGGAAGTACCTCAGAATTTGCATTGGAACTGAAGAAACTTCTGGGTACCTCTAACAGTCAAGTCACCCTGCTGACTATGGCACTCACCAGCCACCATAACTGTGTGAACCAAGTCCCTAAACCAAAGCAATTGTCGAGGCTCCCTGTTTTGGTTCTGCTTTTGTGCTGACTTCAACCGATTATGCTTTTCTGGAGAACCCTGACAAATATAAGATTCTTCCATGTTGCTAAGAAATGTCTCCTCTTTTAGCCACATGAAACTCTTTTGTTTAGTCTGTCCTATACTTGCATACTTAGTTCCCATTTTTGTTATTAATACTAGCAATATAACAATGGTTAGGCTTATGCCCTAATAACAGTATCATGTAAGGGGTTATCTGGATGATAAACTTTATAATGGGGGTTGCTAGGTTAAAGAGTGTGGTGGCCTATGCACTGTGGAGACTGAGGCATAATGATCTCTATAAATTTGAGGTATGCCTGGTCTATAAAGCAAGGTCCATGCCAGCCAGAGCGTGACCCTGCCTCAAACAAAATAAATGAGTGTATGTGTAGTCCTGACACTGTGACATTGTGACATTGCTCTGTAAAGGACATGGCTGACTCATTGTTGAGACAAACACTGGTAACCTATGGCCACACTTTGCTTGTTTTCAATAAAGAAATTATCTTTTTTTTTTTATTGATGAAGATGGGATGCAACTGGCTCTTTTCACCAATGCTAACTGGAGTTTCAGTAAGTACAAACTCTTCAGATAAGTTTTAAGAGTTCCTATAAATGGATGGTTGTATTTTGTTAGGGTCCTATCAGAGAAACACACAAAAGTGTATTTTTATTTTTATCTTTTTTTTTTTGCACTCCATCCCTCCCAAAACAAATGAATTTATTTATTTGTTTGTTTAGAGACAGAGTTTCTGTAGGCCTAGATTCTCTAAAGTTATTTTATTTAGGGTTCTTAAATACTTCAACCTCCCTTCTAGCCAACTCACCTAAGGTAGGGGAGAAAGAAGAGACAAGGGAGTTGTGGACCTGTTTAGAAGGAGTTCTTTGGGGGAGATTCCAAACTTAATTGTCAGGATACTAGCAGTACAGTCCAATAGTAAACACCAAACATGAATCAGTAGCAGCAGCCTGATCCAGCAGAAACCACAAGGCTCTGCCAAATTGGCATGAGTCAACAGAAGCAGCAAGAATCAGCTAGAATACCATGAGGTCTTTAGCATGTTTCTATGAAGTGAAGACCAGCGAAGACCATCGAAGAGGCAAGACCAGTGAAGTATTGTGGCAAAAATTATTGAAGCATTGCACAGAGTTGAAATGCCAGAGCATCCTTTCACTGTTTGTGGGGTTCCACTTATACTCTTTCCAATCATCATGTGCCCTCTCAAGGGTCTGCTCCAGCAACACATCACATGCCCTCTCATGTGTCTGCTTTAGGTTTAGCCCTGGCTAGTTTGCAACTCACTATGTAGACCAAGCTGGACTTGAACTCTCAGAGATCTTCCTGCTTCTTGTCTTTCAAGTGCTGGGACTATGTGCACCACCATGTCTGGTTTTGTGTGTGTGTGTGTGTGTGTGTGTGTAGGTAAATGAATACAGGTGCTGTGCAAGCCCTATACTCTGGAGTTGGAGTTACGGGCTATTGTGAGCTGCCTGAAGTGGGTGCTAGGAATCAAACTTGGGTTCCCTGTAAGAGCAGCTCATACCCTTAACCAGTGAGCCATCAGACCAACCATCATAGGAAATTTCTTATGGGGATTTAAATACAGGTACATTTTGGAGATGGTTAAACAGTCTCTGTAAGGCTTCTCTGCATCTTTTATGATGCTAAGGAATGAGCACAGGGCCTTACCCATACTATACAAGCATTCTCCCCCTGAGCTATATCCCACACTCAATCACTTTAAAAATCTTTTCAGATAATTTCCCACTGATTTGTCCAGACTGGTTTTAAACTCACTCTGAAGCCCTGGGAGACCTACAGCTTTTGAACCCCGTGCTTCAGCCTCCCACATGGTGGGGATTATCGGCCAAATGGCACCAGGCCCTAATAAAGTTAATGTTTTTATATCTACTGCTGGAGTTTTAAGTCCAAAGATTAGGAGCTGGGAAGGGAAGATGGACATTTAAGTGGAGCACAGTGGAATGCAAGAGCAAAAGCTCCTGAACAAAGTGAACCCAATCTCAGCTCTTATTGCTTCCAGTCTTCATGGGAGGGGACCGCAGAAGCAGCAGCCCCCTTGGTCAGCTGACCCAGGGGTCAGAGACTTGAAGGAGAATCAGGAAAACACAGAGTCCTTGTAGGCACGTCTGCTACTCTACGTCAGTGAGGTAAGCTAGCAGATCAACAAAGTGCGTGGGTGACAGAGCTCTTCCTTGGAGCTTGTAAATGTCAGATTCTGTATTGCTGCTATTTTCTTCCAATCTTTAACTCTCATGCAAAAATGTCTGTTGTGGCCCATCCTTATTCAAAACACATGTGAACGAAAATTTGAAAAATGCACTTCATACTAGCAAAGTAGCACTTTACAAAGCTACAAAAAGCTATGCACCAGCAAATTCTGGATATATACTTAGGAGAAATACATGTATTTATCAAAAGAAACACACTAAAATCCAAAAGTAATGGTTTTTTTTGTATCTTTTGATCAATATTTTTTTAAGAATCATCCATATTTTTGCATGAATTCAGCTTGTTCTTTGTCACTGATATCATTGTATAAATATAGCATAGTTTGCTTATCTTATTGTTGATATATATTTGAATTATTCCCATTTGGGCCTGGCTCAGTTAGGGTTTTACTGCTGTGAGCAGACACTATGACCAAGGCAACTTTAACTGATACTGGCTCACAGGCTGAGTTATAGTCCATTATTGTCAAGGCAGGAGCGTGGCAGCATCCAGCCAGGCATGGTGCAGGAGGAGCTGATACTTCTACATCTTCAGATGAAGGCCACTAGAAGACTGGCTTCCAGGCAGCTAGGACGAGGGCCTTAAAGTCCATGTCCACTGTGACACACCTACTCCAACTAGGCTACATCTATTCCAACAAGGCCACACCTGTACACAGTGTCACTCCCTGGGCCAACCATGTGTGTGTGCTCACGAGAGAGAAATCATGTATATTTTTATCATCTATCAAAAATGTATTTTTATTTACTTGTATGTGTGCTTGCATGGGCTTGTCTGTATGTGTATCATGTGTGTGCAGAGTCCAAAGAGACTAGAAGAGGGCATCAGATCTCCTGGAATTGGAATTACAGGCAGTTGTGACTGAGAGTTGGGAACCAAATCCTGGTTTGTTGGCTTGTTTGTTTCTGAGACAGGTGTCTCTGTGCAATACCCCTGGCTGTTCTTGTAGACCACAATGGCCTCCAACTCAAAGAGATCCACCTGTCTCTGCCTCCCGAGTTTTGAGATTAAAGGTGTATGCCACCACCACCAGGCTCAAATCCTGCTCTTAACTACTAAGCATCTTTCTGGCCTCCAAGCATCTGTCAAGTTTATTACATATTACTCCAAGGAGATTTATTATAGTTTAATATTTTTATTTAATAAAGCAGAAAACTCTGGAGCTGGAAGTGTTTTCCTAACCTGTAGCCGCTCATTTCTTCTCACATACTGCCTTCAACAATATAGAGCCTGGTGTTCTATCATTGGATAATAAGGCCTTGGGCAAGGAAGCTTCTCATAGGCCTGGGCACTTGTGATGTTGCCATACCTTCTTGGTGCACAGACCCACTGAGGAGCAATGAAACAGCCATGTAACTTCTATCTTGGCGTTCTGCTGCTACTCAAAGCCGTACTTTCTCCAGGAAGTCTTCCGGAACCATTAGTGGCCTTTTCCAGAAACATGTAGCATGCTCTAGTACAAGCAGCTCCGTATCATAGGTCTTCCCAGGTACCCAAGATGCTCAGAGTCTAGGAACATGAGGAGTGCTGGCAAGATCAGGAAACTAGTTCTTTCTGGGTGGTGGTCTCACAGTAAGCTGTGAGCGACTTGCAATGGGAGCAGCCTAGCACAGTAACTTACCTGCCCTACATATTCAGAAAATACATTAAAAGGAGTTGACAATTAGAAAATTGCCCCAGACAGTAAACTGTTAGTAATTATTCTGTGCTTAACAGAGCTCACCAAGAGATGGGTTTCAAGGGAAAAGTAGAAAGAGAGAAAAGGGATCCTGAAACTGAAAGTCAACACACCCCTAGGCAGTAAAATAAACACGACGGGGTTCAGAGGGGACTATGGTAAACTGATGTTCCAAAGAGGCAGAGGCCACTACCTCCAAGCCCTTGGTTCCTGTTTGGAATGTGAATGTGCGTATGTGTTGTTAGATCTGATATTTCAAAAGAAGACTGAAAATGAGAATCCTTTGTGAAGAAATAGGACGAAGGGCTAGAATATGGGAAGAAGACTTATTTATAAAAGCCTCGGGAGGCTGCATCTATGAAGGCTACTTTTGTCTGGCATGGTGGCCTTCAGGATACTTCGGACCCACTGTCTGCTGATTTGGAAAAGAACAGATATGAACACAAGACAGGGCTTATGAAAAGGTGGGAGTGGGGGTTGAGTAGGCCGGGATTAGAATGAAAAGTTCTCAATGTCCGTGCTGGAGGACGGAATTTTCTCAACAGCAGGGAGCGCACATATCGTCCAAAACATAGATAAAAGTTTGAGAAACCCTCCTGAAGACGGCAGGGAAGCGCTGGGCCCTCTGAAGTAACGCTATGAAAAAAGTAGCTCAGAAAGACTCATTTGTTCACAGCCTAAGGACAGAAGATCCGAGTGAGGTTCAGGGCCATAAGGACAAAGAAGGATCGGGACCTTGAGGGCTCTTAAAAGCAGCGATCACATTCTACCGGAAAAACAAGCAAGCTCTCAGAGGTCCAAGGCCTGCCTGTCTCCCCTAGTTAAGTTGGAAGGATCAGGAACTTGTGTGTCCTGGACTGCTCCTTCAGCACTTAAAGCCACTTGTCCTAGTCAGTGTATATAAGGGTCAAGATAGTCACACACCGAAAGGTGGGGCCTGTGGCAAAAATCCAAAACCCTAAGCGAGTGCTCTATGTAGCCGCCCACACCCTGTCGGGTGGGTCGAGACGCATCTCGCTGCTATGGCGACCGCCTCCTTGGAGATCAAGAGCAGAAGCTCCTGTCCCCGGGGGCGCCCGCGTACGCTCCCTCCCCGCCTTCCTACGCCGCGTGCCTTCTTTGTTCCTATGCTTGTCTGGAATAGGGGACGGGCGGGTAAGAAAGACCGAAACCCAGATTCAGTCGAGTAGGGAAGCTGACTGCTTAGCTCTTAGGTAAAACTGTCCCGGCTTGGAAGCCTCAAGGGGCAGGTCGCTCAGGTCAGCTTCCAGCAGCGGTTCCTACACAGCTCCCAGCCAGCCTCACCGCCAGAGCTCGTGCTGTTGGGGTGACGTCGACTCGTGGGGCTCAGCCTCCGCGCGCACGTGATATGGAATCTCGTCGTTAATTGGTGGGCCTCAAAGCCAGTGCATTGGTCCTAAGTGCCCTAGCTCCGCCCCTCCACGCCCCTCAAGCCAATGAAGGAGGAGAGGGCGTGGCGCGAGGCTGCTGCGGCGCGGGGCTCTTCCTCGCGCTCTCGAACCCGTTCTGCTGCTGCCGCCGCCGCCTCCGCGGTTGTTCCTGCCGGCCTGGCCGCCGGGCTCGCCTGCCAGGTGAGATGGGCCCTCCCAGCTCCGTCTAGTGCAGCCGGCTCCTGGGTCTGAGATTCTCCGCTGAGCTGGATCTGGAGGCTCTGCTTAAGCCTGGGGAACTCTGCAGAAGCGGGATGGGGTGGGGGATGTGGGGTCCTGGGTACAAGTAACGGTTAGCCGGCAGGGTACAAGTGACACCTGAGGGTGGGGGCGTAAATGTGGCGGACTTCCCGTTTCCACCTGGTCCTCATGGCTCTATGTGACCTTGGAAGAGTAGTCTCTTGAGTCTCCAGTACCCGGGCACGATCATGAGGAGGATGTTGATGTTGGGAGTGTCGGCTCCGGAGACTCCTGCGTCAGCCTGGCGAGCCCAGAGAGCGCAGGGCATTATCTCAGATGGACAGAGCCGCGGCCTTACTCTTGATGTGGGTACGTCTGAGGCCCGTTCCGCTGCTCCTGTCCCCTGACAAAACAGTAATAGTGGGGTGGGGAGTGCCACACCCACAGCGATGGCGGTAGGAAAGGCCAGAGAGCCAGAGCCTCCCAAGTGTCTGGCAGAAATGGTTTGGTTTAGGTTCTGGACCAGTGCTCCCGTTAGTGAAAAGGGCTCTGTTGGACAGCTTGAGTCTTTTGTCTTTAATCTTGGTAGTGGGATGCAGAGATAGGGCATTGCTCTGCATTAAGGAGCGCGCCGGGGTGGGGTGGGATGGAGGGGGTGGGGTGGGTGGGTGGTGGGTATGAGGGAGATCCGGGGCAGCTGTCACCCGTCTTCTGCTTCCTGGGTGAAAGAGTCAATCTAGAGGCCAGAGGAATCCAAGCTCCCTCCTTTGGCTGAGGTCAGAGGGAATGTGGGAAGTGGGTGCTTGGCAGAAGAGAACCACACATATTGGTAGACAGGAGTGGGTAACACCCTTTTCATGGGTCCACCTTTCCCTCCACTGTTTGTGAGAGTAAACACCCATACTGTCCTTGCATCGTTGGTTTTGGGGAAGGGGGCTTTGAAGATAGGTCAAGGCTGAGAAGATGGGAGATTGCTTCCACATATGACCAATGTGGCCCTCCCTAGCTGGGACTTCAGTGGGTGCTCTTTGAGCGTTAAGGGGAGGTTGGACAAATGCTTCCGGTGGGATGAAAGACTGAGCTGTGACTGGGTCCCTGGATGGGTGCAGGGGAGGTGGTAGGAAGAACTGAAGGTTGTTTTCTGCTCTGACATAGAAAAAGGCTTCTGTTAGGTTGAGAACGGTGGGTGAAGAATGATTTAATAAGAGAGGAGACGCTGAAAGGTTTGGGGATATGCTCCCAGCCACATAGCACAGTTCAAGCCGAAATTGGCTCTGTGATACCTTTGGGCTTAAAGGCTGCCTCTGGGAAAAGGTGGATAGTCTGAAGGGAGACTGTCACAATTCAGGAGTTCCACTTTGCCATAGATAGACCATCTGTGGCTCTTAGCTTGGAGCTTAAATGCTAGAACTGGGCAGCCCAGAGTTGAAGTTGCAGCCTAGACCAGCTAGGGGCAAGGCCTTATGGTGCCAGGGCCCTAGGTTTTTCCAAAACCACCCAGTTGTTTACCCATGTGCTAGGTCTTTAGAAAGGCAGCCTCAAAGCTTTCCCCTGCCCACATTTTTGTTACTCTTGTTTCCCTAAGAGCATCTGAAAGCCCAGGAAGCCTTCAATGCTCCCCATCAGCTGATGTGTGTGCACATGTGTGTGTATGCATGTATATGTGTTTACTTTCGAATTATTTAGAGATATTGTCTCAGATAGCTCAGATTGTTCTTACTGTCACTTTGTAGCCAAGGGTGACCTTGAACTCCTGATCCTCTTGCCTCTACTAACCAAATCTGCCTACTGCCATACCCAGTTTTCTCTCCTTCCACTCCTGATTTGTTGGCAGCCACCTAAGGACAGGGGGCATCATCTTCTTAGCCAGACGAAGGGCCTAAAGTAGAAAAGACTCCACAGTCTCCTCCTCCATAGTCTTCCCGGAGCCTGACTGCCTTGAAATGGAAGAAAGGAAAGAGAGACCTCCTTAATCTCTTAGCTAGTTTCTGAGAAGCTCAACTCCCTGAGGGCTTCTCCAAGAGTGACCGGAAGTGCTTTTCTCTGGTGCTTTTCTTTCAGTGAAATTTCCTTTGCTTGAAGAACCGAGCCCTCTGAGCTTTGTTTTTGTAGTGGTTAAGGGTTGAGGTAGGGGAATAGAGGATGTGAGTATCTTCACAGAGTTCTAGGCAAAGCTGCACCAAGCCCTGAGAACAGGCCACTGCTTTCTCTATTGGAGAGGTAAAATGGCCTATCCTCACAGGCAGCAAGGGTATAGTCTGAATTTGATTGGCTGCTGCCCCCCTAGTATGTGTGTGTGGGGGTCTGTGGGATTTAGGTGACAGTGGGGACCTGGCTAGCACAGGTGCAAGCTGGAGGCATGGCCAGGCTTGAAGTTGTGAGGTGGCCTAGCAGTTCCCTGTGGGCAGGACTACAGTGAGAGAGGCCCAGTGGCCTCTTTTCCTGCTTCTAATGAGGGATTCGTGTGGATGAGTATAGCTCCCATGGGGCAGCCACTGGCAGGCTGTCTGTTGAGAAAGGAGGTTTGGTTTTTCCAGGCTCTTGTGGGTCCCTGTAGTTACTTGCCTTACCATTCTTAGGATTACAGACAGTTCCTGGGTGATGACTCTCTTTCACATTCTGCCTCTGTAGGAAATGGAGGTCTTGCTTTCAGCCTGGGGTGAGCATGGGCAGGAACCAACTGACTGTCGTAACCCTCCAGAGGGAAAGTGGAAGGAAGCCTCAGTTGGTTGGAGGTTTTTTTTCCAGAGCAAGAATTGGCTAAGAGATGAGGGCAAAAAGTTCCTGAGAGTCACGGACCCCAAGCATGCCATATCTAGCCCAGTTGGGCTTGCCTCAGGATGTCATTCATTAATTCAATCAAACATGTCCACCGAATTCGTCTTCCTCTCCAGTGCTCTGATGGATGCTGGGGACATTTGGCAAAATATTCACTGCCCTCAATGACAGGAAAGATTAAAAGAAGTTATTACAGAGTGAGAGGGGACATGGCTTCCCTGGGGTGGGGTGGAACGTGAGCTGCTTTCCTGAAAAGATGCTGGGGCTGGAGCTGAGGTGTAGATGGGCCTCAGGGCCTGGAAAAAGGAAGATTGGGACTATTCCAGGTCAGACTGCTTTGTTAAAAGGGCTCATGGGAGTGAGCCTTTGCTCACCAGCCACGGGTCAGCCACATTTCTAAGAAGTGTCTGGAGATAGGGAAAAACCTGACAGACACTGGGCTGTGGCTGTCCCATGGCTACAGCAGTGTGGAGACCAGCCGCTCTGGTCACCGTAAGCAACCCTCGTCAGACATGAGTAGGGCAGAGCTTGCTGCTCTTCATTCCAGGGCCTGTGAGCTTCTGTGAAGGCATTGAAGGTGCATGTTCCAGTTCTGGCTGCTTCTACATCCCAGAGTCTGGAGTCTTGAATTCCATGCCTCTGTCCAGGCTCCTTTCTACTAGGGCTATCCTGGGCTATCCTGGGACCCAAGCTCTGAACCCCTAACCACAGTGGGGGATCTGGGTGGACTTGTCTGGCAACAGGCAATAGGGAAGAAAGAAAGTCCCAGGGGACCCTGGGCTCATGCTCTGGACAGGCCCAGCCACTGAACATTCTCTGAATTATGCAAGGCCACTCCCCATCACTCGTTTCTAAACACTTCAGTGTGCTTCTCTGATAAACATGGACATGCGTATATAGTACAATTCCATTATCTCACTGAATAAAATCAGTTTTCCAGACTGGCTTCAAACTCTCTCTGTAGCTGAGGAGGTCAGAAGGGCTTCAGTCCCCTGGTTTTAAGCTGGGAGCTGATTCTGAGTCCCTGGTAAGAGCAACAAGTGTTCTGAGCCATTGTTCCAACCCTCCTTAATATATTTGAATTAAATTAATTTGCACAGTGCTGTGGCATTGCCACATGGTAAGCAGGCACTTTCCTGTTGAGTTCTGTCTCTAGGCTTCCAAATGTTGGTCTCTCTGTCTCTTTCTTGCTTACAGGCATCTCACTCTATAGACCAGGCTGTCTGGAGACTCACAGAGACCCACATGCCTCTCTGCATTCCAAGTATTAAGATTATAGCCACACCACAACATTCGGCTTCCAAATGTCCACCCTCCCAGATTTATTTCATCTTAATATGTATGTGACTGTTGGGGGTATGTGCTCATAAGTATAGGAACCAGGAGAGGCCAGAAGAGGTTTTCAGATCCCCTGGGGTTGGGGTAACTTCCTGACAATGGCGAGTTGTCTGACATGGGTTCTAGGATTCAGACACCCATCTTCTGCACGAGCAGTGCATGTAACCACAGATCCACCCAGCCCTTCAAATGTCTTATTTTAATCGAGTGTTAGGAATCCCTCCCACCATTTCTTGTAGTTGATGAGGCGCAAGGGTCTGCTTTCTCGTGGGATGTATCTGCCTTCTCGGCGCCTTATGTGAGTATTACTCTAAAGCAGGTTGGTAGAACTGTACAGACCATGTCACTAGTCAGAGTTGTTTTGTTTCAGTGCAAAGGCGGTCACAAATGACACACAAACGAGTGGGAGGAATTGTAACCCAATGAGCCTTTATTTGCAAACAAACAATCAGGCTGTGGCCCAATTCCATATCTAGAGCACTCGCCCCACATCCCTTTCACTTAGAAACAGGTCAGTTGTCCTGTGGCACAGTCTGCTCACGGTTTTTTAGTTTGTCCCACAGTCGGATGCTTCTGGCTAGGTTGTATACAGAGGCTGTTAGGCCTCGTCTAAACATCTTCATCAGTCATCCTTTGTCAGAGATGCTGTGACTTCATGCAGGCTGTCTCACTTAGGGGACATGGCTGTGTTGTCCCACAGTGAGTGAGGGAGATAGTATCTCTCCATTGCAATCTGTGTCAGTCTCCCTCTGGGTCCTCAGATCATCTGTCAGTGCCACTCGGGCATCTCTCATGGGTCAGCAGCATCCCGAGAGTCCTTGCCTCTGGCGTTTGTTTCTTTAGGAGCACAGAATGACTTGGCATTTGATCCTTTGTTGTTAGCAGGAGGTTGCCTACAAAGATGGCAGCTCACATACAGGATATGGGCTGAGTGATTTCCCTTTAATGGCCTGATCCCATAGCAGACAGTTGAGGCATTACTGCCCTCAGTGGTACATTAAGTAGGCCTTTGTCTTGATTGCTTTCCTCCTTTTCTGGGATCTGTACGTGTGCTGGCTTTGTATATCCCATCTCTTCCGATGGGTGCCCTCGACATTTTTTGATGTTTAAATGGACTCTACCCTACCCACCAGAAGCTTCCTCATGGTTATTCTTTTGCTTTTGTTACACGTACGTATGCGTGTATATACACTTGCACATGCACTAGCCAGCATATGTATGATGAAAGGTGCAGGAGTTGTTTATCTCCTGCCGTGTGGGTCCCTCAGATTAAATTCAGGTCATCAGGCTTGGCAGCAAGTGCCTTACCTGCTGATCTAGCTCAGCTTCTTACAGTTACTTTTGCACTGAGGCAGCCCTTGGGTTGCTGAGCCAGAGGCTTCCATGACTCAAGTTAGGGTCTAAACAGCAGGCTTAGACAGAGGGCACCTCCTCCACAGGACTGTGTATGAGGCCTGACTGACTGCCAAAATATGAATATGACATCTTATGAGGTCGTCTCCTGTTTTTGCCCACTTGTAACCATACTGTTGACTGACCTGCATCTACTTGAACTGGATGTATGACCTGAATAATATAGTCCTTGGGCCTGCTCTTTGGGATCAGCAATACCAGAAATAGCCTCTAAAAATTGCCAGTAAAGAAAGCCTCCTTTCTTTCTAGGCTGTCTTTCCTGCCAGGTAGCTGGACATATGAGTCCTATGTTGGCACTGTGGCGCCTGAAGTTAGCTGGTCAGTAGGGTATCAGGCAGGGCTAGACTGAGAGGGTGTGTGTGTGTGTGTCAACTAGAAGGGTCAGACAGATGCCCCTGTGTCTTCTGAAAGCAATAAGGATTTTCCAAAGGGAGCGTCCCCAATTCCCACCAGTCATGGGCTGATGGGTCTTGACTCCTATTTCCGTATTCTGCATCCTTCAGGTTCCCACTGCTGTCTCTGGAGCATGGCAGGCTGCTGAGCTCGAGTGGCAGTGTCAAGTAGGAGCTGTGTGTCTTGCCCAGTGGCAGGGAGGGCGTCCATGGCTGCAGCCAACAGAGGTAAGTGCTGTAAGTCTAAGTTTGCATGAGCTCTTGGAGTGGCCCTTGGTGATGAAGTATTGTTGCATATTGGGCTTGTTTCAGCCCTGAATGTGATTATGTCTCAGTGTTCAGAATATGCCAGTGCTTGTGCGGGCTCCAGGATCACCCAAGCCCCAGCAGGGAGCCCTGCTTGCTCCTTGGTTCGCTAGTCTATGGAGGTATATACTTCTGTGTCCACATACGTCAGTCCCTCTGTTCCACTGGTCACAGTGTTAAAGGACATCAGACGCCTGGACCAGGACCAGGCTCTTGGCTAGCTTCCAGCCATGCAGTATGTTTCAGTCCCTGCCCTTTCTGGCCTTAGAACTCCCAACACATCACAGTGGTAGCTAATAACCCTCACAGATCCTCATCTACACTTGTAGAGGAGGAAACGGTGTGGGGTAGACTGGAATGCTTCACATTGATCTTGCAACCTCTTCTAGGTGGCCAAGTGTTTTTTGTTTTTTTTCTCAAAAGTGTGGTTTTTAACAGGCTCCATTGTAAGTAGATTCACTCGAGTTCATCCTTATCACTGTGCGGCAGGTTGGTTGGAGTTATCAGGAGTCACAGGCTGGGCCTGTCTCATGCACTAACAAACTAGGAAGGGAAGGCGTCTCTGGGGATGAGAGGTGGTTCAGCAGTCCTCTTGTGGAGGACCTAGGTTAAGTTTCCAGCACCCACAGCAGGCAGCCCAAAGCCACCTACCTGTAAACCCAGTTTCTTCAAGTTCCTTGCCTTGGTTGTTGCTGTACCTCTACCCCCACTCCTCCAGACGGGGTTTTACTGTATGGTGCCATCTGGACTTGAACTCACAGAGATTCACCTGCCTCTGCCTCCCAAGTGCTAGGATTAAAAGTGTGTGCCATCATGCCTAGCAGATCCAGAGCTTTCTTGCTTGACACATTGTACACATAAACTCAGACAGACAGACAGTACGCACACACATCCATACACACACACACATACACACACACACACACACACATACACACACACACACACACACACACACACACACACACACACACGTGTACTAATAAATAAACAAATAAATAAAATCTTAAAAACAAACAGATGGCCAGGCGGAGAACTTGGCCCTGTGGACAGTTCCACACTGGATGATGGCAGAGAAGACTACACAGGTAGTCTGTGGGTGGGTGGGGTGCAGCCTCAAGGTTAACGTCCACGGTTACTGGTCAGTGTATGCTGGGTGAATTCAAGAGCAGTCTGAGCATGGGGAGGAAACAAGGAGATGTGGTTTCCTGGTGGTGAGGGAGTCCAGCAGCCCCTGGAACCTTCTCCTCTCTTCCTAGGCAGTAAGCCCAGGGTCCGAAGTATCCGTTTTGCAGCAGGCCATGATGCAGAAGGCTCCCAGAGCCACGTCCACTTTGATGAAAAGCTGCATGACTCGGTGGTCATGGTTACTCAGGAAAGTGGCAACAGCTTTTTAGTCAAGGTATGTGAACTCCTCTGTCACCAGCCTCACTCCTTCTTCCTCTTTCTTGGCCTCCAGAAGTTGATCTAACTCTTCCCCAGCTGGGGTCACAGGCACATCCTTGCCTTTCCCTGAGCCTTGATTTCTTCATCTGTAAAATGGGAGGTAAGGAATTGAATAAGTGATTTAGACACATAGACAAAGGCCATAGAAGGCTGGTTGGAGGCTGTGGTGTCATGGCCTGGATTAGGCCTAGGCATGCTGTCCTGGCATTGTGGCCTTGGGTAGTTTGTCCCCCATTTATCTCTTCTCTCCTTTTGACTCGATATACTTTTTATGTTTATGTGTTTTGTTGAAGCATGCAAACCACAGTCACATATGGAGGTCAGAAGACAGCTTGCATGAGTCTGGTCTCTCCTCCACTTCGTGGGTTCCAGGGATCAAACTCTGGTCATCCACCTGGCTGCAGGGTCTTTACCTGCCGAGCCACCTCCTCAGCCAGCTCTTCAGACCTCACGTGGTACTTCACAGACCCAGCAGCATGGCTCCTTCAACCCCTGGGACGCTGTTAGGCTCCATACACACTTAGAAGGGACTAGGGATTGAGATCTTCAGATCGGTTAGTGAGACAGGGTCCCAGAGTTGAGCAGAAGTGCTCTGGAGTGAACAAGGGTCCCAGGTTTGTATTCTTTCCTGTTCAGCTCTAAAGTCTTCATTCTCTCTTCTGGAACTGATGGCTCCCAGGGAAATAAACAAAATCAAGACAAAAGCCAAAGGTAGTCACAGGCACATGGCCCAGAAGTGACCATGGTGATTATGTTAGTGTACTTTTTTCAAAACTTTGTTTCCAAAAGCTAGTATTGTTGGTAGTGGTGTTTTTTTTTTTTTTTTTTTTTTTTTTTTTTTTTGTTTGTTTGTTTGTTTGTTTGTTTTTTGTTTTTGTTTTTTTTCATTTGTTCGTTTGTTTTTGGAGAGAGGGTTTCTCTGTGTAACCCTAATTGCTCTGGAATGTGCTCTGTAGACCAGGCTAGCCTGGAACCTCAGAGAGATGCATCTGCCCCTGCCTCCTGAGTGCTGGGGTAAAAGGTGTGTGCTACCACACCCAGCTGACATGATGGTTTTTGCTTGCTTCTGTTTGTAAACTGTTTCCTGCCCACCAGGAGATAATTTTCAATGAGATTTCACCCCCATCTGGTATTTGGCATATGTCATGGCTGCTCTGTGTTCTGGTTGTTTCCATTCCTTTTATAAATTAGGGTGCTGATACGCATCACCCTCCACATCTCTGAGTATTTCCCCAGCAAGTGCCACAGCTGAGCCCTAGGTCACAGTCTGCAACTACAGCCAGAGAGGCCTTCAAATGTTCCTTTAAACTTATTATAGTATGTGTGAACTGTATAGTGTGTATGCCGTAGTGTGCATGTGGAGGTCAGGGAACAACTTTGTGGAATCAGTTCTCTCCTTCCCCCTTCACACTGGACTGACCTCATGTCCAAAGCCTGTGTGTGTGGCAAATGCCTTTATCCACTGCATCTTCCCAGCCCCTAGAAAGCATTTTTAAAAAACTTTTCCTTCCCATCCATCCGTCCATCCATCCATCTATCTGTCGAGACATGGTCTCTTTCTGTATGTCCCTGGCCATCCTGGAACTCCCTCTGTAGATCAGGCTGGCCTTGGACTTAGAGATCCACCTGCCTCTGCCTCCAGAGTCCTGGGATTAAAGGCATGAGCCACCACTGCCCAGCCTTTCTACATGTATTTATTTTGGTGTGCCATAGCCTATATATGGAGGTTGAGGACAACTTGAGAGAGTCAGGCCCCTCCCCTTTCTAGTATGTAGGTTCTGAGGACCAGACTCAGGTTGTCAGGTCAGTGGGAAGCAGAGTTCCTACTGTGGCAGCTCATTAGACCTGATAATTTTTTGAGAGCCATTAACATGGCTTAGCAGGCAAAGGTAAAACATGACTCCCTAAGCTTGGTCCCAGAACCTACTTGGTAGAAGGATAGAGCCATCTCCTGCAAATTATCTTCAGACCTCCACAACACTATAGCATGTGTTAAGGCTACCCTCTTACCAGTAAATAAAAAAGAAATCCAAATTTTAAAAAATGTGTTGTTTTGTTTTTTTGAGACAGGGTCTCATGTACTCTAAGCTGTCTTTGAACTGGCTGTGTAACCAAGGATGACCTTGGACTTCTGATCCTCTGCCCTCCCTCCAGAGTGCTGGGGTCACAGGTAGGCCCCACTAGGCCCGATTTGATTTGGTGATGGGTATCAAACCCAGGGCCACGCATGCTGGATAGGCTCTCTACCAAATGAGCTATATTCCCAGCTCTTTGTTTTGTGAGTATAGCAGGGCTGGCCCAAGACCCACTGGATAGCTCAGACTGTGCTTAAACCTCTAACAGTCCTACTGCCTTGGTCTCAGTGCTGGAAGTGTGTGAGAGCTAGCTACCCTGCCTGGCTCAGAATGCCTTCAGAAGGCCACTCTTCTCAGGAGCATTTCAGCCTATGACCCTTCACACCAAAACGTTTCCAAGGCCCCTGTCCCAGAGGGACGGCATTGGTTTGCCAGGCAGTGTGTCTGGACAACAGAAACTGCTTAGACCATGAGCAGAGGTCACCGATCACATGGCACACTGAGTGTGCAGGTAGGCACACATCCATTACCATGCGTTGGCAGACAGGACCACAGGGTTTAGTGGTTAACATTCAGCATTTTGGCTTGTTGTCGGCTTCCACAGCTGGTTTAGTGGGTTTTTGTTGTTGTTGTTTGGTTGGTTCTTGGGATTGAAACCAGTGATTCACACATGTTGAATACATACCCCTGATCCATTCCCCAAACCCTAGTGTCTAGTTCTCCAGTTCTGTTTTCTCTCCCATCCCATGCTATCAAGTAATGAGATCATCAGCGCTCCTTCCTGGGCTGCTTCATCTGGATAGGTGCTGTAGTGAAGTTTCCCCTCCCTGGCTGTGGCTGGTTTCTTACTGTGTATCACACAGGACAGGAGTGACCAGGAGGTCTAGGGAGTCTTTTCTCTAGTCCTTAGTGTGACCTCTTGCAGTCACTTCCGGACTTCCATATTCCTTTCTAGAAAACTGAAGCCTGTAGGACCTCTGAGACAGGTGCTGGGCATGAACCTTTGCACCAAAAAGTTCCCAAGGCCCCTGTTCCACAGGGACAGCATTGGTTGCCAGGCAGTAGTATATCTGGACAACAGAAACTGCTTGGGCCATGAGCCTTAAGGGGAAGGAATTGCTAAAAGGCCTGGAACAGCTGGAGAGTAGCAAGCATTGGGCTGGGCTCCCAGGGAAGCAGATGGTGGGGCCCACCAGGAGCCCAGGTGGCATACCCTGATGTCCTAAGAGAAGCCACAGTGAAGATGCCCCTCCCTTCTCTCCCTTGTTGCTGCAGGTTGGCTTCCTGAAGATCCTGCACAGATATGAGATTACCTTCACGCTGCCTCCAGTGCACAGACTGAGCAAGGATGTGCGGGAGGCCCCTGTCCACAGCTTGCACCTCAAGCTCCTCAGCGTCACACCCATCCCTGAAGGTAGGTCCCCTCCTGCCTCATTGCCTATGAGGGCCTGCTTTGAGTAGGAGTGAGAACGTGAGTTTCTTTGCCCCTTTCCTAGCTAGGATGATTACGCAGCTCAGCAAAAACTAGGGCATGGCCCCTCCTTGAGCTTCCAGTATGGGAGCCTGGTGGTTCCAGCTCCAGGTCTCCATTTTTGGACAGAGAAGTCCATTCCATTAACATATGCTACAGGCTTCCATACCTGTTGACTGTCTGGTGGTACCTTCAGGGGGGAGGTCCCAGACATGGGAGCCACTGAGGAACTGTCTCTGGGCCTCCAGCCTTCCCTCTCATCTTCCTGGATAGAAAGGCTTGAGCTGCAGGAACTTTGGGTGGCTAATGTCTAGAGTTCACTAAGTCTATGTAGGCACTGAGTTCCAGGCTGCTTCTCCAGCTGGCTTCTGGTGCTGACTACAGCCTGACAGAGACTAGGGTCAGTTTCAAGGGTAAGATGAGGAAGGAATACCAGCTTCAGTCTCATGTCCCCCCTACGGCTTCCTAACCATCTGTCCTTCCGTGGAAGTCCCTTCCTCTTGCCACAGCATTTATTCACAGCTCACTCTGACAGCCTCTCCTTGATCTCCATCACCTTCCTGCCATCTTGTTTGGCACTAGTGGGACCGTAGAAGGATGAATTGGACCCAGTCTTACACCTTTACAACCACACTGAGCTCTCAGGCCAGAGGCACATTGGCCTTATTTGAAAGGATGGGAAGAAGTCTCTTAAGTCCTGTTCCAGCTCTGTGGGGTGGGTCTCTGAAGGGACCATCTGGGCTTTCTTTCAGCAAGAGGGACGGGGTGGCGGACAGTGAGTGCAGTGGGAGGTACTTATTGTCTATCCATGCCTGTCCTCCAGCAGGTTACAGCATCAAGTGTGAGTACTCAGCACACAAAGAAGGTGTCCTCAAAGAGGAGATGCTCCTGGCGTGCGAGGGTGACATAGGCACCTGTGTGCGTGTGACGGTGCAGGCGCGGGTCATGGGTGAGTTGGTTAGGGCAGGTCTGGTTGGAGGAGGGACACATGAGACCGGCTTCAAGAGATTCTTAAAGCTGGCACGGTCTTTCCCTGAATCCTCAGCTAATGCCAGGGACAGAGGTCCCTGTGGAATCAGCCTTGTGTGGTGCCAGCACACTCTAACTTGTGGTGCCTACCTTGCAGACCGGCACCACGGTACACCCATGCTGCTGGATGGTGTCAAGTGTGTGGGCGCCGAGCTGGAGTATGACTCAGAACACAGCGACTGGCACGGCTTCGACTGAGGCCTGGGGCCGAGCCTGCCTGCCTGCCTGCCTGAGCCCCTGAGCCTTAAATTCCACCTGCTCCCCAACATGCTGCGTGATGGTGTGGTTTCCTCACCTCTCCCCTGGTGGGCATGGTGGGGCTAGACCTTGCTAATGCCTCCCACTTCTGCCTTCATTCCTGCCACAACCCTGCCTCTCCATAGTCTCCTCCCCCACTTCCTCCTCTCCGCGTGCCTGAGTCTCCTGAATGAAGAAGTGGGTTGAGCCCCCAGGAGGCTATCTGAGAGGAGGGACCTGGGGTGGGATTTACCTCTTCCACCCCAAGCCATAGGGGCTCTAGCTAGGGATTGGGAGAGGACCGGTGGCTGTCTCTGTGACTTTGATGCCCCATTGCTGCTGCTACTGTCGTCTCCCCTTCTCCACCTCTGCTGCCCTCATCTTCCTTTCCCGCCGCTGTTCATGTGGTGAGGAGGTACAGCTCCTACCCCTCAGGTCTGTGGTACTGGGTTTTTAAATGACTGGTTGGGATAGAGACCTCAATAAATAAAAACTCCAGTAGATTTCAGAGGTCAGCGGGGACTTTTTGTTCTCTTGGGTTGGAAGACTACCCTGTCCTCCAGAGATGGGCCAACTCGATCAGGAGGAAGGTACTGCACCACACTGTGGCACCTGCACCGCAAGGACATGGATGCCTTTAGGGTCTTGAGACTAGTTGCTTGAGCAGGTAGGCATCTGGGACACAAAGCATCTTCAGGAACTGTGGGACAGAGAGAGCAGCAGCTCCCTGCCACATCCTGTTGATCTGTGCAGCGGACAGCTGTCTTTCTAGTATTCATTCTCACTTAAGGGGGTCCCACTTATGGGGTCCCCACTTTGGTGGTTCTAGAAGGCTGTTCTTTTCTTGACCTCACACATATTTATATACATTTTCACCTTAGGGTAAGTTCTCAGGCAGGAAAAGCTGTCTTACACCACGGTTGGCATGAAATGTCTGACATTTCACACTTGGAGAAACTGACTGATCAGATTTCCTAATGTATACTATACTGATATGAGGCAGAGCCGGGACACCCCCCTACCCCTTGCCACAGTAAATTGTCCTTCTGTGGCTGGGCTGGGGGCAAATGGGTCATTTCTAGCTTTTCTGTGGGTCCTTTGAGCACGCCTGTCCATATCTCCAAACTGCTTTCACTGTAGCAATGCAGCCTCCTCGCTGTCAGCCACTGTGCTGCAATTACCAGTCACACATCCAGGAAGGCGCTATCACACCAGTCCCTCTAGCATGGGCCTGACACACCCCTCCCCCTCCCCCGCATGAGATTGCTCTCTTGGGCTTCCTATTGCTTGAAATCAACAGTTATTGAACTCTAACCTTTAGTCCCCAGTTCTGCACCTCCTGTGAGTCCTCAGCAGCTTCGCCTAACCTCAAATTCAGGCCAGTGTTTAATCCTCTGTTGCAGTCTTTATCCACCAAGCCAGGCTCACCCTCTAAGCAAACTTCTTAGAAGTCTCTTACACCTCACCTCTTGGGGTAAGGGGACTTCTAGTGTTCCAGTCAGCAGATCAAGGTACAGCCCTAAAGCGAGTCTCCGATGTGTCCTTACCACAAGAAAGGCACTGCTGTGAAAACCACCATGTCCACGTGTCCCCACCGAAGGGTGCGCTCCCTCAGTTGGAAAGAAAGTCGATGGCTGCCCGCACCGAGCGATTGGTGCTGACATCCACGGCAGTGACCTTAATCTCGGTATCTCCAAACTGCATGGCAGCACGGATCTCGCGGCGGTTGGGGGACGAGCCTGTGTTTTCTGGGCAGCCTTCAGGCTCAAGCTCCAGGCTGAGCGCACCACACTTGCGTACACCAGGGTCAGTGATGAAGCGCGCATCCTCTGCAGCGCAGCAGTACAGGTTGATGAGCACGCGCCGCTGGCCCGGGCGTGCAGGACAGTAGCTGCGCCTCACCTCCTCTCCGAGGGCTACCGACTGCTCTGCTGCTACGAAGCGCTCAAAGACATCGGTGCACCAACGGCGCCCATCACGGACCAGCAATTTCTCGGGTGGGTGGTGGCCAGGCACAAAGCGATTGAGCACGCCCACACCATAAGTGAGTGGGGAGCGGCGCACCCGCACCACACCGGGTGCCTGGCCGAAGAGCACAGCTCCCTTGAGGATGGTGAGGCTCACATCGTGCGGGACCACGACGCGCATGCCACGAGTGCCCAGGGCTTCCTGCACCGCATGCTGCAGCACCGCCGACTCCGCAAAGCCGCCCACCAGGAACAGCAACTTCACACCCTGCACCTCAGGCTTAGCCAGCAGCATCTCTGCAGGGCAAGGGCAGGTTTGGGATGGGGTTCAGGAAGAGAGGGAAGGAGACAGTCACCAAGGCCCACCATATCACGGTAAGTGACGCTTCTGCTACCCCGACTAGTTCTCTCTGGTTTGGTTTTTCAAGACAGGTTTTCTTTGTGTAACAGTCCTGGCTGTCTTGGAACTCGCTTTGTAGACCTGGCTGGCCTCAAACTCACAGAGATCCACCTGCCTCTGCCTAGAGAGCTGGTATAAAAGACGTGTGCCGCCACACCATATTCTTAAAGCATCTAAAAACCAGGTATTAAACCGAGAGCTCTTTGAAGGTTTCTGGCACTCATCAGTGGTCCTGACAGCCCCTAACACCCTTTGCTCCATCTTCATCCTGTGAAGGGTGAAGAATCGGGACTGTATTTACACTGTTCAGGACAGTGTTTACACTAACAGCTCATTTAACCACATTTACAAAAGGGGGAAATGGAGACACCAGTCTACCTTTAACATGGCAGAACTAGTCACCATATCTTGTTTGCTCCAGATCCCATAGATGATTCAGAGTTTCATCCCCGGGTAAGGATGTATGGTGGTTTCCAGGCATAAATGAGAGACCCCCCCCAACCTAAAATTGGTGATGAATGGGGCTCCATGCACTCACCAATGTGTTGGATGATTCCACTGACCGTGGGCTGAAACAGCTCATTCATAGCCTCACAGGACATCCGGAGCATCCCCTGCGAGGACCACTTCACAAAGTTCACACTGTGGGTGGGGAAGGAGGCACGGGTTTGCCCAGCTGTTTGCTGCAGCTTTTAGTCAGGGGTCCTTGTTCCCTACCCATGCCTCCTTGGGGTTGTGTTGGGAATGCCCAACGGGAAATGCAGATGTGACTGTTCACATGGTATGTAAAAGGTGGACACGTGCTCTTATCCTCAGCCCCATTCTTTTATCTGCTTGGCTCATGCGACTCATGATGGCAGAACAAAAACCCTTGCTTGAGAACAGAGGAGCCAAAACATTGAGTAATGGGGCTGGGACTGGGAGAAGAGAAAATTTGCAGCCTTTATCCTTTATGACCCCACTTTGGGCTGCCAATTCCCGCCTGCTGGTGGACTGCCCCTCTACCCAGCATTCACACCCCTCCACCTGTCTGTCGCAAGCTGGCTGGCTGGCATGGTGTATATGTGTGGAACTAACCAGGCCGCTCTCTAGGCCCTGGGGCCCACGACACGCCCTTGCAAGGGCGGCCCACATTAGCGAATGAACGCCGCCTGAACCTTCTTGACCCTGGGCCCACCTGCTCCTGCGCAGGGCGGTCTCCACATTGTGGCCTCGTTGCTTGCGGTAGAAGTCAATGAAGGAGAAGGGAAGTGAAATGTTGAGCGCCCCTGCACGGTGTGGGCCTGCGGTGCGTTTGCGGGCCTCGAAGGCAATGGTTAGATCCACCCAAGCTGCTGGCCGTTGCCTTTTGAATTTGGCGATGAAGTCCTCCCCGAATATGCGGCAGAGCAGCTGCTCAAAGGCCAGGTCCACCCCCACTGCGCCATAAGGGCCGCCTGCAGCAGGGAAGGGGATAGAGAGGGTGTCATTATCAGATAGGCCACCAGGGGACCCGTGCGAGCTGGGTGGCAAGGGTACTTGCTGGTCTACTTGCCAGAAGCCTTGTAGAGCTCCTTGAGGGTTCCATGAGGCTGCTCCAGCTGGTGTACCGTCAGGTCCACTGTGCCACCTCCGCAGTCCGCCACCATGTAGCGGTCTCCTGCACCGGTCAACACAGGCAAACAGTAAGTCCTGAGCCACAGAGTCAATTCACCTGGGCCCATAGGGGCTCACAAGACCGACCCCACAACCAGAGAGCCTGCATAGGACTAGGCTCATGTAACAGTTGTATATTGCTTGGTTTTCAAGTGGGACTCTTAACAGGGGAGCAGCTGTCTGCCTTTAGGACCCTTCCCCCTACCGGGCTGCCTTGTCTAGTCTCAGTAGGAGGAAGATGCACCTAGTCTTACTGCAACTGGGTATGCCAAGGCAGGTTGATATCTGTGGGAGGCCTCCCATTTTCGGAAGAGAAAGAGGAAGAGTGGATGAGGGGGAGGGGAGGGGAGACTCTGGGAGGAGAGGGGGAAATTCAGTGGGGATGTAAAGTAAGTAAATTAATTTAGAAAATGTAAGGGCCTGTCTCTTCAGCCTCACCCTGCCCCTCAGCCTCCAACCCTGCTCCGGGCTTCAAGCTCAGCTTTGGGGGACAGCGTGGAAAAGGGAGGGGACTGAAGGGTTTCAGGATGCAGAGTGTGGAAGGGGGATGACGAGGCTTTGATCATGGAACAAAATCTCCTGAAGGAATGAGTTAGGGGTGCAGCTGTGAGTAGGATGGAGGGAAGCTTCGTGAGTGTACCCTTGCTGCACCCCTCAAGTTCTCTGCACAGCCTGAGGGGTTCCTTCACGCCCTGCTATCTCACCTTCTTGCATCGATGCCCACAGTTCTCCCACACCGGACTCCACCAGGAATGTTCGGCTGTGGCGAGACCTACGAAGCTGCTCCCGGGCTGGGGTTGGGCACAGCAAGAAAATGAGGTTAGGACCTACCAGTCTCAACCCTTGTTTTTATCAAGGCTGTCCGGAGTGCTGTAACAAAAATGATCCCTAACCCCAGACACCAGAGTAGCCAGCCAGAAGCATTTCTGGACACAGGACTTTGCTGTGACCCAGAGAGAGCGTAGACCTTGGTACAGTCAGGCCCAAGAGACTGAAGAATCTGGTGGTGGATAATTCCCAGTGTCCCAGGGAAGTTCAGGACTTGGGGCCTCTCCCTGCCAGGGAGATCACATTTAGGAGGAAGACCAAAACTGACTACAGTTGTTCTCAGCCTCCGTGCCTGGGTCTGGCTGTAAGAGCTTTGGTGGCTGAGGGTCAGGGTTGGGCAGGGCTGATATGTGGGATAGCAGCTGATAGCTGTTCATAGAAAAGCCTCCTAGAAGGAGGAGGCTGGGGCCCAGCCCGGCCCTTGTTAGTGTCCACTGAGCACTGCCCCCAAGGTAGTTTGTGTCTCCCTGATTCTCAGACTCTGCTTCCCTGGTCAAAAGTGAGATTGTCCTCAACCTAAGGTCCTCGTGCTAAGGCTGTGGTTCCCCCCATACCCTTCCACTCTCCACAACTCTACCAGGCATATTCCTGCCTCTGATTGGGTTCCCTCAGGATGGTGATTCTCTCTTCTTCATCCTACATATAAATAACCCTCCAGTTTCCTTGACTCTCTAACCTCCAAGGGGACCTGCCATCAAACCCAGCACTAGGCAGCAACTCTGGGGCAGCTTACCGTGTCGGAAGCTGGAGTCAATGGACCGCCGTTCGCCCAGGCGCCCACCACCCGAAGCCCGGCTACTCAGGTCCATGAGCTGGTGCAGGCGAAGTTTTCGACAGTAGACAGAGGCAGCCTCAGGCTCCAGGGCAATGAGTAGTTTTTCTGCATCCTCTCGAGACACCAGGCCAGCCTGGGAATAGGTGGTGGCCAGCACCATAGACTGTCACATACGGTGGTGCTCTGGGGTCTGGCTGCTCCCACCTCTTCTCCCCTCATACAACCATCCATGCTAAACCTGTCAGGTCCCTTCACGCTGCACACAGCTGAAGCTGTCTCACAACCATGAGGTCAGGCCGGCCGGGGTCAGTGGGTCAAAGGGTTACAGAGCAGGAGACAAGAGATGGCATAGCTGTAGCAAGTTTCCCATCAGGTACAGAGCTGGCTAGCTGTGTGCTGCCTGTGGTGTTACTGAGGAAATTCTAGCACAGGGTGAATGGGTACAGTGGACTGGAGGGGACAGTGGGACAGTGCTGGGCTCACCCGGCTGGTGTCAGATATTGGTCATAGGTTGCCCCACTCCCAGGAGAACTTTGTTCCCAGAGAATCTGCTATCACAGGAAGGAAATAGTGAAATTCCAGGCACCGTGACAGGCTAGTGGGGTAGGGAGAAACACTCCAGATCTGTTATTTCCTGCAGCAGGACAAAGGCTCTCTCCGGAGAGTTTAGACTTTGTGGAATTCCATGCATTCTGAGCAGGTTAGGAAGAGGGAGACAGGTAGGAGTGGAGGCTTCCTGCCCAGGGCTACCCCTTTCTGAGCTGGTATCAGGGAGCTATGTGGGAGAAAGCAGGGCAGGTAAATGGGCAGCCTTGTTTGTTCTGTCTGGGGACCCCTGAACCCTGCAGAGAGGCTCTCTGCCTAAGGTCACTCCCTTCTAGGGACAAGCATAGCTACCCATAGTCCTGTCATCTGGCCAACAGTTATAGGCATATTGGTATCTCCAAAGAGGCCCAAGGTAGGCTTGAGATAACCTTTTGGATCTCCCAGGGGTTTGTTTCTCTAGGCCCCAGAGGCAGAGCTAAGCAACCCAGCTTGCTCTGTGAGGTCTTTCTCCATTGGAGAGTGTAGTGTCTGAACCCCCATTCTCTGGTAGAAAGACAGCACACCGTTGGCCCCATTGTGGACATCTCACCACAGTTGTCCATCTGTGGTTTCCTATGGAACAGAACTGAAGCTAGACTCCGTCCTTGCTCAGAACTCCCTGGTCCCGATTCCTCCGGTCCGGAATCGAGAGTCCCTCTTCAACAGACTATATGCACAGTACTCCCTATCTTGGGCTCTGCTTCTCAGAACTTGATAGGACACGATATTTGATGGCCTATACCTCTTGTCCAACTGCTCTTGTTTTTGCAGGCCCACCTCCCCCACTCTCCTGGGAACAACAGCTCTCCAAAATCCCAGCAAGGAAACGGCGAATATCTTCACACAATAATTGTGTGGTCCTCTGGGTTGAAGGGTAGATGAGGTATGGGCTACACCCAGGGCCATCTTGTGTGGGGGTGGGGCACAGTTCCACCAGCAAGTTCTCACCAGGTAGGCCGCCTCTCTCATGAACTGTTTAGCTGGCTGTTTCCAGATGGCAGGCACAGTCAGCACCCAGCGTACAGCATCCCTCTCAAGCACACACTCGCTCTGCTCTCTCAGCTCCTGCAATGGGGGTTGGGGGGGTGGACAGTAAGGTGACAGTAGGTCTGAAGCATTTTCAATAAGGACTAATTGAGCCACAGGGGTGGGGTGGGGAGGGTGTTCCCAACTTCGGGGAAAAAAAAATCTCTTGTAGGAGTGAGAAGTCTAACTTTGACCTGGCTGATCTAAGTTCAAGTTCAGGGAGACAGGACAGGAACCAGCCAGTGACAGCTCATCTTCTGGACACAGGGTGGCATGAGGGGAGAGGAAGGGAGTAGGGGGCTAGGGTGTCCCTACCCCAGTCAGTGGGTTGGGAAGAGCAACACACCTGAAGGGCGTGTTCCTTGAAGAAGCGGAGGGCATGGGCAAACACCTCCAGAGCTAGCATCTTCTTTCCATTCACCGCCTCTAGCTGGGTCTTCAAGGTAAGATCCTGGCGGAGACACAGGGCCATTCTGTAGGAGGCCATAGGTCCGCCTGTTTCCTGATGACTTCCTCCCTATCATCACCCCTGTGTGTCCCATCGTCTTCTGTCTCACATCAGCTCTGCTGGGAGCCACAGCCATTCTCTAGCTCTGCCTCGTACTCCCCTGACCCATCTTTATGAACCCACAATGGGAGTCTGGCCCTGTGTCCTGCGGATACCCCACCCTCTAGCACCTAATTAGGCCGTTCCTCTGGCCTTTTAGCTATGCCCTGCTCGCCACTAACACTGTCTGCCACCTTCTCGGCTCTGCCTCCCTTGTCTGGCCACATGGCTCACAGTAGCACTGTGGATCTTCATCTTAAACTTCTCAAAGTAGAGCCAGTCCCGAGCCTCCTCAGGGTCTAAGTCGTGGTAGTAGTCACGGGCAGTGTAGCCAAAACTATGGAAGATGCCTTCTGGGGTCAGCAGCAGGCAAGTGGGGGTCTTCTGGTGGGCCACGCCTGGGTCCCCTCCCTCCCATTTCCTGTGAAGACAAAGGCAGTCAGAGTCAACCTTCTCACAGTTGGGTGCTGGCCCTGGGACCGGTTGTGTGACCGAGAGCAAGTCCCTCCACCCATTTCTATCTGTAAAATGGAAATATTGGAAGTGGGAGTTGTGACTGTGACCCCAACACTCGGGAGGCTGAGGAGGGGTGACTGCCAGCCCAGACCACAGAGTGACACCATCTTTCCAAAGCTCCCCCTCACCACCAGAAATAATAATAGTACATATCTCTTAGGGCCTCATGAAAATCAAAAGGTGCCAATTTCCTAAGTGCTGCCCCTGGGATCCTAATTATCCTAGGGGCCCTGAGAGACCTCTGGGCAGGGTGCCCCATTTGACCTATCCTCTGTATTATGAGCAACAACAAGTTATTGTTCGGTAGCCTGTGTCTGGCCCCTGATGTGTTTTCCTGAGACCCAAGCAGAAGCCAACTCTAGAGCAGTCACTGTGTAGTCCTCAAGGTTGTTTTCCCAGGCCAAATTACTTCAAGATCTTCTACGATTCCTTCCTTTGTTTCCTCCCTCTCTCCCTCCCTTTCTCTCTTTCTCCCTTCCCTTCTACTACTTTTAGAGTGTAGGCTGAGCATTGGTGGCACCTATAACCCTGTCACTGAAAAGAGCGGGTAGGGAGTGGGAGTCTGTCTCTCCAGAGCTCCACAGCCGGCTAGTCTAGTCAGTAGGTGAGCTCTGCATTCAGTGAGAGGCCTGTGTGGATAAAACAGAGCAGAATGACAGCGGAAGATACCTCTTAGCCTCTGGCCTTAATATGCACATGCGTGTGCACAAACACACACTATACATATATACACACAATTAAAACATATACCCCTAAGGTAAAGCCCTGGGTTGGAAATACAGTCCAAGACCACTTGGGGAACATGTTTGTGGCCCTGGGTTTGATGTCCAGCCCTGCAAATAAAAATAAATTCATGAAGCCCAACATCCCTGTAGTGGGTAGGAGTACTCCAAATAATGCAGATCAGACACGAGGTCCATTCTTCAGCCTTTTGGCCAATGAGCAGCCCTAGAGCTGCAAAGAGCTCTGATAAGACCCTGTCCCATGGGTGACCTATACCAGCGTTTGAAGTCCCTCCTTCAGTGTCCTCACCTCATCATGTGGATGGCCTCAGGGTCGCTAGCAAAGCTGAAGGCATAGCCACTGGATGTGGTCCCAAAGTCGATGGCCACGACCACGGAGAAAGAAGCCTGCTGTGGAGCTCGGGCCTCTGGCTTCTGCAAATCCAAGACAAAGTCAGGCACCGGCTAACAGGAACGCTGCCCCTTTACTTCCTGTGGCCCAAAGCAGCTTTGTCCCAGTCCCTGGTCTTCCTTCCTGGTTTCCCACCTCCAGGCGAGACCTGGCTATGGCACCAGCTCCTACAGTCCAAGGCCTGTCAGGTAGCCACGGCAGTTTTGGATGAAATGACTGCCCTCTAGTTCACCTGACTTCTGCCCACACTCCCTCAGCCCACCTCCACCTCAGCCATTTTCAGAGCCTGCTACTACTAGCCTTGCTCTGGCTAGGAGCGGTTTGCTCTTCCGGGCCACTTTTTAATATATGATGTGCATCTTTTGACCTCCTGATTTTGTAACACAAACTGGGAGAGAGGAGGGGCCCCATCCCTGTACTTCTCCCAAGCTAGGCCTGGGCTCCCTGAACAAAAGGGACTCCAAGCTGCATGACCAGGACAAAGCCGTATCGGGGAGGTAACCCAGAAAAGCTGTGTAGAGGCTATGTCTTAGAAACTTCAATTGTGCAGTTTCTAAACATTTAAAACACTACACTTCTCCCTAAGGTTTAGAGTCTGTTAGGCCTCTGGTTGGCAAAAGCAGTGCTCTGAGGACCTAGAAAAGTCACATGCTTGCCTAAGGTCAGCCGCGGTGGCTCCCATGAGTCTTCCTGCTACACAGAGCAGTGGAAGTGAGTTACCTGAAGCTTTTATTTTCAATAGAATTATTGTGCCTACAGCCCGAGGCCATGGGGGGACCACGATCTCTAGACCAACCAAGTAGTTCCTGATAGAGGTCCCGTGATAACCCAGGTATGTCTGTGAAGGTGCCTGGGCACAGTTGCAGTGTGTCTGCCGACCAGAAGAACAGGGGCAGGGAAGCTCCTCTCCTCATTACTTTTCTCCAGTCTCGTCCCTGCCACAGCTCTGCCAGGCCCTGCCCTCCTCCATGACACCCAGACCATCTACCACCCAAATTTCCCATCAGGGCTTACTGGAGACTGTGAAGGTGTGAGGGGAGCGATACCGCAGCTTTCCTGGGTCCTTGGGGAGCCGGGAGGGGTGGGCACCGGGGACCTATCTGGGCTCGAGCCTGTAGGAGAGAGAGGTCACGTCATCCCAGAACAGACTGGGAAGCAGGAGCCCAAGTCAGGATTAAGGGTTCTTCTATCTGTTCTCACTGAGTCTGGCTGAGGTTACAGCTAAGAAAGGAAGACTGGGAGGGGTAGGAAGGCCATGCATGATACAGGATTAGGGTCTAAGTGTCTGCCTGGATCAGCCAGAAGCAACCATCTCCCTGGATGCTGACTTATATATTACCCGGGCATAGCTTCCCAATTCCCCTTAAGCACAAAGAAAGAACAGAAGGAGGCAAGGAAGCATTTTGTAGAGAAAGTCAGAATCTAGAGATGAGCAGGCAGGAACAGTGGCCAGATGGGCTCCTGTGACAGAGCTGGAGGGGACTCCAGGTGCTGTGACGTGGGAAATTTGTCCCAGAGGCAAGTTGTTCCTCTCTGCTATTAAGTTGGGTCACATTGTTCTAATCAGGACTTGAGGGAGTTTCCCTATACCCCCAAGGCACAGACAGGACTAGAAGGGGAAGGCAGTGGCTACCCCAGCCCAGCTCTGTGTCTGGGGATGTCCACAGCACCAGGAATTTAGATCACCTGTTCCAGCACACATACACACACTCACATTAGCATTGGAGGCAGAAGGGTTCCTGAGAGTGTCCTAAAGGGCCAGGCCTGGGCTAGACTCTAGGGGCTAGGAAGCAGAGTATTCTCCAGGAGGGTCTTGGGCCTGGTTTGAGTTAGACACTTGTGGGACTGGAAGGCCAGCCTAGCTGGACACCCAAAAGTGCCCATCAAATCACTAGTCACCATCACACTAAGGTTTGCTAAGGATCATGGGAGGGGGTGGCAGTGAGACCCTGGCGCCAATGGATGCGGCTAGGTAGTCTGGCAATAGAAGTAGGGCGGGGTCTGGTATGAAGACCTGTGTCAGTGGGTCTGATTGGCTGTACTCTGGGCCAGGGATGGCTGTGCTCCCTCAGCCCAGTCAAGTGATCCTTGACAGTGGTCCTGTGATAGCCCAGGTCTATACGAGGTGCCCAAGCACAGTTGCAGTTCCTCTGGGTCAGGAAAACTACAGTTCAAGATCCTCTCCCTTGGGCGTCCAGTACAGACCAGGCCCTGCTGTCAGCTCTAATGCAAGAGGCAGCTGTGGGGCTTGAGCCTGGGAAGGGAGGCAGGAAGGAAGGGCCCGGCCCACCAGGTCTTTGTGAATGGACTTCCTGAGGAGTGTCCCCTCCTGCCTGCTGGCCTCCCACCCTGCAGGGAGCACAAAGCCTGCACTCGGATGAGGGCAGACGTGCAGTGTTCAGAGCACACAGGCTCACCTGCAGACCACTCGAATCACACAGGTGATATGCACAGGGATCCCCTGCCCACTCACAAAGGGCCCCACGCACACATTTGCACAAAGCATATGCAAGGCCTTTTCTCATACAGACAAGAGGATGCACATGCACTAACACACAGGGGTCTCTGAACAGAAACGTTGTGTATATAGATCACCCCTGCACACATGTGCACACACATGCACACACGCACACACAGAATGGAATGTATAGAATGGCTCTCTGGAATCTCTGTTGAGAGAGGCAACTGGGGGCAGTAGCTACTAGTCTCCATTCAGAGGCAAGTGGGGGAGGTGGGCAGGGTTGAGCAGAAGAGGTCTTACTGATATACAGCCCTTGCAGGCCCATTTCTGGGACAGTCAACATCCTTGCAGTTTCTGTAGCTGTGAACAAGAACAAACAAGCAAAATGAGGCTTACTTCTTTGCTCTTTCATGGGATGCTATTTCTGCTATTTCTTTACTCTGTTCCAGAGTCATTTGATACTAATCCCCAACATGCCATTGCTGTTTTACTCAGAAACTCTTGAGTGTGTCTCTGTTGGAGATAAAGGTGTCATCACATTCTGAAAACCACCATTATAATTCTGCTATCATGTCTAACCAAATTCCTTTATATCATGTGTGTATGTTACAAACACACACGCTCATACATACATGTATTTTCCCCATTTACCAAAGATGGAAGGAAACTTGAATGGCAATGAAATAAATATGCTTGCTTCTCTTTTACACAAAACATTAAATCTTGGCCAGGCATGGTGACACATGCCTCTACTCTCAGCACTTGGGAGGTGACACAGGAGGATCAGGAATTCGAGGTTCACTTTGGCTACATATCAAGTTGAAAGGTAACCTAGGATCCATGACACCTGTCTCAATAAAACCAATAAATAAATAAGTATCGGCTGAATATTTGATATCGTGGGATGTAAGGCACCTCCAACATTTTCCAGAGTCGACTGATGTTTTGATTTTACAATGGTAAAGCTAAGTACCGTGCTTCACATAAGTACACAGTACAAAATGACAGAACTATTTTTAAATCCACCTCAGAAACTGCAAGAAATTCTATTCTAATCTCAAGTCAAAATTCATTCATCTATTTTTTTAATGAAATTCAAATCAGCAACCCAAACAGTGGTCTTTAAAATCAGACATCATCATGGCTGGAGAGATGGTCTAGTGGTTAGAAACTGCCCTCCCAGAGGAGCTGGGGTCAGTTCCACAACCATCTGTAATTCCAGTTCCAGGGGAATCTCATGCTCTTTTCTGGCATCTGGGGGCACCAGGCATGAAAGTGGAGCAGAGACATACACAGGCAGGCAAAACATCCATACATAAAAGAAGTAAAAGTCATAAAAACCAAACATCCTTTAAAAAACAAAAGCGACAATAAAAACCCTCCAAATTTCTTCTAACTTAATATAATCCAGTGATATTTATACTGAGGCATGTTGGTGGAAGAATGTTAGAGTCTTTGTTTTCTGTAATTAAACCAGCATGTTCCTATAAGGAGCCATGTAAGAGTTACATAATTTTGTATGTACCATAAAAACACTGTAACTCCTGCCGCAGAACAGCCTCAAATCTGAAGTACTTCTGTCAGCTTACACTGGAAGGTGGACGGGAATTCACGGTGCAGAGGGAGCAGTGTCTTCAGAACCAAGGCTGCTATGGGCCAGCGCTGCCAGAGGCAATCAGATTTATTGACATCTTGATTTTGAAGTAAATTTTGGTCATGGAACATTCGGCAAACTTACTGTTGCCACATTTTCATTTTTATCTGTTTAGCCAGGTATCCTCAGAATGGGGTCGTTAGCTACGGCTTAGGAAACCATGGTCTGTGCCTGTTCTGGTCACTCAGGAGATCATGATCAGACAAGCATCAGTAAGTAAGCCTCAGGTTCAGCAGCACCAGCATCGCTGTCCTAGCCAGGGGCTCAAGGTAATGTAGACTCCAATGCTGACCTGCTATCTCTCCCTCTCCCTTCCTTTCTCTCTCTTCTTTCTTTTCTCTCTGTGTGTGTGTGTGTGTGTGTGTGTGTGTGTGTGTGTGTGTTTCTGAGACAGGATTTTTCTGTATAGCTCTGGCTGTTTTGGAACTTGCTTTGTAAACCAGACTGGCCTCAAACTCAGAGATCTCTCTGCCTCTGCTTCCTGAGTTAGTTCCTGGGATTAAAGGCATGGGCCACCACTGCCAACCAGAACCTATGTTTTAATTCCTAGGATAATTCAGATTCTCCTTATCATTTAATTCATGCTCCAGTGTTCTCCATGCTCGGTGGCCTGCAAAACATGGGCTACTGCTCTCACCGATGAGCCCGGCTTCTCCTCTAGAGGTGGAGGCTGCTCTCTGTAGCCTGATCAGGAAGTTTTGCTAACAGAACACAAGCAGACACAGAGCCCGGCAGCGGCACACCCATGCACACAAGGATACTCCCTTGCTCACTCACCATCTGAACACACCCAGCCCATCACTGAAAGACAGCCAGATTCTCGTAGACTTGTCTATCCAGGGTACATCTGTGTGGTCAGCACCATGGAGATTTCTAGATTCTCAGAGAGACACGGCTGCACTGGGGTCAGAATTAGGGAAGGATGAGGGCTGGCTGTCGCTACGGGATGATGCCTAGAAAGGGCAAAGCTAACAAGAGGGGACCCATAAGAGTCCTGGGAGTCAGGACAGAGTCCAGCTCAGGGTAAGAGGGGTACACTAGAGGGAAATACCACAAACTCTCCAGAGCTGACACTGTATGTTAATTGTACATTCACTTACAAAGTAGTGTTAGCTAGAAAGCAGCCATGTTAGGAATCTTTATACTGAAGAGATTGGCAAAAACTACAAGTCAGGCTTTTCTCTTTCTTCAAGAACTGGCTGCATTTGCTGGCCTGTCACTGCATCAAAGCCCACAGCAGCACATATTGAGCACTTGTCATATAGGTGCTGAGAGCCACCCGGATGGATGGATGGATGGATGGATGGATGAATGGATGGATGGGTGGATGGATGAATGGATAGATGGATGGATGATGGATGGATGGATGGATGGATGGATGGATGGGTGGATGGATGGATGGATGATGGATGGATGGATGAATGGATGGATGGATGGATGATGGATGGATGGATGAATGGATGGATGGATGAATGGATGGATGATGGGTGGATGGATGGATGATGGATGGATGATGGATGGATGGATGGATGGATGATGGATGGATGGATGGATGGGTGGATGGATGGATGGATGATGGATGGATGGATGAATGGATGGATGGATGGATGATGGATGGATGGATGAATGGATGGATGGATGGATGGGTGGATGGATGGATGGATGGATGGATGGATGGATTTTTCTGAGCCAAGCTCATTGGATGGTGGAAAATAACCTTGAACTTTCAAGAAAAAAAGATTGAATTGTTAATCCAAGGCTTAATTCCTGTCACAAGTAGATGCCTACACCTCCCAGCATGGCACCTGACATGAGTGGATCACCTCTCTGTATCTCACTGTAATGGGTGATACTGGGCTTGTGAGGACCACATTCAGGTATGACAAGTGGTGGGAGAGGCAGGGAGCTGGGCGTGTGTGAACAGCACTCTCTGCTTCTCTATGTGGATCAGTACTGGGTCTCACTGGGAATTTTAATGTACCTACCCTGAGTTCTTTTTGACAGAGGTGGGAACTGAAATTATGGTGGAGTTTCCACAGATCCCTAAGAGGTGGTGGTAAAGGGCCTAGATGTGCAAGGACGCACATGTGCCCCAACCATGTGTCTTCAAGACCTTCCCACCGTCCCATGCACATATACCCAAAAAACATTTGAAGAGAATGCTGACTAAAGGGCTCTGGACAACTTAGCTCCCAACAGCAAGGTCAGTGTACAGAGGTAGACCACCAATCCCGGGGACTTTCTAACTTCACGGTAGCAGCATCTCAGTTTGAGAGTCACTGAGTCGGATAGTTTGGTTTACAGAAAGCCGCCCCAATTTCCCAGTGGAGAATCCACGCCAAATCCTGACCCAGCCATTTAGCCCTGCCTATGGCCAGCTCTTAACTCTTGGCCTCATGACTCCTACTCTTCAGATTCACCCTGACCTAAATACCTGACTGCTATCTAACAGACATGGCCTAGGAATGGGTGTGGCCAAATGGGAACTCCGAGACTTCTCCAGGTCTCACATTAGCCTAGAATGCTTTTGCCTGACGGACACAGTTCTCCAGGGGTGTCTTCTTGCATGGGGTGATTAGGCTGTGTACCTGTGATCTCCAGAACTCTGCAGGTGTGTAGCACTGCTGGGCTTCCTGTTTCTACATGATCCCCGTGGGAACAAAGAACCACTCAGATCTTAGCAGGTCCCTCTTCTCAGCGACCCTGCCTCCCTTGCTAGCACCCTGCCAGCCCTTTAACAGGACTGTCAGCAGGCTACAGTCAACTGGGGCCACAGGATCAGATCAGAACTGGCAGCTTTGCTTTCCACACATGCAACGCCCCTCTGCGTACTCATCATGGGAATCACTAGTTTACAATCTCTGTCCCACTGAACCCTAATGCCCTCTTATCCATGAGCAGCACATTTATCAACAAAATATTTCACTTTCCACGGCTCCATCTGTTCGTGGCAATCTGAATAAGGGTTCCTTCCTTCTCTGCTCCACCGACAGACTTACTCTACATATAACTCCTCTAACCTTATAGAAGCTCAGACCCCACCCAAGTTGGATCCCCACCCAAGCCTCTTTGAGAGAAACCTGAGGTCTCAGGAGAATTGACATCCTGATCAGATGCTCTCCCATGTCCTTGGATCTCAGTGGCTGGGAGCTCCAGACGCACTTCTTGACAAAAATACATTCAAACCCCAGTCTCACTTCTGGCCTAGGCAGCAAGTCCCCACAACTGCTTAAGTGAGCAGGCCCCAGTCCACAGCGACTCGCCTGCCAGCCCCACCCCACCCCCCCTGAACGCGGCTGTTCCAGACCAAAACTCCAGTGGGGCTCCATAGCCCCAGGTAGGAGCCTGCGCTCAGTTGCCTCCCCCTGCCTGGGCCAGGGGGCCCGCCTCCTCCAGGAGCTTGCAGATCTCTCACCCAGTCCATGGGCTCTCCGGGGAGCCCAGAGGTCCTTCCCCAGCTCACCTCCGTCCCTCGGACAGTTCTGCCGGGTCTTGCTGCCTGGGTGCTAACTCAGAGTCCCCGCAGCAGAGCCTACTGTGGCCCTAGACGTGAGCCCGGCCAGTCTATCCACCCTCCCCCAGGCCGGATGGCCTCACTCGCCGCCCAGATGTGCGAGCCTGGGCGGGGCCTGTCTGCGCGGGGCTCAGCCGAGGGGGCCCAGCCCGAGCCCCTCCCAATTCCCTCGCAACACAGCAGCACCGCCGGCCAGCGGTGCCTCCCCTGCTCAGAGTGGGTGGGATGGGAGAAGGCAGAGGGGGAGGAGCAGGGTGGGTGGAGAATTCCAGACCCTCAAAGACCTGCTGTTTGTCTTTCCCTAGCTGCCCACCCTGGGGCTGGGCCTTGGCATCTGCTGTCCAGAGTCTAGTCCCCCACAGAGGGTGACCCTGTTCCAGGTCTTTGCAGTCTCCTCCTCAACACTTTTCCTAGCGGGTGTCTCCAATGACTGAACTTAGGGTGGAGGCAGAAGTTAGGTTTCCAGGCTGGGACCTCAGGCCTGGCTGGAGACCACCCATTCTGCCTCAGCAGTGAGAAGTCCTCAACCTTTCAAATGAGGCTCAAGGCCTTCTTGGATCAACCCCAGGGCCTCCTGGTAATGCCAGGACCTGATTTCCACATCAGGAGGCTTGTAGGGGAAGCCCTGGTTATCAGGTGTTTGCTCAGCTCTGTCTTGTAGTCCCTGGACCTGTCAACTCCTCTGGTCCTTTGCGCCCCACAAAGGCTTGAGCTGCTTCCAGACCCTTACCTGCTCCCCTAGACCCAGCAGTGGACAAGGGGGGGGACTGCATTTGTTCTCTGCCTACCCACCCCTTTACCAGGCCATTTTTCCTCTGCTTAGCTTCTTTCACTGTGCCCAGAGGAAATGTCCCCTTCCCTAGGGCTTGCTGCCCATACTGTCATATCTGCTGTGCCAGGGGACTTTCTGACAGAGGTCAGGGCTGAAGGGGTGTGTCTGTCCCAGCCAGGTGTCCAGCCAGCAGTTTTCCCTGTCTGCCTGAGGTCAATGCCCCTCTGCAGTATGGCTGTGTGACACTGTATCTTGTGTGACGAGGCTTTTAAAAAAAAATCAATCAATTAATTACTTTATTCACTTTACATCACAGTTGCAGACCCTAAAGCCCCTCCCCCATCCCCTTCACCTCTGAGAAGGGGGAGCCCCCACCCCACCCCCGGGTGTGCCAGTTCTTCAGTGACCAGACTTTGTGCAGAGGCTTCCAGGGGCTTAGACCTCCTTCAGGATCAGACTCTCCCACACGCTTGCTTCTTGTTTTTTTTTCATTTTGTTTTCCCCCGGGCCACAACCGCAGGTCCCCAGCTCAGGTGATGACCTGAGGACACTCCATTCATGAAGCTCCACCTCTGTGGTGGGTCCTGCTTCTCTTCAGTCACCACCCCATCTTTGCTCAGCTACCCTAACCTTAACCATAACCATAACCGTAACTGTCTACACAGCAAATGATTCACAAGAATCCTTGATCCATGTTAGAAGTCTGGTTCAGTTACCATGGGAAGTTTGGTCCTAATGGGTGTAGATGAAGGGCCTGCTTGAGTGCCTGCCTGCCCTTCACCTAGATGGGCCCTCCTTTCTCCCTCCTGCTCTTCTCTAGTGCCACCATAGGCCTGCCCACTGTCCTCAGAGGTTTCTGGCTCCTCTGGTCACCTCCGAGTGTGCCCTCTGCTTTTTCAGGCCCTTTCTAGTCTTTCTTTGGGTGCTTCCCTGAGCTCATGGCCTTCCTTTCCAGCGGATGCCTTCTCTTCTAGTCCCACCCTTCTGGTTTCTAATGTGTATCTGGTGAATTTTCAAACACAGAAATCCTGCCCATCACCCACGATCCAGGTTTCTTCACTGCTCTGACAAACCCACAGGAGATCCCATTGTTCAAAGCACGTGCTACCCTTGCTCAGTGTTTCTACCCGCCTTTCCCAGGCCCAGCCTCCAACACCTCTGTGCTCTTCCCAGACCCGAGCTTCTGAACATTCGAGCCACCTGGGCTGGCACTGATTCTGACCTCCTTACCATCATCCCTCTCTTCTTCAGGCCTTTGGAAGAAACTAGGCCCTTGTATTTTGCTTCAGATGTGGTGTCTGCTTAGAATGCTCCCAGCCCCAGGTACCACCACATGGGTTTCTAAGAGGAACCTGTGAGTTTGGAATGCAGAGCAGAGCTCTTTGCTCCTGGCACCCATGACATGGCAGAGAAGCAGGCAGCTTTAGGGTGGAAGGTAACATTGATATTTAAGACATGCTTTCTGCTATCTAAGCCCATTGATGCTAAGGACCAATAGAGAGAACTTTACAGTTGTGCTCCAACCTGTTATTGAAGCCTGGCTTCTAGTTCCATTCCAAATACTGGAAAATGCATGAAAATGTACACACACATACACATACACACACAGGTATGCATGTATACAGGGAAGGAAGAAGATGGGAAAGGGAGGAGAAGGGAAGGAAAGGGAAAGGAAGGGAAGAGAAGGGAAGGGAGGGGAGGGGAAGAGAAGGGAGTGGAGGAGAGAGGAAGGGAAGGGAAGGGAAGGGAGGGGAAGGGAGGGGAGGGGAGAGGAAGGGAAGGGAAGGAAAGAGAAGGGAGGGGAAGGGAAGGGAAAGGAAGGGGAGAGAAGGGGAGGGGGAGGGCAGGGCAGGGCTATTTCACTCATGAAGCCTGTCCTCTGGGCTTGATAATGTGCTGTACCTAGCTAGAGACCTTACTTGGTGTTCCTTCAGTTCACTAAACACCCAGAGAAACAGCAACTGAGAAAAAGGGGGACAGGCTGGTGTAGACCCTTCAGGATGGGTTAGTGGCTGTGCACAGTGTTGTTGCCCCGTTCAAAAGCCAGGCTGTCCAACTGGTGGTCATTCCTCCTGCTGTCTGATCCTGGGCACTGGCAGTGAGCAATTCCTCAACAGAGACTCAGCCTTCTTGTTCCTCTCTACCAGATTCCTGAGATGTGAGCTTCCTTCCAGGAATTACTCTGCCTCCTGGGCCGCCCAGATGGACTTCCTCTCTGTGGCCTGTGGTCTCAGGGCTTAGAGACCCAGCTCCTCCCACTGCATAGGAGTCTGGTGTTCAGGGCCTCCTCGGTGACTCCTTTATAAACAGAAAAACAGGGTTCCATTTCCCTGCTGTTCACTGTCCCAGATGGCAGCCAGCTCATTAGGACAGGCCTCACTTCCAGAATCTTTACCGGGTCTCCCACTTGCAGTCTGTCCTATCAGGGCTCCCAGGCAGACAGCAGAAGCCTGGAGGAGGGTTGTTTTGTTTTGTTGTAAAGATTTATTTACTTTATGTACGTGAGTACACTGTAGCTGTCTTCAGACACACCAGAAGAGGGCATTGGATCCCATTACAGGGTTGTGACCCACCATGTGGTTGCTGGGAAGAGAAGTCAGTGCTCTTAATCACTGAGCCATCCCTCCAGCCCCGTGGAGGAGGGGCTTTGGAACCCTGAAGATGACTAAGAGTGGACCCTATGGAGAAAAAGATGGTGCCTCAGGTGGAGGAAGCTGTGCACATAGGGCACGGAGGCAGCTGGAAGAGGAATCAGCATACTCGGAGCCCAAGTAATCCCACCAGTGTGGAAACTACCATGCAGTATGGCCTCTTGTCCAGGACTCCAAACCCCACTTGTTCTGCATTGATGTCTTTGCTCTAGAGTTCTTGTCTTCCTTCCTTCCTTCCTTCCTTCCTTCCTTCCTCCCTTCTTTTCTTCCTGTTTATTTATATGTGTGTTTTATACCCCTAGGAAAAGAAGCCCAGGAGTTTTTCCTCTTGTGTGTTTCATTTTGCTTCTTCGTGCTCCATGACACCATGAAGGCTATCGGTACGAAGAAACCAGATGGGGCGGGAGCAGACCATTCTGTGAGCTGCATCTCAATACTTGTGAAATACTAGCTCTTGGGAAGCAGGAGGGCGCTAAGTTTCAGGCCAGACTGGGCTACACAGTCATACTGTCTCAAAGGGGAAAGACTGAAGGGGCAAGAGACTGTATCTCTCAGCCTCCTTGCTGGTAGTTGTGACCTGGTGAGCAGCGCCGAAGAGTGAACACCCTCCATTGGAATGACTGAATTCATGGCAGGAGGGATGGGGCTTGGCTTTCTACTTTGGATCACGAGTTTTGCAGGTATTGATAGCAGAGCAGAAAATGAACTCTGGGGTCACTTTCCCTAAGCCAGCTTCAGGCTAAGTGTTTCCAGATTTAAAAACAACTTTTACATTTATTTATTTATTTGGCTTGTTCCAAGCAGAAGGGACCAGGAAACGAGCAGGAGTGGTTGTTCTAATCCCCAGTAAAACAGACTTCAAACCAAAACAGAAGAGATGTAAAGGAGCACTTCGTACTCCGCAAAGGAAAAGAATCCACCAGCAAAGGCTCCTAAATATCTGTGCCTCAAACACAGCTTCAACCAATTTCATAAAACAAGTACTACTAAATCTGAAGCCACCAGTTAAACCAGACCAGTGATAGTCTGTGACTTCAGTACCTCAAGCTCACCAGTATGATATCAAAATAAAAATCAAAGAGAATCATTAGAGTTAAATGGCATGAATCAAAAGGACCAAACAGACATCTGCAGAGCACTACCTCTACTTAAGTACTTAAAGAATGCACATTCTCCCCACAAGCCTGTAAAAGTTTCTCCCAAACTGACCACGTATTAGGGCATAAGGGAAGTCTCAGAACATACATGAAGATCGCTAACTCAGAGATCCGTCGAGGTGGCTTCTGGTGCCAAGTCTGGTGATTTGAGTTCTGGCCCCAGAATCACATAGTAAAAGAGGACTAACTCCTGCAAGTTGTCCTCTGACCTCTACATATAATGGAGTGTTCCCACAACCCCCTCAATAGATAAAGACATGTGAAGAAAGATTCTGTGGCCAAAAATGTCTCTTAGATTCTATGAGTCTGGAACTTTCTTTGGACATCGCAGCCAGAGTTAAGGATACACTTTGAGGTCCTACTGTGCACTCAGCCTGTTTGTTTAACCTGACTTAAAGAAATCAATGTAACTACTCACCTTACTTGTGAAGGATTTTTCAGGCAATCAACCTTTACAACCTAAGCTAATGCATAGCTTCAATCTTAAATTACAAGCTCTTTCATGCTCCTGAACAGAGCAATGAGTGTGTATCTTTTACTGAAAACAGCAAATACAGAGGTTGTTGTAAATGAATATCCACCATAAATGTTGAAATGCAACATTTATGGATATTGGGTGAGAGACAATGTTTATAATACTGTTTGTTATCTGGTCACTTGGGGTCAGTTGGAGTCAGAGACATAATTACTTGTGAAATTCTTTAAAAAAATTTTTTTTGTAAACTATCCCTCATTCCTTCCCCATGTGATAATTTCTGTGCTGTTCAATAAAGGAGAATAAAAGCCATTGTCAAGGATAGACACAGTCACACAAGTGGCAGGCACAGAGTCACAAGTCAGTTTTCAGACAGGTAGAGTCAGATTCATACAATAGTCAGAGGGCAAAAGACACAGAGCATTAAGTAGAGAATTAAAATCTGGATTCACTCTTGGTTTAATGACTCCCAGAGGAAGTGCTTTTATTTCTTTCTTTAACAAGACACTGAAACATCATTGGTAACTTGGAGTTAATCACAAATGTGTTTAATCTTAGCAAGAGTTCTTCTCCCTCGTCAGAATGGCAGCCATGATAAATACAAATGACAGCAGATGCTGGCATGGATGTGGGACAAGGAGACCCCTCATACACTGTTGGTGGGAGTAAAATCTAGTACAGCCAGTCTGGAAGTTCTCAAAAAACTAGAACCAGATCTGTCACATGACCCAGATGCTCCATTCCTAGGCATATACCCAGAGAATTTTGTATTTACTATGGAGATGTGCACACATCTGTATTCATTGCTACTCTGTTCACAATAGCTAGACCTGCTTTGTAGACCAGGCTGGCCTCAAACTCTGCTTCCCAAGTACTGGGATTAAAGGTATGTGTCACCACCCCAGCCTTTATTTTTAATTTTGCTAGAACTTAGGGTGGAATTCAGGGCCTTGTGATTACTAGGCAAGTTCTCTACCACTGAGCTAAATTCCCAACCCCCATTGTGTGTATATTTTTAGCCTAAGAAAGTTGGCCATGTAACAGGTTTTGTTTTTCTTCTTTCTTTCTTTTCTTTATTTACAATTTTTTTCCATTTCTGTGCTTACCTTTAGCAAGCTATTTGGGGGGGGGGGTAGTTGAGAAAGAATCTGGCCTGACTGACCTAAAATTTGCAAGGATCTTCTTCTTCTTCTTCTTCTTCTTCTTCTTCTTCTTCTTCTTCTTCTTCTTCTTCTTCTTCTTCTTCTTCTCCTCCTCCTCCTCCTCCTCCTCCTCCTCCTCCTTCTTCTTCTTCTTTTCTTCCTCCTCCGTCTTCTTCTTCTTCTTTTGCAATGACCTTCTTGTCTCTGTCTCTTAAGTACCTATGTTACCACGATGAGCTTGCTTATTGATTGATTGTTAGATTGATTGACAGGAATGAACTTAGAGCTTTGTGCATGGTAAACATGAACTCTAAAACCAAGACACACTAATATTGTGTGTGTGTGTGTGTGTGTGTGTGTGTGTGTGTGTGTCTGTATGAGTGTGTGTTCAAATTTTCTTTCCCCTGGTGTGATAGAACATTCTAGGGGAGGTGGAGAGATGGTTCAGTGATTAAGAACACACATTGCTTTTCCAGAGGGCCTGAAGCCAGTTCAGGACTGAAGCCTTATTGGATGCCTCTTGACCACCTGTAACTCCAGCTCCAGGGGAAAACTAACTCCTTTGGTCTCTGACGTTATCTACACTCATATATACAGACACATAATAGTATTTTTTAAAAACTTCACTGTAACCCAAAACAACTTAGGGAAGAAAGAGTTTATTTCATCTCTTAGGACAGGATTCCAAAGGATCTCGAAGCAGAAAACACGGAGGAGGATGCTTGCTGACTCATTGGCTCATGCTCAGCTAAGTTCTCCTTCCTTCCTTCCTTCCTTCCTTGCTTGCTTGCTTCCTTCCTTCCTTTCTTCCTTCCTTCCTTCCCTCCCTCTCTCCCTCCCTTTCTTCCTTTCTTCCTTCCTTCTTTCCTTCCTTCCTTCTTTCCTTCCCTCCCTCCCTTCCTCCCTCCCTTCCTTCCTTCCTCCCTTTTCTCATTTTATTGAAAATAGCTTCTTTTCTCATACAGTATATCCCTATCACAGTTTCCCCTCCCTCTGCTCTTCCCAGATCTTTCCCTACTCCCCTCCCATCCATAGCCACCCCCTTTCTGTCTCTCATTAGAAAAGAACAGATTCCTAGGAGATGACAAAATAAATTATAATAAGCTAAACAAAAACTATCACACCAAGGCAGGACCATGCAACCCAACAGAAGGAAAAGAGCCCAAGAGAAAAGACAAGAATTAGAGACCCATTTATTCACATACTCAGGAGTCCCATATAAATGCTAAACAGAAAGCTAGAATATATACAAAGGACTTGGTGCAGACCCTAGACCCTGTGCTTGTGCCTCAGTCTCCATATAATCCTTGCCCAGCTGACTCAGAGGCCTTGTTCTCTGAGTGTCCTCCATCCCCTCTGGATCTTGCTCCTTTTCTGCAGGCTTCTCTGAGCTCTGAGGGAAGAGATTTGATGGAGACGTCCCATTTAGAGCTGAGTGTTCCAAGGAGTCTCTCCAAGTAATGTCTGGCTGTGAGTCTCTGCATCTGTTTCCTTCTACTGCAGGAGGAAGCTTCTCTAATGGTGGCTGAATAAGGCACAGATCTATAAATGTAGCAGAATATTATTAGAAGTCATTTTATTAATACCTCTGTGTATACATACATATACATATGTACACACACACACACACACACACACACACCAGTAGTGTTTGGTTTTACCCTAGATCTTTGGGTTATCTTCTAGTCTCCGGTTCTTGGTCATCCAAGCAGTGTTGGATATGGGTTCCATCTTGTGGAGTGGGTCAACCAGTCAAATCAGACAGTAGTTGTCACTCCCACAAGTTCTGTGTTACTGTTGCCCTAGCATATGTTGTAGGCAGGACAGATTGTTTTGTGGCTGGGTTGGTGTATATGTTTTTCTTTTGTTAGCCTATAGAGTACCTTTTCACACCAAAGACATGAGAAAGTAGGGGTAAAGGCTTCATATAGATCCTAGTTAGACTTCTCATGTTCAGTGAGTTGTGTGGCTGTTGTCCTTGGCAAAGGGGCCTTGCTGTCAGTTTCCGTAGAGCAATGTATCGTCTTAGTAATAGCCTGGATTGTTTAGAGATTGCCATGGGATCCTCTTGGCCAACAACTCAACTGAACATATCATAGTCCTGGCCCTAGACGCTTTGATGATAAAAGATGAGTTGGGACTCTGTATCCCCCATTATTATGAGACCTCATTAGGATTGCCTTCATATATTTTAGGAAGTTTCCACTGCACTAGGTTTCCACATCATCCCTCAGATGCTCCTTAGTTCTAGCTATCTCTTCCCGGATTCCCTTCTTCAACCCCATTTCCCCTTTCCTCCACACCTGATCCTCCCATTCTAGTCCTACTTGCCTCCAGTCCACCCATAAAATCTATTCTATTTCTAATCTATGTAATACTTTCAAATCAAATTTAAGAATTTAAAAAAGATCAGCCACCATCAAGTAGGCTTCATCCCAGAGATAAAGGGATGGTTCAATATATAAAAATCAATAAACGTAATCCATCATGTAAACAAACTGAAATTTAAAAAAAACCCACATGATCATTTCATTAGAAGCCTCTGATAAAATCAAATATTCATTTATGATAAAATTACTGGAAAGATTAACAACACAAGGGATATATCTCAACATACTAAAGGCAGCTTACAGCAAGCTCATAGCCAACATCAAATTAAATGGTGAAATCCTCAAAGAAATTCCACAGAAATCAGGAACAAGACAAGGCTGTCCACTCTCTCGGTGTCTAATACAGTACTGGAAGCCTTAGCTAGAGCAATAAGACAACTGAATGTGATCAAGGGGGTATGAATTGGAAAGGAAGAGTCAATGTATCTTTATTTGCAGGTGGTATAACAGTATATAAAAGTGACCCCAAATTTCACTATGAAACGCCTATAGCTGATGAACCCTTTCAGCAAAGCGTCTGAATACAAAATTAACTTTAAAAAAATCAGTAGGACTGGAGAGATGGCTCAGTAGTTAAGAGCACTGACTGCTCTGCTCTGCCAGAGGTCTTGAGTTCAATTCCCAGCATCCACATGGTGGTTCATAACCATCTGTAATGGCATCCGAGGCCCTTCTCTAGTGTGTCTAAAGATAGCTACAGTGTACTCATATACATGGAATAAATAAATAATTCTTTTTAAAAAATCAGCAACTCCTTTATATAGGGAACAGTTCTAAAGCTAAGGTCCTGTACCCCAGGTTCTTGATCTGTCAGTACAGAAAGCCTTGGGTCAATTGTTGGATGAAAATGACAGGCAGGACTTCCAGGTCTCTGGAGGGAGGCAGGGAGAGGCAAAGAAGAAGAAAGAAGTTCTCCATGCTTTGGAGAGAGAAGAACCAAAAGTGAGATCTTGGCCACACAGGAAGCTCCTATAGACAGGTGGTCAGGGAAGTTTAGCAACTGAAGTTTAGGGAAGGTGGGAGAGATGGAGATAAGAAATTGGTAAGGGCATGATTTTCCAGGTGGGAGATAGTTGTTGGGATTCTGTAAACCCCATCCCTCAATTACCTGGCAGTAGCCAGGTATGCTCCGCCCCAGTGACCTGACACTATAAAAGGGGCTGCTTGCCCCCTCCTCTCTTTCTTTCCTTTCATTGGTGCCCCGTGTGAGGACATTAGATTTCCTCATGACCAGATATCTCCTTTTTTTTTTTTTTTTTTTCCGTGACTTTTAACAACTTTGGATTGGTTCCAAGACTCAAGAAAATGCAGGTTCGAATCCCGATACTCACTAGTCCCAGACCTGGTAAGCTCCCTCCCCGCACTGGTCAGAGTAAACATCCAAGTGGTCCCAGGGTAGTGTTCCTGAGCTTCCCCTGAAGACAGATGCTTTTACTGACCCTCATTCTAGGACTTTTGCCCTTGGGACCTCCCTCCTCCTTTTACTAGAGTCAGGTCGAGCCTGAATCTCATTTTGGAGCACCGCCTCCGATTTAGCCCCATTGCTGACTCTCACCCATGGGCCGCCTCTGTGGAATACAGCCTCCGAGTTTAGCACCCCCGTGGCAGCTGTCCCTAACCTCACCCATGAGCTTGTCTTCACGGCCTTTGTCCCTATTTCCTGGGATGCTTTGGTTTAATTTACAGTAAACAAAAACCAATAAACTGCACTCCCTTGCTAGCTATCTGTTACCCTGTTTGCTGTGTGAAGAGCGGGTCTGGCCCCGCCCCTAGCCTCCACTTGGGACTCTGTTTGCTAGACCTAGCCGTTCCCATCCCACGTGTGCTTTCTCCGTCCCCATCTCTGTCCCAGACTCTTTCTTCTGTCTGCTGGGAGTCGATGGGTAGGCATCTGGTCTGGGACACCACGCCTGCAGGAGTCTCAGGCAGGCTGAGTGCCCCAGGCTCTAACCAATCCCGGGGGTGGGGGGGTGGGGGGGTGGGAGGTGGCAGTGAGGATGGTGGCAATTGGGTTTCTGCAGAGACCCTGGCCCTGCTGTCAGCCCCTAGGGAAACCATGAAAGCAGGCCTCCTAGTAAGCAGCAGCCTAGCAGATCACACACATGGTCCCCCCCTCCCCCCATGGCAGCAGCACAGGTAGTGGCGTGCCCCCTGGCCGGAACCACTAGCCTTGCCCTGCTGTCACAGAACCAAACCCCCTCCCTGTATGTGAGTGCCTCCAGTGCCCCAACTGCACTCAAACATGTTTTGTTTCCCTTTATTATTTTCGATCTTATTTAACTGCAGCGTAACAACCAAAGGAAACAGATTTCTATTTTCCAACAAATAGTTCAGATAAAGGCTCCTACAGTTATGACTGGTTACTTTTTTATGTAAACTCAGGTTCCATTAATGCTTCATGTTTCCTCTTGCTAAACTTCCTTTTCCACTACATGTAATTCTTGCTCTTTCTGCTCCATAAAGACTCATCTTAAAAATGTTTATGTTGTTAACTCATGTTGTTATCTCTTATAAGCTACAATCAGATCTACCTCCAATGGACCAAATAAGACTCCACCCAGATGAGTACATCTGCCTAAAGCTCACTACCTATTCTAAAAGGTGGGATTCCTCTAGATTTCAAATGTGGGTTTCAAATGTACATCTAAGAATTTTTCTTTCTTTTCATGACTATAGCTCCCGCCAAGTGGGCCACTGAAATAGATAAACCACGTGCCACACAATTTCACTTTTCCTGATACTAGATCATGGCTAAGGCTCCTGCACAAACATCGGGAAATTGGTAGAGATTATCACTCCAGTTGGCAAAGAAAATCCCCGATTTCCCAAACAAGGCCTGGCCAGCCTTTTCGGGCAAAGAGGGTTACTTCTCTATAGCCACAGTTTTAAGACAGACATTGACCATTGAGAAGGTCCCGTCGGGAGTGCCCTTTACTTTATCTCTTCCCCCAGGGCTCTAGCAGCCGGTTCACTCAGCTGAAGACCAGGCCTGGTGTGGGCACTCTCTGCCAGATCAGGATCTGGCAAAGCCACCAGGAGTCCGAGTGACGACTTGAGACCCCTGCGCATAGGCGAAACTTTCTACCAAGTTTTATCCACTGGGACGCTGGTTTGAGATGGCTCGGTAGCCCCTCCTTGTTTCTTCTTCCCAGTGGGCAACTCAATGTCTCAAAACGTGTCACCAGGATCCCCACTGGGATGTCTCCTGGAATTTTTCAAATCTCTAACACTAACACCTCAGCTAAAGACATCTAAATTGATACACCTGTACAATAATGTTTGGACTCAGTATCCACTAGATAATGGCCACAAAATGGGACCCTAGACTCGTTAATTTTACGAGACCTTAACTCGTACTGCCAACAATCTGGTAAATGGACAGAGGTTCCTATGTACAGACATTAATCTACCTCCGCTCTAACCCTTCTCTGTGTTCTTCTTGTAACCCCCACCCAACTCCTTTTAGCAATAAGGCAAACAGCAGATGTCACCACAGCTCTTGATCCAGCCAATGAGCCATCCTCTCTCCACCTCAGCTTCTACTCATGCTACTCTAAGCTTTTCAAAACCCTCCCCTCCACGGCCAGACTCACATGTGGGTGTGGACATGCCACCCGGCTTCGAGCACCGCCACCAATGCCCCTTCCTTTCCTCTCTCATCATCATCTGTGCTGCAATCTTATAGTCTGATGTTCCATGCTTTATATATGATTCTCACTAATTTACTCCCTGAGGAAAGCCGGCGAGTTTGGGAGCAGAAAAAAAATGCATGCAGACGAGATCCAACAACAGATAGACACTAACTTAGACCCTTGAAACCCAAAAGGCAAAGCAACTTCCAATAACCTATTTCTTTTCCCTGAGCTACCCCGACATAAGAGACTAGCTTAAAAGCTAGAGAGGGGACCCCTAACTCCACAGGCAGAAGTCTTGGTGCTGGCCTTTGAACTGTACCATGAGAAAGGTAAAAAGGCTCACAAACAAATACCATCTGCTGGCAAAGGCTTCCGGACCAGCCCCAGCCACTGCTGCACCACCGGGCCCCTGTTACAGATGTGGTCAATTGGACAAAGGCTTGCTCCAGCCCTCACAAGCCAAGAGGCCATGTCCTAAGTATGATCCAGAGGTACATTGGGCCATCAATTGCCCTGTGTCACGCAGGACAGAGGGACATCACACCCAAATAACTCCAGCCTTCTAGACTTGACTATGGAAAACTGAAGAGGCCCAGGATCCCTTGACCTGACCACTGCCATCACAAACAGGGAGCCACAGGTAACTCATGGTATGTGGGCAGCCCATCTCTTTCCTCTTGGACACTGAGGCCACTTACTCGGTCCTGATGGAGTTTTGGGGACCCATTTCTTTTCCATTTTCCTATTGTCAGGTAGGAGGACAACCTTACCTTCCTCACCAGACCCCACCACTTACATTTTTAGGGGTGTACCTCTCAGTCATTCCTTTTTGGTAGTGCCAACATGTCCTGTCCCCTTATTGGGAAGAGATCTTCTAGCTAAGTTGGGAGCCTCTATTTCCTTTGCTCCCCCATTTGCCTGAACCCAAGCTCGCCAGCTCCTTCTTCTAGCCTGTCAACTTAGTAACACAAACATGTTTCCTTTACTAGCGTCTCAGGTAGACCCCCCGAGTCTGTTGCTAAACATCATTCTTCTGTTGTCTTCCAATTACTAGACCCTACCAGGACCCTTTTAAGGTGATTCTGGAGACGCCTACAGCTCTTTTTCCACATACAAGATCCATGAGATCCCAGGTGGGAGACAGAATTTGTTGGTAAGCTCTGCTGTAAAAACCAACCATGGTCCCCAGTAAGTACTATCAACATTCAAAAAAATATGACTCAATTGACATCACCCAACCTGGCCATTTTAAAGACTGCTGGCTATGCCTTCCCCCTAGAACAGTCACGTTTGCCACTTAGGGCCTCCCCAGTGATGTTGCCTAATAACCCTATCTCACCCTATATCAGATGCCCTGACTCTGACGTTGCCATGACCCCACACCTTTCCTTTATCCTTCTTCATGGCATGGCAAACTGTTTTAAGACATCCGGGACACACTCTGTAGTAATTTGCTCCAAACCTTATCAATCTTCTATTAATCAGTTCCTGCTACAGGATTACCAGCCACTGTCCATAGAGGAGCCTGATGTGAACATTTGCCAAGTGGACCCCGATGGTGAAAGCCAGCTGCACCCCCTACTATGCCCCAAGCCAGCAGGATGTAGCCAATGAGACTTTCGCTGCCCCTATTCCCTTTTCACCATCGGTCTCCCCCTCCCCTTTTTACGATAAGAAGGGGGGGGGGAACAGCAGCATTAAGACCGCTCCTAAAACTTTTTCTTTCCTTCTTCCAAATGTACTTAATCTCTACCTATAATGTATACATATGTGTGTTCCAGCATCTTGTCAAGTCCAGGCGCTCATTACATCTAGAACAGCTCCAGAGAAGCAACCTACAGATGCTTCAGCCTTCTCTCTCAGACACAGACGCTTCTACTGGACCTGTTCCTTCTGACCTATCCTCAGATAGTTCCACAGACCCTGGACAACAAGGAAACAGCCAACTCTAAGACTGGACAAACATCCCTACCCCTACTTTTCTGGACACTCTAGAAACATCGCCCCAAACAAGCGTGAAGCAGTCAAGAGATCACAACGACCCTATTCCTGGTCCACCATCGCCTCTAATTGAGCATGGGGGTATGAGCGACTGCAGGCTGTCCTGAGAGACAGCAGTTCAAGATGGAGTAAACTTTCTGGTAACACGAATAATGGACTTATGTCTTTCTTTCAAACCCTTAGGCCTTTGCCCGGTTCAGAGTAGCTGTTAGTGGTGCAGGCACCACAAATGGAGGCCCACGTCGCCTCCCGCATCTTACCATTCCCCTCGCCTCTCCTTCTGTAATAGAATGGCTTGATTTTATTTGATAAAACTATTTGTTCTTTTTCAGTACTGGGGACTAACCTGAGAGCCTTGCTTATTCTATGCAAATATTCTGCCACTGAACTGTGTGGCCACTACCTTTTATTTACATCTTTTTATTTTGAGTCAGGTTCTCTGTAGGTTGGGGTGCTGAATTTGCTGTGTTTCCCAGGCTGTAACTTGCTGTATGTGATTGAAGTTCCTCTAATTCCCTTGCGGTGTTCCATGTTCCATGGGCCACTCCTTAGTTTTTCCAACAGAATATTGGTAAATCATTACAGTAAATTGCCTTCTAGAATTTCCCGTTCATATCTAAATAAGGAGAAAAATTAGCAATATTTATTTGTTTGCTTTAAATTTCTTTTTATCTCTCAATCTGAAAAACAAAGAAATTGGTTCACTAATATTTCATACTTTCCATTATATACCTATATCTGCTGCTTATTTTATGTTTTATTTATTTTATGTGAGCATGATAGGGCAGTGAGCCTTCGCACACATGGGGAGGTCAGAGGACAACTTTCAGTAGGTTCTTTCCTCTACCATGTGGGGTCCCGGGAATTGAACTCACATCATCAAGTTTGGTGAAAAATGCCTTTACCCACAGAAACATTCAACTACCCTTACTCCCCCTGCCCTGGTTAAGGCAGGATCTTGTGTATTAAAAGCTGGACTTGAACTTTATATGCAATTGAGCATGAACTTGACTCTCTAACCCTTCTGCTTCCACATCTTGGACATATGCCCCCATGCCCAGTTTTATGTGGTACTGGGTACTGAACCTAAAGTTTCATGCATGCTGAATGACAGGTACTCTACCAACTGAACTACATTCCTAGTCTTTATATTTTTATATTCCACTATTATATTCACTTAATTGAAGTTTTATTTCTATATCAAGTAGATTGTATTCTCATCTTCAGTCTTTTGATAACTTATTTATTAAATCATGTCTGTTGCACACATGTTGGAACACCCATTTGTTGTTTTTTAAAATTTTAAATTATTATTTAAAGATTTTATTTATGTTATTTTTAACTATGTATAGGTTTATATGTCTGTATGTGGATATGTGTCTGAGTGTGGATGCCTGAGGAGACCAGAGGCATCAGATTTCCCTGGAGCTACAGTCACAGGGAACTGTGAACTCCCCTGACATTGGTGCTGGGAATCAAACTCAGATTCTGTCCAAGAGCAACACATGACCTTCAACACTGAGCAGAGTCTCCAGCCCCTCACTTTCATTTATTGCTTTTATTACTTTCTTTATTTTGTTTATTTGAATCCTGCTAACTTCTGAGTGCTGGGGTTACAGACCTTTGCCCCCACACTCAGCCTTTGTCACATAGTTCTGTTGGGTGTTTGTAAAGGAATAGGGTTCAAGACAGAGGGAGAGATGGACTGAACTTCAGGTGAGGGGTTTATTAGAGAGCCGGACAGAGTGGTGGAGGTGAAGGAAAGGGTTCAACCTGCACAGAGGGAGCAGAGTTAGGTTCGTTCATTTGTTTTATTTTTTTATTTTTTTTTCTTTTAAGATTTATTTGTTATATATAAGTACACTGTAGCTGTCTTCAGACACACCAGAAGAGGGCATCAGATTCCATTACAGATGGTTGTGAGCCACCATATGGTTGCTGGGAATTGAACTCAGGACCTCTGGAAGAGCAGTCAGTGCTCTCAACCACTGAGCCATCTCTCCAGCCCTGTTTTTTTTTTTTTTTTTTTTTTTTTTTTTTTTTTTTTTTTTTTTTAAGACAAGGTCTTACAATGTAGCCCTCACTGAGTTACGTAACCACAATTCACTATGTATATCAGGCTGGTCTCAAACAAAGATCTGCCCGCCTCTGCCTCCTGAGTGCTAGAACTAAAGGTGTGTACCACCAATCCTGACTCCATTATATGCTCCAGTATTTCTTATTGAAGTAAGCGTTTAAAAGGTCCCAAGGACTTTCCCGGGCATCAGGGAGAACAACGAACCCTGAAGGGAAACAAAAAGACCAACTCTGTCTGCAGCCCTTCTTCATTTTGGGTTTATTATTTGAAAATGCTGGATCCTGGGGTGGGGACATGAGGGTACTTTTACTCTCAGAGCTGTGAGAGGAGAAAGCCTTCAGGAGTTTGCCTGGGTCTCATGGTTGCCTTCCTCTCCTATGTCTTTTCCCTTTCCTCTTTGAAGTCTTTGGGACTGAACACAAGGTCCATTACATACAAGGCTCCTGTCCTCACAGAGCTGAATGAAGCCTGATTTATGTAATCCTATTTAGCCTGTTCTGAGCCATTTTAGGACTTTGTACAAAGAGTAACAGAATACGTACTGCGTACACCACAGACTGATGTGGCTCCACAAGCCAAACATACGTAAAGACCTGTCTCATGCTGCTGGAGAGGGAAACTCACGACAGTTTATTTCAGGGAGACATTGTGTGCTGAGTGGCGGTCCTGCGTCTACCTGTGCTCCATGTAGCAGCTCAGGGGCTCCACACACACCGTGACGGCACCAATGGTGAAGGAAGACTTGACATTGGGGTCTGGGTGAGTCTGCAGGGCTTGGACAACATCAATGACATCTGTGTAGCTGAAGGGAGAGAGCACAGGTTAGCTTCCTGGTGGGGCTACAGAATAGGAAAAAGGGGACACTGAGTGCTGAGTGGGTGAGGGCTGAAGGGAGACCCACAGAGTCCCTTTGTTACCCCATGGTGTTATTAGAGCCCCTAGAATCCACAGTGTGTTTCTGCATTTCCCAAGCTCTTTCTGTCCCCCTCAAAGGAAGAGTGGGCGCAGGAGCCAACCTGTTCTGGAGGTAAGAACGGAGCAAGCTCTGAAGGCGGACTGTGTTTTCTAGCAGAACGCAGGAGCTCTGCCAGACTCTGTTTTCTTTAGTTCTTCCCCTTCTCCTCCCATTTCACAAGGTCATCAGATCCATCAAATACCATTCTATTCCCATCTTTTGCCTGGAACTCCCTCCAATCTGGATTTACAGAACCAGTCTGATGTCTTCACTTAGGAGTCAATGTTTGTAATCCAAACCCTCAAGCTGATTCCTCCCAAGTTCCTGTTATTCTAAGCCCAGGGGACTTTACTCTTTCAGATGCTGGGCCAAAAGATCTGGGTCTTCTTTAATTCCACTTTCTCTTAGTCTTCAGCATAAACCTGAAAGAGACCACTGCTCAGACTCCCACTGGGTCCAGACTGCTACCATACTTTACCTAGGACACCCCAATGGTCTCCCTGCTGCTCCCCTACTTTTGTCCTGCCTTGATGCAAACTGTCCTCAACACAGAGGCTAGAGGGCTGTGCTCAGCCCTCTGACCTGACAGATCCAGTTACTGTTCTGCTCAAACCCTCTAGTGGTTTTCATCTCAGAGCAGAAGCTGAGGCCCTTACAGTGGCCCAGGCAGCCCTGCACCATCTGACCCCTCACAGCGCAGAGGGGAATTTCCTTACTTATCCCAGCCTGTCCCCCAGTCCCTGCACGTTGGCCTCCTGGGTCATGTCTCTGAACATGCCAGGCATACCTCTACTTTGTTCCCTCAGGCCGGAAGGCTCTCTTCCTCTGGCATCCACCTGGCTGCCTTCCTCTGGTTTCTGCTCAAGTGTCACTTTGTTGGGGTCTGTGGCACTGGGGCTCGAACTCAGAGTGTTGCACGTTAGCTGAGTGCTCCACCTCTGAGCTATGTTGAGTGGCATCTTATGAGACATCTTGTGCCTTTACAGATGCTGTCGTCATGGTGATGCTTCTTGTACCCTTGTATCTCCCTCCCACAGGCTTCTCTGAACACACCGACTGTCAGCTACAGACTCTCCTTGCTATGTGGTTATCTTCCTGTGCTTCTTTGGCCCCATCTTTTCTCATTTAATTCTCTGCAATAAGGTGTCTGTTCAGTGTTACAGTCTCTGACGCCTGAAGCACAACAGAGTAATAAACTGGACATTCAACCTCCGTCAGACCTTGGGCTGCTCTAAGAAGGGGCCTCCTCACCCCACAGAGGACAGCACTGCCCCCAGGACACTTTTGACTGTTATCAAAAGTTCTGAGTCTATGGAGAGACATCACACCTGATGGCCGTCTGGAGTTCCTATGAACAAGTCACCTGTAAAAAGGGCCCTGGCTTTATCCCAGATTAGAACACTGTCCTCAGTCCTGTCCAATCATTAGAGCCTCAGGGAGAGCAGGCTGTGCTAAATTCTAGAGTTTCCCCATGGGAGTCTGGCTGTTCAAGTGTTATTTACTTACTTTTCATTTTACAGAGGCTCTCACTGTGTAGCCATAGGCAGTATGGAACTTGCTATGTAGACCGGATTGGTCTCAAACTTGTAGGATTCTTCCTGCTTTAGACTCGAAAGTACTATGATTACACTATCCCTGGCTTACTCAAGAGACTGCTGAGTGAGTCCTAGGCTCTGCTCCCTGGCTTGTCTCCCAGGCATGAGTCTATTTCCAGCACAGTGCCTGGGTGGGCCCGGGTGCAGGAGAGCGCCACACACTTGCTTAGTGGATTGACACGTGCACACTGTTCTGAAGCAATCTGTGGAGATTAACCATTTGGTTACAATGGCTGGGCCAATATTAGTTTTTATAGCTTGAGTTATAGTCTAATCTTTCATTTTTTTTAGTTTTAGAGACCAGGTATTACAACATTCTGTCTGGTCTTAAACCCACTGGGTGCCTAAGGGTGACGCGGAACTTCTGATCCCTCTGCCTGTATCTCTCACACGCTGGGATTATACTTGGGTGATATATACCACACTGGATTATAATTGTTGGGATCAAGCTACAAGCCTCTTAGACACCAGGCAAGCATTCTCTCACCTAAGCCACATCCCTTAGCCTGCCTCCTTGCCCCGCATGGATCTCACTATGTTGCCCAGGCTAGCTGCAAACTCTTGGACTGAAACCAACTTCTTCTTTTGAGTTTCCTAAGTACTAGCAAGGGTTCACTCTCTATGTTGTGTTTCCTATGATCCATATGTCATGAACCAGACATTATAGTGCCGTATAGAATACTTTCAAGTGCCTTAAAATCCCACTGTGCCCTACCTAGCATCTTTCCCTGTGCCATTGCTGACTACTGACCGACCTCTTTATCATCTTTAGAGTTCTGCCTTTTTCTTGGTGTTGGCTGGGTGTGGTCCAACACTTTCACATCTGCCTTTTTTCTGTCAAAAATACGAATTTCAGAGTCCCCCTGCCACGAGTGCTTGTGTGTGTATGTTTGGGTGTGCACGTGTGTGCATGCATACTTGTGTGTATGTGACTGTGTGTGTGTGTATGTATGTATGCCATTGTGTGTATGTGTGTATGTACATGTGTGTATGAATGTGTATGTGCATGTTTATATGTGAGTGTGTACATGTGTGTATGTGCATGTGTGTATATGCATGTGTGTATATGTGTGTGTGTGTGCATGTGTGCAAGTGTGTATTCTAGAGGTCAGTGTTGACTGTCTCCCTCTATTGTTTTCTACTTTACTTCTCTTTGCCCACCTACTTTTTGAAACAAGCCCCTTACCAGGCAAGGCCAGAGTTCATTAATGAGCTAGGCCAGCTGCCTGTTAGCTCAGGGCTCTGCCTGCCCCCATTTTTTCAGCACCTGGAGAGCAGGCATGCACTGCTACACCTGCCTTTAAAAAACATTTACTCATTTGTGTGTTTTGCCTGCACGTATACCTGATGCTCCCAGAGATCAGAGGAGTCCTAGGAAGTGCTGTTGTATATGGTTAACAACCATATGGAGTTACTGAATCCCGGACCTCTGCAAGAGCAGCCAGTGCTCTTAACTGCTGAGCCATCTCTGAGACCTGCTTTTCTTTTTACATAGGTGCTAGAGATCCATACTCAGGCCTTCGTGCTTGCATGACAATGACATTTCTAACCTAGACATTACTCTAGCTTCCCCACTCTCTTTTGATTGCTGAGTAATATTCCACAGAGCAACCGTCCTTAAAATTGTTTACCTGCCCATTCATTGGAATGGAATAAAACTGATGGGTTGACTAAAGTCTACAATTCAGAACTGTTGGATACACATCCAGTGTGACTGCTAGATGCTACACAGTCGGACTATGTTTAGCTTTGTAAGAAGCTATCAAGCCAGGTTTAGTGACTTAAGTCTATCTCAAGAACTTAATGAATTGAGACAGGAAGACTGTAAGAAGTCCATAGCCTGTGAGTTTCAGGCTAGCCTGGGCTACAGAGTGAGATCTCTTAAAAAACCAACCAGCCAAACAAAAAACAAACAAACAAACAGAGTTCTTTGTCTATTTTGAATGACAGTTCTTTACCAGATTTGTGTTCTTCCAGAATGTAGCTTGGCAGCTTGATTTTCAGTCTCCTCTGTCTCTCTCCGTCTCTCTCCGTCTCTCTCTCACGTGCACGCACACATGAACACGCACACACACATGCACACATGCACTGCCTGACTGTGCCTTCCTAGCTGGTTTGGAACTCAGAGATCTGACTACCAACCACTACCCCTGAGGTGCTGAGATTGAGGTGTAAGCAATTAGTTCTGACTGCACTGTTTGGTGGCTTTAGGCAGTGATAAGGAAACCTTGGAAACATAATTCCATATTTTAATCTCCTCAGTTCAGGAAGAAATACTAAACACACACACATGGGAATAGTGTGAGTGCCCACCTACCACCTCAGCTCTCATGGACCGTGGGGTGGTCATGACAGTGTATAGAACATACAGTGAAAAAACCCCAAAGTTCAACCAGTGAAAAATGGGACAAAATGAAAAGTGGAGCTCTCTTCCTCCTGGAGCGTAGATATTCTAGAAGGTTTTTTAAACTAATTTTTTTAGAAAAAAATGTATTGTATATTATTAACATAAATCATTTTAATATTTTAAAGTGTGTATGTTTATGTATTTATGTGTGTGAGTTCATGCATTTGTTTGTGTGCATATGTGTGTGTTTCTGTATTTGTGTGAGTATGTATGCTTATATATTTGTGTGTGTGTGCATATGTATGTGTTTCTGTATTTGTGTATGTGTGCTTATATATTTGTGTGTGTGTTTCTGTATTTGTGTGTGTGAGTATGTGTGTATGTGTTTATGTATTTGTGTGTGTGTATGTATGTGTGTGTGAGTGTTTATGTATTTGTGTGTGTGTATGTATGTGTGTGTGAGTGTTTATGTATTTGTGTGTGTGTGTGTTTATGTATGTGTGTGAGTGTATGTGTGTGTTTAGCTGTGTGCACTTGAATGAAGATGCTGGCAGAGGCCAGAGGACTCAGTTATCTCTGGACCTAGACATTTATTTCTGGCTCATTTAAATAGAGCAAGAAGCAGAGGAGTGAACCAGTGATCTCAGGTATGAAGTGACGGGCTGTGGCTGTGCCAACGATGGACCACATGCAAATGAGGGAAGCCCTGAGTGGCCAGCATTTGGTCAGCTTGGCTGGGCCTGGGAGGGAGCACCACTTCTTGCCTCCCGATGCCCTTTGAGTGGAGTAGGGACTGGATGTTTTGTTTGGGAAACAGCTTTTTTCTATTATTATTGTTGTTGCTTTGTGAATTTCTTTGTTTTTAGATGGAGTCTCATTACATAGCTCTAGCTTGCCTTGCACTCACAGAGATCCACTTCAATTGCCTCCAAAGTGCTGGCATTAAAGGCTAGGAGTGCTTTCAGAGCCAGGCTTGTATTGGGGATCTTTCTGGCCTCTGTCATGGCTTCCCTCCTTATTACCTCCTGACGGAGCAAAGAACCCAGTCTTGGGAAGAAGGTTAGACGTCTTCAGTAGCTTCTTCAAGCTGATGGAGATGTGCTGACTCCACTTACTGTTTGTTACTTTAGTAGGGGCTCCATGGAGGTGCCATGTAAAGAAAGCCATAGTTAGGGTGACCTTGGTGGGTGCTCCGTTTGTGCAGAGGTGTGGGGGGCAAGTCTTATTCAATCATCATTTGGGGATGGAACTGTTGAACCGCATGTGATGTCACAGGGAGGCCCTCAGGTAAATGCATCTGTCTCAGAAGGGCTGGCCAGAAGAGAAGGGAGAAAAAAAGCCAAGAACACTGCAGATAGAGACTGAGCAAAGAAAGAGGCCAGTCATGGTGATACATGTCTTTGATCCTAGCACTCAAGAGACAGAAGTAAGAAGATCTCTGTGATCTTCTTGTGTGTGTTTGAGGCCAGCCTTGTCTACATAGTGAGCTTCAAGATAATCAATATTACAATGAGATTCTGTCTTAATAAGTAAATACATTCATAAAACAAGAAACTACCACCACAACTAAAGAAATCAGTGCTTTTGTGCTCCTTCATTTGGGCTCAAGATGCTGGGTCCATTAACTCTGGGGGCAACAGTCTTTTGTAAGCACAAGAAACCTTTAGATTCCATCAGAGTTGCTGGGGCAGACAGAGGGAGTCCCCAGAGAGTGCTTCCTGGCTAGAGAGAGCTGCCCTACCAGGGGCATTCCACCAGAAGCTTTCTGATGACTCCTTGCTTACGCAGAGCGACTGTCCAGGGTCTCTAGTTGGAAAAAAGAAAAAGAGAAGTGAGACTTCTTCACCTATGCCATTAGTGTGGCAACTGGATTGGAGGACGGTGAAAGAATCTGTTCTTTGGACTATAGTAAAAAGAAAATGAGGTTTTTTTAGTAACTGAGGAGAGAGAGAGAGAGAGAGAGAGAGAGAGAGAGTAGTGGGCATGACTATAGTTTCTAATTTCCTTCCCTCTCTCCTTCCTTCTTTCTCCCTCTCTCCCTTCCTTCCTCCTCCCTCATTCCCTTTCTTCCTCCCCCCCTCTCTCTTTCCTCCCCTTCCTTCCTTCCTTTCCTCCCTCCCTTCATCCTTTCCTTCGCCCCTCCCACTCCCTCCTTTCTTTTCTTTTGAGACAGAGTCTCTCTCTCTCTGTGACTCTGGCTTTCCTGGAACTTCTTATGTAGACCAGGCTGGACTCAGATGCAGAGCTCTGCCTACTCTGCCTCCCTAGTGCTGGGATCAAAGGCGTGCACCACCATGTCCAGCCTCAGTGCTACCTCTCTAGTTCTCCATTTTATTTCTTCCTGTGATAAAAATGAAGCATCATCTGTTCAGCAGGAAGCCTGTTTGCGTCCACACATTCTCAAGCCTGGGTCCTGTGTGAGTGAGGTATGGAACTGCTGTTCGGTTTACCCAGATGTCCTTCCTGCCTTCTGCGCCTCTTCTCCCCCTTTCTCTCTTCCCGCCTTCCCCCCTTTCCTTTCATTCCTTTTGGAGTCTGAGATGTAACACAGGGTCTGTGAACCATAAGCAGACAGTCAACCACTGAGCTACACTCCCAGCCTCCCTCCCCTCCTGGTACCTTTCTTTGATGAATTGCTCTCTCAGGGCAATTATGGGATTTCGTTTGTTGCAAGTTTCTCCTTTGCAACCAAGTCCTGTCAGCTCACCTCCACAGTGGCTCATCTGAGGGCTGATGAAGTTTGTGAAGACAAAGATAACTGGATAATTAATTGGAGGCCTTGAGGCTTTTATCTTTAGGGAAGGCTTAATCCCAGGACTGAGTGGTATATTTAAGGACCCAGGGCCACTATGTCTCTTGCTTTTAGTTTTGTCTTCATCTTGACCTCTCTTAGTGGAAGCATTGTCTCTCTTGTGTACTAAACAGGACCCAGGCTGATTGTACCTATCCACTAGAGAATACAGGACTTGGATATTTTGTTTGCTTGTTTGTTTGTATTTTGGAACAGGATCTCATGGAACCCAGGCTGGCCTGGAACTTGTTATGCAGCAGCTGGCGGCTTTGAATGCCTCATTCTCTTGTCACTGGGATTTTAGTGGCGTATGTGGCTTTAGTTCAAGTCAAGGTCCTTCTGCCTCCAAGCTCCCCAACACTCCCACCAATAAAGAAGAAGGAGCAGAGGGCTGGAGAGATGGCTCAGCTGTTAAGAGCACTGACTGCTCTTTCAGGGGTCCTGAGTTCAAATCCCAGCAACCACATGGTGGCTCACAACCATCTGTAATGAGATCTGATGCCCTCTTCTGGTGTGTCCGAAGACAGCGACAGTGTACTCATAATAAATAAATAAATAAATAAATAAATCTTAAAAATAAAAAAGAGGAAGGAGCAAAGAGCTGATGAGGAGGTTCACTTGCACTTGCTACATGAGCCATGAGCAGGAGAACTCCTTAAAGGTGTAGAAAGAGTGAAGCAACTGTGCACACGCCTGTGCACATGCACATGTGCACGCACACCTGCACAAATAATAAACGAAATTAGAAAAAGGAAGAGTGGGTTAAGTTTTGAAAACCTTAGCCACAGAACTCCATATTCCTTCCTATTTAAACTTCCTTTTAGCTATTCTATTTAAAATTTCCAGGACTTATGTCTGCTCTTTTCTTTGATGGCTGCTTTATTGTTTTTATGAATATAATAGCAGTAAGACATCCCTTTCCCAGACCCCTTTCTGTTCTCTGTGTTGTCTGCTTGGATTGGTTTTACTCACATTTTGTTTACAGGTTCTTTCAGCAGCCGTGTATCTGGGTAGCTCAGAGCCAGCCTCAGGAAATGGCTGCCCGTGTCCACATTCCCTCCCCGCCCAGCTGCTGCACAAACCCCACGCTCCAGTTTCTTTACCTCCTGGTGACTCAGCTTCCTGTGAACGGACATGACTGTATGCACTGGCTCAGAGCCGTTATCCTCCGCTTACTGTGCTCAAAACACCCCAGGCCTGCACCAGGCCCCAGCCCTCAGTAGCTGTTTGATATTCAGTTTTTCTTCCTTCTCCTCTGCCTTCTCCTCTTTCTCATCCTCTTCTTCTTCTTCTTTCTTCTCCTCCTCCCCCCTTCTCTTCTGTCCCTGCATATCTCTCCCTCTCCTCCCCCTCCCTCCCTTCCATTTTCTCTCCGTAGTGCTGGGGTCAAATCCAGGACCTTGTGCATTCTAGGCAAGTGTTTGCTATTGGGCCACACCCCTACACACCCCTAGCTCCCCGCTTCACTCCCTCCCTCCCTTTCTCCCCCTGTTTCATTATATAGAACAGGCTGGTCTCAAACTCTCGGTTTTCCTTCCTCAGCCTCCCAAGTGCTGGCATTATAGGCATGCACTATCATACTTGGTGCTACTGTTTTCTGCTTGTTTGTTTGTTCTGAGTTAGGGTCTTAGGTCCTAAATTTTGGAAACCTTAATCACAGACTTTCGTATTCCTTCCCAGTCTTCCTGTCTCCACCCTCTGAGTGCTGGGGACACAGGTTTTTTTTGCATTTCTACACCCAGCTCAGCTTTCCTTTTAGAATTTCTCCCTCTGCTCTTTCTCCTCCACCGGCTTGTAAATGATCTGGCGACCATTTATGCAGGAGATGAGACAGCTACTCCTCTTCAGGATGGGTTGACTGCCACAGCAACAACCAGATGCTCCTGTCCTAGCCCAAAGGTAGCTCCTGTTGAGCTCTGCTTGTTGTCATTGTGTTGGTTTGAATGACATGCTCACTCTGCCCCCCCACCCCCCACCCCCCACACCCCCACACCAGTCTCTGGTATTCAAATACTTGATACCCAGTTGGGGGCTGTTTGGAGAGGATTAGGAATGTGGTCTTGCTGGAAGAGGTGTGTTATTGGGGTTGGCTTTGATGTTCCTAAAGACTCCTGCCCACTGCTTTGGATCCAGATATGAGAGTTCAGTTGCCCTTTCAGGGCCTTCAAAAAAAATCTAGCCAGCAAACGTCTGAAGGCGGAGGAAGCAGAGCTCTGGCACCCTCTGCAGGAGACTGGAGGCTCTGCACAAACACTGGCAAATTGGCTGGTGCACCTTCACAGGCGCCCAGAGTCTGTGTAAGGGAAATGGATGGACGCAGTAATGACTTTAGTGTTCACCCAGGCACAGTCTCTACAGAACAATTACGTAAGACCCCAGTGTTGGGATTCTGTAAACCCCACTTCTCAATTACCTAGCAGTAGCCAGGTATGCTCCGCCCCAGTGACCTGACACTATAAAAGGGGCTGCTTGTCCCCTCCTCTCTCTCTTGCCTCCTGGCTCTCTTGCTCTCCCACCCCTATTCCTCCTCTTCCCCTTCTCTTCCCCCCTCTCCCTCCACGTGCTCATGGCCAGCCTCTACTTCTCTATTTCTCTCTCTCTCTCTCTCTCTCTCTCTCTCTCTCTCTCTCTCTCTCTGCCTCTACTACCCTCTTAACTCTCCTATGACCTGAATAAACTCTATTCTGTACTATACTGTCATGTAGCTGGTCCCTCAGGGGGAAGGGATTCCCAACATGGACCCCCTAGAGGCATCTCCCTTGCCCCCAGGCCTCGCCGCACCTCCATGGGCCATATGCCCCCCCTCTTCATCCTTCCCCTAACACCCAGGCTAACTTCAGTGTAGATTGACACAAACAAACATATTGTGTATAATGTAAGGAAATGTGACAAAGCTGGGCATGGGCTGCATTAACCTTTCCTTGTCTTGCTTAATGGCTGGAGCAACCAGCAGCCACCTTGGACCACGAGTAGAAGCTGACTGAAACAAAGAAGTCCAGTTTCAAAATGATCATCAAGTTGCCAGATGCACGTGGTGGCACACAGCTGTAATCCCAGCACTAAGGCAAGAAGATCACAAAGTTCAGGGCCACCCAGGGACTCTGTAACAAGTCCCCATTTTAACCCATTTACAGGTAAACACAAACTGTATACCAATGTTAACTTGAGACACATTCTGGTTTATTTATACTGCTGCTGTCTGGAGGTTTGGGTTTTGTAGCCAATTTCCCCCCCTTTTATTGAAGTAGGTTCTTTTCTCATACAAATATTCTGATTACAGGTTCCCCTCCTTCCATTCCTCTTCTCATCTGGATATACTCCCTTTCTCTCTCTTTTAGAAAAGAATAGACTTCTAAGAGATAATAACCAATCATACCAAAATAAAATTTAATAAAGAAAAAAAAAACCCATCACATTGAGGCTGGATCAAGTAACACAAGAGAATGCACAAGAATCAGAGACCCAGTTGTGTACACACGCGGGAGTTCATAAACATCCGAGCTAGTAACTCTAGCGTATCCACAGAGGACCCGTGTGGACCCCAGTAGGCCCTTGTGCTTACTGCTCTGAGAAGTCTCTGTGAGTTCACATGAGCTTCCCTCAGAGGCCTTGTCCTCCTGGTCCCCAGTCCCCTCTGGCTTCCATTCTCCCTCCTCCTCTGCAGGCTTCCCCGAGCTCTGAGCGGAGGAACTGACGGAGACGTCCTTCTTAGAGCAGAGTGTTTCAAGGTCTTGCACTCTGTGCCTAAGGTCTGGCTATGGGTCTGTATTTGTTCCCATCTGCTGCAGGAGGAAGCTTCCCTCATAATGGCTGAACAAGGCGCTGACCCATGAGTATAACAGAATGTCACTAGGAGTCATTTTATTACTACTTAAAAAGAGACAAAGACTAGTTGGCTTTTCCCTAGGTCTCTAGGCTGCCTGGGCTCTGGTTCTTGGTCACCCAAACCAGGTGGTATAGGCTCCATCTCATGGTATGGATCTTAAGCTAATTCAGACATTGGTTGGTACCCCTACAGCAGGGCCACCTTTGCTCTAGCATACCTTGTAGGCAGGACAGCATTGTAGATCAAATGATTTGTGGCTCGGTTGGTGTCTAGTGTTTTTATTTGGTAGCCTGCAGAGTACCTTCTTGTACCAAGGACACCAGACTACAGTAGTTAAAGCTCTATGCAGGCACCAGCTCCACCTCTCTGCATTTAGTGAGTTGTATAAGTATTGTCTTCAGCAATGGGGCCTTGTTATCAGTTTGTGGAGAGCAACCTGTTGTCTTGGCAATAGCCTGGGCTGTTTGGGGATTTCCATGGGACCCTTTGGCCAACATTTAAGTTGGATGTAACCCAGTCCTGGTGCTGTAAGCTTTGTTTGGTGACCAAAAATGAATCATGACTCTGTCTCCCCATTATTTGAGGCTTCATATATTTTATATATTTTAGGGAATTTCCACTGTGCTACATTTCCATATCACCCCTCAAATGGCTCTCAGGTACAGCTTTGTCTCCCCACACTCCCTCCTCTTCCCCATCTGTCCTGGCTCACCTTTTTTTTTTTTTTTTTTTTTTTTTTAAACCAAAAAGAGTATTTCTGGGAAAAATCTCAAAATATCTCCACAGCTTGATTCTTCTGTCTAAAGTGAGACCTGACCTACCCCACTTCACAAGGGCTACCCAGGTTCATTTTAAGTGCAAGAATCTCACCCGCCACGGAGCTGCCTTGGGCTTTTTATTTATAGAGGTTTCCATAGACCCAAGGAAAGGATGAAGAGAGGAGTTGCCTGCCCGGGCCAGATAAGCCAATCCTGACCCTCTTACTCTAAGGAAGAGCAAGCAAGAGTCCAGGCCTCCAGGCCTTGGTATGCTAAGGGAGCTGAACAAGCAGGGTATCAAACTTCCACTGCCAGTCACCAATAAATCCCCAGAGCTGCAGGGAAACTCAGTGTGGCACCATGGTCACCCCACAGGCTATCGGGGTGGCTCAGAGCTGGCTGGTGCAGGCTCACACCGCTAGACTTTGTCCCAGACCACTGGTTCTGTCTACCCATGTGTCTCTTCTTCTGTTTTGGCCAATGTGCTACCTGTAGCCTGTACTTTGCATGGCAATGGTAAGGACACATATGGGAAGGCCACCACAGAATGACAGTTTAAAGACTTGCTTACATCGTGTCCATTAACATCTATTGGTCAAAAAGGTCAACACACGCTTCACCTTCACAAAGTGGATGAACCTTTGTAAACTATGAAGAGCAGGTATAAATGTGTCACTACATCACCACGGAAGGAGTAAGTGAGGTGGGTGTGGTGCTGAGTTCAAGGCCAGCCTGGCCGGGATATTGAGCCCCTGTGGGGGGGGGGGGGGAGGAAGGATCAGATGGCTTGAAATTGAGCTGCTGAGTCTGTGTTCAGATATCTTAGCAACCATGTAAAAAATTCTGGTATGGCCACCTGCACCTTTAACTCTCACACCCTAAGGGGTGGAGACAAGATCACTGGGAATTGCTGGTCACCAGGCTAGTGCAGGTTGAGTGAGATGGCCCTGGGATGGCCCTGTCTCAAATAGACATGAGCAGGACATCCCATTTGTGCACACTTGTCTGTCTGTCTCTGTCTGTCTGTCTGTCTGACACACACACACACACACACACACACACACACACACACCAAAGAACAGATATACACCCAATTAGCAGCAGCTCTCAATGTCAGCAGCACAGAATGGGCCCTCAGATAGCAGAGAATCTCGTACTATAAGAGTGGTTTGTGGGCCTGGTGGTGGTAGCTCACGCCTTTAGTCTCAGCACTCTTGAGGCAGAGGCAGGCAGATCTATGTGAGTTTGAGGGCAGCCTGGTCTCTAGAGTGAGTTCCAGGACAGCCAGGGCTACCCAGAAAAATCCTGTCTCAAAACCAAAACCAAACAAACAGGAGTGGTGGAGTCTTTACTATTGTCTTGCTTTGTGTTTTTATTGTGTGTGTGTATGGGTGTTTTTCCTCCATGGACACACATGCATTACCCACAGTGGCCAGTAGAGAGCGGCAGATCCCCTGGAACTGGAGTTACAGAAGGCTGTAGGGGGCACAGAGAGACTCTTGGAGGGGATCCACTTGCCTTGATCCACCTGCCTGTGGTGTTCCCACCTCGGGTTTGGCTCCCCGGTGGTCCAGAGAGACAGGTCCAAGCCTGGTTGGAGAATGAAACTACCTGCTTCTCTTCCCATTTGCCTGGGAGAGAACTTCTCTATGGCCCTGGGTCCCACTTCGACTGCTCAAGCTCCTACGTCCTTGGTCCACTGGGGCTCCCCCATATGTAAGCTTTTCCTGTCCTGAAATTGTGCAAGGCCCTCAGCTACCCTAAAGGCAACTATCAGCTGGGCAGAGAGAGGGCTGAGGGTTCAGGAAAGAGGAAACAGCCCCCAAGACAGGATCTTCCTCTCCTGGGAAGCAGAAGCAGAGAACCAGCTGCGCTGAGTTCTTGGCCTTCCTTCCTGTTCTCTTCTCTGGAAGGCAGGTCAGCCATCCCAGAAGCCACAGACACATCCATCTCTGGGCCTGGAGGGGAGGCATGTCAGGGAGTGGGGAGTGGAGTAGGCCTCGTCTTTTCTTACGCACGTGGGTGTGACTCCTGGACCCTCCAAAACCTTGCAAACCCTAAACATGAAATCCAAGCTATTCCCCCATGCTAGGTCCTCTCCAGTCCCAGGCTTGGCCCAGCCGTAACCCTCTTCCCTCCTATAGCAGCTACTCCCGTCTCAGGTCCCCCACTGGAATGGCAGCTTCAACAGCGTACCACATGCCTTATTCCCACTATCCCCAACACATCATCCCAACCCCCAAACCCAACCCCCACACTACTTCCCAGCCCCCATTTTATTCTCACCTGCACCCATTCCTACCTTGAGTTCCAATCCAGACCCCAGCCAACCATCCACCATGACCTCGCCCATCCCAGCCAACCATCCACCATGACCTTGCCCATCCCAGCCAACCATCTACCATGACCTCGCCCATCCCAGCCAACCATCCACCATGACCTTGCCCATCCCAGCCAACCATCCACCATGACCTCGCCCATCCCAGCCAACCATCCACCATGACCTCGCCCATCCCAGCCAACCATCCACCATGACCACGCCCATCCCAGCCAACCATCCACCATGACCTCGCCCATCCCAGCCAACCATCCACCATGACCTCGCCCATCCCAGCCAACCATACACCATGACCTCGCCCATCCCAGCCAACCATCCACCATGACCATGCCTACAATTTTCTTAACTCTAATGGATCCCGCTCAGCCTCCTTTACATCAGTGGATTTGTCAGTCAGAATGAGTAAAAACCAGGCTGAGGAATGAGCTGTGGGCTTTCTACTACTTTCACTACTTTGGCCTGGTGGTGTAGGTTCATAATCCCAGCTACTTGATGGGCTGAGGCAGGAGGACCATGGACTAAAGGTTAGCCTGGTTTCCAAGCAAATTGAAGGACAGAACAGGGAAACTTATCAAAGAGAGGTATGATGGAATGCACTGGTAGAGTCCTTGCCTGGGATGCATGAATCCCTGGGTTCAATCCCCACCTTCACCACATAAAGCAGGTATGTCGGTCACATCTGTGACCCCAGCATTTGGAAGAGACAGGCAGCAAGATCAGAAGTTCAAAGTCATTCTGGGCTTCATAGGCATTCGTAGATACATGTGTCCCTGTCTGGAAAAAAAAAAAAAAAAAAAAAAAAAAAGAACAGTAGGCATGTAGGCATTGTGTATAGATTCTGTGGCTTGAAAAACTGATGATGGACTTATGTTTAGGGTTCTCCTCTATTTTGAAAATAAACTACTCCTTTTTAAATTGCCCACTGAACTCTTATTCCTCTTTCTGGTGTCCCTCAGCTGGCCTCATCTGTGTCTTTCTCCAGCTGATAGGGAAGTTGCAGGGAGTCCTGGGGTTCAGGAAACAGAAACTGAATCCTGTACTGGAGAAAGTTACCCACAGTAACCTTGACTCTGTCAGGGGGTCGTTCCAGCCTGTCTTCCCTAGATGTCCTGGGACACTGGCTCTCACATGCAATCAACACAGGTTTCCAAAGTATGCCAGGGAACTCCAGTGGCTCTGAAATGGCGCATGCCAGTTCCAGTGTGGTCTTGTAAGCCCTTTCTTCAGCATGCCCTGCTTGGGGACTCGAGGATGAACATCAGGAACTTCTGTCTGAGGACATTGCTGTCCAAAAGTCATTGTTCACAGGAGGAATTCTTTCAGGGCTTCCAGCTTTGTGTGTCCCAAGACTGCTATGCCTCCCTTTCTCCCAGGACAGCATTTAGTCCCAAGGAGTGCTGGGTTTCTAATTAGGCTAATCACCCCAATCCAAGCCCATGGCACCTTCCTTTCTACACCCGGCTTTCACAGAGGGCCAGTGCTCTTTGTTCCTGGGGTTGTCTCTCTTTATTTTTTGAAAACAGTCCCTGAGGCATTTGGGGTGGAACAGGCTGAGCCAGAATGCTGGACTCTCTTTCCATTGGGCCTGATCCCTGGATACTGGGGCTGAGCCAAATGAGGCACCGTTGCCATAAGCTCTTTCTCAAACCTGCCATCCTGGTATTGAGATGTTGGAATCCCAGCATCTCTCCACTAGAGTCATCAGTGCCACTTCTAGCACTTCTAGGACCTCAATTACAGGAAGACGGGGAGTTGGGGACAGCAAAGACGTAGCTTTGCTAATGTTCTAAATGTTAGGGATTTGTCCCCAACACCATGTGTGTGGATCTAGGTCCTAAAACTACTCTGATGCCAAATGTATTCAACAGGCTGCCCTTTCTTAAAGTGGGGGGGGGGGCAGCCTGGGCCAGTCTCCAGAAGCCAGGTATGTTACTCTGATGCAGCAGGCACTGGAGGCCTGGAGCCCCTGGGGAGCTGGGTTCTCTCTGTTCTACTTGGGTTCTTTGCCACCTTCCCTGCAAAGACATCTCTTCTGCCTTCTTCATAGGGATAAATGCTGCCTGGGCATCTTGGGAGCATCTCAGACCCATGGCCAGGCCTGGATTCCCTCTCTGTCCTCTCCGGGTAATCAGTGAAGTCATGTGCTGGATGGGCTGGGGGCTGGGAGATGTCATGAGTTTCCTGTCCCCACTTCCAGCCTCCCCAGACGGCTTGTCTCTGCTGAGTCAGCAGGCAGCTGGGAGGATTGCAAAGTTGCAACATGTGTCCACGATAAAATATACATAGGATGAAATTTACCATCCTGACTTTAGGCATACATTTACATTGCTATGTAGCCCACAGACCACCATGTATTTCCAGTCTTTTCTCATCACCCACAACATGGTCTCTGTACCCGTCAGATGGTCATCTCATAGTCTCTCCTCTTCATCCATTACTTCAAGCATTTTCTGTCTCTAGCTCATTCATTAACTTGAGCAGTGTAGTATTTGTTCAGTACGTCATAGAGCAGGTGCCAGGGCTTCGTCGGTCCTGATTAATAGTGCACCACACACACAGGCACATCTCCTTCCCCGTCTCTCTGCTGATAGACACAGAGCTCTCTGTGAAGGATGCTGCTCTAAGTGTGGCTTAGAGCTTGGAGCCCCGCTTCGGTTACTATAGGCTATTAGCCTGCCCCGCTTCCCAATTCCACACAGACATCTTGAGGAATCCTCAGTCTTCTGCACTGCGCCATTTCACATCCCCGCTGACAACGTGCAGGGTTCCAATTTCTGCACGTCCTCAACAACAGTTTTTATTCCCGTTTGTTTCGTTAGCAGCCATCACAGTGGTTGGTTGTTCTGTGTGTATATGGTAGACTCACAGGTTTGCTGATGTGTGTCTTCTGTGACTTTCTGCTTTATTCCCCTGAGACAGGATCTTACCCATGAGCCACCTCTCCAGTCCTCACTGTGGATCTTACCCATGAGCCACCTCTCCAGTCCTCACTGTGGATCTTACCCATGAGCCATCTCTCCAGTCCTCACTGTGGATCTTACCCATGAGCCACCTCTCCAGTCCTCACTTTGGATCTTACCCATGAGCCACCTCTCCAGTCCTCACTTTGGATCTTACCCATGAGCCACCTCTCCAGTCCTCACTGTGGATCTTACCCATGAGCCACCTCTCCAGTCCTCACTGTGGATCTTACCCATGAGCCACCTCTCCAGCCCTCACTGTGGATCTTACCCATGAGCCACCTCCTCAGCCCTCACTGTGGTTTTTGACTTGTGTTTTCCTCATGGCTTACTGGTGTCTTTTCATTGGTTTATTGCCCCACATTTCTTCAATGAAGTGTCCATTCAAGTCCTTGGCCCATTTCAGAGGAAGCTATGCCGTTGTCAGAATTCTCTATCTGTTCTGGATGTTAATCTTCAATAAATGATTCTCAAATATTCTCTCCTGTTCTTTGGCTTTCTTTTCATTTTTCTGTACAGTATTTTTTTTTTGACTCACACAAAAATCAAATTCTTCATACTTATTTTCCCCTTTCCTTTTTTGAGGCAGTCTTACTACCTTGCTCAGATGAGCCTCAAACACAGGATCCTCCCACCAGAGCTCCCTGAAGGCTAGAATCACAAAACACACTACTGAGCTTAGCTTGTAATTCAAGAAAGCACTGCCTGATCTAAAGCCAAGAAGACTGTCATCTAGGTTGTTTTCTAGGTGTTTCTTGGACTCCTGGGTCCTCTGCCTGTGGAGTTCCTTCCTGCTGGTACTCTTTGAAACATGACTTGCTTCTTGTGCATGGTATACAATAGGCACTTAACTCAAGTTTATGGGTATGAGTGTGTGGTGAGCTGACACTTGAAAGTTTCCTTTCCACCTGACTCTCTGAACTCCAAGGGCCACACACCCTTGTCTTAATCCCTGAGATCCCTGAAGGTCTGGGGCTCTTCACCACTGTGAACCGCATGTCCCCAGGCCTAGGTCTTCAGAAATAAACTGATACTCATGTCTGCCAAGAAGAAGGAAAACACAAAGTTTTCTCTGCTGTGGCCACAGGAACTCACTCCAGAGGAGAAATTACTGATTTATGTATCACCCTGAAGGCTGAGTAAGATTTCTGCAAGCTCAGATCATTTATGGTGGGGGTAGAGCTGGGTAGCCAGGGAACCAGTGATCAGGCAAGATTAGGCCTAGAGTAAATCTATGAAGCACAGAGAGAAGGGTCAGCATGGGACTTAAGAAATGGAGGTCTTTCAAAATCTCATGGGCAATGAGGAGTTTTTCTAGAAAGAAACGACTCCTTAAAGCCAGCATCTTATCAGGAGGCTGAAGGGGGGGATTGGCGGATTTGAGACCACCCTGAGCTACCAAGTCGAGAACTTTGTCTATAAACAAGCAGAACAACCTCAGCAATTTGGGAAGTTCGATCAGATACAGTTCAGCTGTGGCTGGAAAGGCTGAAGGCCAGAGACAAACCTCAGATCACTGCTGTGCTTACTGGCTGCTCTGGAGTAAGTTACAGGGCCGCGCTGGACTCCAGGTTCTGTTGGTTTACGTAATAGGAGGCAGCAGGGAAGGAGCAAAGACACACACACACTGCCGTTCTGCCTTGAGGCTGTGTCCTTAAGGGGTGGAGCCAAAGAGCACAGAAGACTTTCTAGGGCATGCCACCGACTGAGGGCATTTGGATTCTCGCCCTAAGCCAGGAACAGGGGCTTCTGGTTCCCTGCTGGTGGCTGTCACAGCAGCCCTTGGGAATTCTGCCTTCCCATTGGGTTGGCCAACATAGCAGGTGAGATAACTCCTGTAGACTTGGGCACTGAACTGCTCCGGGCAGGCTCTGTGTGCCTACCCATCCTGCCATCCTGCTCCCTAAGTACCTGGATGCACCTGAGACCTGGGATGTGTGTCCTGCTCTCCTTGCTCCTGCTGACCCCTGTCTTCACACTGGGTAAGCTACATGGGGCTGGTGCCTCTCATAGGGTCTGGCCTCTGTGCACTAGATCAGAGTTGGCTGAGCACAGCCCATCCCTGGGGCACTGAGAGGGTCTCACTTAGGGGCACACTGTAGACATTAGATCAGATTTGGAGCCTGTCTGGGGAGCACTCTTTCTTGGGCAGGTGACAGGGCTCTGAAGTATTCCCAGGCCCGTGTCACCCTTTTCTCTGTTGCTCTCCTACTGTCTTGCAGGCCAGACCTCATGGGGTGTCTCCAGTCCCAACGAGGTGCAGGGTGTGGCTGGATCTTGCCTGCTCATTCCCTGCATCTTCAGCTTTCCTGCCGATGTATCAGTGCCGAACGGTATCACAGCCATCTGGTACTATGACTACTCGGGCAATCGGCAGGTGGTAGCCCACTCAGGGGACCCCAAGCTGGTGGATAAGCGCTTCAAGGGCCGGGCTGAACTGATGGGAAACATGGATCACAAGGTGTGCAACCTGTTGCTCAAAGACCTGCGGCCAGAAGATTCTGGCACCTACAACTTCCGCTTCGAGATCAGTGATAACAACCGCTGGTCAGATGTCAAAGGCACCAGAGTCACTGTGACAAGTGAGGAGGTTGGGGACTGGTCACTGTCAGGGATTCCCAGGCTGCTGCTGCTACCTTAGCTCCAGCCCTGCTCTTTGACCTGGACCTGACCCAGGCCTTCAGCTCTGACCTTTGCCCAGCGTTCTTCACTCTGTGACACTCTCCTTTTCTCGATCCACCCAGGTCTTGCCCTTAGGTTGGGGACGTGGGGACAGCATGAAGTGCAGTGAGGTGAGGGGGAGCCCTGAGAATGACTGCCTTTGTTTTCAGAGGATCCCAGAGACCCTACTGTTACCCTCCCAGAGGGACTGCGTGAAGGTGTGCAGGTGAACTTCAACTGTTCCACACCCTACGTGTGCCTGCAGGAGAAGCAGGTCAGCCTGCAGTGGCAAGGCCAGGACCCCGCCCACTCTGTCACCTCCAGCTTCCAGAGCCTCGAGCCAACTGGCATCTATCACCAGACGACCCTGCATATGGCCCTGTCCTGGCAGGACCATGGTCGGACCCTCCGCTGCCAGCTCTCGTTGGCCAAGCACAGCATCTGGAAAGATGTTTACCTACAAGTGCAGCGTGAGTGTGTCACACCCTTTTCATTTCTATGGCTCTCTGACCAAAACCAGCTTGGCGAGCCCCTAGGAACAATCCCTTTGTCCCTGTGACACTCAGGTGCACTCTGGCCTTCAGGTGGGGTAGCTAGAGACTGCTGAGCCCCAAACATGCTCATCACTGTGGTGCTGAGGAGACAGAGACACGTGGGTCTCTGGGCCTTGCTGGCTGGACAGTCTAACCTATTTGGCAAGTTCCAAGTCACTGAAAGACTTGCCTGAAGAAATAAGGCAGACAACAGCTGGGGACCAACATCCAAAGTTGACCTCCGGCCTTCATATGCATGTGTGTGCATCCCATACCCATGACCACACACTACCCGTGACCACACACTACTCATGACCACACACTACCCGTGACCACACACTACCCGTGACCACACACTACACTACCCGTGACCACACACTACCCATGACCACACACTACCCATGACCACACACTACTCATGACCACACACTACCCATGACCACACACTACCCGTGACCACACACTACACTACCCGTGACCACACACTACCCATGACCACACACACATGCACACAGGCACAGGTTGGGGGGTTCTTACTGCTGTTAGTCCCTTGCTTATAAACTGGATAACTGTCTGAGAGCTAATGTCTGCTCCCTTTGGCCCCCTGCCATGAAATGGCTACCTAGTCCCTCTCTAATAGCAACTGTGACCCACTAAGGCAAACACAGTACTCATGACTTTATGTAAGTCATTCTCATATAGAACATGGGCAGTTACAACGCAGAAAGCCATCGGAAGGCCATTGATAGCCACACATCAATAGCTATTGATAGCCATTCATAGGCCAAGCACCACATTCCCAGGGCCTCATGGGAAAAGGAGGGAAGCAGGCATGGGTGGGAGTAGGGAAGGACAGATGACAGTGGGTTTGGGGGGATTTTCTTTAGGTGGTCTTTCTTAGAAAGAAGTGTGCCAAACACCCTGCCATTCCCATGCACCTTGCCTGACATCCCATCATCCTTTGCAGACGCCCCCAGAGGTGTGGAGATCCTCCTCAGCTCCTCGGGAAGGAACATCCTTCCAGGGGACCTAGTCTCACTCACTTGCCAAGTGAACAGCAGCTATCCGGCCGTCAGTTCTGTGCAGTGGACCAAGGACGGAGTGAACCTCGGAGCCAAGGGACGTGTGCTCCAGTTATCCTCGGCAACCTGGAATGATTCTGGGGTCTACACCTGTCAAGCAATGAATACTGTGGGCTCTCTGGTGTCACCCCCGCTCAGCCTCCATGTTTTTAGTGAGTCTTGGGTGAGGCTGAGGGGACCTGTGTCAGAAAAACACTAGAAGCTTCCGTACCTCCAATAGTACCTACTCACAGGTGGAATATCTGGAGGGCCCTGGGAATGGTATGAGGAGAAACAGGTGACTCCAGGAGGCTCTTGCTTCATGGGTGGCATTCAGTATACTACGTAAAGGTTAACGCTGACTGTTTCCTAGAACTCTTAGGGTGTGTACTATGCTGTTCTTGCAGTGGCTGAAGTCAAGATGAACCCAGCAGGGCCCATCTTGGAAAATGGGACAGTGACACTGCTCTGTAGCACCCCCAAAGGGGGACCCCAGGAGCTCCACTACAACTGGTACAAAAACCACGTCCTTCTGGAAGATGCCCATACCCCAACCTTGCACCTGCCTGCAGTCACCAGGGCTGATACCGGCTTCTACTTCTGTGAGGTGCAGAACGCCCAGGGCAGTGAGCGCTCCGGCTTAGTGAGTGTGGTGGTCAGATGTAAGTGGCCAGTATGTGGGGCCAAAGGGTGGGTGGAGTCCCAGCGAGATAGCTAGCAGCCCTGGCATAACAACCTAAAGGCCCTTGGATGCAGATGTGGATGATGCATTCAGATGGGGCTGAACGTACACCCAGTTCAGCACCCACACGCAGGCCGAGCTAGGTTCAGTCTCCTCTTACGTTAACAAGTGTGTCACTTAGAAATACATGCCAGCTTGCTTTGTTCCAACCGTTGACATCGAGTTGGGGACACCGGATCCTGTCTGTGCATGTGCACACGTATTGTGCTGTTTATTCCCTACACATACCTGTGTGCGCAGTGCACATACGTGTATATCACTACTCACTCTGTGCACACGCACACGTGTTACTTACATAGATAGCTCCCTACATTTAGAATATGTAATGGGGCAGTGACTTGCACTCTTAACCCCAGTACTCAGGAGTCAGAGGCTGGTGGATATCTGTCTCGCGCGCGCGCGCACACACACACACACACACACACACACACACAGAAATCCAGGTTGAAAAGACATCTGGTACAGTTCAGGAGTGTAGTTCAGTAAGCCTTAAACCCAAGTGTATTAGCCTCACATTTAGCTGTGTTTGGGTCAAGCCAGACAATAAATGCTTGCCTTGCAGTTAAGTACCAGATAGCCTGTGAAGTCACGGAACACTTGCGTCCAAAGCCCTCGGATAGCACAATACACCAGAGTACCAGTGGCTGTCCTAGGCTAGTTCCTGTGGTTGCTGTATATGCCTAACCATCCAATAGCGTGAGAGAAGACCCTACTGTAACTTGCTAGCTTGGCAAAGATCGGTGTTGAAAGAACAGCTTATACTGGCTGTGTATGACCTTCACACTATAAAGGTGAAAAGCCCCACATAGAGTAATTGTTAAGTAGATGATTGTCTTAAAGGATATGCCTAGAGTTGCAAGTATAGGGTCTCTTTATACCTCACCTCCTCAGTGTGCATTCCCTTAGGCCACCCTGTATACAGTCCTCACACAGGAATCACACCAGGAAATGGGATACAGATTCCAGACTTTTCAGGCAGTTACTTAATCTTTCCGTATCCTTCTTGGAGGCTGCCCATCTGCCTGAGGTGATGCACTTAGTTGGGAAGGGCACAGGTGTGTCTCTGTCACGTGGACACTTGGAGCATGTCATTAGCAAGGCTCAGAGATCAGTTTGTCCTGTGCTGTTAATAGTCTGTTTGCTCACTTGGCAAAAGCGTTGCCCTCCGCCTGGGCTGGTCCATGTTTCTCATCTTTAAAATGAGGCGCTGGCCAAGCATGGTAATACACAGCTGTGATCCAGCACTGGGGAGGCTGAAGCAGAAGGATTACTGGTTTGGGACCAGTCTGGTTACAAAGTGACACCTTAATGCAGGGCCCTGACCTCCATGTTCAGGGTGGGCATGAGGGCTAGCCTGGCTAACAGAACTGCCCATCCAGAGAAAAAAGTGTAATCAGCAAGTACTAAGGAGGGTCTGAGAGTGCCATGTTCTAGGATGCTGCGGGTCAAAGGAATGCATAGGTTACAGCAGAGGAAGCAAGAAGTGACCTTTCTGAGGATGACAAGCCACCTCTGCTTCCCACACAGATCCACCACTTCCTCCAGACCTGACCACCTTCTTGGAGACACAGGCTGGACTGGTGGGTATCTTCCACTGCTCTGTGGTCAGCGAGCCCCTGGCTACTGTGGTGCTGTCACACGGAGGCCTCACGTTGGCCTCCAGCTCTGGAGAAAATGACTTCAACCCCCGTTTCAGTATTTCCTCTGCCCCCAACTCCCTGCGCCTAGAAATCCGAGACTTGCAGCCGGCGGACAGTGGGGAGTACACATGCTCAGCCACCAACTCCATCGGAAGCGCCAAGTCCAGCCTAAACTTCCATGCTAATGGTAATGTGAGCATGTGCTGCAGGGGACACTGACAGGGGCAGTTCAAGAAGGAAGCCTCTGTTTCCTAGCAACCCTAAGGACCCGACTGAGGGACCAAACTCTGGTTAGGTCCCACGGGAGACCTGGGTTATGTAGTTACTCCAACCTCAGAGATTAGAAGAGAAGGCAAAAGGAAATGTAGTGGATCAAATTATTTTCTCTCCCACATCTCTGACTCTGTACTTGGGGGGGTCCTTTACAGGCATCTCTTTATCTTTTATTTCCTAACTTTGGGGGGCAGGGTCTTTGGTTTGCATTAGATGTGGGAGACCAAATAAGGAAATAGGATCCTCCCGTTGTTGGTGCACACAGTCGTTTTTTGTGCCGTTTCTACTGTGTGTGGTTTCACCAATGCTGGGCTCTGGACCCTGCCCTTAAGCACTCTTATCAACTAAGCTACATCCCCAGGTCTAAGGCCACATCTGAACTGTCATTCAAGGCTAAATCCTCCTTATCCACCACAAAGCTCCAACAGGCTTGTGAAGAGAGGAGAAATCTAGAGGGCTTCCTGTAGCAAGGGACACAGAGGGCCCGGGCCCTCACAGCCTAACCACAACACAAGTCTGTTCTCTGTCCCTCCTACAGTGGCCCGACTCCTCATCAGTCCTTCTGCAGAGGTTGTGGAAGGGCAGGCAGTGACTCTGAGCTGCAGGAGTGGCCTGAGCCCAGCACCTGACACTCGCTACTCCTGGTACCTGAATGGAGCTCTACTCCGGGAGGGATTCAGCAGCAGCCTCCTGCTTCCTGCGGCTTCCAGCACTGATGCTGGCTCATACTACTGTAGAACACAGTCTGGCCCCAACACCAGTGGCCCCTCTCTGCCTACTGTCCTCACTGTGTTCTGTGAGTTGGCCTTGGCTACTGGCTCACTGTAGGATCATCCAGCCATGGGGAGCACCGGCTACCCCCTTCCATATCCTCCTGACCCTGGGTCCACATGAGAGAGTGGTCATAGGCCTCGTCACCATGAACCTATTGACCTAGGGTGGAAGTTGGGGGAAGGAAATGGTGTCTTAAGTCCTGCACTCTAGACCCCAGCCTTTGCCCCTAACTTGTATCATGGCTCTAGACCCCAGCCTGTCCTGCCCCCAGATTTCACACTTCAAAATGTGTGCATGGGCTCCGCAGGCTGCCTAGCTCCTCTGTGTCCCCCAAGGGTGACGCCATGAGCCTTAGGGACTGATGATATGGGGTCCCACTTTAAGGGCCTCCCTGAGCAGGTGTGTTCAGGGGGTTTCTGGTGCCCACATGGGATTGTGTGAGAGGCTGCGCTGCTGGCTGCCCTTTGGCCATGTGCTCTGAGAAATCCCTAGAAAGGAATCATTCTTTAAGCACTTTCCTAGTATATATAAGACCCTGGATTCAGTCTTAGACCTACTTAGTGATTCCTCTTGTTACTGTGACCAAAAAAAAAAAAAAAAAGCAGAAAGAAGGGTTTATTTTGGCTTTCAGTTGGAGAGTGCAGTCCATCAAGGGCGTAGTGCAGAGGGCAGCTGGCGTGCAATCAGGAAGCAGAGATGGATGAAAACTGGTGCTCAGCTATGGTTGCTCTTTCTTTTTCTCTTTTCTCCCTTCCTTCCCTTCCTTCCTTCTTTTGTTCCTTCCCCCTCCCTCTCCTCTCTCTCTCTCTCTCTCTCTCTCTCTCTCTCTCTCTCTCTCTCTCTCTTACAGGGTTTCTTTGGCTGTCCTGGAACTCGCTCTGCAGACCAGGCGAACTCACAGAGATCTGCCTGCCTCTGCCTCCTGAGTGCTGGGATTAGAGGCATGAACCACCTTACCTGGTCACATTCTCTTCTTAATTCAGTTTAGGACCCTGGCCCGAGGATGGCCCACCTTCAGGGTGGGCCATCCCATCTCAATTAATCCAATCTAGAAACTCCAAAGACATGCCCGAAGGTTCATCTCTTAGATGACTCTAGATCCTTCAAGTCAATGGTAATAACCACCAAAATTACCAAAACAACAACGAAACTAGTGTTACTCAGTATGTCAGGGTCTGAGCCGGGGAACGAACAATGGTGGTACAACTTTGATGTACCGCGTTAGCCAGCATAGGTCTTGGGGACTTTCCCTGAGGGTGTCCTGCTTTAGAGGTAGATGGAACATGCAAGGTGACTGACAGCCCATACACCACCCTGATCCCAGCTGGAAGATGGCTCCCTATCTGGAAAGACTCTGTTTAGCAGTAGGGCACAGTTTAGGATAGGGAACATAAGGGTACCATTCACAGATGAATGGGTACCTCGTGCTGTGCCTGTCTTACACTGCTGTTTGTGGATGCTCGGGGCGCTTCTTGGAGTCCAGCCAGGCTGAAGTAGACCTGGGGCTCTATCAATAGCCACAAGATAAGTTCCTAAGGCTATTTCTCCCCTCAGATCCCCCAAGAAAGCCCACATTCACTGCCAGGCTGGATTTGGATACCTCTGGAGTTGGGGATGGACAGCGTGGCGTCCTTTTGTGCCGTGTAGACAGTGATCCCCCAGCCCAGCTACGGCTTCTCCACAAGGGCCACGTTGTGGCCACTTCTCTGCCATCACAGTGTGGGAGCTGCTCCCAGCGCACGAAAGTCAGCAGAGCCTCCAACTCACTGCGTGTGGAAATCCAGAAGCCAGTACTAGAGGATGAGGGCACGTACCTGTGTGAGGCCAGCAACACACTGGGCAACTCCTCTGCCTCAGCCTCTTTCAATGCCAAGGGTAAGGAATAGCGGAGAGACTGGGGGAAATCCAAACATGAGCTCAGACTACCCGTGCTTTGAGCAAACTGACCAGGCAAAATGACCTCTGGCCACAACGGAAGGAAGCAAGATAGCCTCAGTATTCCTCCCTCCCCATCAAGGAAGGGGGACCATCCTGGGATTTCCTCTCCATCCTTCCCTGATCAAAGTTGGAAACTGGAACCTGGGCCAGGGTGGCATGGGGTGAGGCTAGCCAGAGCGAGACCCGTCGCTAATGAGTTCCTGCTGCCTATCCTCCAGCCACTGTCCTGGTCATCACGCCGTCAGATACACTGCGCGAAGGCACAGAGGCCAACCTAACTTGCAACGTGAGCCAGGAGGTCGCTGTCAGCCCTGCCAACTTCTCCTGGTTCAGGAATGGAGTGCTGTGGACCCAGGGGCCACTGGAGACTGTGAGGCTGACGCCTGTGGCCAGGACTGATGCTGCTGTCTATGCCTGCCGCCTCCTCACTGAGGATGGGACTCAGCTCTCGGCTCCTGTGGTCCTAAGTGTGCTGTGTGGGTGATGGCTAAGGGTGTCACAGCTTAGAGGGCAGAGGGGTCGGTGTGTGTGTGTGTGTGTGTGTGTGTGTGTGTGTGTGTGTGTGTGTGCATGTGTTCGTGGGCTGGGAGGATGGAGGAACCTGGGGGCCACAGGGTTGGGGTTGAGTCCTGGGGATAAGTGCCAGTCTGGCATGACCAGCTGGGACTATGGAGTGTGTGCAAGAAGAGGGGACACAGTATGACAGCTAGAATGTAGCGAGTTTGGCTAGAGCGGCCTGAGTAGCTACCCCCACTCTGGTTTCTGCAGATGCCCCAGACCCTCCAAAGCTGTCAGCCCTCCTGGATGTGAGTCAGGGCCACATGGCTGTGTTCATCTGCACCGTGGACAGCTATCCCCTGGCTCACCTGTCTCTCTTCCGTGGGGAGCGCCTCCTGGCCACCAACTTGGAACCCCAGCGTCCATCCCATGGTAGAATCCGGGCCAAGGCCACCGCCAACTCTCTGCAGCTAGAGGTCCGAGAACTGGGTCTTGAGGACTCTGGAAACTACCACTGAGAAGCCACAAATATTCTGGGATCAGCCAATAGCTCACTCTTCTTCCAGGTCAGAGGTGAGTATCCGCCCTCTGACACTAGGGTGGACTGAGTTTCATGTAGATGCTTGGATTGGGATGGACTCTGCAGCCTTGATACGGTCTGTCTCCCTATGCTTTCCTAGCTGCACAGGAAGCAGATGAACAGGTGGCTTGTTTTAACTGGCATCTACCCGCCTCCCTACTTTCCTGTTCTTTTGAGACAAGGCATCCCTGAAATTACTATGCATTCATGCCAGCCTCTGAGTCCTGCCTCAGCCACCATAGGGCTATGGTTACAGATGTGAGCTACCATGCCCAGTTGGCTGGAGAATTTTCTAACACAATTTATTTTGTAATGCAATTTTGCCTCATTCAAACATTCTCATACAAAATCCAGCGTGTGCATGTTATACATATATGTATATAGATTCTTACAAATACTATATTCATCACATATATATATATATATATATATATATATATATATATATATATATATATATATACATTTTTTCCTCTATGGAAAGTCTCCTAGAACAAGGATTCGCCAAGCCATTCAGGAGGAAGAGGCAGGGAGATAGCAAGTTCAAAGTCGGCCTGGGGTACATATGTCAAAACCAAACAATCTATCTAGGGAAATATACTAGAAAAAGGAAAGATAATATCTGTAATGTGAAGGCCAAAGAGACACACATACTTGTTTCATAATGTCGAGCAGTAACAATTCGGGGACATTTGCTTTGGTTCTGTCTGATTTTCTAATTTATTGCATCCATCTCTTAGGCAGAGAGGTTGACTTTAGTTCTGGTCCTGGTTTCTCTCACTGCTTTTGCTGTGTCTCCTCCTCACTGCCTGACCCCCCCCCCCATTTCTCTTTGCCTCACCACTGTCTCGGCTGCCACGGCCCCATCCTGGATGAAGGGCTTGGTCAGAGCAGGCTGGGAAAACAACTGTTGTCAATCTTCCTCTTAAGCCTTAGGCTACTCCTGCCGAGTCCAGTTTATGGTCAGATCGGTGGCCCTCAGCATGAGCTAGCCCTCCTGTGACAGTACATTCGTGGTCAAACTGTCAACATGTGGGTGCTGTGCTTGGTCCCGGCTGTAGGGCATAGAAGCTCCAATCTGTTGAGACTCATCTGCCACAGGTGACAGCAATTGATGGGATAAAACCCAGACTTCAAGTGTTGCAAACTGTTAATCCCAGTGCTTAGGAGGCTGAATCAAGAGACCCTTATAAACCCAAGACCAGCCTGAGCTACTTAGTGAGGTCTAAGCCAGCCAGGCGCTACAGAGTAAGACTGTCTCAAAAACAAAATTAAAACGAAAAACCAAACCAACAGACCAACCAACCGAAACCAGAAACCCATATGCCAGGAGCAAGGTCAGGACAGGGCAGATTCAGGGCGAAAGGAGCAGGAAAGACAAAGACTGGGGGCTGAGGGAGCCCTTGGTAGCTATAGTCACAGGACTGGACCTCTTCATTCTTCTTGAGACACAAATAGTGCCAGGCGATGGGAGGGATGGTGGCAAGCCCTCACTCACCCTGTTTCTCCTTGCAGGAGCCTGGGTCCAGGTTTTGCCATCACCTGAGCTCCGGGAGGGCCAGGCTGTGGTCCTGAGCTGCCAGGTTCCCAAAGGGGTCCCTGAGGGAACGTCATACAGCTGGTATCAGGATGGCCGCCCCCTCCAGGAGTCAACTTCATCCATACTCCGAATTGCAGCCATAAGTCTGAGGCAAGCTGGTGCCTACCATTGCCAAGCTCAGGCTCCAGACACAGCCACCGCCAGCCTGGCTGCCCCCGTCAGCCTCCGTGTGTCCTGTAAGGGTGTTTCTCACTCGGGTGGGGGAGGGGGGCGTCCCACAGCAGAGCCTCAGCTACACTCTGACCCCTCCTCATCTGATGTAGATACCCCACGCCAAGTCACACTCAGCGCCCTGCTGAGCACAGGCCCTGGGCGACTTGGCCATCTGGTATGCAATGTACAAAGTGACCCTCCAGCTCAGCTGCGACTGTTTCACCGGAATCGCCTCGTGGCCTCTACCCTACAAGGCCGGGAGGAGTTGGCAGGCAGTAATCCCCGGCTGCGTGTGACTGTGAGCACCAATGAGTTGCGTCTGGAGATCCACTCTACAGAGCTGGAGGATGATGGGAACTATACCTGTGAAGCCACCAACACACTGGGCCAGGCGTCTGCTACAGCCGACTTTGATGCCCAGGGTCAGTGTGGAAGACAAGAGGAGATGCCGAAGGTTCTAGAAGCCTAGGAGCATAAGAACAAGCCCCAACCCCATGCTAATTACGGATGTGGGTTCTGGACTAGGGCTGCATGAAAGGCCTTGTTTAAAAAAAGTGGGTGCCCTAGCGAGGTGTGGTAGCACACACTTTTAATCCCAGCACTTGGGAGGCAGAGGTGGATCTCTGTGAATTTGAAGCCAGCCTGGCTTGGTCTAAAAAGCAAAGCTTCAGGCATCCAGGGCTGTTACACAGAGAAACCCCATCTCTCGGGAAACAAAAACAACAAAAACAAAACCAGACAAACAAAAAAAGAACACTGGGTGCCCAGTGCATAAAGCTAAGTAGAGAAAGCATCTTACAAGAGAGGCCACTGTCGCACGGGGATGCCTTTTTATCCATGTGCTTTAGCCAGGACCAGGGAAGGGCTCAGGACTGTGTGGGCTCTGAATTGTTCGGCCGAGGACCCGCCAGGTTCAACCTTTGAACTCCTTCAGCAGGAATATTCCCAGGGAGTCCGGAGTGTCTCAGCAACAGAGCTGACTGGCCCACGTAGGGACGATGGCTTGTTATACACAGCTCCAAGACCCTCACTTGTGACTTCCTCTTTTCCCCAGCTGTGCGTGTGGCTGTGTGGCCCAATGCCACCGTGCAAGAGGGGCAGCAGGTGAACCTGACCTGCTTGGTATGGACCCACCAGGACTTACTCAGCTACACATGGTACAAGGGTGGGCAACAAGTCCTTGGTGCCAGATCCATCTCCTTGCCCAGTGTCACAGTTTTGGATGCGACCTCCTACCGCTGTGGTGTGGGTCTTCCTGGCCACACACCCCATCTCTCCAGACCCGTGACCCTGGATGTCCTCTGTGAGTCTCGCTGGGTGTGGGCAGTGATGGAAAGAGCAAGAGAAACTCATAGGGATCAGGGCATGGGAGGGCCGCCTAGTATGCAGTCAAAGAACAGTTAGCCAGCTGCGGAGCACTAGATAGGGAACCTTAAGTGGTGGGGAAAATGGGGACAGGCCCTTTTTAGGCAGAGGACCCTAGTTGCATGTAGTGGGTGGCAATTCCAGAACTATGTGAAGGAAGAGTTGCCCATGGGCTGGACGTTAAGGAACTCTCCTGCCATTTGCAAACGGGCCTTCTCTGTGGCTCCCCCCTGCACCTCTGCAGATGCTCCCCGAAGCCTGCGGCTGACCTACCTCCTAGAGACCCAGGGCAGGCAGCTGGCCCTGGTACTGTGTACTGTGGATAGCCGTCCGCCTGCCCGGCTGACTCTCAGCCACGGTGGCCAGCTCCTAGCCTCCTCAACTGAAACCTCTGTCCCCAACACCCTGCGCCTAGAGCTTCAGGACCCAAGGCCGAATGATGAAGGGCTCTATACCTGCTCTGCCCAAAGCCCACTGGGCAAGGTCAACACATCCCTGGAGCTTCGGCTGGAAGGTAAGGCAGGGACAGATCAAAGCTGCAGGGGAAGGAACCGCCTGTGCTGTCCAGCGGGGCCTAGCTGACTCCGGACTCCTTGGTTCAGGTGTCCAAGTGAGAATGAATCCTTCTCCTACTGTACCCGAGGGGGAGCCTGTCACAGTGACCTGCGAGGACCCTGCTGCCCTCTCACCTGCCCTCTATGCCTGGTTTCACAATGGCCGTTGGCTTCAGGAGGGACCAGCTTCTTCACTCCAGCTCCCGGTGACGACTCGGGCTCATGCTGGTGCTTACTTTTGCCAGGTGCATGATACTCAGGGCACACGGAGCTCCAGACCTGCCAGCCTGCAAATTCTCTGTGAGCAGGGGTTCCCTAGCTGTGGCTTCCCGGGATGAGGGTGGCACAGGGTGCTTCCAGAAATTGCTTAGGGGGAGCATGGCACTATCGGGAGCCTAGAAATGAGCACTTGGGGAAATGAGGGGTTGGCATGGTCCCAGGAACGCTGCTTGAGGAACTCTGCCCATAGACTCTGGATCAGGCAACATTTTTATGAAGGGACACTTGTCTGGAAACTGAGCTTCACCAATACTGGGCAGATGAGCAGCAAGCTGTACGTGCCTCAGCGGGGCCCCTATCTGTGTCCTGCCCCACTTCTAGATGCCCCTCGGGATGCTGTCCTGTCTTCTTTTCGAGACTCAAGGACCAGGCTCATGGTTGTGATCCAGTGCACGGTGGACAGTGAGCCACCTGCTGAGCTGGTCCTATCCCACAATGGCGAGGTGCTAGCTGCGAGTCACGAGCGTCACAGCTCAGCATCCGGGATAGGCCACATCCAGGTAGCCCGAAATGCTCTTCGGCTACAGGTACAGGAAGAGACAGTAGGAGATGGCAACGCTTATGTTTGCACAGCCCGGAATACACTGGGCTCCATCAGTACCACCCGGAAGTTTCTGAGGGAGACTGGTAAGTGGGCCCCGGGTGAGGAAGGGGTTGTGGGGCTGGATCCCATGCGAGGGGGTGCTGTTCTGAAGGAGTATGAACTTCCCTGAGAACTCTAATCCACTTACGGAGGCATGGCTCTTAGTGAAGGGGTAGACTAGCCTCAGGGGATGATCCAGCCCTAACACTGGAGTAGCACACACATGTGGGCTGGCTGTTCTAGGACCGAAGAGAGACATAGTCCCAGCGTGGAGGCTCTTGAGCCCAAGATAGAATGAGATCACCCCACAATGCACAGATCTCTGACCAGTTACCCGCCCTTGTACTACAGATATACGCGTGGCAGCTGAGCCAGGCTTGGATGTGCCAGAGGGCACAGCTCTGAACCTAAGCTGCCACCTCCCTGGCATCTCCGAGCCCATGGGAAACTCTTCCTTCACGTGGTTTTGGAATCGCCATCCACTACCTTCAGCCTCTGTGCCCACACTGTCCTTCACGCCTGTGGTCCGGGCTCAGGCTGGGTTGTACCACTGCAAGGCTGAGCTCCCCACTGGGGTTACTACCTCTGCTCCGGTCATGCTCCGTGTCCTCTGTGAGTATGAGCCTACCTCTGCCCTGTGTCTGTCTCTACATCTCACTGGTCTCTATCAGGTCTTTCCTCTGCACAAAGCAAGGGCTTTATAGGTAAGGTTCTCAGAACACTTAGCATTCCCACTGGCTGGTTGTATGTGGTTGTGTATATGTGATTCCGTCCCCCATCTCTGAAATGAAGGATACATTCCTTTTTAGCGTCTTGGGATGAATAAAGCAGGCTGAGTGCCTGGTGCACACAGCAGCCACCATTAGCCCCAGTTTTCTCACCCTATCTTCTGTTCCCAAGCTGTATCAGTCAGTTACTGCTTGGTAACAAGTTGTCCCAAATTCACAATTCTGTTAGAAATTTAGACAGGGCTCGGCTGATGGCAGCTGTCCCGTGGCTCTGCTGAGGTTGAACTGTCTAAGATAGTCTCACATGGCCAGCAGGCCAGCCTGGGTTTTCCATATGTTGGTTCCAGGAAGCTGCAAGACATCTTGAGATCCAGTTTCAATGTGTATGTGTATGCTGTGTATGTGTGCGCGCTGTGGTCACCATCTTTATCACTGTGTGCCCGATCTCTCACTGAACCAGTTCAGGAAGATGGATGTCTGCAGAGCTCCCCTGTGCTAGTATTAATAAAGCTTTGCACATGCGTGCTAGGATCAAACACAGATCATACCCATGTGTACACAGCAACCACTATACTGACTGAGGCATCTCACCTTTGCCTCAAGAGTTAGGGAATGGCCTCCACTGTTTCACAGAAGCACTGCAGAGCCACGGAAGAGGAAGGGATTTGTAATGGGTTTCTATAGTCCGCGTACTCTTCCTACCCACAGATCCTCCCAAGACGCCCACTCTCACAGTGTTCGTGGAGCCTCAGGGTGGCCACCAGGGCATCCTCGACTGTCGAGCGGACAGTGAGCCCCCGGCCAGCCTCACCCTCCACCGGGGCAGCCAACTAATAGCTTCCAACCGACTTCAGGGCTCTCCCACCCAGCCCCACATCCGAGTCACTGCTCCTCCCAATGTCTTGAGGCTGGACATAGAGGGGCTCGGACCTAACAACCAAGGGGAGTATGTGTGCACTGCCTCCAATCCTCTGGGCTCCGCCTCAGCCTCGGCCTACTTTGGTGAGGGAATGATAGTTCTATCCATTGAAGCCTCTCTGCACAAAGATTCTCGTGTTTCTAAGGCTGCCTTCCCAGAGCCCTTCTGCTCCCAGACGACTTGTCTGGGTAGTCCAAATGGGTCACTTGCACAGGGCTTTGGGGATGAAGTGAAAGTTAAAATCAGTTCTATCGTGACTGGGTCATCTTGGGAGGGAAGGTTGAGAGCCTGAAGCCCGGACAGCGCCTTTAGCATCTCTTTCATGTTGCAGCCTTGAACCAGCTGCAGCTGTTCCAGAGGCTGCTCTGGGTCCTAGGATTTCTGGCAGGCTTCTTGTGCCTGCTGCTGGGCCTGGGGGCCTTTCACACCTGGAGGTGGGTCCAGAGCTGTGTGCGTGGAGGGGTAGAGGTCAGGAATATGTTATTTTGTTCATCCCCTTCCCTCATTCATCCCCCAAATCCTTTGAGGAAAGTTCTCCCTCCCCTACAGAGACCCCAGTTGTCAAATTTCCTACTCTGCCCTCTCTAAATTTGGGGGTTCCCCTTCTGAATCATCACCACAGATTGTCTTGCTGTAGTTCCCCTTTGGTTGCATCTACTCGTGCTGAAGAAAGGGCTGGGGTGGGGGAACAAACAAGACACCCCACCCTGTGCAGGGCTCTCCTGCTCTGAACCCCTGCTGGGGAGTGTGGGAAGCAGGGAGGGGTCTCTCATGGAGTCTGCTCTTGCCCACGCAGAAAGAAGAGTTCTAGGAAGCTGGATGTGAACCTGAATCCAGCCGAGATGGCCACTCAGAAAGATACTATCCAGGTATCCATCCAACATGTGTGAGCGCATGGAGGCATAGCAACGTCTATCCGGCATCTAGACAGCGTTCCCACTCAAAGAACAACGCTGGCATCAGGGGTAGCCGGAGGGCAGTGCAGGAGCCCAGATGTCCTTGGGGAATAGGGCTCAGAGTAGTTATGGGTGACTGCTAGGTGACATGTAGCTTTTTTGATCCCCCCACCCTTCCATTTTGAGGTCTTTCTTAATCAAGTCTGAGCTTGTCTTATGATCCTGTCATCTAAGCAGGAGTGAAAGACCATTTCTCCTCCCCTAATGTATCCTCTCCTGCAGATGACCCCTTCCTAGGACCATAAGTCAGTGTGGGACCTTCTGTGACCCAAGTTTTCTTTAACGGGAAGCTCCTAGCTCTTGATGCAGCCACAAATGGAACCTCATCTAGTGCCACATCCCTGAGCTTATGATGACTTCCCTGCCCCCAGGAGGGGGTGGTTGCAGCTCACAGACAACTGTTGTGAACAAGGTCCCGCCTGCTTCTGTATAAGCAACACAGAGAATCTGGCTTTCCCCGACCTGCCTGACTTGCCTCCCAAATCTCTCGCTCCTAGGAAAAATGGACGAAGGGAGGTTTGGGAATGGAGGTCAACCTGCTGCCTGCTGGGCCCTGAGACTGACTCAGCCGTATTGCCCATGTTTCTCTGTGTGATACTCCTCTGTATCCCCCTTTCTTTCTCTTCAAAGCTCACCTTGGGGACTTTCTTGGTGGGTTAGAACAGCATCCAGGTCCTTCTAGAATGGCCTGTACCAGCCAGGATGTAAGTCTCTGCTCTAACAGAGACTGAACACAGCAGCCGCAGCATAACAGGGTCTTGATTCTCTCTCCTGGTCCGGTTATGTTGTGGTGGTAGCAGAATCCTTCTCGCTTGCTTTTCTCTGTCCCCCAAGTGTTGCCTTTGATTATGAAGCTCAGGTCACTGCAGTGCCCATGGACTCTATCGTGAGAAGGAAGAGTGAGGGGGGAAGCATCCCTTGTCCTCAGGGTCCGTGGACCATGCAATTGTACCCCACCCACCCCTCATCAACTAGAAATTGGTCACATAAACACCATGCAACAAGGGAGACTGGGAAATGTAGTGTTTTTTTGTTTTGTTTTTGTTTTTTTAATTCTGAGCCTTGGTTACATTTGGAACCTGTCTTTCTGAAGGACCCAACTATGGACTCAGTCACAGGACATTTGATGTTGAAGGGGAGTGGCATTATCAGGCTAGGGTCTGAATTAGTGTCCTGGGACATTCTGTTTTGGAGTTTTCTGAAAGGTGCACGGTCCCTTAACTGAGGAAGCCAAAATTTGGTGGTCCCTGTGTCTTACTGTTCTTTTACTGTGAGGAGACACTATGACCAAGTTAACTGGTATAAAAGAAAGAATTTAGTTGGGGGTTTGCTTACAGTTTTAAAGTGTTAGTTCATGATCATCATGGTGGGGAGCAGGAAGAGAGAAGGGGAAGGGAAAGGGACAGAGAGATAGACAGACAGACAAATAGATGATAGACAGACAGACTGTCCTTGTGTGGCCTTTTGAAACGTTAAAGCCCACCCCCAGAGTCATATCTCCTCTAACAAGACCACACCTTCCCAAATTGTTCCTTAACTGGGAACAAAACATTCAAACATGGGCTTCTGGGGGACATTCTCACTCAAACCGCCATACTCGTTAGAGTAAGGGCATGCCAGGCAGACATCTTTGTACAGGGTCTGATTCCTGGAAGAAGAAATAACTCATCCGTTCCCTGCTACCCCACATCTGTATCAACTCTTTCAAGAGCAAGGAGCAGACAGGGATGTTTCCAGCATCCTTGCTCCTGCCCTGGGTACACAGCAGAGTGCACATGCCATGGCAAACTGAACAACCGCACATTTCCTGAATACCACCAAGAAGGAACAATGTGCCCTGGGAGGTCAGGGATGGAGGGAAACCAGGTCTACAGCGGGCTGGAGACTCCTGCTGTAGGTTGCTAGTGGATGGTAAAAGGAACCAAGGGCTTGGGGTTGAGAATCTGGGAAATAGTGGGGCTGCAATAGGAGGTAGAAGGTTGGGAATGAGTTGGAAAAGGAGCAGCTGTGTAGCCAAAGCTGTGCCCTTGCTCATTCTAGGTCTGCTTTCTTCCTTCTCTTCCCTTCCTTCCTTCCCTTTTCCTCCCCTCCCTTCCCTTCCTTTCCCTACCCTTCTCTTACCCATCCCATTCCTTCCCCTCCCTTTCCCTTCCCTTCTTTTCCCTTCTCCTCCCCTCCCTTCCCTTTCCTTCCCTTCCCTCCTCTCCCCTCCCCTCCCCTTTCTTCCCTTCCCTCCCTTCCCTTCCCCTTACCTCCTCTCCCCTTCCCTCCCCTTCCCTTCCCTCCTCTTCCCTTCCCTCCCTTCCCCTCCCCTTCCCTTCTCTCCCCTCCTATCCCCTTCTTTTCCCTTTCCTTTCCTCCCCCTTCCCCTCCCCTTCCCCTTTCTTCCCTTCCTTTCCCTTCTCTTCCCTTCCATTCCCTATCCCCCCACCCCCAGACCAAGTCCCTCGTAGCTCAAGCTGACTTCAATCTCATTATGTAGCTGGGATGGATGACCTTGAACTTCTGATTCTCAGTCCCATTTCTTTTTGTGCCTGAAGATTGTATTTTCTCTGGGAGCCTGTCCAGCATTTTTCTCCAATAAACTTCATTCCAGGATACAACTGGAGTCAATTTTAATTCTTGCAACCAAAATGTCTAGGCTAGAATGTAGAGAATTCAAGTGTTAAATGGCATCTTAGACACCATCTGTGGGCATGTGGCCAAGGAGTATAAATCACACAACGCTTGCCTCACACTGTCTGCAGCAGTCATCTGGGTCCCTTCCTGCTCCTCACATGATGCCTCACAGGATGGGCTGCTCTCTCACAGGGACCAGCACAGATTTGGCATATGGCAGGTGGCACTTGGTTCTTGTACACTGTTGTTGAGTAGAAGTAGAGAAAGCCACCTCTACCAGAAGTGAGACAGGGAGAGAAAAAACTAGAGATGACAAGATGTTCCAGGATGACAGAGAGCAAGTGCCACATCCAAAGGGTGGTGGCTGCAGAGGGTTTGGGGACTTGTGACTTGAATTTTTGCTCTCAAGTACTTCCAAGAAGGGTGTTGGACATTGCTTGGGGGACTCACTGGGCCCAATCTCCAGTGGTCTAAAGCACCTCAGAAATAACCACATATCTGTAATTCAAGCACATTATATGCACATGGTAAGTGTATTAGCACAATGGCTTTTTATGTAATATATATCAGATAAAAAACCAGAAGTGTCAGCCCTCTGGAGTACCCCACTCCCAACCCCTGCCCAGTGCAACTGCTAGCCTGACTAATCAAGCTAACCTAAAAATCAAGTATAATAACATAGATTTGACTTTTCCCACGTTCTTTATAAAAATAGCATCACACTTTAAACACGAAGACTTTGTGAGATAAATGGCCAGTGTCTCCTCAGGGTAAAATAGTCTTCCCTTGACCCTAACATTTTATTCTTGGGCATTTACTCAGGCGAAGGGAGGGCACCTTCACCCTGAGATTTGTACTGGACTATTCAGAACTGTGTTACCCATCACAGTCAGGAACTGAAAACAGTAAGTGCTTGGCAGCAGAGAGAGGGCTGGGTAGACTGTACCATATCTACACTGCTAGGAGCTGTACGTGCAACTGAGTACAGTTCTCAGATGTTCAATGGGAGGAGCTGGCAGTGGGAGCCACAGCTTCCTGTGGTAGTTACATTTCTTACTGCTCTATCCAAGGATCTGACAAAGGCAACTTAAAGAAGGAAACGTTACTTTTGGGTATTGGTTAGTAGGCACAGTCTCACCCTGGTCAAGACGATGGCAGCAAAAGTGGCTCTAGCTGAGGGGGCAGGAGTGAGAGACACCTGATCGCATTGTGTCTTCGAGGAAGCAGAGAGGTGGGGGTGCCATTTGCTTCTTACCTTTCCCCTTCCTACCCAGTCCAGGATGTCAGACCACCAGGTGCCGCCGCTGCCCACATTTGGTTGAGTCTTCTGGTCTCTTTCAAACTCTCTGGAAACATCCTTACTGACTTTCTGTGCCCAGAGGTGTATCTCCTAGATGATCCTCAACCCAAACAAGTTCACAGTGAAGACCAAGGACAGGCGTAGTTAAGATAGAAGCCAACGCAATAGCGACTGGTGGGCAATGGGGACTGGCAGGAACCACAGCGGAGCTTCAGAGTGCCGGTAACATGAGCAAGTTCACTGTGTGAAAATCCGGTGAACTGCTCACTGTTCTGAATATATATTTTAGGAAGTTTTTTTTTTTTTTTTTTAAATCAAAATCTGCCACCTTACCTGTGTCTTGCATTATGTGCCAACATGGGAGGATCCCTTGAAGCCCAGAAGACCGAGATCAGCCTGGGCAACACAACAAAAGTTCATCTCTTAAAAACAGGACACATTGGGCGTGGAGGCGCAGGGCCTTTAATCCCAGCACCCAGGAAGCAGAGCCGAACTGTAATCTTTTTGTAGCAGTCTCAAATTCAGATCCAGGGGCTGTCTAGTGGCAGGAGAATTCATGAAAAAATGTGATCAGAGTGATACAATTGGAAACTATTCATCAAGAGCAAATGAGATAGGCAATAGTCTGGGAAAATACAGCCCACATTCCAGCCAAGGCCTGTTTCCTTTAAACTGTTAAAAGAAGGACCAACCACCCACTAGAAAAATTAGCTGCATATGAATATGTTATTATATATACTTAAAAACCTGTATCTAAAACATCAGCTTATGTAAGAAATTGCTGGTGGCGGCTTCCTGTGGGAAATGTGAATCGAAAGGACTCGGAGGAAAGGAAGGCTGTTCTAAGCATTTTAGACTTTTTCCTTTGTTTGCTTTGTTGTGGTGGGGGGTTGTTTATTATTATTAATTATTGTTTTTTATTTTTTGAGACAGGGGTTCTCTGGGTAGCCCTGGTTGTCCTAGAACTCGCTCTGTAGACCAGGCTGGCCTCAAACTCAGAGATCTTCATGCCTCTGCCTCCCAAGTGCTGGGCTTAAAGGTGTGGACCACCACTGCCCAGCTTGTGTTTGGTTTGTGAGTCAGGGTCTTGCTGTGTAGCTCCAGCTGCCTCTGAAATGCTGGGATTACAGACATAAACTACAGCTATCTTATCCTTCAGTCCCCCTCCCGCCTCTCTCGTGTGTGTGTGTGTGTGTGTGTGTGTGTGTGTGTGTGTATGTGTGCGTGTGTGTCTCCTCCCCTTTCCCCCTTCCCTTTCCTCTTCCATGAGACCTCTCCCTATATTGCCCAAGCTGGCCATCTTGAGAGTTCTGTTTTGATTTAGCTGTCTGATCTATCATACTGTTTATGTTTGAATCGTATAAAAGTTGTTTTTTTCTGTCGTTGGAACTTTTACAGTCCATATTCTCACAACAAAAATTATAACAACCATTATATTTCAAAGTTAAATCTCGTGCTATACAAAATCATACCAAGTGTACGAAGTGATCTTTTCAATACAAGAGCAATGTCCATAAAATTTGGGGAAGGATCCCTTATGCCTGGGGGTCTGTGGTATAGTACAATTCTCTCTTGGCGGTCAGGGAAGAAATAAAAAAAGAAATTAGAGACTTCCTGGCATTTAATGAAAATGTTCATACATTATACCCAAACTTATGGGACACAATGAAAGCAGTGCTAAGAGGAAAATTTATAGCACTAAGTGCCCTGGTAAGTAAACTGGAGAGAGATCTTACACTAGCAACTTGACAGCACACCTGAGAGCTCTAGAACAAAAAGAAGCAAACTCACTCAAGAGGAGTAGATGGCAGGAAATAATCAAACTCAGGGCTAAAATCAACCAAACAGAAACAAAGAGAACAATACAAAGAATAAACAAAACCAAAAGCTGGTTCTTTGAGAGAATCAAGTAGAGAAACTCCCAGCTAAACTAACTAAAGGGCCCAGAGGCAATATCAATATTCACAAAATCAGAAATGAAAAGGGAGACATAACAACAGAAACTGAGGAAATTTAAAAAAATTATCAGATCCTACTATGAAAGCCTATACTGAAAATATAAAAAACTGGAAAATTTAGATGAGATGAATAGTTTTCTAGACAGACACCACATACCAAAGTTAAATTGAGAGCAGGAAAACTATCTAAATAGGCCCATATCTCACAAGGAAATAGAAGAAGTCATTAAAACCTCCCAATCAAAAAAAGCCCAAGGCCAGATAGATTTAGTTCAGAATTCTACCAGACCTTCAAAGAAGATCCAATATTCCTTGAACTATTTTATAAAATAGAAACAGAAGGAACACTGACCAATTCATTCTATGAAGCTACAATTGAAAGAGTTAAAATTTCAAGTTAGCTCCCACTAACCCTGCTTTGAGGACAAGTATGCTTCAAGGCTAAGAACAAAATAACTTGTTTAAAAAAATGGCCCAAACCCAGACCAGCTAGACTTGATAAGGTCTGGGCTGGCCTTGCAATCCTGAGAAAAACTAGTATAAAGGTCAGTGTGCCCCAAAACAGAGTGGTCTAGAGTTAAATCATATACAAAAGCAGACAGAGAGTGCCAATTTAAATAAACCAATGAAATTATTATGTGCTTGTTGCTAATTGCTTATGTAATTTTCCCTATAAATATGTCACCCTAATTGAGTTCAGGGTCAATACCTCTGTCTCCTGCGTGAGATATGTACCAGCCCGGAGCTCCATCATTAAACTACCTTGTGCTTTTGTAGCAAGAAGGTCTCTCGTGTTTCATTGGGTAACCCCGTGTCCTGAGACTCGAGTGGGGGGTCCCTGAAAGGGGGTCCTACACAATTACTCTGATATCTAAACCCCACAAGGACCCAACCAAAAACTTCAGACCAACCTTGCTTATGAATATTGATGCAAAAAATAAATTCTTGCTAACCAAATCCAAGAACACATCAAAACCATCATTCACCACGATCAAGTAGGCTTCATCCTAAGGATGCAAAGTTGGTTCAATATGAAAATCTATTAATGTAATCCACTACATAAACAAACTCAAAAAAAAATCACATGATCATCTCCTTAGATGCATAAAAAGCATTTGACAAAATACAACACCCCTTCATGTTGAAAGTCTTGGAGAGATCGAGAATTCAAGGCCCATACCTAAACATAATAAAAGCAATTTACTGCAAACCAACAGCCAATACTGAATTAAATGAAAAGATACTTGAACAATCCCATTAAAATCAGGAACGAGATGTGGATGCCCACTCTCCCCATATCTATTCATATAGTACTTGAAGTGCTAGCAGGAACAATAGGACAACAAAAAGAGATCAAGGGGATATAATTTGGCAAAGAAAAAATAAAGATTTGCAGATGATATGGTAGTATACATAAGTGATCCCCAAAATTCTGCCAGAGAACTTCTCCAGCTGAAAAACAACTTCAGCAAAGTGGCTGGATATAAAATTAACTCAAATAAATCAGTAGCCTTCCCTTATACACACAATAAACAGGCTGAGAAAGGGAAACAACTTCCTTCACAATAACAAAAATAATATAAAATATCTTGGGGTAACATTAGCCAAACAAGTGAAAGATCTGTACAACAATAACTTCAAGTCTATCAAGAAAGAAATCGAAGATCTCAGAAAATGGAGAGACCTCCCATGCTCATGGACTGGCAGAATTAACATAGTAACAATGGCCATCCTACCAAAGGCCATCTATAGATTCAATGCAATCCCCATCAAAATCCCAACACAATTCTTCAAAAACAAAACAAAAAACCGGAATAGTGAAAACTTTTCTCAACAATAAAAGAACTTCTGGGGGAGTCACCATCCCTGACCTCAAGCTGTTCTACAGAGCAATCATGATACAAACTGCATGGTACTGGTACAGAGACAGACAGGTTGGTTAATCCAATAGAACTGAAGGCCCAGAAATAAAACCACATACCTACACACACTTGATCTCTGACAAAGAATACAAAAATATGCAATGGAAAAATGAAAGCATCTTCAATAAATGGTGCTGGTCTAACTGGCTGTCTGTACGTAGAAAAAAAATGAAAATAGACCCAAATTTGTCACCCTGCACAAATCTCAAGTCCAAGTGGATCAAGAACCTGAACATAGAACCAGATACACTGGATCTAATAGAAGAGAAAGTGGGCAAGAACCTTGAACTCATTGGTACAGGAGGAAATTTTCTAAACAGAACTTCAATGGCTCAGACTCTAAGATGAAGAACTGATAAATGGGACCTCATGATACTGGAAAGCTTCTGTAAGGCAAAGGACATAGTCAAATCTTCAACCTACAGACTGGGAAAAAAATCTTCACTAACCCCACATTCAATCAAGGGCTAATAAAAATATATATAAAGAACTCAAGAAGCTAACCACCAAAATACCAAACAACCCAATCAAAAAATGGGGTGTAGAAGTAAACGGAGAATTCACAATAGAAGAATCTCGAATGGCTGAGAAGCATCTAAAGAAATGCTCAAAGTCCTTAGTGATCAGAGAAATACAAATCAAAATGATCCTGAGATTCTACCTCACACCAGTCAGAATGGCTAAGAACAAAACCTCAAGTGACAACACATATTGGTGAGGATGTGGAGAAAGAGGAACACTCCTCCATTGCTGGTGGGATTGCAAAATGGTACAACCACTCTGAATATCAGTTTGGAGGTTCCTCAGAAAATTGGAAATAGATCTACCTAAAGCCTGAGCAATACCACTCTTGGGAATATACACAAAAGATGCCCACCACGCCACAGGGGCACGTGTTCCACTATGTTCATAGCGGCCTTGTTTGTGATAGTCAGATGCTGGAAAGAACCCAAATATCCCACGACAGAAGAATGGATATAAAAAATGTGGTTCATTTACACAATGGAATACTATTCAGCCATTAAGAATGAGGACATCCTGAGTTTTGCAGGCAAATGGATGGAACTAGAAAATATCATCCTGAGTGAGGTAACTCAGACCCAGAATGACATGCATGGTATGTACTCCCTAATATGTGAATATTAGCAAAAAAAAAAAAAAAATACAGAATACCCAAGATACAGTCCACAGAACTCAAAATATTCAACAAGCTGAAGTGCTCAAGTGAGGACACCTCAGTCCCACTTGGGAGGAAGAAGAAAGAAACCACAAGGGGGAAGGGAGGGAGGGACCTGGGAGGAAAAGAGGACAGGGGTTAGGGAAACATGATCTGGTATTGGGTTGGGGGGGGAGTGAAGCCCTGAGGGCCAGCAGAAAGAATGGAAACAGGCAACCTCGGGAGATAAGATGTTGGGAAGACCCTCCAGAATGTACCAGAGATCTGGGAGGTAAGAGACCCTTAGGAATCAAAAGGGGAGGTTCCTAGATGAAATAGTGTCTTAGTTAGAGTTTTAGTGCTGTGAATAGACACCATGACCAAGGCAAGTCTTATAAATAACAACATTTAATTGGGGCTGGCTTACAAGTTCAGAGGTGCAGTCCATTATCATCAAGACAAGAGCATGGCAGCATCCAGGCAGGCATGGTGCAGGAGGAGCTGAGAGTTCTACATCTTCATCCAAAGGAAGCCAGGGACAGACTAAGCATCCTCAGGCAGCTAGGGGGAATGTCTCCAAGCCCAGCCCCAGAGTGGCACACTTCCTCCAACAAGGCCACAACTTCTAATAGTGTCACTCCCTGGGCCAAGCATATATAAACCGTCACAAATGGGGAGAGGGAACTTGTAGAGCCCACCTCCAGCAGAAAGGCAGGGCCTCAAGTGAGGGATGGGGTTGGTATTCCACAGTCAAAACTCTAACCCATAATTATTCCTGTCTGAAAAACCTGCAGGGATGAAAATCGGGAGGAGCCCAAGGAAAGGAAGGTTCAGGGAAAGGTCCAAAAGGGGATCCAGCTCAAGGGGAGGCCTCAAGGCCTGACACCATTACTGAGGCTATGGAGTGCTCACCAAAAGGGACCTGTCATGACTGGAAGACCCAACAAGGTCTGAAAGAGTCAGATGCAGATATTTACACCCAACCAATGGACAGAAGCTGCTGACCCCTGTGGTTGAATTAGGGAAAAGATGGAGGACGCTGAGGAGGAGGGCGACCCTGTAAGGACCAGCGGTCTCAATTAACCTGGATCCCTGAGATTGGTTAAATCTCAGACACTGGATCAGCAACCAGGCAGCATACACCAGCCGAAATGAGTTCCCCCAACACATATACAGCAGAGGACTCTGGGTTGGGTTCAGTCAGAAAAGATGCGCTTAACCCTCAAGAGACTGGAGGCCCCAGGGAGTTTAGAGGTCTGGTGGTGGGGTGGGTGGGGACATCCTTGTGGAGACGGGAGTGGGGCAGGGAGGACGTATGTATGGGATGTGGAAATGTAGGAGGGTGGACTGGAAGGGGAAAAAAATCTTGAGTGAAAAAATAAAGTTGAAATGTTTTGTCCTGGCCATCGCTGTTCCTCCGCCCTGTGCCCACCACTTAATCCATTGCCTTTACCAGGAACCACAGACTTCCACAAGCGACCACCGCAAGGCCCCTAGGTACCCAGATGCGCCTCAGCTCCAGTGGGGCAGCTTCACTGCAGTGGGATGCTAGGGTGCCGGTAAACACCTGGGAAGAATCCTAGCTCAAGGCAGGTAGAAAGGCGGGTCCACATGTCACTAGGGAGACCGGGACCAGAGACGTGCCCTGGGCAGACTGGAGCAGCTGCGGGGATCCCTTAGCCAATGCCTCTGGTCAGCACCAGAGAGGTTCTCTAAGAACCTTCCCCGGCTTCCCGCCTTCGCTTCCCTTTGCGAGCGATGGTAGGATTGTTGCCAAAGACACCAGGAGGGTTATCCTGGCTCCCTCAGTGCGGATTCCTGTCTTGCGGGCCAGGGTAGAGCGAGGTGGCGCGAGGCCAACAGAGGGCGGGAGGAGGCGGCCCCCCTCCAGCCGGGGTGGAGCCAAAAACACAGCAAGAGTGAGAGGCAAAGGCACTCCCAGCCATGGGCTCTGGATGCGGGAGACCTAGGGGGTCTCCTGTGCTGCTATTGCTGCTGCTGTGGCTTCCCAAGTGTCTGCTGCTGAGCGCTCAGATGTTTCCAGGTGAGGATGAGGGCCGGGGGCGCCTCTAGGGCAGGACGAAGCGGTGGTGGTAGTGGTCATGGGTTCCAGTGCAACTACTGGAACACAGAGTTTCGAGCCTGGGCTACCTGCCAGGACAGGAGGACATGGGAAGAGGATGGGCTCCTGTGTTTGCGCTGGAGCAGAATTACCCACACTTAGCAAAGAGGCAACATTACCCTCTTCAGTGCTGCCCAGCTCCCAACTCTGCTCAGGAGATTCTGCAACTCCAGGGCAACATGTATGGTGTTTATACCATTGCCTTATGTGGCAGCTCTTCAAACAGGGGTGTCTGCTAGCAGCGCCTGGGACTGCTCTTCCTACTGGAACCTTCCCTCACTCTCGGTCTAGCAGGGTTCTGAAGGTGCTGAAGGACAACTTCATTACCTTTAGTTGGTGGGGGGGGGGGGAGCCTCTGTGTTCTAATGCAGACTGGCTTCCTCAGTTTCCACTCTAGTTCGCCCAGACTCCTAGCTCCATCCTTGCCTCCTTCCTGAAGGTGGCCTTGCAGGACTACACAGAGAACACTCACACCTGAATCCATATCCTGCACCCTTTGGTGACCTGAGGCCAGCAAGACTGGTTCTCCATACCCAGTTAAGCCTTCTCTTGGCCGAAAGATCTTTTTACCTCCAGGAAGGCTTCTCTTGTCCTTCCTTTCCCTCTCTCTTCTCTCCAGCCTCCATTCCAAAGTCACACCCTCATCCCCAGAAGCATGATGGCTCATTAATTAAGAAACGAGTGTGATTTTAAGGATGAGGTTCCTGGAGTTGCTGCGATTTCAGGTTTTTTTTTTTTTTTTTAAATGAGTATGGGTGTTTTGCCTGAAAGTACATCTGTGTACCATGGAGGTACCAGGAAACCTGGGGGCCAGAATAGGAAGACAGATCCCCTGGAGCTGGAGTTACAGAGAGTTGTTTGTGAGCCACCATGTGATTGAGACCCGAACACAATACTCTGGCAGAACAGCGAGTGCTCTTAACCACTGATCCACCTCTCCAACCCCTATTCCAGGATTTTGATGTCTGGGATCTAGAGAGGAGGTGGAGGAGGAACGAGGAGGTAGGGTGGCCCGGGAAGAGCCGAGCCAGCGACTGTTCTCAGCTTTGGCAAGGCTAGGGCCAGAGCTGGGGGTGGTTGGGGCTTCTTTGTTTTGTTTGTTGTTTGTTTTTCTGTAAACTGGGCCAACAGGAGAATCTAAGCCCCGAGGGGTATGTGGGCTTGCTGCTGGAGTCTGGGAGCCTGGCATCTGCAGGAAAGGTTCTGAGAGTGTTTCTGGGACCAGATAGGAGAGGGGAGGTAGGAACATTCCCAAAGAACATTCCAACACCCTCTGAGTAATGCTTGTCTCTGATACTCCTCCCGGAGCCCCCTTGGAAATGTCTGGCCCAGGATCACCGAGTCTCTGAAACTCCCTTCACCTTGACAAAAAGAGGAGGGCATCTGGGTCAGGTCCCTTCCAGTCTGCCACCAGCATCAACCCTGATGGGGGTCGGGAGCTCTGGGAGACATCTGGTGCTGTCTTACTCAGATGGCAGAGGAGGCCTCTGGTTACACATATCTCACCCTAAAGGCATCTACTGCCCAGTCTAAAATTACCCAAGGCTGCCTCCTTCTTCCCAGCCCCTCTGCACTGGGATCTGGGCTTCTTCCTGGGACCTCTGATCTCAAACCAGTTCCCCAAGCTCTGTCTGCTCTCGAATCCCCCAGTGGGGAATGTTTCCTGGTGCCTCGGTTTCTCTTTTGCCACCTCTCCGGTTACTGCTCCATTTGAGGGGTGCCCCATAAATACCAAACCCTGGGAGTGCTACAAATGGAGTCCAGCTTTCAGGACCCTTCCTTCCCTGATGGCTTCCTTCTTTTAATTGCTATTCTAACGTTTTCATCCCAGGAGATGCCCATGGGGAGCTAGTCACTCCCCACTGGATCCTGGATGGTGCAGTCTGGCTCAAGGTCACCTTGGAGGAGCCGGTGAGCATCACTATCCTGTCCTCATAAGGGGGCCCTAGGTCTCCACCTCTTTGTCCTCTCCCCCAAATGCAGCGTGACAGTTTTTCTGGGGTTCTCTGAACGAAATCACTGTACCGTTAAGCCACTCCCTGCTGGGTGGGTGGGACAAGGAGACATCTAGATGGTGTGAGCCCGCACACATGGAAGTCATTTTGGGCTTCCTCCCTCCCGCCCCCTTCTATTCCTGGCCCTAACCCTCTTCTCCATGGGGGAACATCCATGCTATCCCCATTCAACTAGGCAAAGATGAGTTCATAGTTTGGGGCCTAAAGCCTTTTGGGAACTGTGTGTGTGTGTGTGTGTGTGTGTGTGTGTGTGTGTTCTGCTTTGTTTTGATCAAGACAGGGTCTTGCTATGTAGCCCTGGTCATGGGCCATCATGCCAACTTCAGGAGATTTTAAAAGAAGGACAGCAAACTATCCCCCTTGGCCATATTTATGGGGAACATGTGACTCTGTGGACATACTGCTGTCCTGTAACCCCAGCTTCCATGGCTGGAAGCCAAGAAAGCCGTGGTTCATTCTCCTCGTGTTCCTGTTCCCAGATGTATCTTCACTCCATTTTTTGCTTCTCCAGAGCCCTGCCCAGCCTCCCTCTAACTCCTGCTTATTGCATTCTTCAGAATAGCCGTGTGTTACTACAGCTGTGCAGCACATTGAGAGGCCAGCACTGGTGTGCCCAGTTTACAGAGGGACAAACTGAGTCCCACCGAGCTTATAAAGTTGCTCACGCTTGAATAGATCATTGGTCTTGGAAGCTGGAGGGTCCCTGAGATCTAAGAGCTTCAGACTATTGGCTGCCTTCCCCTTCCCTCCTGCAACTCCTCGGCTGGTGAGAGTTTGATTCCGTACTTCCAGACAGAGGGCAGCCCTGCTAGCCAAACCTGAGTGTTGCCGCCATGACTGTGGGTTCCCGGTAACCTAAACCTTCCAACTTAGGGCCTTCACCGGGGTCCCTTAGACCTCTATGATCTCTCAACTGGCCAAGCAAAGATGACCTGTGGACACACATGGCTCCCCTGATTTTGGCCTCTCTCCTTGCCTGGCTTGGTCTGTGAGAGAATCCCAGGGGACTCTGCTCTGCATTGGGAAGCCATGAGGCTAGGACAGGAGAAGCTTTGGCAGGGTGCGTGTGTTTCACAAACAGGGTCATACTGCAGGATGGGGATGGAGCACAGAGTGGAGGGGGGACCCCGGAGCAGCAGAAGTAAAGGCAGCAAGGGCTGTAGAGGGAAGAAACCTTCCACTGGGGCTACTGCCTTTCTCCCAGAGCAGACATTTTCCTGTAAAGCGGGGTGGGGGGGGGAGCATTCCAACCATATAAGTTCATGTTTGGGCCCTTACGAAGCCCGTGGCTGGGAAAGTGAGGGCTGTCAACTCTACACCTGCTGGGGAAGGGCCCCCTGTAAGATTCTTGGCCTGGGCCCCAGCCCAGTGCATTTTGGGATAAAAAGGGAAAGCCATCATGGGTAAGGAAAACATTTTTAAAAATTACAGCAGCCTTCTCTGGAATCTCCTGGACTAGTTCCAGTTCTGGCTTCTAGCCAGGCTGAGTGGACAGCCCAAGAGAGGCAAAGTCAGTGAGAGAGGGGAGTTGGCTAGAGGGCCAAGGCCAGCCCTTCTGACATCTAGCTGAAAGAGTCAACAATTTTGGGGGAGCCAAAGTTGGGGTCCATGTTTACTTCATGAGTTCAGTTATGAGGCCAGCCTGGAGGAATTTCAGAGGACGGGCAGTTTGCCCGAGGAGAAAGTCTGGGTTCTATCAGGAATGAGGGGAAAGCCGCAGGATGAGAAGATCTGTAACAAGGAGCTGGAGATGCAGTACCGTGATGTGGCGCTTGTTTGGCACATGCAAGGCCCTGGGTTTGATCTGCAGCACCCACAGCAAACCAGCAAGCAAGCAAACAAGAATGCAACCAAAACAGAACCAAGGCCCCAGGCTGTACATGCGATGGCCAAAGCTGTAGCCCACCCAGTGACCCACATCACCCTTAGTGCCCACTGCCCTCTGTGCTTCCTGCCTTCTCTAGGAACAAAAGAAGAGGGTAGGTCAAGGGAAGGGATCCCGAGCCCTTTTTCATGGGGCTCCTGCTTATGGATATAGCATATGTCCATAGCAGCTTCAACAACGTAAGCAACTTACCAACTGTTCTGTCCTTATACAGCTGTTTATGCATCTTTAAGGGTCCTTTGTCACTCCCTGCAGTGCAGGGGCCAGCTGTTCCTATGAGCTTCCTCCTGAAGCAGCTCCACCTCCTACCCATTCCTTGGAGGCCTACTGTGTCACTCCATTCCTTCTCCATCAGATCTTGAAGCCTGACTCGGTGCTGGTGGCTTTAAAGGCTGAAGGCCAGGATCTCCTGCTTGAATTGGAGAAGAGCCAGTGAGTACCAGCCTTTTTGCTGAAGCCCAGGCACAGACCTCTCTGGAGAGGATCAGTTCTTTCCAGGGTGGGGGTTGGGGGGAGGCTGGGTGGGAAGTGGCATGAATGACGGGGAGAGTGGCCAGTGTGCTTGAGGCTAACGTGGACCGAACCCAGCTGTAGGTTAGGTATATACCTGCTTTCTACCTCATACCCTGGAGCAGCTGGGTGGCTCCCTGCTGGAGATGAGTGAGCGCCACCCAGTGGACAGTTCCTCACACCTTCTTTCAAAGGGAATTATTCCTATACCAAGTGAGCAATAAAAAGCTACAAAGGTCAAAATCCATCTGGTCTACCTTGAATGTCACCGATGCCATCTGTGTGGAAGAGAACAGGGAGGAAGGAGCTGGGGAGCCCCAGTGAGACAGAAAGGAAGAAGGCATCGTAGTGTTAAATACCTGGGATGGACCTGAAGAGTCAAAGAATGTGAGGTGGTAAATGAGAAACACCTAAGGATGGTGCCCTGAGTGCAGACGGTGAACGAGGTGGAAATGTGGAACTGTAAACTCCATCACCAACTTGCAAAAAGTACTTCATTCATTTCACTCTCCCCCCACGGAATCAGACAGACTGGGAAACACCACGCCAAACCACAGTTCCTGAGAGTGCCACATCCCTACCTTCTAAACAGTCTTGCACACTCGTGCACACATTGATCGTTAGCATGTGTGAGCAAGAGTGTAAGGACAGCTGGCCATACAACAGCCTGGGGTTTTGGTGGATGATCTGGAGGACAAGGTGAGGTTGGAGTCGGGATTTTCTGTAAGGAAGAGCAATTGAAATCAGGCATGATGGTGCCTGAGCTATATAGAGTGAGTTCAAGACCAGCCTAGGCAACTTAGTAAAACCCTGTCTCAAAATATGAAGGAATAAGGAAGGGGAAAAGAGAAGAAGAGGAGGAGAAGGAGGAAGAGGAGGAGGAGAAGGAGGAAGAGGAAGAGGAAGAAAGGAAGAAAGGAAAGCAGCAGCTATTCATTTATGGTTGCTATGTTTTTGGTGGGGGGCATGGACGGAGCCTGAAATTGGAGTCATTACTGAATAGTGTCTAGCTCCAGATAAAGGGATCCTCGCCCAGGTAGGCTGAACAGAAGCAGTGTCAGCAAGTGGGACTCTGTTTTCTGTGGAAGTTGGAAGTAAGTGCCTGAGGGACAGAAGGAGACATGGGATCTAACATTCTGAAGGGCTTAGGCCCGTCCAGCAAAGGAAGGAGTATGGAGTGGCATCTCTGAGGTAGTGTCCCCCGGCTCCTTCCCCACCTGCCAGCTAATGGCTCCAGAGCACCAAAGGTTCCCAGCCTGTTCCTCCCGGTGAGTCCCACACTCCCATTCCCCTGTTCAAGCCACGTCAGGGCTCATTCCAGACCTTTGTCTTCTTTTAGCTCAAGGTTTTCTCTTTGAGGCACAGTGCTAGAGGGACCCGGGGAGAAAAGAACTCCAAATACAAAGCAGGAGTTGTGCAGCCTTTCCTGTCCCTTCCCCTCCTGCACACTTCCTTCAAGTGGCTCTGCTAGCACCTGGGAGGAGAGCAGGAGATAAGCTGCGGGGGAGGGGGGGGTCTAAGTTCAGTGACTCCCAAAACTCCCACTTTCCAGCAAGCTTCTGGCCTCGGGATACACAGAAACCCACTACAGTCCGGATGGGCAGCCCATAGTGCTGTCCCCCAACCACAGGGTGAGACACTTTCATGGGCAGTGAGGGCAGTGTGAGAGGTGCATCCTAAATGTCTACCCTATCCCGTTTTACATTCCTAAGGGGGTTGTAGTCTGCCTGTAGCCCCCCCCCCCCTTCTCCTTGTCCCTTTGAGTCCCTGTTGAAATTTGGGTCTGAGCTTCCTCCTCTCTAGGACTATTGCCACTATCACGGACGTGTGAGGGGCTTCCGGGAATCCTGGGTAGTCCTCAGCACCTGCTCCGGGATGAGGTAAGGAGTTGGTGGAGAGGACCAGGGGCTGAAGCAGAGGTGAGAGCAGCATCATTGTTTCATACACCCCTGCACACCCCTGCTCTCTAGTGGCCTTATTGTGCTCAGCAGCGAAGTCAGCTATTATCTGCACCCCTGGACTCTTGGGGACACCAAGGACTTCCCAAACCACAAGATCCTTCGGATGGAGCGATTCTTCACCTGGAGAGGAGCCCAGAGAAACAAGAACTCCCAATACAAAGCAGGAACGGCCAGACTCCCTCATGTCTCCCAGAGCCGGGTAAGGGGCACAGATTAGAGAAAAGCTGGTTCTTCAAACCAGAGGATACAGGAATGCAAGGGCCTGGGTGGGTTCTCCCTGTTTTAATTCGGAGGCTGAAGAAGTTTAAGCAGAAGTTTAACTGTCCACTCCCTCCCCCCCACCCCCGACCCCGGGGAGTGTGGTGCATGGCCAGAATTCAGTCAAGCAGTCTGCCCCTCACCATTTGCTTCTCACAGATGAGGCGAGAGGCCCGCAGGAGTCCCAAGTACCTGGAACTATACATAGTGGCTGACCACACCCTGGTGAGGAGAGACCTCAGAAGTCTGACTGGGCTGGGCTGGGGCCTGCTTAGGTCCCTTAAGGCCCAGGGATTTCTGCCTTCTCAGTTCTTGCATCAGCATCGGAACTTGAACCACACAAGACAGCGCCTCCTGGAAGTTGCCAATTGTGTGGACCAGGTTGGGTGTTTAGGGCTCTGGAAGCTGGGAGCAAGGCAATTGAAAAGCTCTGGCCCCACATGGCAGGTGCCTGGTCCCTGGCCTCAGCTGGTCTCTTCTTCAGATTCTCAGGACTCTGGATATTCAGTTGGTGTTGACCGGGCTGGAAGTGTGGACTGAAAAGGATCACAGCCCCATCACGCAGGATGCAAACGAAACTCTCTGGGCTTTCCTACAGTGGCGCCGTGGGCTGTGGGCCAGGAGACCACATGACTCCACGCAACTGCTCACGTGGGTGCCTTTTTCACACACACACACACACACACACACACACACACACACACACACACACACACACACACACACGGGTTGCGGGAGGTCCTTATTACCAGCTTCATCCAGTCACGCCCTGCTGCGTCATCCTTAGGGGCCGCACCTTCCAGGGTACCACGGTGGGCCTGGCGCCTGTGGAGGGCATGTGCCATGCAGAGAGCTCCGGAGGGGTGAGCACAGTAAGCTCTGCTGGGGACCTAGGAGGAGAGAGGTTTGGGCAGGGTTTGTGGTCCTCAGTGAAGCCCGGCTCCCCAGGACCACTCGGAACTCCCCATCGGCACAGCAGCCACCATGGCCCACGAGATAGGCCACAGCCTGGGCCTCCACCATGACCCAGAGGGCTGCTGCATAGAGGGAAATGCAGAGCAAGGAGGCTGCGTCATGGAAGCAGCCACTGGGTACGCACAGAAGCGTCTTTGGTTATCCCTCAGTTCCCTCTTCAGTAAGATGAGTGTGATAACAGACTGTTAATAGGGCCTCGGTAGGAGAAATGCGGTTAAGGTGGAGTCTCAGAATGACTGCCCGACTAGACTCCACTCCCGACCTTTGGTCCTCCTTGGGGCTCAGACTGCCGGATTTTAGCGTCCAGCCTCCCGTCTCAAGTTCCTTGCAGTCTTTCCCCTCCCCTCTCTAGACTGCTCTCTTAGCTTAGGAGGTAACCGCACATTTTGGCGGCTGTGTGGCTAACCCCAGGGCCCAGAGTGCAGTAGCAGCCTGAGCTTAGGACGTGACTCCTGCATCCCAGATGATCTCCGCACCACCAAGGACATTCGTCTTCCTTCTGCAGGTATCCTTTCCCGCGGGTCTTCAGCGCCTGCAGCCGCCGCCAGCTGCGCACCTTCTTCCGGAAAGGGGGCGGTACGTGCCTCTCCAACGTCTCGGAGCCGGGGCTCCTGGTGCTGCCCAGTCGCTGCGGAAATGGCTTCGTGGAAGCAGGAGAAGAATGCGACTGCGGTTCTGGTCAGGTCAGGTCATCTTCTCAGTTCCTGGGGTTCAAGGCTGACCCATGCTCCCAGCCTCTCCCAAGGTCTAACTTGCTCCGTGTTCTGTTCCCTCCTTTCTGACTTCAGAAGTGCCCACACCCTTGCTGCTTTGCCCATAACTGTTCCCTGCGTGCGGGGGCGCAGTGCGCCCATGGCGATTGCTGTGCGAGGTGCCTGGTGAGGACTCGGGATATTGGGGAGCGGCTTGTTGATCTTAGCTGGGTTGGTACCTTCTAGTCCCCTTTCTGAGTGTGAGCTTGACCTTGTGTGTGGGTTCACGTAGCACTCCTTCGGACTTTTCAGCAAGGATGTTTTCCCCTAATGGGTCACTGGTGTAGCTAAAGCCCGCAGGCACGCCTTGTCGTCCCGCTGCGAGTGACTGCGACCTCCCAGAGTTCTGCACGGGCACCTCCCCGCATTGTCCCGCAGATGTTTACCTTCTGGATGGCTTACCCTGCGCCGAGGGTCGTGGCTATTGCCTAGATGGCTGGTGTCCCACGCTGGAGCAGCAGTGTCAGCAGCTATGGGGACCTGGTGAGACCACATGCGGGTCCTGGTGTCCTGACCACTACCAAAACCTGCGGTTTTCTACTTTGGGCAAGCTCCACATGTGGAACCGAGGCCCGAGCTGGCCCGCTTCTATCCCTCAGGATCCCAACCGGCCCCCGAGCCATGTTTCCAGCAGATGAACTCCATGGGGAATTCACAGGGGAACTGTGGCCAGGACAGTCAGGGTGGCTTCCTGCCATGTGCGCAGAGGTGAGGTGTGGAGCTGAGGTCTAGGCGGTAAAATAGGGCGGAGCGTGTGGAGGGAACACTCAGAGATGCCGTCCACCTTCCACTTCCGGAACACTCAGAGATGTTGTCCACCTTCCACTTCCTTCCCAGGGACGCTCATTGTGGGAAGCTGCTGTGCCAGGGAGGAGAGCCAAGCCCACTAGTGCCGCACGTAGTGACTGTGGATTCCACAATTCTCCTAGAGGGCCGAGAAGTGGTTTGCCGGGGAGCCTTCGTGCTCCCGGGTACCTACCTGGACCAGCTGGACTTGGGTCTGGTGGAGCCAGGCACCCGCTGTGGACCTAGAATGGTGAGCCCTGCCCACCCAAGTCCTCCTGGTTATTGAGTCCTCCATGCCAAAGTGTACTCACTGCCCAGTGGGCACAATGCCCATAGGTGTGCCAGGACAGGCACTGTCAGAATGCCACCTCCCGGGAGCCGGAGCATTGCTTGACTGCCTGCCATAACCGTGGGGTGAGTAGCCTAAGGGGTCAGGGTGACCTTGGATGTCCTTGATACCTGGTGACTTTGCTATCCTCTTCTTAGGTTTGCAATAGCAATCGTAACTGTCACTGTGCTGCAGGCTGGGCTCCACCCTTCTGTGACAAGCCTGGCTTGGGCGGAAGCAAGGATAGTGGCCCTGCACAATCTGCAAGTATGCCAATGGGGTGGGAGCAGGGACGTGCCACCTGGGCAGTAGCCTGCTTGGCACTCAGCACCCTGAACTCCACAGACCCAGATGCCTTTCCACTGGCCATGCTCCTCAGCTTCCTGCTGCCTCTCCTTCCCGGGGCCAGCCTAGCCTGGTGCTACTACCAGTTCCCAACGCTCAGTCAGCAGCCAGGACGGTGCTGCAGGAGGGACCCCCTGCGTAACAGGTAGGCTCGGTGCCAGCCTCGGGGGGGGGGGGGGCTCAGGTTCCTCTTTCTGTGGCTCCTGCTTTCTCAGAACTCATCAGAGCTTTGGAGAGTGGGAGGACCCTGGGAGCTGGGGCTGTAGGAAGCTAGATGGGGTCCTTACTCTCTCTAGATGGAGTGAGAGCCTATAGGCACTGGGGGGAAGGCCATGGTGTGTACCGCTGCTCTGGCCAGCACTTAGGGCTGCTCTCCTTTCCTCTCTCCCACCAGGGAGTGACCTCAGCTTGCCCCTCCCCCTTTTCTGCTTTAAACAAATTCAACACAGCCTGTGCTCCACTCTGTCCGTGAAGACTTCCTTAGCTTCCTTGTCTTGATATTTCAGCCATCTCCCACAACCTTTGCCCTAACTAGTCGTGACTCCTTCAAGTCCCCCCAGTGCTAAGCCCAAGCACCCCTTTGGGTTTCCTCTCACTGGCCAGCTATAGTGTTGGCCACTCTGTGCCAGGACTCGGTATCTCTGTTCCCTGAAGATCACGGCTACAAACCCAATTATCTGGCAGGACGGGCAGAAATGCCACCTAATAACAAGACCTAGGGCTGCCTCTTCACTGGACCACAAGTCAGGCACATTATGTCTGTGTCTGATTTTGGAAGTGTTTCGGGCCAGTTGAGGGAATGGGCAGGGTTTGGAGATGTGACTAGAGGTCACCTAAGGCAGGGACCAGCACCAGCAGACCTCAGGAGCCAGTGAGAGGGTCTTGGAAATGCCAGGTGGTGACTGGGGGTCTGCAGGCAGACAAACAGGTAGTGACAGTTGGGAGGGACAATGCAGAGGGGTGGCAGCTGCGCACTGTCATCAGGATAGGGTCTCAAGGACAGTGGGGCATATTTGGATGAACCGTCAAAAGAAATGGCAAGGCCTGTGAGAAAGTTACAGACAGTTCAGGCAAGACTAGCACTGCCGAGCAGCCCGGGGAAGGCACAGTTCCTGCCCCAAGGCAGACAGACATCTCAGTACTTCAGCTCTAGATGGGACCTGAATGAGGTCTGGAGTAGAGGCCTTGGGTCTTAAGTGAGGTCTGGGCATCTTAGGGATAGAACAGGAATGTGGAATTTGAGGTTTGAGTAGAAAAAAAAAATCAGCTTCTCAGAACTGGGACTGTGTTATGCTTTGAGGAAGCAACTACCCCTCCAGCTCATTCATGGTCACTTTCCAACCTTCTGAACTCTTATCTGGTTCATCAATGGCCCCTGCAGGGACCAACCCCTGGACAGTGCTCACCCCATGGAGTTTGGCCCCATCATCACTGGAGAGCCCTCGACCCTACGTAAGTGTGGCACTTGGGACATGGAGAGGGAAGTGAGGGGTGGGTCCCTGCTGTCTGCTTCCTTCTAGATGCTCCCTTGCTCTACTTAGCACTCAACCACCTTCCATCCTCTGCTCAGCCCCAGGGACCTCTTGCCAACAGCATTTGCACCCTTCATCTTTTGAATTGTTCTCAAACCCTGAGAACTCTGAGCTTACCTAAGAACTACCCTCTGAAGTGTGCGCCATGCAGACCTGCCTGATCCCTATGGTAGGTGAAGGACCCTGAGGCCCTCCTGTTGCCCAGACACCGATCTCTGTCTCAGTTTGTCGCTTACTCCTCAGATTTATGGGCTTGTATCAATAAGGAAATGAGGCACAGCCCTCAGAAAAGCTGTTGTCATGGAGACCAGGATGCAGGAAGCCCTAGGGGCAGGGAAGGGAGACACTGGTTCTTCATCCTCCTTAGAGGGAGGACAATGTGCCCTGCCATGTGACTTGCAGCCTTGGGCCCTAGTCCTCAGTGACTCAAATTCACTCCTATACTTCTGATGGGCTGGATGCTGGACTCTTCCCTACTCACCAGAGAAACCCTAGAGCCATCTCATGATGCATCCACCTGCCCTGAGAGCCAAGCTGTTCTGAAATGTCAGAATGTATCTAATAGCAATAAACTCACAAGCTATATTGGCTGTGATTTGCTGAAAGGGTCTCAGTGGTTTATCAAAGGGACACTCAGATGGATTGCTGCAAAATAAATTAGAAACAGCATCTGGGCAGTGGAGACGCCAGCCCTTGGGAGGCAGGGGAGGCAGGTTTCTGAGTTCAAGGTTAGCCTGGTCTACAGAGTGAGATTCAGGATAGCTAGGCTACACAGAGAAACACTGTGTTGAAAACCAAACCATTGCAAAAACAAAACAAAATTAGTACCGCCCTGTACAGACAGAGAGAAAACAGCATGGTGGGGTTCCTAGGAGCGTTCAGGCCCAGGCACCAGAGACTGCAAAGCGGAGCCTCAAAGCCCATGTGGCAAAAGTGGGATCTGTTAGTCTTTCTGAAGATAGGGAAGGTTTCACAGCATAAAACCGAAGGGGGTGTGGTCTACAGAGTTCCAGGACAGCCAGGGCTACACAGAGAAACCTCTGTCTCAAAAACAAACAACAAACAAAGAAACAGAAACAACAACAACAAAAGAAAAAAAAAAAAGAAAAGCAAAAGAGAGAAAGAAAAATAGGGTTGCCAGGAGGATGGGTGACTGGGGGGAGGGAAGCTGTGAGCTTAGGGTGAGGAGGAGGTAAGAAGATGCTAGTGTGCGACTTCCAAATGTGTGGCAGGTACTTGAGATACTGAGGAGCCTGGAGGCCAGTGATGTGCTGACAGGTGCCACAGGTAGCCATGTCCTTTCTGCAGAGGACATGGTTCCTTTTGGCAGAGGGGAAACAGCTTCACGAGTTCCCGAGGAATGCTGGCCTTTTTCTAACTGCCAGACAACCACCTATAGTCTAGATTGAGCTAATTTTTGGATATTTGAATGGCTTTTTGGAATCTGGGGAATGGACATGTCCTCTGGACCCGACACAACCAACCTTCCTTTCTGTGGACCCCCATGCATTCAGCGTTTACAACCTAAGCTAATGCATAACTTTAGTATTGTGCTCACAGGCCCCAGTGCAGATTGACATGTGTACATGTGTGTGCTTGTGATCACTTACTTAATGTGTTAACATGTGTACAAGTGCATGTTTGTGATCATTTAGTTCTATATCACGTCTAGTCTTGGAAATACATTTATCCCAGCACATTGGCTTGCCCTCCTTCCTATTAGAAGAGATGGTGTTTTCTGGCACACAAGGGGACTTCCTTCTTCTCTAAGGAAAATGCCCACCCCCCAAACCCTAGGCCATAAACAAAGTCCGGGGCTCCAGGAAATCTACTGCTGAAAGATTACAGGAAAGCAACCCAGCCCATGTTCTGGAACATGGAGGTTGATCCAAAAAAAAAAAAAAAAAAGAATAAAAAAAAAGGCCAGTCTGACTCATCTCCTCCCCAAAGCAGTGTCTGTGTCTGGTCTGGTGAAATCTTGCCCTTGTCCCTTCCCACTCTCAGCTACAAAAGCTGTTCTCAGACTCTGCAGGGACCTTTCTCCTGGGCCCTGGAGTACCTAGCCACAGATCAAACTGAGTCTCCATTCCTCCATTTTTCTCCCCCTGGCTTCCTTTTTACATTTGTTGCAGAAAAACCAGGAAGGGCTTCCAGCCCAATCGGCCCCTCCCTTCACCAGTAATTCACTTCCCAATTGTCATTTGTTTCTTAACTTTCCAAGAGCCACTAGGACCCTTCCTGGCTGGCCCAGCTCACAGAGGCTGAGGGCCAGTAGGTAGCCCAGAGATCTCACCCCAGTTTCTAGGATCCTTAGTACCACACTACAGAAGCAAGGGTTTTAACTCTTCGTGGTCAGGATAGTAAACTCGCCTTTTATTCTTACCCCTGGTACTTGAGAGAGCCACCTTTGCTATACCAAAGCCACACACAATGCCAGCCATCATCCCTCTGCTGCTGTAGGAAAGGGTTGGGCGGAGTTTCTACTTTACCTTTTTTTCAGACCCCAGGAATTTTTTTGTTCCTGGATCCTGAGAAAATCTCAAGCAAAACTTCTGTCAGACTTAACAGTGTTCAGAAACAGGTGTTTTGTTAGAACATGGCCAGGCTCTTGTGTTGACTGTGTGTGGGCATTCTGGGATACAGGGTGTAGCCTGGGAAGCTGTGAATACATCTGTAATTTGAAGCTCCCACGAATGAGACAAAAGATCGGGGATCGATGCAAAAACAAGAGGTTTATTAGTACAGTGCACTGGGGTGGCCTACATCCAGAGGGGAGGCACCCCCACTATCCATTTGTACAGTTTTTAATACACTTAATAACGGGTGGACTACAGCGATGGTGACCAGGCATGCAAGCATTGGTGGGTTAAGTTGACTTTTAAATTGATTGGCTACTGCCAACATGGGTTGCATCTAAGAGCCTTCATTCCAGGGCTGCCCAGATAAGGTAGAAGCACTCCTTGGAGGGTGAGGAATGGCAAAAGCCCTTAGTGGGAGAGGGGAGCTGTAAGGAGGGTGTGTAAAGGCCCCCAGCATCCCTCATTTCTGCTCCCTTCTGGCCCTTCAGCAGACGGTGCAAGCCCCACAGTACACTGCTGCCTGTCTGAGGCAGTTGTTTCAGCTGCTGAACAAGGTCTTGTGGAACACTGTCACCCTGCCCTGGAGTCATAACCATGTCACCGTTGCCCCTCAATGTTTGAAGGAAAACCACCCTCAGACTCAATGCTGTATGAATAAATTCTGTACGAAAATCAAAAGGCTGTATTCCATGGAGTGAAACACGTGGGGAACATTTTCTTCCATGCCCCAGGTCGTCTCTTCCTGGCAGGACTCCAACATGCCCTGGTCTGCCTGCACCAACTCCAGGCTATGGTTGGCTGACTCCTTACCTGGCATGTAGCCCTCTTTGGCGCTGTGTTCTGCTAGTCCCCAAGCCTGGTCCCAGATCAATGCATTGAGCCAACCCCTGTAATAGTAATCTTAGGGGGGCTTTCTATGTCCCTTTTGCTCCCAAATAACTGTGGAGCATTTCTCTGCCCACTCTAGCACATTTAAGCTCCTGAAAAAAGACTCAGACCTAGCATTTGTATTAATAAGCTGCATGCTGTAATAGCTGGGCAGATTCTTATTTCTTCTAACCCAACTAGGATGCTACTACCCAGCCAAATGCCCCATCTTGCCATCTGGTCTTGCCCTGGTTTACTCTGGTCAGTGTATGGCCTCATGGTTGGATTCTCATGATGAATCCTCCTGGTCTCTTCATGTGGTCTCTCCAGACCTTCTTCTCCTCATGGTCTTTTTCTACTCTCTGGTTTCCTTTGGTTCCCTGTGACTGGGATGGGAAGTCCCTCCTTATATCTTCTGCTCAGCTAATTGGCTGATCAGTTCTTTCATTAACCAATCAGAGATGATGGAAAACAATGTTTACATAACATTGAGATCCAGAGATGTAACTAGATGTCTGGGCATAGAAATCAGCATCTGAATACTCAGCGCACAAAACCATCCCCTAACAAGCCCACTCTGGACTTCTGGCCCTGCCCTGCCCTGCCCTGCCCAGTCCTTCCACGCCTGTGGGACTTTTTCAGAGGAACAGTATTTGGTTTCCAGCAACCAAGTCTGTTGCTCTTAACTCCAGCTCCATAAGATCTGGTGCCCTCTTGTGGCCTTGGGTAGCACACATACAGGCACATAAAACAAAACAAAACAAACAAAAAAAAAATTTTTTTAAAACAATGCTGTGCCTTAATCTGACCAGAAGAAAATATAAGACTAACTCAGTAGAAATAGTCCAGAAAATAACTAGTCAGAATTCTTATCGGGAATGAGGATAAGGTGAAGGAGAGTTAAAACATACAGGGAAAACTGGGAGGGGCTTCCCAAAAGGGTTGCCTCCTTTCTCCTGGGAATGGTGACCATGTGGGCCTTGAGGGAAAAGGGACTCAGAGTCAAAAATGTGTCACTCTGAGCCCCAGGTAGACGCCAAACTCTTGGCTACACCTCCTATCTTGGAGTTTGATGTCGCCCGTGCTCTGTAAAATGGTTTCTTTTGGCCACTCCAAGTTTTGGTCTGTTTTTCCTGGACAGTGAGTTCATTACCTTTCCCACAGAATGAACTTGGCTAACACCAAACTTCTGTTACCGAGGGTCTGGAGAGATGACTTAATCGGAGAACTCCCATACAGGCTCGAGAACCCAAGTTCAATCAGCAGCAATACCAGAAAAAGCTTAGTGCAGCAACCCCACTGGGGGTGAAGATAGGGGTCCATGGAGCTTGCTGGCAATCCCAGCTAAAACAGAGCTCCTGACATTGCTGTTGGGCACCCCCACACACCCCCTCCCCACTTCCTTGTTGTTTAAAGGAAGAATACAGATTTAAAAAATACTGAGAGACTGCCTCATTTGGCAGGACAAATTTAGTGGTGATTCTGAATCTGAATTTTTTTCCCATTTGTGTGTGTGTGTGTGTGTGTGTGTGTGTGTGTATGTGTGTGTAGGTGTGGATAGACCTTGTCAGAATACTTTAGGGAGTTGGTTCACTTCTGCCATATGGGTCCAGACTGAACTCAGGGTGTCAGGTTTGATAGCAGGAGTCTTTACTCAGTGAGCTATCCTGTCAACCCTTGTTTTTGAGACAAGATCTCAATGTAGCTCAGGCTGGCCTCTAACTCCCGATTCCTCTGTCTTGACAACTGCTTCCAAGTGCTCGGTTTGCAGTGTAGACCACCATGTCCCAGGTCTTGTTACAGAAAAAGGTGATACATGGGAGAACTGGAGGATTTTAATGGTCTATACTTTGCTTCCTACTGTACCAGCATTCCCTTCCAAGTGTAACTCCTCCTGCTTTGCTAGGTCAGAGAGCTGAGTTTGGAAGCTGGGGATGAGGTGTGTGGGGGTGTGTGTGGGGTGTGTGTGGGGGAGGGGGAGGTTGTGTGTGGGGGTGTGGGTATGTGGGGGTGTGTGGGGGTGTGTGGGGGGTGTGTGTGGGGGTGTGTGTGGGTGTGGGTGGGTGTGGGTGTGGGGGGGTGGGGTGTGTGGGGGGGTGTGTGTGTGGAGGGGGATAGTACCAATGTCTCTACAACTTTTCTACACGTGTAAAACTGGTGAACCAAAAAAACTGACAATAAAGTTATTAAGAAGGAAAGAGAACAGTTGATTTCCTAAACTTATCGTTTCAGCATAGGAGAAACAAGGTTTCCTAGAGTTTTGTGGGAGTGTGTGAGGCTTCCCGAGGAGATACAACATACATGCCTCTTCATCTCAGATAGGCAACTGACATAAATAGGCCAGAGACATAAATAAAGTCCAGCTTGGCAAATATTTATTGGGAGAGATTTGTTTTGATTCTTAGTTTTACTTAATTATTTGAGTTTATTGGGATTAAAACACCCAAACATGGTGACCCTAGAGCTACCTGCCTCTCAAGGTCTTCCAGCTGTTGCTTATAACCTCCAGAAGAGACCTTGTGAATCTCACACGTTTCAGCTTCTCTGGACTTGTGAGGTTTAATTCTTGCTTAATTTTTGAGTCTCATGAAGCTCCTCCCCACCCCTGTCCCCAGGGGTGGGGGAAGCCGTTCCCAGTAGGATCCAGGACTGTGGATCTATCGAGGTCATTTCAGGCCCTGGCTTAGTGACTTTGGATCCACCTGAAGGTGCTGTCTGGGGGTGGGAACAGAGTGGAGGGAGCAGGAACACACCTGTCGCAGGTGCCAGCTGCCCTCCAGGCTTAGCAGGTTCCGGGAAGAAGCACCTGTCCAACTGGGGCTCTGCCAATCGCTATGGCCTGCGGCATGGAGTCTGCACTTCTGCTGCTGCTGCTGCTGGGTGAGAGCCCGTCTCCTCCTCCGTGCTGGCCACTGCCCTCTCTGGCCCCGATCCTCGGGCACTAATCGAGGATTGTAAGAGTAAAGAAATGTGTCGGTTAAGCCTCAGTGTCCCGTCGGTGGAGCTGGGGAGGATGGAAGGGGCCCTGTAGACCCTCTGTGGATGCATGCGCCAGTTCTGGAGATGGTGGTGAAGGCTGAGCCTCAGTCTTGGGACAGGCCAAGCCCAATCTCCGAGTACTGGACCCATTCACAACCTGGGTAGATAGATCCCTAGGATCTGCTCATACCCCTTCCACGGGATAAATGGGTCATACCTATGGGCCACACTCTCTCCCCTTGGGTTTGGGTACCCCCCATACACCCCCACCCCCGATTCCGGGGTGTGGAATGTGGAGAACCAAGCACGGAGAACTGCCGCCTGCCCGCCCCTCGCCAGGGTCCGCGAGCTCCACCGACGGGAATCGCTGCGTGGACGCGGCCGAGGCGTGCACAGCGGACGAGCAGTGCCAGCAGCTGCGCTCGCAGTACGTGGCGCAGTGCCGCGGCCCGGCGGCGCCCGGGGACTGGCCGGGACCGGGGGGCTGCGTGCGCTCCCGTTGCCGCCGCGCCCTGCGCCGCTTCTTCGCCCGCGCGCCTCCGGCGCTTACGCAGGCGCTGCTCTTCTGCGGCTGCGAAGGCCCCGCGTGCGCCGAGCGCCGGCGCCAGACCTTCGCGCCCGCCTGTGCGTTCTCCGGCCCCGGGCCGGCGCCGCCCTCCTGCCTGAAGCCCCTGGACCGCTGCGAGCGCAGCCGCCTGTGCCGGTGCGTGCGGGGCGGGCTGGGCCGCTCACCGGCGTCCGGGCGCGCGCAGGCCCCGTCTCTTTGCCTTCCAGGCCTCGTGCGCTCCGGCACCCGGCTCCCGCGACGGCTGCCCGCAGGAGGGGGGCCCGCGTTGTCTGCGCGCCTACGCAGGCCTCGTAGGTACGCTGGGCGGCCTCGGGCGAGCGGGGCGGCGGAGGCAGATTCGGGGCACCGGTCACACGCCCTGGGGTGGGGCTGGGGTCCCTGCAGGCACTGTGGTCACCCCCAACTACCTGGACAACGTGAGCGCGCGCATCGCGCCCTGGTGCGGCTGTGAGGCCAGCGGAAACCGGCGCGAAGAGTGCGAAGCCTTCCGCAAGCTCTTTACAAAGAACCCCTGCTTGGGTGAGAGGGTTGAGGAGCCCGGGGAACTTACAAATGTCTATGGCCCGGTCCAAGCCGCCTGGCCGGTGGGGGACTCTTAAGATGTTTACGTCGCGTCTGATTTGGTGTGGGTGATGGACAGTGTGCACATGCCATGGTGCATGGGTGGAAGTCAGAGAACTTGTCAGAGTCCCTCCTTTTACCATGTGGGTCCCCGGCATAGCACTGGTCTCATCAGTTTTGATAGCAAGTGGCCTTCGCTTGCTGAGCCATCTTCCTGGCTGATTTGAGCACATTTTTGATCGAAAGAAACTGAGGTTCCGTGAGTAGCTGTTTCCAGAGACCAGATAGCAGATCACTAGAGAACTTTAGAGGCGTCAAGAATCTCTGAGGGCTGGAAAGGATGAGTTACAACGTGTCCATTGACCTGGAGTTGGCCGAGACTCCCTTTGGAGTCTTTTCCTCCCAACTTAACTGCTGCTGTTCTTGCCTCAGGGTGGGATGGCTCAGTTCCAGATTTCTGGGGGCCTGTTTGAAGCCTGTCTCTGCTACTTAGTAGCTGAGAGTTAAACTTTTATTAATCCTGATTGTGTTCACGTGTAAGGGCGGCAGTGCACTTGTCGACTTCACAAGCAGTTCGTGGGTCACTCTTAGCGCCATGACCTTCCATCTCAAGCCATGCTTTGCAGATTACAGGGGGTGTCTCATTTTGTCACAAGGGAGTGGGGCCGTTTCTAGGGTGGCCTGGCCAAGCCTTCTCTGGATCTTTCCACTCCATAGATGGTGCCATACAAGCCTTTGACAGCCTGCAGCCATCAGTTCTGCAGGACCAGTGGGACCCCTACCAGAATGCTGGGTGCTGTTTCCCTCAGGTAGGATTGGGGAGCGGTTGTGGAGTTGGCAGTTTCTGCATCATTCCCTGCGGTACTTACCCTTCCCAGGCAGGCCAAGGTGGGGGCATGAGTGGTCCGAGAGGAGATGGAGGCAGTAACGGTCCCCATTTTGTCTTCACTCCCAAGGTGTCCTTGATGTCCATACTCACTGCCCTGGCTCTCCAGACCCTGCCGCTCTAATTAGGTAGGTGGACCATGGGCAACACAGCTGACCGCCATGTCTCGGGATGACTGCTCACTGAACTGAAACTTCCTTGCCCTCAGGTCACTGTGCTTTGCCTCTCAGTGTCTGTTTCCTTCACCATCGAGATGAGCGTCTGCAGATGATGCTCGGCGGGCCCCGTGGGCTTACAGAGGACAGAGACTAACCCCAGCTCTGGGAATTTGGAAGTCTCCTTTCCCAAGAAGACATGACACTAAGGAGACCGTATGAACAGACTGACAGACAAGACTGCAGTCTGAATCCCCTCCCACTTAGCCATTAGTCAGCATTAAGCCTACCCGTGCCCCAGGGCTTGTCACCAATGACATGGCACTTACTGTGTAGGCATTAGAGGCTCAGGTCCTTCCTGCTCAGCATCCCACTGGCTTCCCAGTCTCTCCTTGCTGTGGTTTCCCCGGCACCTGCAGTGGCGCACCAGCCCAATAAACCCATGTATGCTGAGACCAGCCTGGCTTTCTGTCATCTGACCTGGAAATGTGGAGACCTGTGTAGCCTTGGATACCTCCAGAACTACTCTTTGGGTCTGAATATCGGAGAATGAATAGACCTGTCTCTGGGATAGCAGCCAGCAACTGAGACTGAGCGCATGTGTTGCAACTCCTTTGCAAACTCAAAGGTGGTGTTGGCTGGCATTATCAGAGAGCTCTGGGATTTTGTCAGGCCTCTCCTAACTAACTGCATTGGGGAAATGGCTGAGCAAACCGGGCTCAGGCGCATCTGTCTCTAGGGTTCAAAGGGTGTCGTGATGGCCACTGTTCACAAAGCTGCTCAGTGGCTAGAAAAGGCCCCAGAGAGTGAAACTTCCCATTTCACGTCCCCTTCCCCACCCACGTGGACATGGACGCCTGTGCACATGTGGGTGGGGAGAGCCAGGGAGTAAGGAAAGCATCACTCTGCCCAGCTCACTCCAACTACAGAGCAGCTCCAGCGCAGGATGAAATGTGAGTGTGCTCGACTCCACTGCTTGCCTGACCTTGATATTTAGCATAAAATGTAGATAGAAAAATGTATGTTTGTGCCCAAGTATGCATATATGTACCATATGTGTGCAGGTGCCCATAGAGACCAGGAAGCTGTGAGCCATTTGATGTGGGTCCTGGGAATTGAACCCAGGCCCTCTGCAATGCTCTTAACCACAGAGACGTTCTTAAACGTGGGAATGATTCTAAATAAAAATACAATTCTGGATAGAAAGTGTGGCTGTAAGCCTTCTAAAACTAGTAGGAAGATGAAGTGGAAATAGTCCAGTTCCACAGTTGGTGGTGGTCTCTGTCCCAAGGCCAGGCGCTGGCAAATGTGTCACACACTGGGGTTGAGGAGTCACTCCATACAGTAAAGATCTTGAGGAGGTCACCTGTGCAGGCCCTGAGCACAATCTCATGTTTCCTGTATAAAACCAGTGCAGAGAGGGGGTAGCTCAAGGATAGGCAGAGCTTGGAGGTGATGCAGCCATAGGTAAGGGATGTGGTCTGAAGCCAGTGTAACATCCAGAAGGCAGAGTCTGGATCCCAGGAGCCTCCAGAGGGGGACAGCCATAGTGCTGAGCACAAAGGGTTTTGTTTTTAAACTACCAAGACCGGCAAATGCTTCATCCATGCCAGGAAACTAGTAGGATTGCCTGTTTGGTTTCTGTTACGTCTACCCAAAAAGGTCCTGTCTTCCATCTGGTGCTGTTTGGCACAGTGCCTTAAAGCTGAGTCCATCCCTGTCCTCCCAACGCCGCTGTTAGCCTCCATCTTGCCAGGAAGTGACAGTGGTCCTGGCCCTGTGCCTGGGTCTCGGTTACCTGTCGTTGGCATTGATTTCACAGCTGTCCGGTGGCAGGGTGGGGCAGAGGCAGAAAGGCAGGTGCTAGAAGCATCTGTGGATTTATCAGTGGAAACTTTACGGCTCATGTATGTTTCTCTGGCTTGGGGCCCAGCAACCAGGTGCAGAGGGGTTGTGGAAACCACTTCCTGCCCTTCCTACCCTTTCCCCACCCTCCCTAAATGAGTCAGGTATAGTCAAACTCATTAAACAAGCTCACTTTTGCAGGAAATTTGGACACTGGCCAGTGAAACTGATAGGGGCAGAACGTCCACAGGAGGGAAGCAGACATCTCTCAGAAACAGGGCTGACCACCTGACCGGGGGCGGGGGGGGCAGCCTGAGCCCCAGATGACTGATTGCCCTTGTTCCCTCCTTCCTCACACATACTCTGCGGGCTGGCGAGGAGATACAGGACAGATCTCTGGCCGTTAACCCTCTGTTTGTTCAGATTGTCAGCTCTGAGTAGGCTCCTGTTTTTGTTGTTTTTGTAAGGGAGAAATGGTGAACCACATTCTGCTGACAACTCTAGAAGTGGCAGTACAGTGTCTGGAGTGGTTCCTGACACAGCAGCCATGGGGCTGCAGATTTTTCTAGGCTTTCCTGGGTTCTCTTACTGGTCCACGTTCCCTCACACTTAAATGAGTCAAGTGTTAAGATTCGCTCATGATCTCGGTACTAAGGAGGTTAAGGCAAAAAGCTGAGATGGAGGCAGACTGATTTGTACAGCGAGAGTTTTTCACAAAATGCCAAAAGAATGAACCAGATGAGTTCCCAAAACAAGGAAGGATATAGGGAAAGATTATGATAAAATACAAAGCTCACTGGGAAGGGCTAGAGCAAAGGAGAACTGAACTCTGAGGTGGGTGCTGGGAGGTGCAGTGTCTGAGTTGAGAATCTTCCACCCTGGAGCCAAACTTCTCAAGACACGGGATGTGAAAGAGAAGTGGAACAACAGGATGCTTTAGGACAGGATGTTTATAAAGAGCTGAGGTCCTCCATCCTACAGGGAAACTTGTAAATTCAAATTAGCTTCAGGAAGTTCCTGAAACTGATCAGATTCACCAGGTCTGGCCTTTCCGAAGACTGTATATAAGCAGTTAAGACTCCTGAGAGTCACTGTCAGACAAGGCCAGCTGCAAAGACAACTCTCTGACAAGCTGGGCTCCCCGGAAGACAAAGTGAGCAGCCTATACCCACAAGAGACCAGCCAAGCAGCTGGGAAGAAACAAAAAATGACTGACCCAGCTGCTTAGACCGACTTAGCAGCTAGGAAAGGCCGCCTTTAGCTGAGCTCCTGCTTTTCAGCCCACTTTGTACTAGCCACTGAGACTCACCTGTAGCTCATTTGGCACACATTTCAGACACTCACTTACCTGTTCCTTCCATGAAGCTGAGCCAGAAGGTGGCTTAGGATCCTCTGGAGGTGGGGTTACAGGTGGTTGTGAGCTGCCCAACAAGGGTGCTTGGAAACAGGCTTGTGTTCCCTGGAAGAATAGTATGTGTTCTTCATTGTTGACCCATCTTTCCACCCTTGTGTTTTTGAGACAGGGTCCTACTCTGGAGCTGAGATGGGTCTTTTTTTTTTTTTAATATTATTTATTATATGTAAGTACACTGTAGCTATCCAGAAGAGAGAATCAGAGCCCATTACAGATGGTTGTGAGCCACCATGTGGTTGCTGGGAATTGAACTCAGAACCTCTGGAAGAACAGTCAGTGCTCTTAACCACTGAGCCTTCTCTCCAGCCCTGAGGGTCTTGAACTCATTATGTAACCTAAGACGACCTCACACTTGGGATAATCCTCCTGCATCACCCTCCAAAGTGGGGCTGGGGGAAAGCTTCAACGGTGAAGAGCACCTACTGCTCTTGTGGAGAAACTGGGTTCGGTTCTCAGCATCCTCCTGGTGCTTCCCAACTGTAAGTCCCATTCCAGGATATAATGTACTCTGTTCTGGATTCTGTAGGCATTGCATGCATATGGTGTATATACATACATACATTTAAAATGTATGTACATTTAACATTCATGTACACAAAATAAAGATAAACCATTAAACAACAAAGTCCTAAGATTCTAGGCATAAACCTATAGCTAGTCGTTGCTACTTTGTGGGTTCTTTTTCCCACCCTTTATCCTCCTGGTTTTACCTCCTATCACTAGATAAAGAAAGGTAGAGGTGGTGGGAGGGGAGAGAGAGAGAAGAGACCTGAATCTAATTTCTTCTTGTTTCTACTTTGAGCAAGATTACTAACTACAACCAACGCCCGTGAATGACCACCAACCACCAACCCTGCCTGTCCAGGCTCTAGCATTTATATAGTCAGAAAAGTTCCCAGATTTTTAAATTTCACACGATCCCAGAAACTATCTGCAGCTGGCAAAAAAAAAAAAAAAAAACATACTTCTGCTAGAACATGAGGCGAATCATAATCTGCTGCTGTAGCCGGTTCAAAGCAGCCCTACCCCTCACACCTGGGATTAAAGTGAAAACACATCCTTACAACATTTCTGTGTTTTTAAGTGAAACCAAAATTTCAGAATTGCAACATTTCCTCTTCTGTTTTAGGCCATTAATTGTGCTGTGCAGCAGGAAGTTATAAAGAGACATATTCAGTGAAATAAGCAACTTTTGGGTCAGTGGCAAAGGTTTTCAGGCAGGCCTCTCCTCTCCTGCTGCAGTGGCTTTGCCTTTGATGCAGGGAAACAGTAGCAGCTGAGCAACCCTATCCCCTGCGTCAAGCTGTGTCTCTACCTTTACACAAGCCACAAGTTTAATTTCTCCTTTGAAACTTGTCTATACTTTCTGGATGCATAATGAATGCTTAGGAAGTCAATCCGCTCCTTCCCAAGATCATCCTTACTGTCCCTGAGGGCAAAGGACCCTCAAACTCCAGTAACTATTTTATAACATTGAATTTGGGGGAATAGAGGAAGATGCTTATCTGTGGCCGAGTCTAGAGCCTGCAATAGCATGTATTAGATCTCCAGTGTCCAGAGAAGGGTTTGAGTCTGCATGGCTCATACTTTTTGCTGCAGGGCCTCAAGCTAGGCTCCTAAGGCCTTTTCCCAATGGTAATAAATTGCCTTGAGTATCTTTTTGAGACCTGCAATTATTGGTCTAGTGGCCACATTGCCTGCATACCCTTGAAAGCCTAGGTCTTCTTTGTGGTTTATATTTAGAAAAACTGTTGAACTTAAAAATGTCATGTGTTCACAATTTTGTTGCAAAAGACCGTATTTCTCACAGTTAAAGCGCCAGACATTTTGAGATCTGAGACCTTTAGTAGCTTGGTTACAGTCTCATTGCAAATGACTGCATTCACTGCAATTGAAGCACAGGGCATTTTGACATTTTGACCTCTAGCTACAGCTTGACCTATAATATTAGCATGGTACACATTAGAACCAATATTGGTCTTATCCTTTATCCGCTCATCCACAGGCACTGCCCTTAACCTTAAATGACTTTTATATTTGGTGTTTGCATTGTCTTTATCAACACCTGCTTTGTGTCAGGGTCTGATATGGCTTTGCTCACAGCTGAGACTAATCTTTGTAAAAAATAAAATAAAATCAGTAAGGGCTTCTCCAGAGCCTTGTATATACTTTGCAAATGAAGCGGACTTTTTCCTGGCTCCTCCTGTGTCCCAACGTGTTACAGTCACTAAGGCAACATTGTTCTATAGTAGTTTCATGGAATTGAATCTGTACATTAGAGTACACCCAGCGACTGGCCTTTGACTATATTAATCCCCCTTGCTCTACTTCATTTCAGTATTCACAGCTTCTTCCTGCCACTATGTTACCATAGCAACTGCGGACTGGTCTCTAGTACAGCTGTTTGTTACCAGCCTGTACTGGCTGGTTTTGTGTCAACCTGACACAAGCTGGAGTTATCACAGAGAAAGGAGCCTCAGTTGGGGAAATGCCTCCATGAGATCCAGCTGTAAGGCATTTTCTCAACTCGTGATCAAGGGGGGAGGGCCCAGCCCATTGTGGGTGGAGCCATCCCTGGGCTGGTAGACCTGGGTTCTATAAGAAAGCAGGCTGAGCAAGCCAGGGGAAGCAAGTCAGTAAGTAACATCCCTCCATGGCCTCTGCATCAGCTCCTGCTTCCTGACCTGCTTGAGTTCCAGTCCTGACTTCCTTTGGTGATGAACAGCGATATGGAAGTGTAAGCTGAATAAACCCTTTCCTCTCTAACTTGCTTCTTGGTCATGATGTTTTATGCAGGAATAGAAACCCTGACTAAGACAACCCCTTCCCAAAATTGGAAGAGATTCTATTCTGTGTAGCCCAGTTATTTAGAATTTTCCAGCTGCTCAGCCATTATTCCAAAACATTATTAAAAAACAGAAAATATAAAGAAGAAAGAACAGAGCAAAACAACAACAACCCAGAAAATCGCCTCTGGGAGCAAAGCGAGGAACATCCCAGCAGCAACAGCCACAATCCATTCCTTCATCCCCTGCTGCTTCCTCTATGGCATTTTTGAGTCCCAGGTTAGGTTCCATTTGTAGCCAGTCTTTTCTACTTTGTGAATTCCCCCACCCTTTATCCCCCTTGTTTTACCCCTTATCACTAGATAGACAGAAAGGGGGAGAGATCTCTGAATCTAATCTGTTCTTGTTCCTTCTTTGAGCAAGACCACAACCAACCCCCCTAAATGACCAACAATCATCAACTCTGCCTATCGGGGCTCTAGCATTTACACACTCTCTGAAAAGTTTCCTGAATTCCAAATGTCACACAATCACAGAAACTATCTGTAGCTGGCAAAACCATACCCCTGCTGGAAGATGAGAAAAATCATAGCTGCTGCAGTCAATCCCAAGCAGTCTGATATACACCCTACACCTGGGATTAAGATGAAAATAATTCTCATAATATTTCATTTTTTTAAAGAAACCAAAATTCCAGAATAGTCACTACATGAACCACTACACCTGTCTTAGAACTCGTGATGACTTGCTCAAGGAAACACAGCAGTGTAGACCGATCATCCCAATACTTGGGAGAACAGGAGGATCCGAATTTAAGACCGCTCTTGGCTACGAAGCAAATTTAAAGACAGCCTGGAGAACATGATGTTGTCACAGTTGGAGATATATCAGTGGTTAGGAGCCCTGGCTGCTCTTCCCGAAGACCTAGGTTCAGTTTCCAGCACCTCAGTCATGTCTGTGACATCAGTTCCAGAGGCTCACACTACTTCCTCTGGCCTCTCTGGGCACCACAGACATGTGGAGTAGACATACATGCAAGCAAAGGCACACAGACACACATACAAATTGATATTAAAAAAAAAAAAACCCAAGCAAGCAGTTATCTTCAGCTTTTCTCCCTCTAGCTGAGAACTTGTTTTCTAAGTCATTACCCAACCAAGCTCCCACTCCCAGCACACTTGCTGCTTTACTTTTCTCACTGCAGGTAACAGGCAGCTCTGCTTGATCAGGTACTTTTCGTGTAATGGTGGCTCAGGGACCCATGTTCCTTCCAGCACTTGAACTTGTGACCTCCAGGGAGAGCCCCCAAGTGAAAACATTTTCTGTGCAAGAGTTTGGACCTTTTTTTTCCAACATTTCATGCACCATGGTCCAGTGTGGACCCAACCTAATTTTCAGAGTATGGTTAATGTGGAATAATAGTTCAACCACAAGAACTGGGTGAGCACATAACACTGTCTGCTAGGTTTTGTTGAGACAAGAGTCTTACCACGTAGCCCAGGCTAGCCTTGAGCTGCAATCCTCTGCTTCAGGCTAGCATCACGTAACAGGGATGAAGCCTGGAGGACGTCTAGCCCCTGCACCGTGGTGCGGCTATAATCGAGGTGAGAACGAGGCAGGATGTAGACAGGAATCCCAGGGCCATGGACAGGGAAAGGAATCTTATCCTGAGTCTGGCTAAACCTTCAGTAGCTGAAAACCCAGAATCCAGGGACAATTCACAGTATTTGCTGTGGAAACTGCTGAGTTGCTATGCCTCTCAGACATCTGTACTAAAGTAACAATGAATCAGGCTTTGGGTTCCTGAGGCCTGGGATCTTATCAACTTCAGTCTCTCTTGCCAGGTGCCTCCGGGGAACTGCCTGGTGAAGGCAAGTGTGCTTCTTAACAACCCTTTGAGGTTGTAACTTCAAACCTCACCAACATCCTGTATGAGTTGAGTTGTGAAAGCAAAACTACCTAAACCAACTAAACAACAGTAACAACCCAAACCAAACCAAACAACCCCAATAAGCTGTGGCTCTCAAGGACTCTGTCCAGCAGTCTTGTTCTAGCCCCTCTGCTGAACTGAGGTTGAGGAAGTCTTGACTGTAGCCCTGGCTGCCCTGAAATTTGTTATGTAGTGCAGGCTGGCCTAGACTGCCACCACGCCCAGCACCCCTCTGCTTACTTAAGTCTATTATTAAAATATCTTTATCACATCAAAGAGATGTTCACTGTAAGTCTGCCTTGAGTTTAAAATCTAGGTCTTAAAAGGTAAGAGAGAACTGACTCCCAAATGTTGTGCTCCACTGTGTGCTGTGAACACGTATTCACACTCACATACACACACACACAAAGTAAATATTTTTAAATATCCTGGATTGGTGAGATGGCTCATCAGGTAAAGTTCATGCTCCAGGTTGAAGTCTGAGTTTTCTTCTTCTGGCCACTTCCATTAAGTTGTTGTTTGCCCTCCACATGCATGCTGTGTCATACATGTACCCACGTATGTAGACACAAACATTAAAGAAGTCCTTAAACTAAACTTACTAAACTGTGTCATACATTGAAATTCTCTTCAGTGTGGAAGCCTAGAGTCTTGAGTTGCAGTCCCTACTCTAGAGGATTCCTCGGGCTGCCAATGGTGGAATGCACTGCCATGTCTGTCTTTTCACTGCTAATATAAGCATTGCCATGTAAACATAAAACAGAATTAGCATCTAACATTCAGAACAAGATTTTTACCAGATCTACTTTTATTTCAGAAGGGACTTTGTATTACAGTATTTACTTTGTTATATACAAGTGCTTCACATTTGCATTTAAAATGCAGACTCCCCTTAATTCTCTTGTTCCTGATTAAATTAGCTGTTATTTTACAATACAAAAAATACCAAAAAATCGCAGTCCTAAATGTATGTATAACACCAACAATCCCAGCAATTAAATAGTTTACAATACTTACTCCGTATTTACACAAGTGCAACAGATGCTAAATTACACATATTAACAAACTAAGCTTGATCAAAACAAAACAACAAACTGTAAATATCCAGAAAAGATGTCCAGAGGCAGAATTAGTTCAGCAGGCTTCACTAGTGTTTTGTGCACAGTCAAGTTCTGAGAGCAGCTTCTGTTATTGCCTTTAGGAGAGAAGGTGCCAGTTTCTCTCTGACTCTGGAGAGCACCCTGAGGGCTCCAGAGGCTCTGCTCAGCCGGAGGAGGCCATGCGGGTGTCTCATTCCAAAGCTGTGCTGGGAGGTTGTGACCAGGGTCAACATTTCAGCTCTCCTCAGGGGGCCAAGGCTCACCCTAGGAAGAACCTTCTGGCTTCTTGGTTCTGCTTCTAGGAAGCTCTCCTAGGATGACAGCTGTTTAAAAGAGCTGGGTTTTCACCTCAGTCACTGCCCTAATGTTAGCTTAGCTTAGAAGTGTTTAGTAAATATTTGTTGAACAGATCAATTAAAGGACACCAAGGATCAAAGGTTTTCATAAAAACAGCACCATCCCCCAAGGAGGTGAATCACTTCCTCACCATGCACACCCCGCTGTGTTGAAAGAGGGTGGGCGCCCTCAAGCTGAGGTGTCACCTACCAGAGGCTCTCTGCTCTTGTTCATCCAGTTCCCTAATGAGATCCCATCTTACGCTTCTAGCCTTCCAGATATTCTGGTATTTTCCTTTTGCTGACAGTCGTCTTCCAGGTTAGCTCAGGAGGCAATGGGTTGCTTTTGTGCCACACCTCTTTGGACCTTTCAGAGCCCTCTCCAGACTGTGTAGGGAAGACCAGGATGGGGACAGGAGGCTGAGGTGTGGGAAAATAGTGCTATTTATCAACAAATGAGCCCTCCCATCCCCAGTTTTTAGTATAAAAAGAACACGGTTCTCAGAAATGTCATTAAAACGTTACACAAAGCCACAACAATGCAGCCTAGAGAGCCCCTTGGCAAAGTCTGACTTTCACAGGTGACAGTCTTTAAAGAGTAACAGAACACCTCACCCCACAGAGATGCCAGAAATCACAAGGAGCATTTGAAATTACAACAGTGATGAACACTCTTGCTTCCTGAGTTCTCTTGTGTCCGCCATGTAAATAGACACACTGCCTGGCTCTTCTTAGATCTGTTTGTTTTGAGACAGGCTCTTGCTATGTAGCCCAGGCTATTCTTGGCTTCTTTTTGTTTTGTGTGTATTGAGTGTCTTGCCTGTGTGTTTGCTGTGCACCATGTGTACCACCACAGGCACCCGAGGAGGCCAGGTTTTCTGGAATTGTGGTCACAGAAGGTTGTGAGCCACCATGTGGGTGCTAGGAACTGAGCCAGTTTCCTGTCCAGAGCAGCCAGCCAGTGCTCTTAACCACTGAGCCACCTCTCTAGCCCCATCTTTGATTTTTTTTTTCTTCCTGCCTTCTGAATGCTTGGATCACAGCTATGTGTCACCATTCCTTAATTTCTTCCTAGGTATTCTAAGAGCTGAATCATTGTTTAGTTACCTAATGGGCACAAGGCTACCGAACACACCAGCATGGTGTACAATGCCTTATCAATGGATCAGGGCCTGGTAAGATGACTTCCTAGAGCTTGGAGACCCAGAATATGGCACAGAAACAGATTAGGTGAAACTCAGATGTTTATGTACACCCTGAATGTTGGAACATTCTGGACACTACAGTACAGTTATGTACAAGTGCAAGGTCAGTGTCTTCATGACTATTTTATATACATGCTCTCTCGTGACACAGTTACTGGGTCACAACTCCATTCTGTTTTGGTATCTGGCTCTGAGCTGAGCTCTTCTTCTCTGCTATTTTCCTCTGTTTTAAGCCTGAAGGGAGCTGTTGGCTGTAAAGGAGATACAGGTGAAGCTGGCTGTTTCTCCATTACAGGAGCAGAAATAAATGCCATTGCTTCTTTTGAAAGAATAAACATTATCCCTAAAGGGGCGGGACATAAGCAGGTAGGTATGGGACTAACATAGAAGCAATTTCTTTGGCCAAAGGAATTTGGTCCTTTATGCAAAGCCAAGGGGAAATTTCCTTACATAAGGACAAGCCCTAGTGCGACTTCCCTCTTTCTTTTGGCCAAGAATCCCCTGGGTTGTTACGGAGATGAAAGGCTAGACCACACAGATACGTATGTGCTGGGTTTTGGTACGGATGTGGGGAGCTCCTAACTGCATAGGGGATGAGGTTGGGATCATTTCTAGAACTTTCTGCTCTTTCATAGCGATGCAGAAAGTCGTGTTTTGAGAGGTGAGTCTTACAACAGTGTTTTGTGCATCAGTGATTTATGGTTCAGCTTGCAAATGTGACTCCAGAAGAGTTGAGAGGAACGAGGTTAGTGCGGGGCTTAGAGAAAGGTTCCCTCTTCAGCACTGTGTTTGAAGGTGACACTACAACAGCTTATTCTTCTGATTGTTAACATCTCCAAACTCATAAGTTGGCTCACTGTTGCCTAGAGGGCTGTTTTAAAGGCAGAACTGCAGGGTAGGAAGCAGGAGAGGAAAGGCGTGGGGCTGCTGCATAATGCCAGAGCACTGAGCACCATAAATGGGATGCAATGTCCAGGCAGGGTCCTGGGCACAGAGCACAGGGCCACTCACCCCTCTTAATGTGGTGATCTTGTTTGGAAGCAGGTCTTGCTCCTTCCAGTCTCCCCATGTGCTTTTCATCCTCATTAACATTCACCACCTCCTCAGCCACCAAATGAGTCTGGGAGGAGAGGAGGTTGGACCAACTCCTACCCAGAGAAGATGGAACCAGGCCCTTTTCCATGTGCTGAGAAGATGCTGCCCCAACGCCAGGCACCATTTCTCTTCTGTGTACTCCATCCAGCCTGGGGATGGCCTATAGGTTCCCACAGGTCAGTGTGAGCAGCTGGAGGAAGACAGAGCCAGGTGTCCCAGGTGTCAGTGCTCTCTTCTGCTCAGAGAGGCACATGACATGAGCAAGTGCATTTTGTGGTGCCTTGGCAGAAGGAGCCCAGAGGGTTGACCAAATATCAGGCCTAAAGTGACACTTGGCTGGGGCTGGAGGGTCATTCAGTCCCTATTGCTAGTAGTCCCTCTTAAGTGTTTTTTGGGATGAGAATTACTCTTTCTTGGACTGCAAATTAGACTTTAAAAAAGAACAAACTGTAATGGTAGTTACTTAAATTTCACAAGAATGTAGGAATGTAATCATGTAAAAACTTAGACTTACTAACGTTCCAATTGCTAGATCTATTTAAAGTCTAGGCACTTAGTGTGTGTGTGCACGTGTGCATGTGTGTAAGACAGAGTGAGAGAAAGAGAAGGAAAGAATGGATTAAGATTAAATCAATCAAGTTTCTATAGAGCATTATCAATTGCATTTGTATATATTCTAACTCCACTGACCTTGACATTTAAAACAGCCCTCTTTGCTGGGCCTGGTGGTACACACTTTTTAATCCAGCATTTGTGAGGCAGAGGCAGGTCCATCTTTGTGAGTTCAGTCCAGCCTGATCTACATATGAGTTCCAGGTCAGCTAGGACTACACAGTGAGACCCTGTCTCCAAACAAAACAAAACAAAACAAAACAAAAAAAGCCCCAATTATACTTCGATATGACTTCCAAAGAGAAAGACCATTATTAATTCTCAGCTAGAAAAAAAGCTACTTCCTGGAAGAGAGTAAACGCACATCTTGTAAAAAGACAGCAAGCTTCAGATGAGAACAATTCATCTGAGGAGTGCCGAGAGGACCATGCTGGAGAGCCGCTGACAGAGGTCATCACATTTGCAGTCGAGATTCCCAAGAGGAGCTTCCACAGGGGACCTCAGCATCACTTTTAGCTCTCACTGGGTCTACACTGGTCTTCTCCACCCATGAGTAGAGCAGATCACTCCTGGACTTGTAATTAAATTATTTCCTACACAGAAGTAAAAGGTTAGATGCTGGACACAGAAGGGATGAACCATCAAAACAGCTTGTATGATCATGCACGTGAGTTGGATGCTTCAAGGGTTTCCAGTCTTCTGCCCCACACCTGCTTCCTGCCTGCAGCGTCCCCTGTAGACAGCTTAGTGGACCACATGCCCTTCTGTGAGGGAGAGTTCTTGTTCCAGTATCAAATGCAGGTTCCAGGCTGTGCAGGGGGCTGCTGCTTCCGGTTTCTCACAGCTCCTGACTTCTCCTTGTACACTATTGGCATCTGCTGAGAAATGTCCACCAGGGCACTGGCCACAGCGAGACCTTGGAAGAACCCACAAGAGGAGACACATGTCATGAAGCAGCTTACATTTTTTTACAAAATAATTTCAAATTTCTTTTTTTATTTCCCTAGTGAAAGATAAAAGTATCCATTGGAGTCCTTGCATGTCACACCCCTTCCCACCAGGGTGATGGCTTCAGCTTACTTATACATGCCTAACTACTCACTTCTCCCTCTTCCACAGATCACCAAAGCAGTGAGCTCTGCCCCAGGGTGGCAAGTGAATGACAGCACAGCCATGCTGAGTGTGCGCCTATTTCCAGAAGGCAGCAATGAAAGTGTCACTACTTCACATGAGATGTGATTCATCCTGTTACCGGCCTATGTGTGCACTTCCTCAAAATGAAAGTACAGGAAGACTGACAGGGGTAACCCTGTTGTGGGATGGGTCTCATGATAAGGGAGCAGGGCTTCATGAGGATTTCCGGAGGGTAGAAGCATTAGGTAAAGGGTGAGGGAGGATGAAGCAGGAGGTGCTGCTCAGTGTGCCAGAACACAGAGTTGCTCTGCCAACAGTACGACTAACTCAGGGACTAAATGCCTGGGATGTAAGGTAAGATGAAGACAGTGGAGTCTGATCCATCATACACAAATACAGCTTCCCTTCTGGGCTGGACACAGATAAAGGATACTTTCCTACTAAACTCAAGGTTATTTTGGCTGACATAACACTGAGTCCCTCAGACCACCGAATCTGAGTACAGTCCTAAGCAGAACACTGCGTGAGACATTCTATGCACAGCTTCAGACTCAAGGTCCTTCCTAAACTGCATTTTATACTGCCTTGTGTTTAAAGTAAGACCTTTCCTTTTGCAGCACAGTCTCACTGTATAGCTCCAGCTAGTCTAGACCTCACTATATAGCAATCTTCCTTGTCTGCCTCCAGCTTTAAGACAGGGTTTATATAAATTATGACTTACACATTTGAAGGCAAAATATAAAAGACTGGTAAAATACATAGCAAAGCTGTAAAAAATACTAATGATTGTTATGAAAAAAATAGATGGTAGATCTATATTTGATCCTCAGCAATACCCCCCCCAAAAAAACTATAAACAAGGATATAGTAGGGGCTGGAGAGATGGCTCGGCAGTTACAAGCACTGGCTATTCTTCCAGAGGTCCTGGGTTCTATTTCCAGCACCCACATGGCAGCTCACAACCATCTCTAACTCCAGTTCCAGGAGATCTGATCCCCTCACAGAAACATACAGAAGGCAGATTACCAATGCACATAAAAATAAAAGCACATAAATCATTTTAAAAAGTATATAGCAAAAATAATTTCTTCCTATTCCTGCCCTAAATCATCACTGGTACCTGTTTCCTGTAGAGAAGTTTTATAGAAAAAAATACTAAAGAATAAATGTTTGTAATAAGGTGTACATCTAGGAGCTGGGGGCAGGGTGGTTAGTAGAGTGTCTGCCTAGCATACACGAGGCCCTGACTTTGAGCCTCTGTGGCACATAAACCAGTAGTGGTGATGTATCTGAGGAGGAGGAGGCAGGACAATCAGAAGTTCAATCATCCTTGGCTACAAATGTAGTTGCAAACAGTACAGGCTCCCCCTACCTCCAAACACTGTATCATTTCAATGAAATGAAAATTGGTCTGCATTAACCCTATAGAATTATAATTTTCAAAATATCCTTTATGTTTTCATAATACTTCTCTATACCTCATATTTAAAGTAAGCTGGGCATGAAGGGTCACACCCAGAATCCTCCACTCTGGAGGCGGAGGTAGGCAGATAACTATGAGTTTGACACCAGCCTGGGCGTTTTTGTTGCTGCTTGTTTGTTGTTGCTGTTGCTGTTTTTTGAGACAGGGTTTCTCTTGTAGCTCTGGCTGTCTTGGAATTTACTCTGTAGACCAGGCTGGCCTCAAACTCAGAGATCTGCCTGCCTCTGTCTCTCCAGTGCTAGGACTAAAGGCATGCACCACCACTGCCTGGCTTAACATAAGCACTAGTCCAGCTTAGGCTGCACAGAAAGACCTTAAACAAGATGTGGAGCACGGCTATAACTTGGGCAACACAAGACATGGCTGGAAGCCAGAGACATGGAGATGACTAAGCTTATCAAGAAGGAAAGAGCCTAAGTTTGAGATAAGAACAAGGGGTTAAAAAAAGCAGGGATCAATAGAGTCAAGGGGACCAGAAGCATGAATGGCTGAGGAAGCTGTGCACTGTGAGGAGCGTCCTGGACTTCCACAGTTTGAGGACGACAGAATTGCCTCACCAAAGCTCTGCCAGAGGCAGCTCCACTGTGCACTGCCCCCATACCGAGGATCTATACCAGAAGAAATGTCTAAGACTTAGTCCTTTACAGACCAATATCTGTCACTGCCTCCTGTCTACTCACCTGACTGACCAGGAGGAGGGATTCCTCCCAGGCCTCGAGGGAGCCTCACGAATACAGAGAGGACTGCAGCTTTGTTACCAAAGCAGGGCTCCAGGGCAATGGGCTTAGGAACAGTCTGGAGGAAGAAAATAGAAGTGTCTTAACTTACCACACACCTCAGTCATATGCTTATAAGGTCAACAAGAGGTTCCCACAGCCACTGTTCCAGGGAAGGGCCCTGCTGGTGGCTCTCTCTCGGTGTCAGTGTTGGCAGTGTTTGTCTGGTGACCTGTTGGACAGTTCTGCATACTCGGCACAACAAACCCAGATATTACAGGGAGCTACCTGTTTGACACTCCCCTTTCAGCCACCGAGTCATAAGTCTGTAGAGTTTAAGAGCTTGTGAAAGGTAGGCAGTTCACCAAACGGATTCTTCCTCTGCTCACTGAATGCTTCAGCTCTAGGAAATATATTCATTTTCTGTTGTAGACTTTATTTTTAAAAGAGAATTTTATAGGCTGGAGAGATGGCTCAATGGTTAAGAATACTTGTTCATGTAGAGGACATGAGTTTAGTTCCCAGCACTCACAGTGTAGCTACAATCATTTGTAACACCAATTCCAGGTACCCAGTGTTGCCTCTGTGGGTACCAGGCATGCATGTGGTACACAGACATAAAAGCAGGCAAAACACTCATATACATTAAGAAAATAAAGTGAGAAAAAAAAAAAAACAAAACTGAGGAGGAGCCTGGGAGGGAGCCAGCAAACAGCATTCCTCATGGCTTCTGCCTCAAGTTCCTGCCCTGACTTCCCCCAATGAGACATTATGTCTTAGAAAGACAGCTCAGATAAATCCTACTTCTCACCATGTAGCCCAGAAGGGCCTTGAATTCTTGAATTTGTAATCCTCCTGCCTCAGCCTCTTGGTGCTGTGAGCCACCAAGTCTGGCTAACCCTATTCTTAAAGGACATTTAGGAAACTCACTAGCACTGTCAAGACATTCTTTGGCCTATTCCTGACTTTATTACTAAGAATCAAATCATCCTCCCCCGCCCCCGTCCGTTATGAATGTGCTGTCATAAACACTGGCATTAGAATAACCCCCGCAGTGCACTTTTGTATTGTTTTAGTTTTCTTCAGACAAAATCTTGTCCAGTAACCCAGGCTGGTCTCAAATTTACAGAGATTCTCCAGGTACTGGGGTTACAGGCATGTACTGCCAGTAATGGCTACATCATTTTATAGTCTAACAAGGTACACAAAGATTCCAGCTTCTAAACGCGGTGACATATGGTGTGTGTGCATGCATGCACATGGAAGTCTCCCTCAGTTGTTCTTGGATTTACTTACTGAGGCAGGGCCTCTTGCTGAACCTGAAACTCACCAATTCTGGCTAGCCTCGTCAGCCTGCTTACTCTGGGAATCCTGTTTCTGACTCCCTAAGTACTGTTATGTTACCGTGCCTGCCTGGCTTTTAATTGAGTACTGAGACTCTGAACAAAATGTATGTGTTAATGGTTAAATTTAGCTGCTTTGTTGTCCTTTTTTCCCTAAAATACAGGGTCTTATTATATAGCCTTGCTGTTCCGGAACTCACAGAGATCTGGCCGGCTTCTGCCTTCTAAGTGCTGAGATTAAAGATGTGTGTCACCACACCTAGCCCAGTTTAAATATTTTCAAATAAAAACTTTGAAGTATTATGTCACAGAACATTTTAAGAATAACAAGAATAATTTGCATGTTAAAGTCTGAACAAGGCTGACTGATGACAGAAAAAGTGAAGCCACAGAGCACCTTACAGTCATGGTGACACACAGACTCTCACTGGCTCTAGTCTGGCAGACTCAGGCCTGAGTTCTGAAAAGCTATATGGACTTTTAAGCCACTTCTCACCTTTATACTTCCCCCAATGAGATCAGGAGGTTCTTCATCTGTTTCCAAGGCAACGTTTACAGAAGCAAAGGGGCGGCTGGCCATCTGTTGCATCTCCCGAAGAAGTTGCTAATGAATAATATAGTATGTGTCAATATGCTTCGTGCTGAAATTTTATTAGTGAGTACTAGATATCAGACACACTGTATCTTCCCAATTCAAGCTCATCAGATGCAGTGCTGCAGCTGAGGACACTGGACATGACAGGGTAGCATACAATATCAAATTCTATTAGATGTGGTGACATGTACATTTTTATAAAAAGTCCTTACCTGTAAGAGATAAAGGTTAAAAAAGTGGAGGATATAATGCTACAATGTTTGTTAGTTGGACATAAAAAGGGCAGCAACTTACCTTTTTATATTTCTGTTACTAGACTAAAGTAACTCTAGCTTGCTTTGTGTTCAAGCCTGAACCAGACATTCCCAGAGCAACACCAATAAAAAGATGGCTGACAGGATGTGAGAACACTTTCCCCAGTAAGAGATGCATCTGAGAACACAAATGAGTGTGGAACTGCAGAGTACAAGAACATGAAGGGCTCTGGATTTGGAGAGTGGGGTGCATTCATTAGGATCAAGTTCAAAGTACCAAGGCTTCAATGTCTTCTTTAAATAATATGATTTGTGTGTCTCATGTAGCCCAGGCTGGCTTTGAACTCACTGGATGACTGAACTTCTTTTACTCCTACCTTACCCACCACACATGGCTTGAGATGTTCTCATGCTGGGTCAAATGAGATACTATAGCACACACCTCAAATATGGAATGTGAGCACTCATTCCTATATCATCATAACATGAAAGGTCTTCTGAGGTTATGCTGTGGAAGGCAAACTGGCCTTGCTTAAAACTACCTATATAAATCATCACTCTGTTTTAGAAGGGAAATTTTATGTTAAAATTTTTCATAAAACACAAAAATAGATTCCTTTTTAAAATTTTATGTTATTATTTATTTTATGTATGTGAGTTTACTTTCTCTTCAGACATATCAGAAGAGGGCATTGGATGCCAGTACAGATGGTTATGAGCTATAGGGGTTTTTGGGCCCCCTCCTCCACCTGCTGTCCAAGATCCACAGGTTAGAAGCTTTGTCCCTAGTGTTGTGCTATTAGAGGATGTTGAGAATAGAACCCAGGGACTCAAGTTTATGTCAGGCAAGTGCTCTGTCACTGAGCTGAACCGGTCCCTATACTCATATTTTTATGAAAAGCTCTTAGACTGTTGAATCAAGCAGTGGCAAAACTAATGACACTTTATGTAAGAATAATTGAAATCTACTGATGGCCCACAGTAGAACCATACAATGCAAGTAACACAGCATGCTTCTCATATGAATACTAGTCATCATGAACAGGGAAAAGTGATCTGCCTAGAAAGAAGAAAACACGTTTTGTGTGGAGTTTTATTTTGTCTACTTGGGCTTACCTCTCTCCTCCTGGATGCCCAACAGCTCTGTTTGATCTTCCAGACCACTGCAGCCACCAGAAGCAGAGAGAGGAAACAGCTGCAGGGAAAGAGCACTTTGTTAGTCAGCTCCACCCTACCCGACTCCATGGAACAATCCTCACTGTCCCAACTCCGGCTCCTGATGCTGCATGTGGTAAGACAGGCTCACAGGAAGTACAGTGTGAAAGACACTGGCTAGCTGAAGCTGAGCTAAGCTTCCAGTCCTGACTTCCTAGAAAGTGTTCTCACCTTTGACTTCTCAATAAGTCCCCAGAGTGACCAACTACAGCTTATCCCAAATAAGAAAAGCAATTCTAACACAAATAGGTAATAAACAAGTAAGTTAATCAATGTGGTAAATTTTACTGAGACAACCAAAAATGAGGAAAAATCTGAGTAAATAATCAACTTTTCATTCAGAGGTAAGTGGAATAAATTTACATATAATGATTAACATATTTCCATAATTATATATACATACATGGTGGTAAATACTGATTGTCAATTTGACAGGATCTAGAATCACATATGAAGCAAACATCTGGGCATGTCTATGAGAGAGTTTCTGCACTGGGTTAACTGAATACCAATAATCTACCCTAAATGGGGCAGCACCACGCTATGGGCTGGGGTCCCAGACTGAATACAAAGAAGAAAGTGAGCTGAACAGTAATGTTCTCTGCTTCCTCATTGAGAATGAGACCATCTCATACCTTCCTGGCCATGAGATGCTGGGTCCCCTACAACTGTAAGCCAAAATAAACCCTTCTTCCCTTAAGACAAGTCAATTATTTGGTTATACTGTTGAAAAAATTAATTAATAATAACTGTGTGTACATATGTGTGTGTGTGTGTGTGTATATATATATATATATCGTTTTTAAAAGAAGATTGTATCTTGCTGTTCCAGCTATCTTAGAATTTATGATCTCTTATCTCAGATTTATTTATTAATAAAATAAAATTCAAATGATCAAATTTAAGCAAACAGTTTTCTTAATACTAGGAGGGAAAACTTCTAGCTGTCTAATGATTGTAAAATAATTGAGTTTTCTTTCCTCTGTAAACGAGGTATTGAATGGGAAAGGCTACCATGATCTGAGGCAAAGGCACATCTGATTAAAAGACTAAGTTTACCAAACAACTCCTGAGACCCCGTTCTGTCATGAAATATGCCCCTGAGGTTTATGCAATAGAGGCTTGGACCCCAGTGCAGCAGAACTCAGAGGTCGAGTTTAGGGGTATGACTGGGATCAGGGTATTCTTATCAATGAATTTCAACCAACTGGTTGGTTTGTATTTAATGCCTATTGGATGGTGGCGTCTGTCTGGATGAAAGCACTGGAGGTATAGGATTGAAATGTATATTTTGTCTTGTGTTCCTCCTGACCACTTTGAGGTACATACTTTTCTTTACCACATACATGCTCCTCATCATGGTATCTGGTCTAGCTGTGGGCCCAATAAGATAGAACTAAATGACTCCAGACAGTGAAATATCTGAAATCAATTAACTAGAAATCTTTTTCCTTTTAAACTGCTTCCTAAGGTGTTTTGTCACAGAAAAGGAAAACTGGCACATAACTGTTAATTTTAAAATAGGCATTTTAAACTCACTTTGCATTTTTATTTAAAACGGACACAATTATTATACATGTTTATGTGGTTGCTACAAGTGTACATGTTGCAATAACTGGACCAGGATAACTGGAATGTACACCAATTTCTGACCTGCAGCATCTTTTTGTATTGGAAATATTAAAAATTCTCTCTACTAATCACTTAGCTAATTGTCCTCAAACAGTTATCCTATTGTGCTATGCAGTACATTAAAGATTTCTCTTTGTATCAAATTTCACCCCTGTTCCCATTAATCATTTCCTTTCTATTCCTTCTTCCTTTCTTGGGCTCTATTAATTACTACTTGTGGTTTGAATGAAAATGACCCCATAGGCTCATATGGTAAATATCTTGTTCCCAGTGGCGGAACTGTTTGGGAAGGAGTAGGAGGTGTGGATGTCACTAGGAGTGGGGTTTGAGGTTTCAAACTCTCATGCTATTCCCACTTAGCTCTCTTTCAGCGTCATGCTTGTGGACCAGATTAAGCTCCTTGCTACTGCTCCAGCACCAGATCATAATTGTCACTGACTCACTCTCTGAAACGTAACCTCTTCTATAAATTGCCTTTATTATGGTACTTTGTCACAGCAATAGAAAAGTAACTGAGATATGACTCTAGTCTCATACACATTCATTCTTGTTCTCTATTCAATTTTTGAGGCATGGTATAATTATGTGGTCAATCTGGTTTCAAACTTGAAATCCTCCTGCCTCAGCTTCCAGAGTGGCTTGGATTATATATATGTAATATCATATCTAGCATTCTCTACTTTTTTCTTTCTTTTTTTTTTCTAATGTTCAGTTTCCTTTAATGACCCCCATCTCCCTTGAAGGGTAGGTGCAGGTAGCTAGGCAACTGGCAAGACGTGTTCACTTGAAGCTCTTGCCTTGATTGAAGATCTTTGCCCATGTGCTGGAAGGCCCCCTTCCAGGAAAAGTACTCTTGAACCAGGGTCTGGATCTCCTCACTACCAGGATCCAGTTTCCACCATGTATATGACCCATAGTCCACCTGCCAATCTGGACTCAGAGGAAAGGCAAGCTCTTGGCCTCGGAAGACCCAAACACCAGAAATGGAGCTGCTGTTGTTGGTTCCAAAGAGGATAACACTAGCAAAGGCATTCTTCCTCACTTTGTCCAATCACTGAAACATTCCAGTGATGAGGTTGTAACTCATGAAGCTCTGGGTGAGCTCTTCAGGGAAGTGGTACTCAGCATACCACAGGGACCAGCCATCTTTATCAAAGTGTTCCCAAAAATATGGCAGCGCCACAGAGAGGGTGTCCTCATTGGAGTACTTATGCTTAAACTCATCCAACACAAAGGTGCTCTTAGGCAGGTGAGCAAAAGAGTCCTTGGCCTTGGGCTCAGTGGCCAATGTCTGCTCACACTTATCCATCTCTTCCTCAGGAGCTGGGGCAGCTGCCTTTTTTTCCTCTTTCCGTTCAGCTTGGGGCTTCCGTTTCTCTTCTCATGAACTCCTTTCTTTCCTTGGGGTATCCTTTTTTGGCTGGCTCTCTGCAAACTTCTTAGCATGAAACTGTGCCCTCTTCTCACACAGCTTCACCTTCCCCAAGATGGCCCTGAACTGGGGCTGGTTAATGCAGGTAAGGAACCATCGGTTGGTACTGGGGAGGGCCTGGTGAAAAGAAGACTTTAAGACCTGTTTAGAGCCACAACAGGGTGCAGACAACTATATTATCAGCTAGTGTCACTGGCTCAGCCACCAGAAAAGTCCTTGTCTTCGGGCAAGTGTCAGCAGCCCCAGAATTCACTTTACCTCCACTTTTGCATTTTCGGTGGCCTGTTTGTTGTGGTGCATAATGTCCAAGGTGGGGAACACCCGGGTGCTAGCTGGAGGAACAATGTCACTGTCAACAAAGCTCACCCACTGCACCACCTGAGCGGCTGCCTCTGGCGAACGTCCCGCAGCTCCTCATTGCTTACATAATAGGCGATGGCGTGGCTCTCAAACACACAGAATCTGTCATCACCCTCAAATGCTAGAAACTCAGGGGTGTGGTTGGTTTGGCCAAAGTGGAAGTGGGGTGGTGCGGAGAGCACGCGGACCTGAGCCCCGCTGTACTGAGCAGCGAAGAGGGCCTTGAAAGGCCTCCAGTTTTCAGGGCATGTGTACAGGGTCCCAGCCACCATGAGGCCAGCCAGGGCTACAAAGAGAGATCTTGCCTCAAACAAACACAAAAAAAAACAAAAAAACAAAAAACAAAAAAAAAAAAAAAAACAAGCAAACAAACAAAAGGAAAAACAAAACTTTGTGAGGGTAAAAATGGAGATACTTTCCATTGAAGAAGTACACACAGAAGTTATCTATATATCTTTTCTCAGAAACCTCTGAGGAAAAACGTTCTAGCAGAAGGAAGAAATACATGGGAAGACTATGGTATGGGACTGGAAGTTCTTGAGATCACTAGTGGTGGTTGAAATGAGAATGGTCCCCACAGGCTCACATACTTGAATGTGTGGTTCCTAGTTGGTGGTACTGTTTGGAAGGATAAGGAGGTGTGTCACCACAAGTATACTTTATGGTTCCAAAAACCCATGCCATTCCCAGTTAGCTTTCTCTGCCTTTTCTTGTGGGCCAGATGTAAGTTCTCAGCTACTTCTTCGGTGCCAGGCTTGCCTGTCTGCCTTTGCCATGATCCCCAGATTAAATGCTTTCTTCGTTGCCTTTGTCGGGTGCTTTATCACAACACTGAAAAGTGACTACAGCAATGACAATCACATAGCAGGTCTTAGAGACTAGTGCACTTAAGGGTATTTCAAAGGACAAAACATGGGGGTCCAAGAGACTAAAGCTAAGAGCCAACCATCATGAGAGGCCTTTTTGTTTTGTCAGATAATAAATAAATAAATAAAATAAAACTGATTTGCTCTTTTCAACCATTTCTACATAGTATTCTCAGAAAGATAAACTACTGATAAGAAAATGATAAAAATGAAGAAGAGCCCTAGGAGTTTAAAGGTAAACTCACTTTTCCCTATGGATATGCACAGTCACCTCTTGATGAAGACGGAGCACACACAGCTCACAGCAGTAGTTGACTATCACTAATCCTACTTTAGCCCAAACCTCTCCCCATGCAAAGAACCCAATCATACAAACTGAGTGCTTAGCACACCAGACTAAATTTACATCACTGTGAGCGACAAGCAGCTTTGCAGGGATATACAAAGCAAGCTGTAGTTAAGGGCTGTTTCAAAGGAGTAAGTACAGTTAGCATGAGAGAAATTACCTGAAGAAAGTCACGAAGAACTGTACCAGGTCCATAAAATTGCTGTGCTGGGAGAAGGCAATCTGCAGCAAAAAAAGAAAAAAAAAAAGAAAAAAAAAAAAAAAAAAAAAAAAGAAAAGAAAAGAAAATATGGACTAGAAAGCCAGTGACGCAGACTATGCTGATTCTTAACAAAATGGTCTTAGCTACAGACTACAACCTGACAACCCACAGGATATCATTTCTATCTTACTCCCTTTACATAAAATGAGTTTTTATTGCCAAGAACATAAAACATTCCTAATATACTTGAAGGAAGGACTGAAAGAGGTAACATTATTTTGTGGAGAAGAAAAACAGTGCAAATTTAACCATGGCATAATGCTTTCTAAATCAGTGGTTGCATTGGTAGATTAGATGTATTTACTGTGTGTCTCACAATTGACCGTCATCACCAAGCCCTGATGTCACCTGCTTCACTAGACCAGAGCCCTCATTAGGAAGATTACATTATAACTGAGATCCTTCCTTTAAAATGTCTGGGACTCCCAGGCATGGTAGATATATATATATATATATATATATATATATTCTAATGTAACAATTACTAAGTAGAGGATAATTGTTTCACTATAGATGGTAGTTATGGTAACAATTGGGAAGTTGAGCCAGCAAAATGGCTGGTTCAGCAAGTAAAATGGAACCCAAGGTAGAGAACTGTGATCTAATGGCCTCCCATCCCTCCAGCATACACATAAAACCACACATATAAAATATAAACATATAATGTTTTATATGCATATGCAATAAACATAAAATAGTAACATTCTTTTAAATTAAGGAAGTCAATGATTAGCATCTTATTTTCCTAAATATACCCGCCCCGCCCTTCATCTGTGGTGCTGAGGATCATTCAGTCCCACACACACTGAGCAGATGCTCTACCACTGAGACACAGCCAGGCCTCTTACTCTTTTTAGCTAGATTCACAAGACAGAAGAGACTTTCTGTTCTCCCCATCTTTCCCCTGCATTCCATAAGTCAATACAGTTCCAACAGAACCATATAAGCCAAAAGGCATTTTAAGGAATAGATTCTAAAATTCCGGTGTCTTTTCTCTACCACTTACAATCTGAAGCGAAAAGTAACAGATTTTGGGTTTTGTTTTGTTTTTCTCACTATTTGAGAAGACTGGCTTTGAATGAATAGCAATTCACCTGCTCCTGCCTTCCGAGAGCTGCAATTAAAGGTGTGCGTCACCACCACACATAGCTTAGATCTGACTTTTAAGAGTAGCTTTTCTGGGGCTGGAGAGATGGCTCAGAGGTTAAGAGCACTTCCTGCTCTTATAGAGGACCCAGGTTCAATTTCGAGCCCCAACATGGCAGCTCACACATCTGGAACTCCAGCTCCAGACCCAATGCTGTCTTTTGATCTTGTTGTATGCACCCATCAAATAAAATAAATATCTTTAATAAATAAAAAAGTTAGCCTTTCCTCAGTGTTTACATTTTACAGAAACCTGTGATGCTCATGACCCTTTCTGAGGATCCATCAGTCTTGGCTTGCCTGGTGTCATGTAATGCTTCCCAGGGCTTCTTTCTCAATGTGAAGATTTCAATCACAGCCTGTGTTTTGGCAAAGCAAAACTATACCAGTTACTGTCCAGTGTATAATCACAAAGAGGCTACATAAACGAGGGCAGCTAGGTGGGACACCCAAGACTCTTGTTGAAGCTGATCACCTAAAGACTCCATAATCACAAGTTATAAGGAAAGCAAATGTTGCCATGTTTATGAATATACTGATCACCCACCCAGAAATATCTATCAATTTTGAACTTAATGCTCAAATTGAGAACTTCTGAGACTGAGAGGGGTGTTATTAAAAACCAAGCTGGCCAATCTTTTCTTTCTCCTCTCCTCTCCTTCCCTGCTTTCCTGTCTCCCCCTCTCCTCCTTTTCCTCTTCTCTCTTCTTCCCCTAGGCTCTCCCACCTTCTTTCTTCCCTCATGCTCTTTTCTGGCTGAGAATTGAACCAAGGGCTCTGCACGCACTCTGCAAGCAAGCACTCTCCCACTGAGGTGGTCGGAGTGAAATGGCCTCTGCAGTCCCAGGAATTTGATCACTTGGTTCCCCAGTTGTGGTGCTGTGTGGGGAGGGATAGGACTTGTGGCCTTGTAGGGGAAAGACATCATTAAGGGAGTGGGCTTTCATGTTAAAGGCCTCAACTCTTTCTAGTTAGCTCTTTCTGCTTCCTGCTCCTGCAGCCACATCCGCCACTTGCTGCCATCTCTCCCTTGTCAGGACAGATACTTACCTCTCTGGAACCACAAGCACAAATAAACTCTTTTAAAAGCTGTCTAGGTCATAATGTTTTATCACAGCAATAGAAAAAATGACTGTTTTCAGACATAAAGTAGGTCATCCTTACTCAGACAATGTTAGATAACACACACAATCTTTCAAAGGTCAGAGTTTAGGCTGGGCATAGTGATGCTGGCCTCTCACAACCACTGACCTGAGTTCAATCCCAGAACCCATGTGAAGGTGGGAGGTGGGAACTGACTTTCCACAATTGTTCTTTGACCCCCACATGCATGCTATGGTACTCTCAAACTTCCTCTCCCCAAATGGGATATACAGGCATAATAAAAAAGTTAAAAACACTGGTCATAGTTTTGAAAGAAGGGGGTCATGAGGCAGGTACCCCTCAAAGGTTACTGGGTAAGAGGGACACACTCTCCTCATGTGTCACTAGTGGTAACTGGTAAGATAAATAGCTTTTCTAGCTACACTCATGGAAGTGAGCCCAGTGAACTCTGTAGATCATTAAAACAACAAACAAATGCAGAAGGGCTTGATTGGGAGGACAGGAGTCATCAGAGGGGAAGGGAACAAAATGTAATAGGAGAAAAATGTCACCAAAATATAATACATCATATACATGTATGAAATCATCAACTACTTAGTTTTTAAAAATGTTTTGAATTTAGGGGCTTCTGATACTGAAGGCAATAAGAACTTTCTATACTGAAAACTTATTTGATAGGAATTTATGTAGCCCGGGCTGCCCTTGAATAACCTTGGGCTTCTGATCCTGCCTCCACTCTCTCCCTTCTCCCTTCCACTCTTCCTATCCCTCCCCCCCCTTTGCCCTGGTGCATTATTATACCCAGCTTCTAAAATATAACTTTAATAGAAGAAAATCTTGTAATTCACTGATAAACTTGCATGTGCAGGAGAAACAGTTGTGTACAAAGTGCTGGCCGTGAAGTATGAAGACTTCACTGTGATCCCCAGGACACACACAGGCCTGAGCATGGTGGGTCCAACGCTAGAGACGTAGAGACAGGAGGATAATAACTGTGGTGTGATGACCATCCAGTCTAGCAAAACTATGAGCCCCAAGGCCTGGATAGAGACCGTCTTAAGGTGGATGATCCCTGAAGAAGGCGCCTAAAGTACACGTATGGCCTCCACATGTGTGCACATGGACACGCAAACCTCTGTATACACATAGTTTACGCTGTAAAAAAAAATTAAAAAGGCAAACTTACAATCTTATTTTCTATCTAACAGAAGGTAGCTATCTATACATATTCCTAGAAATCTAAAATCTCTGCCCCTGCATGGAGTCCTCAACCTGATTCCAACTCCCATCCATCAAATGTTTGATTAAGAAATATTGGTCCTGAGAACCCTCTGGGATGAGGCAGACAAATGCTGAGAAACTTGGCTAGCCCAAGACTTGGGAAAGATATAATGGGTCTGCAATTCTGGAGTACTAAGTCTTCCTTCATTCAAAGTCTGTGTAAGTAGTTGTGTTACTGTCCTGTTCAGGACAGTCAGCAGAGTGTCCTGCCTGTATGAACCCTGGTCTTCCTCACCTCGAGGGGCAAACAGTTCTCCTTTCCCTCATTTGTAAGACACTGGAAATGGCTCATGTTCCCACATCTCTCACAGTCATATCTAGGCCTGACTCCTGCTCCAAAAGCTTTCCTGTGAGGTTTTGATGCTGTTGTCCACAGGCCTCAGAAGCTGAAGATCTGGAAGTGTTCCCTTTGCCTGCCCCCTCCCCTGAACAATGTCTATAGCTGTTAGGGAACTGCACTGAAAAACAACAAAACACCTACAAAACCAAAGTCCCCTTCATTTGGAAATGAAATCTCTGGAGGGTAGGCTAAGAGTGGAAAGGGTGTGGTAGAGAAAAGGCAGTAAAACAACCCAGAAACCAGGGTCTGCCTGAGACAAGAGATAGAGTATTAGAGTGGATGGCTTATTAAGGGGTTTGCAGAGGAGGCTGGAGTCTCTGTGATTATTCTGTGTCTAATTTTGTCACACATGAATGAGGATGGCTGTCTCCAAAGGGTGAGAGCCCAGGGCTCTAAAAAAAAAAAAAAAAAAAAAAAAAAAAAAAAAAAAAAAAAAGCAGCCAGTATCTGAAGAGTGGGTTAGTGGACTGTCCCCATGTCTGGATTTCTCTGTATCTCTATAGAGAAAGTCTTTATGAAAACATGCTGTGAATGAATTTCTTAACAAGCATGGAATAAGTATTACTACAAAAATAAAGGTACCTATATCAATGACCACAGATGCTTTCTTTTCTACTAAAAAATGTGCATTTACTATGTTATACATGAAGTGAGTATTCAAAACCTTGAGTAGATAGTATATGTGTGACTAGGGAAAGGACCATCTGAAGAGGAAAAAAGGACCTCTAGATTGTCTATATGATCTTCTTTACCACAACCATTATATAAACATGTAAAACAGGAGCTAGCTGCAGGGAGGAGGCCACAAAGCCTCAGTGAGATGTCTATCAATGGGAGAAGATTATAAGGTAAGTGTACCTGCCTGACTTTCTGCAGATAACACTACAGCTCCTGGGGCAGCTTCACCAAGGCTGAGAGCCTTCCTGAACCAACACCCATATATTCTAGAATCTTCCCAAGGCTCTGGAGTTAAGTGTGTACCTTTCACTTCAGGCCCAGAGACAGCCTAATCACAATGGCAGATATCTAGGGTCTTGATATGACCAAGTTGATCTCATAGAAGAGTTTTGAACACTGTAAGGTTGGAAGCCAGGGGAGGACTGAGTCTTCTCACAGGCCTCAGTTGCCAAGGATGGGAGGGTCTGTGTGTGCTAGTGGAGTATATTTTAAACTGGGATTGGATTATCACCTTCTAGAGTTTTCTTGTGAAAACAGTGAATCTTTTCACTTTTATAACATTAAATTTTTATTTTCATTATGTGTGTGGGGGGGTAGTATTGCATGTGAGCAGAGGCCAGAGGAATCCTGGGACTAGAATTATATAGACAATTGTACAATGCCTGATGTAGATGCCTTGTTTTCTTTTTCACAACTTTGTGTTGAGACCACAGCCCTGTTACAGATTGCCCTGGTGCTGTTTGTATTTTGATGCTAATTCTGCTTCCCCAAGAAGGGCTGCCTAGTCACATACTCAGGTGACTTCATCAGAACCTTCTCTCCATTTTAACTTGTAAAATAAAGGCTAGAGCCAGTGATTAAGCAGAGGAAGGGAAGGCAGAGCTAAAAAGTTTGAGGGGAAGGTGAGAAGAGACAGAGGGGGTCGACAGAGGAAGAGGAAATAGAAGGAAGATAGAATGGAAGCATGTGGCTTGGAGAAATGGTAAGTTATAAGGGATCTCATAGCTGGGGAATAGAGTAGTGTAGTAGTAGATTTGCCCAATCTAGGCGCATGAGCACTGCTTGTATTCATATCAATTGAGTTGTTTCCTTTGCACAGGCTTATTTGGGTTGTTACCGCAACACAGCCCTGCACTGATTTCCAGTAACTACCACCTCCTATAATACTGGTTTGTACTGCGACAAAGCATGTGTGCTTCATCTCTGGACAGAAGTGCCAAACCAGGCAATGTCAATGAACACTTTACTCCTGACACACATGCTCACATCTATTCACTTTCAGTCCCTCTACTCTCTTGAACTACTTTCCAGAATTCCCATATCATTTTCCTGACCACATGTATTATTAACTTATAAACTGTTGTGGTTTAAATAAGAATGGGCACCCAGAGGATCATAGATTAGCATACTTAGTTCCCAACTGGTGGAAATGTTTGGGAAGGAAGTGTGAGACTGGGGTGGGCTGTGAGGTTCTAGTTAGCTTTCTCTCTGCCTCCTACTTGTGGATAAAGATGTGAGCTCTCAGCTATTCCACAGCAACAAACCTGCCTGCCTGGCTTCTTGCCATGATAATTATGAGCTGAGACCTTTGAAACTGTGAGCCCTAACAAATGCTTTCTTCTACAAGTTGCCTTGGTCATGATGTTCTGTCTTGGCAATAGAAAAGTAACCAAGGCATAAGCTGGTACCAGAAAGTGTTGTCTATTAATCAGGTGCCTGCATCCTCATTCTTCTCTCTTCTACTCTGTAGACCCAAGAAGGCCTTCAACTTGGCTATCCTCCTGACTCTATCTCTTGAGTGTTAGAATTATAGGTAGGAGCCACCAGGCCTTCCATCAACCACTTCAATTGGTACAAAATTCCCATTTAGACTAACTAAATTCTCTAACACTGTGTGGATAGGGATAAAGAGCTTTTAGTTTTCAGCAACTGTTTTAACACAGAGGAAAAAAGCCATCAGCACCTTTACCTTTACATGCTACTAGCTGGGTGTAGTGGTGCATTTTGGTAATTCCAGCACTTTCAGGGTAGAGGTCTTGGCTTCATGGTCGATTATGGGTTAGCCTGTGCTACCATGAGATCTTGTTGCCAAAAAGATAGTTAAAAATGTTGGGGAAATAAGAACAAAATTCTGTTACCCTAAAGCTTTTGTATTCATCCTATATTCATTTACAGAATACCCATAACTACTAAATTCTAAGCGATGACATAGAGTTTATCTTGAAACTACTGAAATATAAAATATTCACTGCCTATAAGGAAATATTTATATAATAAAAAAATCACTAAGTGTGTGGCTATGAAAGGTATCTGAGGGCCATTAAGAAAGAGGATGCTTCCAAATCCAATCTAGTCTGCAGTACCTGATGTAGGAGGGGCTACTTCTAATCATTACTGTTGCCACAAAGGTCTTTCTGCAACAATGATCTGTGGTCACTTCCTGACTTAAAATAATTCAACAAATCTCAGTTGTCATCAGAAGGCAGTTTATATTCTTTGGCTGAATCCTTAAGCTCTGGTCTCTTCATGGTGGCTCTACCTGCCACCAGGCTTTTTCCTCTTAATTTTTAGATATGCCTCCTAGTGTAGGCTATTCTCAACCTCCCTATACAGCCTCTGATTCCCCTACCTGTACCTTCCTAGAGCTGGGAGGTAAACTCTCAGTTTAGGCTGTGATTGGGACGGTACCCAGGGCTTCCTGTTTGTTAGACAAGTACACTTTTAACTAAGCTATATCCCAATCCAGTTCTTAGCTTCCTGATCACAAGTGCTATCAAGTCTGCTGAACTCATCTCTAAAAATGGTTTCCACTACCCGATCCGTTTCCTCAGGACTCAGTTCTGGTATAAGTTATTTAGGGGATATGGGTATTCCTTCATCTGTCATAGTTTTGAGGAATGTGTGACACATCTCCAACACAAAGCAACCAGAAGAGTCCTACTGTCTACTTGTAGTTGCTGTTCAGAACCAGAAGTGCTAGTGGGTAAGTAGGCCACTGGCTGCAGAAACCAGATGGATGAGGCTGCTGCAGACAGACTTATTCACCCGGCCAGGTGCTGTTCCCAGGTGGTGTGGACTGAACAGGAAGACAGGATCCAGATTAAATGACAGGCAATGGCGATGAGATGAGAAGAACTCTTTGCTGCCACATGCCTTGATTCAAATACTCAGTGAACTAGAGGACACTCTCAAGAAACAGACTACAAAGTTGAGGGGATGATTCTCATTCCCAGCACTTGTGTTTGAAAACTATAAATCCTGTGGGATGAAGAGATAACTCGTATCATTTGGTTTGACTCGCAGTGGAGCTAGGCTAGTCCAGGCTCTATGAGATGCCCCATCATCTCAAGGGACTAAAGCAGAATGATAGAGCAGAACTCTGAGCAAGCATCCTCTAGCATTTCTGCATATACAGGTGCACATAGCTACAACCGTGTGCATACATACCACCTATACATACATACATCACTCCACACTCCTCCCTTGCCCAGAGATATTTCTCATTGTAGGAGTGACACTTAATGCAGATTCATAACTAGCCAGAGTACTTAGAACAATGACTGTTGAGTGAGTGTCCATCCTAAACCCATTCCGAGGGTAAAGGGTCATTGCAGAAGATGAGCAGAAAGAACATAAAAACCTGAGAATGGGAAATACTATGAAATGCTGTCTCCTGGACGTGGTATGGCTGCTGCATGAGTGGATTCACAGCACTAGTGGTTACCTGATAATGGTATAGGGGAGGGGTTCATGAGGCACTTAGGGCTAGGGAAGAGGAAAACACATTCTTCAGTGGCATGACTACTAGTAAGCTGCCTTTGTTCAACTTAATGACCTCCACTTAAGTCTGGTGAGGTGGCTCAGAGAGCAATGGCACTTGCCACCAAACCTGACGACCTTGTTCAATCCCCAAATTCCACATGGTGGAGAGAAACAACTTCCATAAGTTGTCCCTGGATCTCTACAGGTACACAATCCTCCACACCAAATAAATATAAAACAAACAATCCTCACCCCATGCAAATGGCTAGGTAAAGGCAGTGGCCGTAGAAGATAGAAAAGAAGGAAATGGCTTACTGAGAAGGATTTGGCAGTAGTGGGCGGGACAGCAAAAAGAACAAAAAAGGCATGTGTGTATGTGTGGGGGGTATTCTGAGGCAGGGTCTGAGGTAGATTGGATGACAATTACCCCCATAGGCTCATATATTGGAATATCTGTTTCTCAGCTGACAGATCTGTTGGGACACGACTAGGAGATGTGGCTTTGTTGGAAGAAATATGTCATGGAGGGGTGGATTTTAAGGTTTCAAAAGCCTTCTTCAGGCTCAATCTCCCTCCCCCCACCCTCCCCTCTCTGCCTGCTGCTTGTGGGTAAAACGTAAGCTCCAACTCCATGCCTGCCTGCCTGTTGGCTGTCACATTCTCTGTCATGATGGTCATGGGCTAACCATCTGAAACAAGACTCCAGTTAATGCTTTCTTATACAAGATTTCTTGGCCATGCTGTTTCTTCACATCAAGAAAAAAGTAACTACAATAAAGTCTCATGTAAACGAGGCTAGATCCTGAATTCCTGATCTTCCAGTCTCTATTTCTCAAGTGCTAGGTTACTAGGTGTACCACCACACCCAGATTATTTACTTATGTATTTTTATTTAAATATTTATCATGTGTACGGGTGTGTGAGTACATGCATGTGTGTATAGGTGCCCAAGGAAGCTGAAGGTGTTGGAGTCCCCTAGGCTCAGTTAGAAATTGAATTCTGGTCTTCTGGAAGAAGAGTATACACTTTTAACCACTGAGCCATCTCCCAAGCTCCATGTATTTTTGAGCCAGGGTTTTATTCTGTAGCCCAGGTAGGCCTTGAACTCATGCAGCCAAGGCCCACATTAAATTTCTGGCAAACCTTCTGTTTCAGTTTCTCAAGTTCTGAAATTATAGGCATAAACTATCATAGAAGGCACTACAATCTTGTTTTTGGTGTATTATAGTTCTTAAAATGTCTGAGGTAGGGGTAATTAAAACCATGTGGTATGTATGTGCATTACTGTTATACAACAAACAGAAAAGTGTATCTTGGGGTTAGGGTGTAACTTATGAGAGGGTATATGTCTAACAAGAGCTGGGTTAAATACCAGCACTGTAAATAAATGGCTAAATAAATAATTGTGCATATATCTGATTATTCATTACAGCTAAGAACTAAAAACAAGCCAAATGCCTACCAGCAGACGACCCAGAAAGCACAAGGTGGCCTAACACCTTGGAATAGTTTTCTACCTGAGAAATTACTGAAGCCAATCATGAATGACATGTATATAAGACATTTGAATTTGACAAGGGACAGATACAGGGAATGATTACTAATGGGCTTCATTTGGGAATGAAAAATTCTAAAATTTATTGTGGGGATAGTTACAGAACTCTACAAGTGTAATAAACACCAATGAACCTTTTACTTTAAATGTACTTTAATGTATGTTACCTTAAAGTACAGCATATCTGAATAAATAATTTTTACATATCCTCTCTTGGATACAATTCTTTCAGCACCTATAAACACTACTTAAAAATCCACATAAATACTCTTTTCAAGGCAGATCTGTACTGCCTTCCCTGTGAACACTGGTCCCTTACACGGAACACCCAGCATAGAGGGGCTTTAATATTAGTTCCATGTTAGGATAACAACCAGCAGGACCCTGCCTCACCAGCTGTGGGCATGGCAGAAGCCACTTGAGTCCCTGCTCTGAGGGAGACAATGAAGACAGCCTTTAGAAAGCCAGAACTGAGAAAGAGCTCACCCACAACTGACCAGAAAATAGGTGGGACTCAAAATGCCAGTCACCCTTCTACACACAGGCCTCTTCAGGATGGTGTTTACTTTTTCGTTTTAAATTGCATCTACAAAGATTCTTATAGTTACTTTTAAATTCTCTCAGCAGCTACTACTGAGTTTGATCTGCTCTTAATTACAAGAAAAAACAAAACCAAAACAAAACCAACCAACCAACCAAACAAACAAACAAACAAAAAAAAAACCCCAAGATGAATCACTAGAGGAAATGGGGTTTAGAATGACTACTTTAAAAGCACTATTGTTGATAAGAATTTCTGGGAAAAGAAATCCCTCAGTTACTATGGTTTTAAAAATGATATTCCAAGGTAAAAAGGCATTGCTTGCATAGAAATCATCATTTAGATATTTTCCTACTTACTGAATCCAAAATGTCTGTCTTTACTGTTAGTACAGCTGCTAAGTGTAGGTATGTTTAGTGTGTTTAGTAGCCATAGAAAAGCTCACAGGAAAACAGTGAAAAGCTCTCCTTGTTGAGAACATGATGCATTCACCCCAAAATGCCAGCTCAGCCTCAAAAAGAACATAACCAGTGTTACAAGGGTAGAGAATGGGCATGTTGATAAGCCTCCTAGCCACAGAAACAGAATGCCCTGTTTCCTGGTATATACCTTGAATGCACTATAAATACAGCAGTTATTTATAGCAGGGAGAAAGGCACACACTCAAGAGAACTTACCCGTCCCTTCCAAGGGAAGCTTGGCTAACTCAGTGCTGAGCACGACATCTGTTTCCCAAGTACCCTGAATGCAGCTTTCATGAGTGAACCTTACCACACTAGTCCAGCCCGGATAAGAAACACCAAAAAGGTCATGGGAAAATTAACACCTCTTTGAATTTTCAATGTAACATTACTTTTTAAAGTAAGTATGGCAAGAGCTCTCCCTAGAAGTCCAGCTCTAAACCATGCCAGTGGCTTTCAGAGAGGGTGGAACAACAGGGCACCTGAAGGAAAAGACTATAAGTACCATGGCTCTACACAAAGCCACGTGCAAGGAGGCCTTTCTCCAACTTGGGAAGAAGGCAGCCCAGAAGTAACTAATTCTCACTAACAATCTGGAAACTACTGTTTCCCAGCTCTGAGCAACAAAGCTTGGTGCTCATCTGCATTGTGCCCTGATGAGATTAGCATGAAAGCAGTCTAAACTTAAATCAGTAAGTGAGCTTAAGTCACCAGTTACAAACTAAGTACCTCACATAGTAATCTGATGGGGTGGAGAGATGGCCCAGCCATTAAGAACACGGGCTCTCGCAGAGGACAGGCACATTCCCCCAGGACATACATCCTGTGGCTCACAACTGCTTGTGATGACCTTCCCAAGCACCACGACATGTGCACCACACACATACCCATAATTCAAAGTACATCAAAGCTTCAGAAACTCTGACAAATGTATGTGATACCCAACTGAAAAGGGTAGGGAGGATAACTGTGCTGACTGGAGCCTGGGGGCAACTTCCCTGGGATCTTGGAAATAATCTAAAGCCCTGTGGTCTGAATTCCTATCACCCCATACAGCTCCCATTCCTGATAGGCATATATCCTATTTATTTTCCTTCTTCTGCATGGTGAGCATAAACACTTGTAAAACAGGGAGGATTTAGAAGTCAGACTGAAACTGGAAGAGAAACTTGAAGCTTTTGTATGTATTCATTTTAGGTATGTACATATAATGTCATATACAATGCTATAACATTTTCAAATGTTTTATATAAATAGAAACATGAAGTATGCAAATGTCTTAAGAATCTGCCACAAACTTTACAAGCTGTGTGACCCATAGTTTCTCCCTTTCCCTCTGATTCCCCCTCCCTGTGTTTGATTTATTTTTTTCAGTGTTTTGAGATAGGCTCCTCCGCAGCTTAGGCTGAACCCAAGACTTACACACTACACAGCCCCAACTGCCTTAAACTTGGGACCCTTTTCGGCTGATATCCTGAAGCCAGTGTTGACACAGCAGCCTCAGTGTTCTGTAGTTCAGGTCTCAGAGCACAGGCACCACAGTTTATTTACCCATTCAACTGTTAAGGAATATTTAGGTTTTCTCTATATTTTGGCTATTACAATAGACCTGATACATACTGATATAAAATGCTATAAACAATTGTATACCAGGTATCTATGTGCCCCTTGGTTTTATTTCTCTCGGATAAATGGTGGGGAAAGCATTGTGTGGTATAAACAGTACAGATTTATCTTTGTAAGGCAATGTCACACTATTTCCAGAGTAGCTGAGTCATCTTACACAGCCAGCAGCAACCCTGGAGCACTGAGCTTTCTCCTCCTTTCCAGTAATTATTGACTCGGAACATCTTTTCATGTGATTACCTGGTACATGCAAATTCTCGTTGGTGAAATGTCTGTTTCATCTGACTGTTTTTCAATTGGACTACTTATTAATATTTTTAATTGTTAAGTTTTGAGAGCCCTTACAGCCTAGTAAATATTAGATATATGGCTTGTAAATAATCTTTTTTCAGTATGTAGCTAGCCTTTTCATCCTGTTTGTAAAGACAAAGACTCACTATGCAGTCTCATTTACCTGGAACAGGATGGCTTTAAATTCAAGAGATCCATCCACCTCATACAGGAAAAACACTCAGACTCAAAAATACTCTCAAGAAAGAAAAAATGTAGTTCTGATATGGTCTAATATGCTAATTTTTCTTTTCATAAATTATGCTTCTATTATCAATTCTAAAAATACTTTAGTAGAAAATAGATTTTCTACTTTGTTCTAATAATTTTATAGTTTTATTTCTTTTTAGTAAACACCTTTCATGTGTATGGGCGTATGTATATCTGTGCTCCATACGTGTGTCTGGTGCCCTTGGAGCCCATAGGAGGACATAAGATTCTTCAGAACTGGAGTTACAGATAATTGTGAGCTGCTGTGTGGTGCTGGGAATAGAACCCAGGTCCTTTGCAAGAGCAGCCATGCTCTACAGCAAAGCATCTCTACAGCTTTTATTGTGTCTACATTTAGAATCCATATCAAGGTGAATTTTGTATCCCTGTGAAGTTTAGATAGAAGATAGTTTATTCATCTATGGTTGGCCATCAGTGTCAGAACTATTTGTTGGAAAGGCCACATTTCCTTCACTGAATTGCCTTTGCATACTTGTCAAAAATCAGCTGACATCTTTCTATGGTTTCATTTTTGCGTTCTAAAGCTACATTCCTGCCTTTTCACCATGTAGCCTCTACCAGAGATTGCACTGAGACAGAAGCCCTGACACCGGACAAAGACTTCTTTCATTCTTTTCTTTTTAAACTGTTAGGTCTGTTAGATAGTTTTTGTCTTCTCATATAAATCCCATAACATCCTTATGTGTGTGAACTTATGTTAAGCTGTGATAAAATACATGTGAGATAAAACTTACCATTTTACCTTCCTTGTTTGTTTCTGGGTCATCTTATTGTGTTTCCCAGAGAGGTGCTAACCCCCTGAACTAAGACTACAAGTGACCGTCACTGCTCTTTGTTCCCCTAAATCACTTGAGACATTTAAAAATACTTATTTCATGTGTATTAGCGTTTTGCCTGGTTCAGGTATATACACCATGTACAAAAGGACAGAAGAACGTGTTGGATTCTCTGTAACCGGAGTTACAGATGGTTCTGAGCTACCATGTAGGCACTGGGAACCAAAACCAGGTTCTCTGTAAGAACAACTGCTTTTCATTGCCGAGCCACCTCTCTAGCCTCTTTTCAAATCACTTTTAAAGTGTAAAATTTAGTAACAGTACCTATATTCACAATTGTGTATAACACAAATATCTACTTCAACCTTTCCCATCACCCTGAACAGAAGCTTCCTAATAATCTAGAGGCAGTAACCTTATGCTCTGCTCCCCCAGTCACTGCGCATCTCAAATCCATGTCCCCACTCCATGGACTTTGGATTCTAGGTATTTCACATATGTGGGGTCAGAGCTGTCTCTGTCCTTTTGTGACTAGACATGTTTTGTGGTGGCACTCAGTCAGTCCCTGAGGCTGACTGCCCCTAAAACCTCTAGCCAGTGCTCCTGACTCTACAGCTCACCTTGCTGCAGGGTGCTGGGGCTAAGAATGCCACCATTTCACTCACATCTGCCTTTTTACAGGTTCTGGAAACTCTGATGACTTGGGTCATCAAGCTTGGGGTTCGAGCATTTGTACACGGCCATCCTCCAGCCCACATTAGAAGATGTATCAGCCTTACTGCTGGTTCCTTCATTTAAAGACTGCACCACATTTCACCGCCCCCCCCCCCACTCCACACATACTGTATTTATTTACTCATTTGCTGATTATTTCCACCTTTGTACTATTAGGGATGATGTTGCTGTTGACACTAGTTGACAAAAACTATTTATTTGGCTTACAAAAATCTGTTCTTATGTAAAGAAAAGATGCTACAATAGTTAGGTACAAAGAAAATGTGGACAAGTTTATATCAATATATTTAAGGCAAATCAATTATTATCTAGAAAAAATGACTCGGAAGAAAAAAATAGAAAATATTCTAAAATGTTGATTCACTAGATTTTTAAAAAGATTTCTTCAAATAAAAGACGAGAACAAATGACTTAGCAAGTACAGATATTCATGTAATTTTGATCTCTTCAATGGATGAAAAATAGCTGAATGTGGTAGCATAATTACAATCCCAGGATGGTAATTATTAAAGGTTAGTTCAAGTTAGTTAAGGCGCTTGCTACCAAGTTTGATCTGACACCTAATTATGGAAGGAGAGAACTAAGCCCTGAAAGTTCTCTCTCACCTACACACACACACACACACACACACACACACACACACACACATTTTTAGATTAGTTTAACTTAGCCTTGATATCATAACCTATCAAGAATAGGGAAGAAATATTCCTAGATATTCTCTTAGATGTAAAATCAAACAGATATTAGCCAAATTAATCCACTGTGTGAACTAAGGAAATGCATCATGCCCACATTGATTTATAGCAGAAATACAATGAGCCTGGCTCATGTAACAGGGAGAACAGTTCTCATATTGCCCAAGGGGGGACATGCAGGATGTTGGGGCTAAGCTAATAAGAATGACTACGCACTGAGCACAAGAAGTTAATTAATATCCAGGTAGAGATGTCAAGTGTCATGGCACCAAGAATACTGGTGTGACATTTCCATGGGAGCCAGGCTGGAGAAGTACCAGTACACACCAGAACACACCAGTACACACTAGTACACACCATAGAATTAAGTCACCCAGGAATCTCTGTGGGATGAAGTAAGAAGACAACCAAAGTTAATTCCCAAAATGACTGGCCAGAAAATAGAGAAAGAACCGGAGAAAAACGAGACAATGACAGGATGGTTTCCAGGTAAGGGTGGAGCTACACTGCGGGCTGATAGACAGAACGACAGGGTGGTTTCCAGGTAAGGGTGGGGCTACACTGCGGGCTGATAGATGAACATAGAGGACAGCCTCTGCCAAAAAGGCTAGCAGAGGAACTTCCTGAGCAGAGGGAGAAGCAGCGAAGAGAAACAGGCCTGGGAACATCCAGACAGGAAAGGGCACAGTGGAGAAAACAACGTAAGTCCTATCTTCAGCCAGGGTCCCATGAAGACATACCTTCCAGACCCAGGTTCCAAGCCCATGCTAGTCGATCAGCACTACCTTGCTTCTGAATTGACTGGGTGAAAACACAGAAGTAGCTACACTTCCTTGACAGCACATTCACCCAAAATGAAGTAAGGACCACAAGTCTAGAGGCAAGGACTCAGAGAAAGAACATGAGTATAAAAAGTCTAATTGAAGAGCAGGCCGACAGCACTAGAGGTCATAGCAGGCAACACTAATCCATGTGACTACCTTTCAGATCACATGCACAGAGAATCTGCAAACTGGAGAGGCTCCATGAATCATGCATGGGCCAAGAATCAACCCTTGCCTGTACAACAGCAAAGCTTATGTGTTCACACAGTACCTCAGACTGTCTACTGCTTCTTCCATGGACTACATTGTAACCTTTTTTTTTTTTTTGGTAATTTATTGGTTACATACATGTACCTGTTTTATTTATACTCAATTCCATAATTAAAACTGTGTGTTTCTAAAGTCTTTTACAAAGCAAGTACTCAAAAAATAAAAATAACTATATGCCAATCAATTTGATCTTTTTCTTTCTTTGTTTTTTTCTTTTTCTTTCTTTGGAGGTAGGGTCTTCCTATGGTCTCAAACTCAGGGTGATCCTTCTGCATTTCTTCCACATTCTAGCATTACAAAAGCATACTACCTTGAATAACTTCCAACTTGCTTTAAAAAGTGCTCTGAAACTTCCTTCACAAGTGATGACACTCAGAATATTTTCTCTGAATGTGTATATGTGTAAAGGTATACACATGGACACATGCATACAGAGGCCAGAGTTCATTGGGTGTTACTCTTTATTTTGTTGAGACAGTCTCTAACTGAATCTAGAGCTCACAGATTCAGCATGGACTGGCTGGCCAGCAAGCCTTGGGGATCTTTCTGTCTCCTGCTTCCCAGTGCTGGAGTGGCAGGCACACACTGCATGTCCTGCTTTTTATGAGAGTGCTGCAGATGCAAATTCAGGCCTCATGCTTATGTGGCAAGTACTCCACTTAGAGAGCATCTCTCCAACCTAAGAGCAACACTCATTGCTACTCAGTCTTGTGGCAAAGCAACACGGTATCTTTCAGTCACCACAGATTCCAAATGAGTGAATTTAGTCTCCACTAAAGATGTCACCATCTTTACCCGAATGAAATTAAGAAGCAGTTCTTACCTGAATTTTGATGGGCCAAGTGAAATTACTGACATAAACAAAGAAAGTAATGTTTGGATGGTTTCGAAAATCAAATTTCTCATTAGAAAAGCTATCTTTGTATTCCTTGATGTTGGTTTTTGAAACAACAGGCACCTCTTCTCCAGTCTGGGTTCCGGCTAGAAGGAAGCAAAGAATGAAAACAAAGACTTAGGGCACATCCGTCAGAAAGAATCTTCCCTCACTAGTCTGAGTGTAAAGTTTACTGAGCACTTACAGTCAGGGAATACAGCCATATAAGCTTCAGTCTCTAACCCACATCCCTTTCTATTGCCATCTACAGATTAGAAACACTGAAGTCCCAGTATATTATTAAGCAATTTGTCTCATAGGTTCCCAGTATACAGGTGAAGCACAGACATACATGTAGGTAAAACAATCACATACAACAGACACTGGCATTCATTTTGCAGCTGACACCTCAAGTCCTTTGAGTTTCGTCTTCATACTGTGGAATATGGCAATGCTTAAGGCCCCTGGACAGGGACACTTACTTGCCCATCCCTTCCTAAGCAGAAAGGTCCTCAAGACTCGACGGAGAAGAAGGTGGTTAAGCAGCCTCTCAGGCCTTCTCTGCTACCAGCTACCACTGCGTTCAGAGCTACGTCCAGTGTAGCTGCATTTCTAAATGGTCCGACCACATTTTATATACTCTATTGGCTAAGAACACGAGTGTATACACATTCAAATAAAAAAAGCATTTCTTTATGTATAAAGGTAAACTTCAAACTCCATAATAAACACTTCCTTTATTTATTCCATGCAACACTCTATAATTCAGGCATTGTTATGAATGAGGCCCAACATATTTGTAGATGTAGTTGTAATATAAAATGTTTGGATCCCTGTACATAGTAAAGTTATTTTCACTGTATCATTCTATAAAGAAGTAAACTGGATCAGAACATTTAGGTAACTTGGGGGCTAGAGAGAAATGGCTCAGCAGCTAAGAGCACTGGATGCTCTTTCAGAAGGCCTAGGTTCAGTTAACAGCACGGATGCAGTAGCTCACAACTGTCTGTAACTCCAGTTGAGGATGGGGAGCTGATGTTCTCTTCTGGCCTTCTCAAGCACTGCACATACACAATACGCTTACACACATACAAGCAAAGGCAAACACACACATAAAATAAAACAAACAAACTTAAAAGACAATTTTAAGGAAGGAAAAGCTTCAGTAACTTGCTCAACACAGTGCAGGTAAATTTAAACCTAGCTCTATCTAGGTTATAAAGTTATGGAGTGGTTATTTATATTAGCTGCTACATTAGGGCCATAAGAATTTTTGTGAGTCACTGTAAGAAAACAAGAATGGAAAATCTGTGCTTTTAGGAGTTATCCCAAAGTATGGATACCTCTACAAATTAAAATCACTTTTCATTTAAAGAGTTTTCATTCCTTAAAACTATGACCCACTTTAATTTTTCACCTGTGAAGCACAGATATAGAGATACTCATAGTGCTAGAAGGTGGTGGCAAAGCAGGGAGCAACCATCCAACAAACCTGAACCAGCAACGCTGGAGGCAAGACTGTGATTCCTCATTCTGAGTAGCCTAAGGTCTAGAGAGGAGTTGTACATGCTTGCTCAAGGTGCCATGGCTACTAAGAGGCAGAGGAGGACTCTGACCTCATTCAGCAGTCTTCAGAGCCTCCTTCCCCAGTTCCTACACTACACTTCCCAATCCATCCTTTCTCTAGGTGTGTCTTTACCTGGGAAGCTGGTGGCCCAGGTGATGTTGAGGTTGAAGTTTTTGGAGGCATTGATGAACATGTCCAAATCCCTGTTTTGCTGATGAAGAAATGCACACGATTAGAAAACCGTTAATACATTCAAGATTTTAAGATACAACAATAATCAGGCCTTACTATTCTCAAAAACATTAATTACAGACTACATCTTAAGAGAAATGCATGCTTATGTTAAGACATGACATTTCTTGTCAATTTTCTTCAATACAAGCAATACACTGAAGTTAAAATTTCATTTGCAGGCTAGAGAGATGGCTCATCGGTTAAGAGCACTGACTGCTCTTCCAAAGGTCTGGAGTTCAATTTCAGCAACCACATGGTGGCTCACAACCTTCTGTAATGACCTTTCTTGGTGTGTCTGAAGAGAGCTACAGTATACTCACATACATAAATTAAATAAATCTTAAAAAAAATTTTTATTTGCATCCCAGAGTTGGATTGAATCTGGTGCATTATCAGATATCAGTTCCATGAAAAGACCCTCACCTTTTGCCCTCCACCAGAAATGGTTAATAATAATTAAATATGTAATTAAAATAATATAAAATAATTCTCACACTTAAATTATTCTGAGTATGGTTTCATGACTTTGAAAACCTTGTTTTCTCTTGACAGCAATTTAAGGTGCCCATTACATTTTGACTCTTGGTTTTAATAACTGAGTTTTACCTCCAAGGAATCTGTGGAGCTAAACAGAAGAAATCACTGCTGATGGTGCCAGGTAGATTCTAATGCTGTTTTTAGTTTTTACTGAAATTTCTCTGACAAATCTTTCTTGAGGCCAGTGGTGTTCTGAATGACTATGGCTTCCATAGACAATTTTCATATATATGAATAATTGGTCATCAATTGGTAGAATTGTTTGGGAAGGATTAGGAGGTGTGGCCTTGTTGGAGGAGGTGTGTGTCACTAGATGAGGGCTTTGAGGTTTGAAAAGCCCACGCCTTTCCCAGTGAGCTCTTCTCTCTGTGTCTCCTAGTTGAAGATCAGATGTGAGCTCTCCCTACTGCTCCAGCATCATTCCTGTCTGCTTACTGCCACACTCCCTGCTATGATGCTCACAGAATGTAAGCTACTGAAGTGTGAGCCCAAATTAAATGCTTTCTCTTGTAGGTTGCCTTAGTCATGGTGTTTTGTCATGCCAAGAGAAATGTAGTTAGGACAGGACCAAATCATTATTTTTTGCAAGCTAATTAGATGCTATACTGTTTCTTGAAAAAAAATTATTTTATGTGTACTGGTGGTTTTGTTTACATGTGTGCTGTGTGGCACATGCATACCTCATATTGAAGAAAGTCAGAAAAGGGCATCAGATGCCCTGGAACTAGAAATATGGAAGGTTGTGAACTGTCATGAGGTACTAGAAATGGAACCTAGATTATCTGTAAGAGCAGCTGTTGCTTTTAACTACTGAGTCATTTCTGTAGCCTTAGATACTGTAATCTTATATTTTACAAATGAATCAAGCCATGCTGGGAATGTTCATTTTAAAAAGGTATTTAAAATAGATTAGAAAATTAAGATTTTTTTCTTAAAAAAAGTGTTATTTAATAGTTACACCACAAATCACAATGGAAACATTTACAATACCTGTTTTCAAAATGCAATTTCCAAATGAGAAGTTTTTTTTCACAAAGTAGGAATTGCATTTTTTAAAAAAAACAAACAAACCCTATTTCTCCCTTTTATGCAAGGGTAGATCTGTGCTTACTTATTTATATTATAAGTACTTTCTAAAAGAAGGACTAAATCTTTGTCATTTTGTAAAAGTCACACATACATACACACACACACACACACACACACACACACACACACACACACACACACACTTGGATAAATCTAATAAGAAACCTGTCATAAAACACACACAAAAACCAGTGGAGAGCTGAAGAGATAGTTCAGTGATTAAGGGGACTGACTGCTCTTCTAGAGGTCCTGAGTTCAATTCCCAGCAACCACATGGTGGCTCACAACCATCTATACAGAGATCTGATGCCCTCTTCTGGTGAGTGTGAAAACAGCAACAGTGTACTCTTATAACTAAAATAAATAAATCTTTAAAACAAACAAAAAACCAAAATCAGTGGAATGAAGAAATGTCTAAAGATTCTCATAATAATCAGCTACCTTGTAATAAGTATTACAAAAATCCTACAATGTTTATTTATTTTGACAGAATCCCATATAGCCCAGGGTGGTCTTCCCTTACTTATGTAGCTAAGGCTGGCCTTGAGCTGCCATCCATCTCGCAAGTGATGGGTCTACAAATATAGCTACCACGACTGGCTACTTGTTTATTTTAAAAAATAAAATGAACACTATCAATTACTTCCTGGGAGACTGAGTCTTTGATATTTGCTTATGATTAAGGCAGAGGCAAATTTCACTCGTGGTATTTTGCTATAAGCTCCTCCTAAAATCTTAAGAAAAGAATCCAGCCAAGATGTTAAGGAAGTGACAGGAATGTGATGACCCAGGTTTAGACCTGAAACACCTATGTGTCCTGGTGCTGAGGAGAAGATGGGAAGACATAAGGTAGAAAGTGACAGAGATACATGATATTGACCTCTGGCCTCTACTGGCAGAAGCATGAACACACATATGTATGCACATACACACACGTCCTCACACACAACTCATGCAGCCAATCAAACAATGCACCTATGTGCCAAAGAGATGGGTTAATGGTTAAAAGCAGTTGATGCTCTAACAGAGAACCAGGGTTCAATTCCCAGCAACCACGTAACTGCTCACAACCATCTGTAACTCCAGTTCTTGGGGACCCAATGTCCTCTTCTTGCCTCTATAGGCACCAGATACAACATACATGTAGGCAAAAAAAGTCATAAATATAAAACAAAAGAATTTTTAAAAAGTAAGGTACAGCTACAGCTATAGGTTTTCTCCATAGCATATTTAATTTAAGATCACTTACATTTATTTAAAGAACTGTTCATATTTGGGGGCTAAAAATGGTCTAGCAGTTAAGAGTACTTCCTGCTCCTGCAGAGGACCCTAGGTTGGTTCCAGTACCCACATGATGGCTCACAATGATCTGTCACTCTAGTTCCAGGGATCCAACACCTATGTCTGGCCTCCACAGGCACTGCACACACATGATGTACAGGTATCAGAAGGTAAAATATTCATACATATTAAATAAAACTAAACTTTAAAGGTCTGTTCACTCAAAAATTTTGTCTTCTTGTCTATCTTTAAAAATTTTTTATAATTACTTAATTTAATATTAAATAGACCATCATAAACACTATCTTACTACTTAAAATACTTCAGTAATGTTTGCCTTCTGAGTAGATAAAAGATAAAATGTAGACTCTTTGTTGGCATTAAAGACGGCCTGAGAAGAGGGAGTCTTTTTCTTCAGTGGTGTAGTCACTGGTAATGTGCCAATGCTCCAGTAAAGAACCTCCCACCCAGCCATACTCACTCCCTCTCTCTCCCTACCCCCGCCCCACACACACGAGAGGGAGAGAAGAACCTTGGTGGGGAGAGGAGGGACTGGTGTGAGGGAGACAAGAGAAGGTAACAGTCTGAATATTATCAAATGCATAGAATCATATAAAACTATCAACAAGTAAATGAAAAAAATACTTAAAAAACTGATTCCCTGTATAATCCCATCCTGATACTGCTTGCCTCTCTGTAGTATGTTTGCCCAGAATGACCAAGAAAAAGACACATACAAAATTTAACACAAAATAAGACAGCTTAAAAGAATAGCTTACTTCATCAGGAGTAGCCACAAAATTGATGGCTGTGTAATAGCGGTCGTCTTCCTGGGACAGGCTAAAAGTGAACTGATAGTCAATGAGAAGGGTATCTACGGAAAGAAAGAAGACATACTTGAAAATGGTACAGGCCCATGATACACACCACACACAAAGAAAATAACCACTGATACAAAATAAAACAGGTCTCTGGAAGCACAATTGGTTTTTCTCACAAACTCAACAGCTATCCTGCCTCAGCTTCCCAAGTGTAAGAATTACAGGTATGTGCCACTAATGGCCAGTTTACATGGGTTTTTCATAAGAAACCAAATCTCTGCAGTATCCTTTGAATTTTTCAGAAAACCTTCCTTACCAAGACCCTGATTGGGGTTTGGCTCCAATTTAACTCATCTATAAATACTGAGTAATGATACATGGTATTCTTTACTTAAGGATACAAAGCTATAAACTAATGATGTAACAGAAACCAGGACTTCCTGGGAAAAGGGATGATTTAAACTGTAATATACCTTACTATTTTAATCTAGAAAGGAAGAAAACAGTCACATATCAGTGTGGTGCAGCTTCAAAGAATGCCTAGTGCTATAAGCTTTAACAACCTTTAAAAATTTTTGTACAAAACAACAATAACAATCTGGCTTAAAAATGGGCAAAGATGCGGTGACATGTCTTTAATCCCAGCATTCAGGAGGCCGAAGTAGGTGGATGTGGTAATTTGAACATGCTTGGCCCATGAGAAGTGGCACTATTAGGAGGTGTGGCCTTGTTAGAGTAGGTGTGGACTTGCTGAAGGAACTGTATCAATGTGTGAGTGGGTTCTGAGCATTCCTAGTGCTCAAGCTCTGCCCAGTGTGGAAGAGAGCCTCCCCCAACTGCCTGCTGTAGACTGTCTTTGAATCAAGATCTACAACTCTCAGCTACTCCGGCACTATGTCTTCTGGACACTGCCATGCTTCCCACTATAAACTAAATGGACTAAACCTCTGAAACTGTAATCCAGCCCCAATTAAATGTCCTTTGAAAGAGTTGCTTTGGTCACACTGTCCCTTCACAGCAATGGAAACCCTTCTTAAGACAGTGGGAAACAGAGGCAAGCCTGGTCTATACAACAAGTTCCAGGCTAGCCAAAGCTATATAGTAAAACCCCTGAAGAGGTGTTTTTCCAAGAAAAACAAACTAATGGCCAATAAGAATATAAAAAGATAATCATACCACACACTACTGAAATAAAAATACCAAAACTACAATGAGCTACTTTTTCATGTCCATTATAATGTCTACCATTCAAAACCCCACAAAATAATGAAGATTAAAAATTGGTGTCAATAAGAATGTAAAAAAATAGAAATGCTTGTGCATGGCTTTGGAAATATAATGAACTGTCAGATGTTAAAAAAAACAGTAATAACAATCCTCAAAAACAAAACTACACATAGAATTACCACATCCAGTTGTACTTCTGGGAATATATTCACTTATGTTTACAACACTCCTGACAACAAGTGGGGGTGGGGGCGGGGGGGGGGGTAGCAGCAGAGGTGGCTCAGCAGTTAAGAGCCCTGGCTACTCTTCCAGAGGACTCAGTTCATTACCAGCACCCAATATGGCAGCTCACAACTGTTGATAACTCTAAGCCGAGGAAATCTGACACCCTCTCTGGCATTCATTCAAAGGCAACGGGCATGCACACATTACAGACACATACATGTTGCAAAACACCCATATATATAATTTTAAAAAAATTTTAAAAGGAAAAAGTGTAAATATTATTTGAGAACTGTAGCCTAGACAGGCCTTAAACAAATGGTCCTCCTGCAATAGTATTCAAGGCTGAGGTTAGGAGCATGTGCTCATATAGCCAGCTTGCCTTGATATATATATATATATATATATTTTAATGTTTTGTTTTAGATGATGGGGACTGAACACAGGACCTTGTAACATAAGCACTCCACTACTGAGCTGTATTTGAAGACCCAATTTTTAAAGATTTAAGTTTGAAACCTTAATAAAATAGACATTAACATTTGATTTGATGTTAGAATTTTTCTTTAGAATCATAGCTAAGAATTTTATGGCCTGGTGGTCCAAGCTGTTTGGGAAGCAGATGTAAGAGGTCACAATGTAAGAACTACCCAGGCACAGACAAGCACTTTTCTTGTCTTCTCAGGTCAAGAACCGTCCATTTTTGTCTACAATTTATATATACCATTATGCTGTATATGTAAAACATTAATTCCTTTTTCTCTTATTCTATAGTCTGGAACCTACTATGTAGAGTCTCACAGAAGAAAATGTATTTGTCATAAAGCAGGCAACCTTACCAGATTCACTTTTCACACCAAGGTATTAATTTGGTGTTTTATTTATTTGTTTGTAAACTGTAGTGAACACAAACCTGTTCCACAAAGAACGGTGAGACTCACCTCTGTCTTAGAAATTCTTTCATGGCGATCCGAAAATACAACATGATAGCTACACTAGGCAATGGCACACGGACACTTCGGAGAAAACTGAACAAGGAGAGCCAGGAAAGCACAGCCCTGCTGACTGCTCTGCACGGACTAGCAGAGACCATGACCACAGTTACAACAGTGTTTGCCAACCCAGGGACATGGCTGGAAATATCTGCTACATCCCTCAAGCATTTACCATTCTCAGACCATGTTAAAGAAAGCAATGTGGTTCTGCTCAACTACTCTCTAGAAGCAAGAATTATAAAAACTTACAGTAACATGTTCCTTTGAGAGGGTTTCCCTGGTATCGATTTTCTACCTCACATCTAGAGGGAAAAAAAGAAATTATTTTCTATTGATATTTAAAGCACAGAATCTATATTTATTTTTTAACCCAAGTAAATCCTTTTACATAAACTATACCATTGTTCGGGTCAGAGAGACTATCCCATTTGCACGAATGTTTCTAACTGCTCAGTAATTTACACCAGAAATAGTATAAAAAACAACAAATAAACAAATACTTGACCAAGGACACAATGTAAGTACAAGCGTAATAATGCTAGATATTACTCATAAGGAAAACATTTTTACTTTTGTGGGGATTTAGCATTCTTCTATAAGTGCAGCTGAAATATTTTTCAAGAATTTGTCTCATTTCTATCCTGTTCTTCCTATGTAAACTATTCTTATTCTTTCTTTCTTTTTTTCTTTCTTCATTGATTTGACTGACTGATTGACTGATTGATTGATAAAGTCTAATTATGTAGCTCTAACTGGTCTGGAACTCAGTATAGACTCCAATGCTCTGAAGCCATAATCCCAATTAAAGGCTTTATTTTGTAAGTTGCCTTAGTCACAGTGTTTTATCAGAGCAGTAGAAAAGTAACAAGACAACCTGTCTGAAGCAAAAAGGGTAAACTTCCAAACTAATGCACTCAAAGACCCTGGGAATCCAGGGCACCAGAGCACAGGCCAGTAGGTGGCCCTCAGGGTTCTGTCCGCTGCAAGGCCCTGGCCCCCACGGTGGTACAGAATGTGGGGAATGTGGTACTCACAGTTGGCACTCATCCCCCTTGACACCCTTGGTGGTACAGAAGCACTTGCCAGTGTTGGTGTTGCACAGTGATGCATGCCCGTTGCACTTGCATGCTGGGAAGAAGGAAAAGAACACAGGTCACAACTGGCTTGACAGATTATTACCATAGACTGTGATTAAGACAGAATCATTTAGCCTGAAATGGGTTTGTAGCAAAGACAGACTAAAGCAAGAGAAATCACTGATTATGATTCATTATTTTTCAGCTAATAATTAATTTCTAATAATATAAAGACAACATTAATTACCATTCAAGGTAGGAGAAAAGAAAAAAAAAACAAAACTATTTTCTTCTGCCTCCTAAAGCAAGTGCTATTTCCATCTTCGTGAGACTCAGCATTTATGCCATGTACTGGGTCCTTCCCTGTGGAGATGAGCTGTGGTAACTGCCCTCTGCCTCATCTTGGGGATCCTCCCTACTGTGGCCACACTGTGAACCACATTCCTGAACGTTCAGCACTGACAGGCTCCCTAGTCACAAGAGGCAGCAGAGAGCCCTGTGGTTCTTGCCACCTTGTTTCACCTTCTCCTTTGCTGTTGAGTCTTGTTCTCCTGTGAATAATGAAAAGCATCAGGCTGAAGGTGTGTGGGTTTATTTCTGGACCTCTGATTTGATTCCATTGATCAGCACGTCTCTGTCCAATACCATACGGGTTTTTTTGTTTTTATCACTATTGCTCTGTATTACAGCCTTAAGGTCAGAGATGGTGATTCCTCCCAAAGTTATTTTATTGTTCAGAATTTTTTGGCTATCCTGGGTTTTATGTTTTTGCATATGAAGTTGAGAGTTTTTCTTTCAAGGTCGATAAAAATTATTTTGAAATTTTGATGGGGATTGCACTGAATCTCTAGATGGCTTTTGGTAAGATGACCATTTTCACTTTGTTAATCCTACTTATCCACGAGCATGGGAGATCTTTCCATCTGATAAATTCTTCAGTTTCTTTCTTCAGGGACTTGAAGTTCTTGTCATACAGATCTTTCACTTGCTTAGCTAGAGTTCACTTGTAAACTTATACGACCATTTTGGTGGTTTTTCAGAAAACTGGGAATAGTTCTACCTCAAGACTCAGCTATATCACTCCTGGGCATATACCCAAAAGATGCTCCACCATCCCACAGAGATATTTGGTCAAATATGAATGCAACTGAAGAATGAATAAAGAAAATGTGGCACACACATACAGAGGACTACTATTCAGCTTCTAAAAACAAAGATATCATGAATTTTGCAGGCAAATGGATAAAACTTAAGATCATCTTGAGTGAGGTAACTTAGTCCCAAAAGGACATGAATGGCATGTACTCACTTATAAGTAGATATTAGCCATAAAAAAAACGGGATATGCATGCTACACTCCACAGACCCAAAGAAGGCAAACAAGAAAGAAGGCTCAACTGAAGATGCCTGAATCTCACTTAGAAGGGGGAATAAAACAGTCATAGGAGGGAGATGGAGGAAGGGAACTGGGTGAGAGAAGGGATGGGAATGGGAAATGGAGAGGTTCAGAATCGATCTGGTGTGGGGAAGGACGGGGGTGGGGGTGGGGAGGCATCTCTACAATGAAACAGAGACCTAGGATAAGAGAGGCACACAAGAATCAATGGAGGGTGACTTGGCTGTGACTCAAAGCACTAGGAATATGGAACCTGAAGAGGCCACCTCCTATAGCCAGGCAGGAACCCCAGTGAAGCAATAGGGACACCAACTGTGGGTATGGGCTTTTAAGACCCTCATCCTAGCTGCCTGGAACTCAGTATTCTGCTAGCAGCCTTCGGATGAGATGCAGAACTCTCAGCTCTGGCTGCACCATGCCTGTCTGAATGCTACCATGTTCCTGCCTTGATGATGATGGACTGAACTTTTGAACCTGTAAGCCAGCCCCAATTAAATGTTGTCTTTTATAAGACTTGCTTTGGTCATGGTGGGTGTCCACAGCAGTAAAACCCTAACTGAAACACCAACCCACCCACAAAATTTTCAACCCAAAAGTTATCCTGCCTACAAGAAATGCAGGACAGAAGGTGGAGCAGATACTGAGGGAATGGACAACCAATAACCAGCCCAACTGGAGACCCATGCCATGGTTAAGCATCAGTCTCTGAAACTATTAATGATACTCTGTTATGCTTGCAGACAGTAGTCTAGCATGGCTGTTCTCTGAGGTTCCATCCAGCAGCTGACTCAGACAGAGGCAGACACCACAGCCAAATGTTGGATGGAGCTTGGGGACTCTTAAGGAGAAAGAGAATAGGAGAAAGAACTGAGGGTCCCAGAGGAGATAGGAATTCTATGGGAAGACCAACAGAGTCAACTAACCTGGATCCTTTGGGGCTGTCAGAGACTGAACCACCAACCGAAGAACACACACAGGATGGACCTGGGCCTCCCTGTACATATGTAGCAGATGTGCAGCTTGGTCTTCATGTGGATGCTAACCAACTGGAGTGGGGGCCATCCCAAAAGCTACTGCCTGTACATGGGATATGCTCTTCTAGCTGGGCTGTCTTGTCTACCCTCAGTGGGGGGAGGATGCACCTAGCCTCAAAGACTTGATGTGCCAGGGTGGGGGGATATCCGGGGGGAGGGTCCCAGCTGCTCAGAAGGGATGGAGGAATATGAAGGATTGTGGGAGGGAGTGGCAGGGAGGCAGGCAGTGAGCAGGATATAAGGTGAATAAGTAAAAAATATATAATAATAATAAATAATTTTTTAAAGCTTAAAAAAAGTCTATATGGAGAAAAAAATCACTGAAAGAAACCTTTCAGAAAGAACAGTGCAGAGGTCTTCAGAATGAATCTGGTGGTCGGAAACTCTTCCTCCATGGAGTATAGTTTTACTGAATTAGTAAAACCCAGTCTTGTCAATGTGCTTACATGAGTCTTAGGTGAGTCCACTGTATTCTGTGGAGCTCTGAGCATGAAACATAACCTGAGACCTGTTTCCCTGCCTAAATGATGTAACAGTAATGCTATCCATCCCACAGGACCGAGACAAGGATTAAGAGATATATGGATAGCATCTGACACAGGAAGCAGTTAACACACCAAGGCTAAAGCACTATTGTAAAAATAATTGTAACTTAAAAAGGCATGTCAAGGTTCAATATATATTCTTACCAATAGCATCAAACAAACAAATAAAAAAAAAAAAAACCAATGCTTTAGATTATGAATCAGGACTCTAAGAAGTATGCAAGGTCCTAAGAAATTGATGCCATGAAAACGCAGCTGCCATGTAAGGGAAAAAACGTCTGTAACTCACATGTGGAGGCAGATGCTCAGAAGTTTGAGGGCTTCCAATCCCACCTCTGGAGTCCTTTCTGTGGCCCTTCAAAGCTAACCCCAAACCAGCCAGGAAATAGAATGTCGTCTGGTGGGATATTCCTGCTCTCTCTTGGGTATGGTTATGGGGATTAAGGCAAAACAGTGCTTGATACATCTGCAACACTTCAGAAATATGATTATCTGCCTGCTGTCATTTCCCTCTCCTAAGTAAAATTCTTGTTAAGATTGTAAGGTATTCAGTACCATACCTAAGAACAAATTGGGGCTATAGAGATGGCTCAGCAGTTAAGAGCACTGAGTGTTCTTCCAGTGGTCCTGAGTTCAATTCCCAGCAACCACATGGTGGCTCACAACCATCTGTAATGGGATCTGATGCCCTTTTATGGCATGTAAATGTACATGCAGTTAGAGTACTCATACATAAAATAAATATACATAAATACATCTTTTTTTTTTAAGAACAACTATGTTTAAGATGGCACAGCTCCTTGTCTTCGAGGGACACCAAATCAATTAAAGCTAGGTCTTTGAGTTTGATATAGAAAATTGAAGAAATTGAACCCAGGGCTTCCTGCATGCCAGGGAAATATTGTCCTAAACTTTTCTCAACCTGAGAACTCTTTTCTAAATTAGATTGTAAGGGTTCTTTTAAATATTGGATCCATAATATTTTTCTTTTTCTTTTTTAAAATTATTTATTTATTTAATGTACATGAATACACTGTATCTGTTCTCAGACACACCAGAAGAGGGCATTGGATCCCATCACAGATGGTTGTGAGCCACCATGTGGTTGCTGGGAATTGAACTCAGTACCTCTGGAAGAGCAGACAGTGTTCTTAACCACTGAGCCATTTCTCCAGCTCCCATAATATTTTTCAACTGGAAACCAGAGCAGATAAAAACTGAGTTCTCTAGTATGACTTACTATAGAAAAAGACATAACTTATATTCTAATAAAGTACAATAAAGTAGCCTATGGCTTTCAGATTTCAGACTTGAATGGGGAAACTCCAAATCTTAACAGGAGCCCGTGTGAAGCTGAGCATTTGGGGATCAGGCAGGACAAGGAATTCAAGCTCATCTCCAATTCTCCTAGATCCTGTCTAAAAACCAACCAACCAAAACCAAACCCAGACTCTTAAAGATTCACCTGGGGTCCTCAGGAGGTCAGCTGCCCTCCCCAAGCAGACTGGAGCACAGTCAGGTGTTGCAGTCTCTGAGAGACGGACAGTTCAGAAGGGGGCTCCCCTGGCTGTCATAGTTTTTCAAATATACCCTTGTTCCTGTCCCTGTGTGAGGCTTCCAGAAGACTTCTTTAGAGGCCTCTCTGAACCTCTTTATGGAGAAAGAAGGAACTGAAGATCCTGTTCCCATTCTGATTTAGTGCTCAGGACTTCCTATTCCCAGCCCCTTTCTGCCTCCCCACTGACAATGCAGCTGTCTTGGCTCCCTCCACAATGAGATGACCGCCCATCCCAGGCTGACCATCCCAGGCTGTTCTGCTTGACTTGAGCTGATGTGCTTCCATGGGAGGGAAATGGAACAACGGCAGTTGGTGCCTTCTGTGACTCTGGCCCCTTGTTTATACCTCTGCTGAATGCAAATAAAAGCTTAGCTCCTTTACTACTGGTTTGTTGCTTTAGCTAACTGCTCCCAAACCCACACGTTGAGCTTTTTTCCCTCTTTCAGCACAGTTGAAAATTTTAATTTATTTATTTTATGTACATTAGTGTTTTGTTTGCATGTATGAGGGTGTTGGATCCCAGGGGTTCCAAGCAGTTATAAGCTGCCATGTGGGTGCAGGGAACTGAACCTGGGTCCTCTAGAAGAACAGTCAGTGTTCTTAACCACTGAACTATTTTTCCAGCCTCTCAGTTGAACTTTTAACAATTTAACATAACTAAGAAAGGTAGAATCCCAAACCAAGAGGCCTTTCCCCTTTAAGATATTTAAGTCAAATGCAGGTACTGCTGCACCTGACCTGTCACTAACTTGACCTGTGTGACTTACGCTGACATTTGCCTCCATTAGTCGGGTCACCATAGAAGCCAGATATGCAGGTCTCGCAGTGCTTGCCGGTGGTCAGGTCCTCACACTTCTCACAGATACTCTGGTTGATGCATTTGCTGTGTCCATTGCATTGGCAAGCTGAAAGGCAAAGAATTGTAAGGGCTCTGTTTCTCCCATAGGGGAGCTGGGTGAATAAATTTCATATTTATTTGCATATAATCTAAATGTTAAATCATCAAAACGGGCAAAGCACAACTGTCCTTGCCTACAGCTAGGAGGGCCGTGGTGGGCAGCAGTCTCTCATCTTGTGGACTTGTCTTGCTTAAGCCCACAAGTTGCAGATCAGCCTGGGTAACATAGTGAGATTTCCATCTAAAAATTTTGTTTCAATAAACAAAAATAAAGAAATAGAGGAAAAAGAGGTGTGGGTTTTAAGGCCACCCTTGGCAACAAAGCGAGTCTGTGTCCAGTCTATAAAATACAAACAAAACAAAAACAAGGATCACTAAAAACTAGTATGAGAAAACAAAATATCAAAAACAAATCAGTCTCAAAAAACCAAATATATAATCAAAGCAACGTGGAAGTCCACAGCAATATAGAAATATTTTTGTTGTTTCTCATAGTAGAAACTCACAGTATTTGGATAATATGGGGATGCGGATAAAAATAACCAAACACAATCCCACTACTCAGGAAGCATGACTCCCATTTGGGATCTTTCCAGGGTTTTAAAACATTAATTATTTTCTTCTCCTTAAAAAAAAAAACAGCAATAGTAAATTATTTTAGCACCCTACTTTTTCCAATAGGTAAGACATCTGGAAAAAAAATATGCAAAGCAACTTCAGAATTAAATGATTTCTTGTGTAGAATGGAACTAACAGGTGTCTGCAGACTTTTCACCTACATGTCAAAACAACACACACCCTCAGCAGCACACAGGACTCTATGCTGACACACAAAACAAACCTTTACAAATGCATAAAAATCTATGCACCCTATCTGTCCATTATATAGTAAAACTTTAAATCAGCAAGGCGGTGGTGGCACACACCTTTAATGCCAGCACTTCAGTGGCAGTGGCAGGTGAATTTGAGGTCAGACTGGTCTACAGAGAAAAAGTTCCAAAACAGCCAGAGCTACAACACAGAAAAACCCTGTCTCAAAAAACCAACCAAACAAAAACCCTTAAAATCATCAGTAAACAAAATTCTAATCAATGAATACACTTACTAGAGATTAAACAACTCATTACTGAATGATGATGATGATGATGGTCAAGGAAGGAATCAATATTCCTGGAGCTAATTAAATTGAAAAGACAACAAAACAAATAAATCCCTAGGGTATGTTAAAAGAAGAAAGGTAACATTCCCAAGTGGGCTCTCATTAAGAAATCCAAGAGAGCCCAAATGAATGAGTTAGTGATGAAACTGGAAATCCTGGAAAAATAAGAACTAAACCAAACCAAGAAATAATAAAAATCAAAAAAGAAATCAGTGAAAAGGGAACAAAGAAAATAATACAAATAATGAATCTAAGAGCTGGTTCTTTAAAAAGATAAAAAGACCAAGAGACTCTAGGCCCAACTAGCCACAAGAAAGAAAGAGATTAACAGAATGAACAAGGAAATGTTATAACAGATGCCAAAGAAATGCAGAATGTTATAAAGAGATACTTTAAAACTCATATTCTGTTAAGTTGAAAATCTAAATGGGATGGATTAATTTCTTGATTCATCCAAATGACCAAAGTTAAATCATAAGATTAGCAATCTAGAAAGACCATTGCAAACAAGAACTGAAACAGTAATAAAAAGCCTTCCAAATAGAGTCCAGAACCAGATAGGTTCACAGCAACATTCTACCAGACAACATCCAACCATTCTTAAATAACTTGTTTTAAATAAAAAGAGGGATTGTTAACACTGTCTAAGCTCTGTACATGGCTACCTAGCAATAGGCAGATATGCCTGACTCACTATATAAGGGGCTGCTTACCCCCTCTTCTCTCTCTTGTTCCTCTCTTGCTCTTTGCCCTTGTTCTTGCCTTCCTCCTCCCACTCTCTCCCCATTCCCTTCCCCTCACTCTCTCTCCATGTGCTCATAGCCAGCCTCTACTTCTTTTCCTCTCCTCTCCTCTCCTGTCCCCTCCCCTAGCCCCCTCTGTCTTTCCCTGTCTCTACTACCCTCTCAACTCCCCTCCCAATGCCCTGAATAAAACTCTATGGTCCCTCAGGGGGAAGAAATGCCTCAGCATGGGCCCATTGAGGTACCCCTTCCCCCATACGTGACCACACCTCCACAGAACATATTCCCCCTCTCCTTATCTTTTCATAAACACATCAGGGATTACTTCCAAATTCATTCTATGAAGCCAGAATTACTCTAATATGCACAGCAGGTAAAGACAACAAAAATAAGCAATCTACAGACAGTACTATCCCTGATGAACAGGGATGCAGAAGTTCTCAGTAAAACATTAGCAAACACAATATAAACATATAGCACAAAGATCATCCATAAGCATGTGGGCTTCATCCCAGAATTTCAGGTTGGCTCAACATATATAAGTCAATAAATAAAACAGACTTAAAAATGAAATCACATGATCATCTCAATAGATGTAGAAAGGGCTTGTAAAATATCCAACATGCTTTTCTGATAAAAGTCTTAGAACAGGACTGATGTGAATATAATGTAATATAACAATAATAATGTAATGTAATATAATATAATATGGGCTATGTATGACAAACCCATAACCAACATTATCTTAAATGGGGAAAATGCTGAATAATCTCATTAAAATAATAAGTAAGCAAGGTTGTTCACAGTCACCACTCCTTTTCAATACTGTGCTGGAAGCACTAGCTAGAACAATAAGGCAAATGAAAGAAATAAAGGAATACAAATAGGAAAAGAAAAAGTCAAATTATCCCTATTTGCAGATAATATAAGATATATAAGGAATCTTAAAACCTTTATCACTAAACTTCTAGAAACAACAGCGTCAGCAAAGTGGCAGGGTACAAAATCAGCTCTCAAAAAAAAAAAAAAAAAAAAAACCCACTGAGAACAAGATCCTGCGTGATCCATATGTAGGAAAGAACTTTTTATGAGAATTTCACTTGCCCAGAAATTAAGGACAACAACTGGCAGATGGGACTTCATAAACCTAAAAAGCTCTGGGCAAGGAAACAATCAATCAAGTAAAGAGAAGCCCACAGAATGAAGAAGCATCTTGTCAGCTATGAATCCAACAGAGGGATGCGGAACACAGAAAGAACTCAAGCACAGTCAAGGAAACAAGTGACCCAATTTTAAATGGTCTAGGGATGTGGGCATCTAGTTTATGTCAAGGTTTATTCTTTATAAACAGATTGTAAGAGATCTGACCTAGGATACACAGGCATCTTACCTGGACAGTGAATGAAAGACCAGTTGTATCTGCTGTCCTCTAGACACATGCTGGAGTTCAGAAGGGGCTGTGGATACACATTTCCTGGGGAGGCCTGTGAAGGCATCTTCACAGGTCCTTTATAGCTTCCCTCAATGCATTTTCCTTTCCCAGTATTGCTAGGATCAGTACACCAGCCACAGCCTGGCTGCTCCAAGCAATGGCTGCAGGTACAGTAGCCAGAGCAATTTTCAGCTATTAAAGAGAATAAAACAAAACAACCCAATTTGAATAAAACACTAGAATAAATATAAATAAAATAAACAAAATAAAGCACTAGAATAAAACAAACAAACCTCACTATCACAAGAAGGTTTGAATGTTCTGTTGTTGCCTTTTCTTTAACAGATGATTTCACTTCCATGAATTAAAACTAGTACTAGTACTCTATGGTGATACTGAAATGAAATAACTTAAAGGTCCCAGAATGTTATGCAATATATAACAGGGACTCTTCCGACCTTTTAATATCAGGGTGTTGGATGAAGAAGGAACCTGGGAGGGCCTGTACTGGAAAAGCACTTTACATACTGGTGGATTAAGATGTGGAAACATTATACAGATTGAATTATAATATTACCCTGAAAAAGAAAAGGTATTTCTGTACCCTGTGACTTACCCTAGATTTATCTGACTTACTGCATGTAACACTGTGCTAAATTCTATACATACATTTTAATTTGGCCCAACCAGGTTCTGCATGGACTTGAGCAGAAAGTCAAGTTGAACTTGTCTGCAAATGTTCAAAGGCTCTTTTCACTTACGTGGGCAGCTGCTCATTGTATACCACTCCATACACTGGCCAAAGGGGAAGGAGGCCACATAGGCATTGGAGTCTACACACTGCTTCATGTTGCTGCACCACATGCACTCGGAGCTGCTGCTAGTGCACTCGCTACATGCTGTCCGCAGGGCGCACGGTGTCCGGCACTGCTTGGCACTGTGGTTTGCTGGGAATTAAGACCAAAAGGGACACTGGTCAGTGAAGATCAAAGACTTTTCAATGTGTCAGGTCAGGTCAGCAGTAGACTGTTCACTCAACTGCATTTAAACATTTAGGGAAAATGAACTCTCTTTTTAAAACTCACTAAAGACAAAGGTGGGGAAATAAAAATACAAAAACAAAACCTTGGAACAAAGATGACTCATGATGAACTCAAGGGTCTTAGAACTAACCTGAGTCTGTTAAATTCTACATTTACAATGTTAAGGGATGACAACTTTAGTATGTACCAAAGCATTCAGGATTGACAAGAATAAAAAGCTTTCCAGTAAAATAAGTTAGAAATCCAGGGGACTAGAAAGATGGCTCAAGGATTAAGAGCACGTATTGATTTTCCAGAGGACCCAATTTCAACTCCCAGTACTTGTAGGAGGTGGCTCACAACCAACTATAACTTCAGCTCTAAGGGATCTGACACCTGTCCTCCAAGGGTACCTCTACACACACGCACACACACGTACACATACTCTCACATACACTTATACACAAACATACACACATGCACATGCATGCACACACACACACATCCTCACATACTCTTTCTCATGAATGCGCAAGCACATACACGCCAAACCACATAAGTAACTATGAGTATTTTAGAAACCCTATCAGAAAGTAGCTCTTATGCTGTCCTACTCAGGCAAAGTACAACCACTTCCTGAAACAGGGCCTGCTGGGAATGGAGCCTCCACTACACTAGCACCTCTTGGTTTGGAGTTCTCATTTGTGTATGGTAGCTCTGGGCCTGCCTTCATGGAATCTAACCTTAGCCTCATCACAGGACACTGCCATAGCCTGTCGTTGGCTCTGTCGGCTTCTTTTGCCACGCCTCTCCCCTCAGCAGCCTCTGAATAGTGCCCTGACTTCCTGCTTTTCTAAATGTTTCTTTGGTTTCTGTGTTGTCGGGTTTTTTTCCCTGGCATTTCTCTGTCAACACCAAGAAAATTATCTTCCAGAACAATTCTCAACACTTTTGTGGCCAGCAAAACAGTGCAGCTCAATATAAATTGGGCTCTTTCAGTAATTTTATTTTTGGTTTTCAGAACGGCTTAAAGCAGACAAAGGCAAAAACTATCCTGCATTTGAATTAGGATTCTGTTACAAATAAATATGCCTAAACTGGTGTATCATAAGTCTTTTATCATCTCAATGCTCAGCCAACGCTGCCTCCTATGCTTTCTTAGCAACCTCTTGGAGCACTATATGCATCTACATCCGTACCAGGCCTTTCACAAACACTTCCATTGAGTGGGTTGATGCAGGTTGCGGCCTTCAGTCCCCGAGTAGTAGGCTCTGACAAGATCCCACAGAAGCCAGCATCACTGGGCTCAGATGGCATCCACTGCAGTAAACTATTTGTGAATGGAGACATGTCCTCCCAGCACCAGTAAGACACATTGATCTTCCGAAGACCAACCCATGGAGTCAGAGTGAGCTTGGACTATAGGCAAAAGAAACACAATTATGAATGCAGCCGGTGTCTTCTTCAAAATAAGCTCTAACATAAAAGCCACTAGCTTAGACATACTCCACAGACATGTGGAAAGCTCCTATCCCCCAAAACCAGGTAAGGTAGATTAAAATAAATGATCACTCAAATATGCATTCAGTATTACAAAGCATAAAATGGCTCAAAGACGAAACTACATGAAGATTTTCAGGGATCAAGAGTAAAGCAATAATCACATTTCAAACTACTTATGTTCTATTATAAGTGCTATAAAAAATGATGATTTACAAATTTAGTTTAAATGTTTGTTCATAAATGATGTGACCTTACTAATATTTACAAAAATACTGGTTGTATGCAAAACTACAGATCATTGCCTGAGCCTATATGGTGAATTCAGATGAGTTAAAAGTGTATACCTTTAGCCATGGGGCACATTTATCTTCTCCAGTTTTACTGCTGTGTAACTACCAAAACTCTGTATTTCTTCCTTTTGAAAGACGAGATCATATTCTATTATGTGTAGGTATATGTATCACATTTTATCTATTTATCTGTATATGTGTCATTTTATCTACTTATCTAATTCAACACTATATTTTATGTAAAACAAAACAAAACACCAGTCATGTAGCTGCAGACTCGTTTCTGCCACTGCGGTTATTATGAGGAGTCAGACCCAGTACCCTCTAGGCTCGCACTCTACCTTTGAGCTCCTGTCTTGGATAGCCCAAAATTTCATTTTCATTTCAATGTTGTTTGTTTTGTTTTTAAAGACAAGGTACCCTTCTGTAGCCCTGGCTGGCTGGAATTCCAAGGTGCCCTTGAACTCAAAGAGATCTACCTGGTCTCTGTCTCCTGAGTACTGGGATTAAAGGCATGATGCACTGTGCCTGACTCTCCACTGCAATTTAAAAAACAAAACAAAACAAGAACCACCACTACATTTATACAGGCTGGAGAGATGGCTCAGTGGATGCCATTGTTCTGCCAAAGGACCAGAGTTTGGACCTCATTATTCCCATCAGGCAGCTTACAAACTGTAACTCGAACTCCCTCTTCTGGTCTCAAGGCAGTCCCTTCTCCCCCAAGCTCCCTCAGCATCACAAGTACCTGCTAGTGCCCTGGCCCTTCCCTCCCACCAGCTACACAGCCTCCTTATAATGCACATAATGTGCCCACCGTATACACCCTCTCACCTCATCATCCTCTTGCTATCTTGCCGTCGCCACTGTCCCTAGTCCTGACCATGCCTACTCTGCTTCCTCTCCACTCTGCTCTGCTCTTCCAGACACCTCTGGACATTTTATCTCTCCTCTTCACAACAAAACCCTTCATCCTAATGGAGGGCTCATGTCACCGCCTCTTTCCTGCATCCTTCACACACACAGTGCAGAACACCTGGGAGGAGCCCAAACAGACCCCTTTCCAAAGGGTCCAGCCTTTCCCAATCAAAACAAGCTGCTGAAGGTGTGGATCGTGCTTCTGCTGGCTTCTGCACATTTCCAGCCATTTCTCCACTGTCTGTTCTAACCACTCACCTTTCTCTGTTTACTCTAGTAACTACCACCTCAGAGCTGCCTGCTCACACTGTTTCTCTAAGCTCTTAGAGCCTACTTCTGCTAATAAAATCCTGCCAGTGTGTCAGACACAAATGTATGCAAGGGGGCGCAGTAAGGAAACTTCAGACATGACCATTCCACTATTAGGGTAAAGTGTTTTGTTTGTTTGTGTTTTGTTTTCTATTGTGAATAAGAGAGAGAATGTCCAGAGGCATCAGGAGGAGAGCAGAGCAAAGAGAAAAAGAACACATGGCCATGGCCAGGGCTAGGGAACAGAAGATAGAGGTGTGTGGAAAGGGCTCGTTCAAATTACAAGGAGGACAAGTAGCTGGGGAAGGGAAGGGCCAGGGGACTAATAAGGACTTTGAAATATATAACAGGTACTTGTTGGGAATTGGTTCTAATGCTTTGTTTTAACTCTGCTCCCCAAAGCGCTTCTAGACCTGAGGGTCCCTGCCTCAGCTGGCTTCCACTGATAATAAAGAACTGCTATACAGCTTGATGGCTGGGCAGAAAGACGGAGGCAGGACTTTTAGATTGAGCAGGAAAGGAACCAAGATAGGAGAGGAAGACAATCACCATAACAGGGAAGGAGAGGGATTAGACATAAGAGCTGCAGGAAAGAACTAAACCAGCCATGTACAAATTTGGGAAAGTGGCCCTAGGGGCCACTCTGCCATTAGGTTTTCAGTATCAGAGATGAAATGTTGATTTAGCAATTTGACTCAGGAAAGTTGGAAGGTTGAATGTATGCCAGCTGCAGGGAGGATTAGAAATACCCAGCCACTGAACTACTCAAGGCATATGAAACTTAACTGTGTGTCTTTCATTCACAAATCCAAAGAGCTCCTGGGCGGGTACAGCTGTGTGCACGACCTGCTGGGAGCCAAAGCAGTTTCACCTCTATAGGTACTTGTGACGTTGAGAGGCCTGAGACCAGCATGCACTTACATGCTGACAGGCACATTAGAGAGCCATATGTCACTTCTGCCAGATATAAGGGAAATGACTCCTTTTGGCAGATGGTAAACAGTTTCCTAAGTTCCCCAGGAAACTTTTATCTAATTGCCAGAAATCCTCCTATAGTTCAGGTTGAGCTCATTTCTGAATATATGGACTTCCTAAGATTTAACAACCAGGACCACACCATACCATCACATAAATGAGAAATGTTGTGCTGCATTGTCTTCTGGCTAGACAGAAACATGTTCTTCACATCTCTTTGCAGCACAGCACAGACAGAAAAACTACTCTGTGAGCGTCTATCTAATTGACTGAAGGACCACAGTCAAATCACAAGTCTTGGAATTAGACTTCCCAAGAAAAATACCAAGTGAGATTGTATAATATTAACTACAAGCTGTCCAAGAGTTTGGCTAGACAATAAGAGAACTTTCTGAGTTCAGAAACCTTAGCAAGAAGGCTGTAAAACCTAGGCAGATTTTACATTTCTTACTGATGATTACATTATGTGCTATAATAATATCTTCAAGGGCTGCAGAAGGTCTAATGACATCTAGGCAACTAGCATTTTACTCTCCCTTCTCCCAAGCAGAATCTAGATAGAAAACAAGTACAAAATAATCTGATGTCACCAGACTATGTGCACATATTACTTACTATTCACTCCATAGTTTCACAACTTATAATTTACTTAATATACACGACTTATAAAATATATACAAAGTACTCAACTTTTTATGACAAGAAGAAAATCATCAAAAGAAGAGCCTCTGAAGTTGAGGTCCACAGTCTACTATTAATCATTTAGTGTAATTCCTTCTCTTACCAGGTACATAAAATACAACTGTGGCCTTCTATACATGAGCTGCTTTTGTGGCCTTAGAAGAAAAGGTGAGTCCTAGAAACCAACGTTCTGAACAGATGAACTCACCATGCCCTGAGATGATTGCATTATTCGAAGCTGCTTAAGGACAAACTCCACCTTCTTCTGGGATGTAAGAGAAGCCAAAAAGGCACTGTAGTTTCTACAGGATAATTTAGCATTGTCATAATTTTCCTTAGCAGTAGTGATTTTCAGGCATGCGTTTCCAACCAAATGCCAGCCAATGCCACAGATATTTTCTTTTGTAAAGGGGAAGAGGAAAGAAAACAAAGTTTTAGAAATTATGCAGTTCAGTTTACTAGTTCAAATTACTGAAAATATAAATTCATTCTGATTTGAATTTCAGGTGCTTTGTTAAGATTTGGTGAGAATATCAGACACATCATTAACTTCCATATGCAAAAAAAACCTTTAAAATAAAGTTATCTTTTAAAGTATGTGTATAGGTGTGCTCTGAGTATGGGTTAGTGCATGAGACCATTAGATTAGAGCTAAAGTTACAAGTGGTTGAGACCTGGACACTGGGGAAGACCTTGGGTTCTCCGGAAGAACAGCATGCACTCTCCATTGCTGAGCCTTTGCTCCAGCCCCAGAATAAAAAGACCCTTTCATAAGTTTCACCAGTCATATTTCCTGGCTCACAGGAAGTATACCCTAGGTTAGTGTTCCTACTTTTGGGTGCCATTGTTAAGGAACTGGTGCAATTATTTTTGAAGAAAAATATAAAAGACTAAAATCTTGAACAACGGGCATATAAATAAATATGCATACTAGAAAGGCAAGGTAAAAAACTGCATATGGGGGCTTGGGTGGATACAATTCTTAGGTCAAGCATAAGTACCCAGTTAAAATCCCTAACACCCACATAAAAAGCCAGGCATGGTTTTGCTTGCTTGTAATTTCATCTGAGAGCTAGAGGCAGGAGGATGCCTGAGGCTTGTGAGTCAGCCAGTCTATGTAATCAGTGAGCTCCACATTCAGCAAAAGACCCTGTGAAGAGTGATAAAGAAATGTACTGGAAGTTAAGCTCTGGCCTCCAATGCTCACACACAGATATATTTATCTGCACACAGATATACATATACAGAAAAAGTAAACTGAGAATGGAATTGAATTGGAAATGGATAAATTTAAGCCTCCAAATGCCACCCTGTTTTCATATCTTGAGACAGAAGGTATAAGTGCATAAGGCATGCCAAAAATGACGTGAAAAGGAGACGGGGTTGGAGAATAACCTCAAAGCACACAAAGACACAGCACACAAAGGAAGTCTGCAATCTCCTGTAGTTGTGCTAAACTCATTAAATGCTGCATGAAAGCATGCTTGTTCCCTGGACATTAGTATGGAAGTGAACAAGCAAGCGTTTCCCCAGAACTAGTACATTCGGGTGGAGACACCAACAGTGCTCATGGACTGAAATAACTACTGAGGTCAGGGAAAGGTGTAACTTAGGAGTAGACACACTTGCTCCTCAGAATGTGCTACTGGCAGGGAGCCAACACTGCAGGCTCTCGAGGCCTGTCTTTTAACAAGGTGCCTAGGCATTTTATTGGTTTTTTTATAGGTATTTTATAACGTTTGATACGCAAAACAAAAAAGACAAAAAGCCTGTAGTGGCTTGAACAAGAATGTTTGTTTACCAGGGAGTGGCCCTATTGGAGAAGGATTAGGGGATGTGGCTTTGTTGCAGGAGTTGTGGCCTTATTGGAGGAAGTGTATTACTAGGGGTGGTAGACTTTAAGGTTTCAAAAGCCCATGCCAGGCCCTGTCTTTTTAATATCCCGCTGCCTCTCTGCTCTCAGCTACCACTCCAATGCCTGTCTCTGTGCCTCCATACTCCCTGCCATGATGATAACAGCTTCTGAGACTGCAAGTAAGCCCCCAATTAAATGTTTCCTTTCACAAAAGTTGCTTTGGTAATGGTATTTCTCCACAGCAACAGAACACTGACTAGTTTATAAACTAAAGTCCATTCAGCAAACTAAATAAAAAATTTTCAAATGGTCCAGATCAACTGTCCTACTAAGCCTCAGATGTTGGAGAGTCCAGAAGCCCCCCTTCCTAGATATCCAGTTCAAGCAAATACATCATAAGATTTAGTCATGGCTAGCTGGCCTCAGGACCTAAAATCATCTCCCTGAAATTCTGCTGAAATAGTCAGGAATGAAGGTCCCATTGGGAGATGGTGCTAGTACATTTAGAAATCTCTTCTCACAGAACTGTCAGAAAGTGCTTCCTGCAGGTTCCTGACTGCTGCTGAGGCCCGCAGAGCTCTAACATCAGCAGAAGGAAGGACAGTGGGACACAGTTCATGACATGGATCTTAGTTACCCCCCAACTCTCCAGAAGATGAAATGACGCTTCACTCTCTTTCAAAGGCTCTATCTATCTATCTATCTATCTATCTATCTATCTATCTATCTATCTCTATATATAGAATATATAATATATATAATACATATATAAGAACCACATTTATGTTAAAAACATACAAAATAATTCCCCCAATAATGAGAGGGCTAAATAGACAGAATAGCATTTCTTTCCTATGTCCAACCCAATCCAGGGATGGAGGACCAAGCTTTGGATCCTTATAGAAAGTATCTCTGTGAAAGACCTACCAGGCAGGGCGATGCACTCTTGATTCCGGGGCTCCCACTGGCAGTTCTGGTCTAGGGCACAACTCCTGCAGCTGGTTTTCTTATTGCAGTAGTACATGGGGTTATCCTTGGGGCAACTGTCATACTTGGCAATGGAGATCTAGAACACAGTGGAGATGTGCTTTTGTTTATATTTACACAAATAACTCAGTGAGGATTAAAGTTATGTTACCTAAAGACAATAACATAACTGAGAATGGTAACCACAGAAAAAAAGGAAGAAAAAGAAGAATTAAAAAGACAGAATTAAATGGATGGATGGATAGATGGATGGATGAAATTAGACAGCTTATAGACAGACAGATGAACAAATGGATAGAATTAGATAGAGGATAGAAAGACAGATGGATAGAATTAGATAAGTGATAGATAGAAGGATGGAGGATGGATGGATGGAGAGATAAATGATAGAATTATATAGAATGAACAGGAAGCAGCACTGCAGTAGGAACACCACAGTGTGTATTCTCACTAACAAGCTTTTAGCTGGCAAGCCCAATGGAACCACCACCACCACCACCACCACCACCACCACCACCTCCACCACCACCACCACCACCACCACCACCACCACCACCACCACCACCACCACCAAGCCTCATCCAATGTTTATCTATAAAACGTTAAAGCTGAACCTGCTGCTTTTCCAGAGCTCCTCCCAGCCCCTGCCCACCATAGCAATCTCAGGTTTTATTTTCTTATGAATTGCATTAAACTGGGAGGAAAAAAATGTCACAAGCCATCAAAGACAACAGAAGCTGGATCACCTGACCCTTAGCCTTTTATTGCCTAAACCAAATCACCCATGATTAGCCTAGATGCTGTGCTGAGTCAAAATATGGGCCAAGGGCATTCTGTAAAACATGCTTTCTGAAAAACTACACACAGACCTTGGTAGCTGGAATAATCCTTGGAATCAGGATGTATATAGCATCCTTTCCTAAAAGAAAACCTGAGCAACAGTATAATTCAAATCTATATCCCATTTTTAAAATAACTCTATTTGTTATTTGGACTACACCCAAACTCAACTAGCATTTTTCTGTTCTCTAGAATCCGTGAAAAACAGCATCTGACCTGGCCTTCTGTGCAGCTGTGGTTCACAGGGACACAGTGATCATTGCACCAGTGGCAGTCATTGGTATTGGCTGTGCAGCTGTAACAATCTGTGTGTTGGTCACATCTGTCATGGTCATGGGCTACAGAGAGAAGACAAACCCATCAACTATGAGGCAGCCTCTCTTATGTGTAACTTGAGATAGGCAAGCTCCTAACAATAGTTGGGAAGCATAATGTAGACTCAAACTGGAAGGAAAAAACATTGCCATGTTTAGGTTAAAATAAAACAGACATAAGCAGACAATCCGAGAAACACTGTCCTTCCATAGTATCCAGAAAGTGAAAAGCAAAGGTCTGTTAATTTTATAGCTTCTAAGATATACTGGAAGATCTGGGCCTTTGAATGCTTGTCTTCCTAGGACAAACATCAAGTAGCAACAGAACTAACACCAGAAGCTGTGCAGAGGCCAAAGAAAGTAATATGAGAGACCAATACATTTGTCCTTGTTACAAATGCAAGGCCTACCTGGGTACAGGTATACCCAGTGACCCACAACCCCACAGGAGGCACTTGCTAACTCACACTCTACACTCACGTGAATCCAAACCTGTGGATTTCAGAACTTCCAGTCTTTGTAGACCTGACATCATTCTCATTATTTCCCCAAGCAAGCATCTACAAAGCCTTCTTGCTGCATGTATTAAACCATCTCATGGGTATGACAAACACAGACAGGAAGAGGGCCTATTGGCCTAACACCACAGAAACTTCCCTGATCAGTTTTCATGTAGGCAGCTTTTCTTGCCAAGTTTACTCTTGACAGGTTAGGTCCACCCAGAAGGTGAGATAAAACTAATGGGCTTATACTGAGCCTAAGATAATATTATTTCCAATACACTATATATTTAAGCTTAAATTTAAATTTTGATCATTTGACTGATTCTGTTTTGGGAAAGTTATAAATCCTACCAGGTTCTGGTAGTCTGTTTTTCATAAATGAACCAAAATTCTAGTCCATAAATGAACCAAAATTCTAGTCAACAGCACAGCCTCAGGATCCTTCTGTCCCTGCACAACTTTATTTGACACATACCAGAAAAATGAAAGCAGTCTTTATCTAATATAACCGTCATGTAACTGCAAGAACTGGATAAGGGATGCGGTTTCTACTGTAATTGATTGGTATGGGCAAATATCTTGGAGGCATTCTTATTTTTCAAAGATTTTTGTATGCTACTTTGCTGAGTTGGTGAAGTGGTGCTCAGAGCAACCACTAAGCAAGTAGCTAAGGAGACAAAAACAACAAAAGTATCCCAGGGGCTCTATCTAAAAGCAGGGACCACAGTTTCTCTGTCATGCTGCACTCTTATATTCAGCTAGAGGGGCTGGAAATACTTTTCAAGAACAGTAGCTCTCTGCTGTCTACCAGAACAGTTTGCTATACATGATCTTCCCATTAGAAAATCTCATCCTTGTGCTTAACATTACACCTTCACCATCAATAGAACAGCCAGCACACAGTTCTTTTATTGTTGATGCTTTTGGCTCATGATACAGGGTCTCATTACATAGCCCAGGCTGGCGTAGAACTGCCTCTTGCCTCATCCTCTTGTGTATTTGGATTATAGGCATGTGCTACTATATCTGCCTCACTAGATGCACTAACCACATTTCAAATATCTGATAGTAACAGATTGCTAGTGACTACTAAACTGAACAAAAAATATACATATAACATTTCTGTCATTGAAAAATTTCCCAAGTAGGGCCAGTAGTGCAGGCCTACAGCCCCAGCATTCAAGCGGCTGAGGGAAGAGGAGCACAAGAAACTTGACACTGGTTTGAGCTATACAGCAAGACCCTGTCTCATAAAACCAAAATAAAAGCAAATTTCATTAAGTGCCATGGCTTCAGACTGCCTGAAGCCAGACCTGGGGTTGACACACAAAGCCTGTGTAATGTGAAGATTTGTCACCTGCTAACAGCTTCCAGGGACCACATGCCTCCCATCCAAATACCTTGTGTATTTTATTAAGAAATAACTAGAGAATGGGATGAACACGAAAGTGCAGAGACTAAGTTCCTTCACAATTCAGATAAAATTAGATCTTTAAATTCTAAGTAGAGAAAAAAACATACTTCTTTTGGAAAAACATTCTGATTTTAACTTTTCTGCTTGTTCTTCAGTTGCCAGCTCCCAGGAGGTACACTGAGATGACCGTGTATCCCACAGACACCGGATGCCAGGTCCTGCTGCCACACAAGCAGCCTCACTGCGATGCGCATCACACTGCTCCGAGGTAAAGACTAAGACGTCACTGAGAAGGAGACTGTTGAAGCCACCGAACACATACATGGTGCTGAGATGAGAAAGAGAAAAGGAATTTACTGAGAACTCAAACGGATGCATGACATAGGGCTGGTTTGGGTTTGTTGCTTTTGAAACAGGTTTCACTGTGTAGCCCTTGCTGGTCTAGAACTCATGTAGACTGAACTGACTTCAATCTTGTGGAAATCCTCCTGCTTCTGCCTCCCAGGTGCTAGGATTTTAGGTGCCTGGCTCACAATAAACTTCTGACTGTCAATTGTTAGAAATATTCCAAGTATTAAAAGTCCTGAGAGGGCTAGTGTGATGGGTCAGCAGGTAAGGTACCTGCCACACAGCTGGACAATCTGAGCTCAATCCCTGGAACCATATAAAGATGAAAGGAGAGATGTGACTTCACAAAGTTGTCCTCTGATTCCACACATGTGCTACAGCACCCCCATCCACATACTACATGCAAAAAAAAAATATATATATATATACATGCATACATACATACATACATACATGAATAATTAACTTAAATGCTCTGAGACATTATTTTTGAGGTCTCCAAAACCATTACTACCATCTATTCTCGAAAATTCCACCTTTTGGGATCACTCAGAATAGTTTAAAAATCTACCTATAAGTGTGTATGTGGAAAATTAGTACACAGGGAGAGTAGCATTTTGAAAAGTTTTATTTTATCTTTAGTTATACGTGTATGTGTCTGCATGTATGTACACACATATATGGGTGTCTACTGAGGCCAGAAGATGTTATAGTTCCTAGAGTTGGGATGACACTTTCAACTAATAGGGAAAAGATAAGATTCTTGGGGCTGAGGAGATGACTCTAGTTAAGAGCTTGCTGCCCTTCCAGAGGACAGAGTTTGGTTCCCAGCATCCACAAAAGGCAGGTCACAACCATGTATAACTCCAGCTTCAAGAAACCTCTTCTGTCCTCTGTGGGGATCTATATGCGCATGTGCATTCATGCACGCGCACACACACATACACACACAAAGCAAAGAAAAAATTTAATACAAAGAAGGCTACAAAGAGTGAGAGGAAATTATAGACAGGAAAATTAGTCCTGGAAGCCTTAGTCAACTGAAAAAGCATGCATCCCACCACAACTCACAACTGCTTAAGGTCTTTCCCCATATAAACACAGTATTTTCTAGGAATTACAGAGAAAAACCATGTCCTAAACCTGACAGCTCCTGATTTTATCTTATTAGTTTGTAATGCCATCTAATGAATTCCCAGTGCAACTCTATAATCTCAAATATCAGAAAGCAGACAGAGGAGTTCCTGAGAAACAAGCTGCACAATAAAATTCCCCAAACTTGCATCTAGGTACATCCTCAGGAGGGCACCCAAGTGTGACTCTTCTTTGAGAAGCTGCACCCAGGATTCAATCTTGCCTTAGGCACTTTTCTTTTTATTCTTATAACAGCCCAATTTTGCTACATACTGGCTATTCATGAAATTCCTCTCCGTATCAAAGCTATGAATCCTGGGTTTGTCAAAGTCTGTAAAAGATTAAAGAACTCTTCGTTCTGTTGTAGGTGATGAACTTCAATTAGTAGTACAGGAAAAATTAATGCAGATTCATAAAGCATAGAAAATATTCCACTTTCTTCATAGAGAAACGCAAATTTGAACACATTCTTTGTACCTATCCAACTGACAAAGGAAAAAGTAACAAATGTTACCTAATATTTGAATTGGTGAGACTTCAAGGCAACAGGCAAGCACTTATACTGATGCTGGGCACTAAAGGGCTTTTGGCAACTTGAAACAAAACTACCTTAAGTCACTTTTCCAGAAGTATATCACACAGATACAGTGCCACAGAGTGATCTTCAGTATTTATTGTTAGGTGTATGTATGATAGAAAAGTGGGCAATAGAGAAAAAAATATATATAGTCATTTAACTTTTGGAGAAATAAGGGTCTGACACATATACAATTTCTTCCCCTTCCAGTACTCTGTAGCCTAGGCTAGCCTAGAATTCATGACTTTCCACCTCAAAGAATTCTTCTTATCTTAGACACTTGAGAGCTGGGGTTATAGGGATGAGCTACTCTGACTGCCCAACCTGTATTCTTTTTCCTTTTTTGGTGTTTCATGATAAGGTTTCTCTGTGTAGCCTTGGCTGTCCTGGAACTCGTTCTGTATACTAACGAGGCTGGCCTCAAATTCAAGAGTTCCACCTGCCTCTGCTTCCTGAGTGCTGGGATTAGAGGTATTCACCATCATTGGCTGTTCCCAACCTATATTCTTAAAAGACCAATCCAGTGACAATGGAAATTAGTGTTTAAAATTCACTCTTGGAAAAGCAGTGCCTCTCTGAATTACATGTTCATCCCCAAACTAATACAAAACAACTGGGCTGGAGAGATGGCTCTGAGGTGAAGAGCAAGCACTTGCAGCTTTTCCAGAGGTCCTGAGTTCAATTCCCAGCAACCACATGGTGGCTCACAACCATTTATAGTGAGTTCTCATGTCCTCTTCTGGCTTGCAGGTGTACATAAAGATAGAGCATTCATATACATTAAATAAATAAATAAATATTAAAAACAAAAACAATCCTGCAATATTTCCCTACTTGCTTTCATTCCTTCTAAAACTAGACCTTTTTAGAAGAAAAATCTAATTTCAGGTCTGAGCCAAGAAATGCTCACAGTGCATTTGTAATATGCACACCAGAGACAGAACACAGCTGTAGGTCAGACTCAAGTGCTCCCATGAAAAGATGCTCATAGCAAGGGTTTTAAGAACTACAGCAGAATGAAGCACATCAAATATTCTCTAAGTCCAAGCTCATAAAGACATAAGACCCCTCAAAAGAAACCTTATTTGTTACTTCCGGACTGTGATAAGCAAGGATCTCTCCCAACTCCAAGATCGCACAACTCCAAACAAGTTTAATACTAATCTACAATGAGAAATTTGGTAACTCATCTGCACTAGGCTTCAATTTGTCTAAGTCAACAAAGGACTAAATACATATAGTGATTATACAGCTCTGTATTCAGTATAGTATCTGAAAACCAGATATTATAATAACCAAAAAGAACACACTAGGATTCATTTTTAACTCCCCTACTGGTTCCCTGAGTATGACATGAATCAAGTTAGATTTAGTTAATAAAACTATTGCTTAAATTAAGCACAGTTGGTGTCTTCAGAAATTCTGAATATCTCAGGTCACATGATAGCTCTTGGGAGAGTGGGAGAGCCTTCCAAGAAGCTTAGAGAAGGGAGGCAGCAAGGTAAATGCCATCTCTTCATTGAGCACCTCATACTCTCACAGCTTTCCCTCCTGCACTCCTCTCTGTCAAAACCACAATTAGAACAATTAAGTCAGACACACGATGCAGGCTGCTGATGGGCACCACCACAATGGAGAGGGCCGTACGATTTCTCATATGATTAAACCATGACCTTTTACCATCTTTTAACATTTCTAACCCCACCTAAAACTCATATACTCAAACACATCACAGAAACTACATAAAATAAAAACACTATTCAGATAGCCGTTCCTGATCTTGATTCATGGCTAAACTACATTTTATGACAAACTGTCGACTTCTCTGAGTTTGAGTAAAATTTAAGAATGTTTTAATAGACAATTCACTAAACTGTTGTTGTTGTTGTTGTTATTGTTATTATACATTAGTATGCTTGCCACTTAGCAAATGCCCACACCATGCCTAACCCTGTGCTAGGAGAACGCTGAGAACACACGTGAAGAGAGCTGGGGCAGATGCAACCAGCAAGGCCAGGTGGCCTGATGAAAACCTCAAGAGGCATCTAGGGCCTTTTCTGAGAGAAAGCATCAGATTGCAATTTAAGATAACACTTAAGTTAACAGATAATATTAAAAGAATCCTTTCACTTTCATCTCTAATCATAAAATGGTCTTGCCACAAAACCCTATATACTAGTAAAACATTAAGTAATCACATGATTAAAAGATATCACTTTTCCCCAATATCTAACTTCTAAATGGTCAATTCTTCACAACTCCAGAATGTAACTTATAATGCAAGTTAAATTACTTGCATTAGGAAACTCCAACAGAAAATTTGAAAACCTGCAGAAATATATAATGTAAGCATTATAGTACTTGAATAGTTTAAGAGTTTATATAATTTTGAGTTTTAAAGGAGGCAGAAAGCAGTGACAACAGCAGCAAAGTCAAAGAAGTTAACATCAGCAAGCTGTTAAGTTTCTCAATCTTTGAAGCACACCGTCAAGTGACCAGGTAAAGTGCCCATTCTGCATGTCCTTTATGGCAAGTGCTGTGTCTGCAGAAGGCACGTGCTGAGGTCAGAACTCAGGGTCTTGTGCACAAGGTAAGTACTCTACTGCAGGCCCACAGCCCTAGTCTGCACATCCTTCACAGGACTAAGGCTGCCTGGGACAGAGAGACAAGGAGCTCTGCAGGTCAGAAAGGTATTCCTGAGCAAACACCTGGACAAGCAAACACTTTACACTTGCTCTTTGATCTCATAATCTCCCAGTCCTGTTCCCCTTACCTTATCCTGCACTTAAAACTGCTCTCTCTTTTTTTCTCCCCAAACCTCTTACCATTCAGATACAACTGTTAGAAAGTTGATATTAAACATGAATATAAGATGTAAGACAGTAAGGCGGCCTTTGCTTTCCAGTTACCTGTTGTGCAAGACTGCGGAATGGCCAAATCTGTTGATATCATGATGGAGCTCAGGTCTGGGAAGTACTGACCATCGGTCACAAGCTAAGGGGAAGAAAAACACGTTTCAGCGTAGGTTGTCATATACAGTCCATGGGAACTCTCAGTCTTTATGGAAAGAAGCATAAGGATTGACCCCAGCACTCAGAGGGCAGAAGCATGAGGGTCTCTGTGTACTCAAGGCCGGCCTGTTCTACACACTGAGTTTCAGACAGCCAGGACAGAGAAACCCTACCTCAAACAAAAACAAGACAAAGAAGATGGCCATATCCACAGCCTCATTCAACATGCTTTAATAAAAAGGAGAACACATATCTCACCTATGCCCTTCTTCAGCTGCCTGCACCCTGAATTATGCTAAAGAATTTCTTTGCTAACAAATCTGAAGGATTCTCCAGTCATTTTAGCCACTCTCCTGGCCATTAATTGTACCTCGCAGGTCATCAATCTCACCTGTTTTCTCCTGCTCCTCTGACACTCTTTACAGTCTCGGCTCTTGTTCCGACTCTGTTCTCCAACTGTTTCTGACTCTTGTTCATCTGTCATGCCCCACAATAACTCAATTCTCCTACAACCTCCTCTCAGCAATCAGCTCTGTCCTAAAGACATCTCCAGTCGGATATGCCCCACACTTATCATTCTCTTCCTTCCAGATCCTATTCTTTTTATATAATTTTTACTATTTTTATTTAAACACGGTCTTACTAGGTAGCTCAGACTAGCCTCAATCTTGCCGTATTTCTCACTTTCCTAAGTACTGGGATTACGGCCATGTGCTATTATATCCATATGTTTTCTCTCTATCTGCTTTTAGTTTTGACAAAGGTGGTTCACAGCAGACACTTGAGAAGAAAGGGCAGTTATATTTCTGTTACGACACACAACAGTCAGATACTAGCAGTCAACACTGCTACTTCCATGGCCTTGACTCAGACCTCATTAGGACTTCTGCAGTAGCAGCCTTCTAACTGTCAATATGCCCTTCCAAATCTCTTATCACAATGCCACCCGACAGATCTTAAACTGGTAATGGTGGCTCATAAAAGCAGACACAGGATGGTTACCATAAGTCTTAAGCCAGCCTGGACCATAGTGTGATGCCCAAATTTAGAAAAAAGAAAAACAAGTAAAATCTAAAATACCCACAAACAAGCAAAAACGTCTAAGACACACATATGATTTCTATCACTTTCACTGTGAGACTGAGAGACCAACGGAATGATCCTTGACACTCTGAGTCAGATCTGACAGTCTAGTCTAACAGTTACCTGCTACCTTTTGTGCTACGACGACAGAAAAAAGTGACAGTTCAAAAGTCCTAAATATTTGCCATGTACTTTTCCTGCTACTTAGTCTGCACTAAATGTCCCCTGCCTGGGAGGTCTGCTTGACTCCCAGTGTTCCTCAGGAGCAAGCTTGGAAAGTTTTTCTTCAAGAGGCCTTTCCTGACCACCATGCTCACCGCAGTGGTTCAGGAGTACTCAGAGGTAATTTCACATCTTCTTTTTCAGCACGAGTCCTCCTGAATTACAATTATGTTGTCTTCTCATTTCTGCTCCCTCCAGCTTAAAGCTAAGGACTAACTATAGAATCTGACATTCGAAATTTAAAAATTCAATGGCTACGCTAACACAGCTGTTAAAACAAACATCTAAGGCTGGCAAGATGGCTCAACAGTTAGCACTCACTGTTCCTCCAAAGGATTTGGGCACAGTTCCCAGCACCCATGTGGTGGCTCAGAAAAAAAAAAAGCCTGTAATTCCAGCTATGGGTAATCTATTGTTGGCCTCCCTGGGAATTGAACATACATGGTGTGCTTAAAAATTAACATACATACAAAACACTTGTACACATAAAGGTAAACAAAATCTTTTTTAAAAAACTGAACACGTAGACTGGTCTAAATCACAGAGACACTGAAAATGATTCCAATAGGCTGGAGTGAGGCATTAAGATGGTGAGTGTTATGCACATTTTACCACAAGAAGAATAATTTTTAAAATGAATCTCTAGTCAGGCATGGTGGTACACATCTTTAATCTTAGCACTCAGGAGACAGAGGCAGGAGGATTTCTCTGAGATCAAGGTCAGCTTGATCTATATACTGGGCTCCAGCCAGTCAGACTACATAGTCTCAAAATGCAAAACCAAGGAAACAGAAAGAACATCATATGGATGATAATTATACAGAAGAAGCTGATGTGTATTTCCCAGGAATGAAGAGACATCGCCCTCTTCTGGTCACATGTACACTGACACCGGCAGCCTGTGTAAAGCCAGGTTTCTAAGAAACAGCATATCCCACCAAACTTAACAGAGCGCTGGTGGCCACAACTACCACCAGTACTGTGCAAGGCTTCAGTCAGAAAGGAGACACCAGCTAACTTGGCCTTAACAACAGGACTGAGCAATTAACAAAAGTGATTTCACGAAGAACTTAATGTAGTTTAACACAAAGTGATGCTTTCAATAAATGTGTAACCCCATTCAAATAAATGCAAACCCTGCCACTTAGACTTCTTTTAAATGGTGCAATTATTTTAACATAATATTTTCAATCCTCAGTGCTGCCCATAGGCAAAGAAAATATTCCTGAGCTAAACCATCTTTGGAAAGCTTACCGATGTCATAAGCCATGAAGTCTGAAGAGAAGCATTTGGCTCCGTGGCTCATGGAGGTGTCATTGTGTGTGTTCCCTCCGAACACCAGCATGGTTCCACTCACTATCACAGCTGTATGCAAGTAACGGAAAAATCGGCTGTCCTTAAGAATGGTCCTTTTGAGTTTATTTAAAAATAATAAATATAAGGTTAGTTTTAAAAGAATACTTAGCTATCTGCCAATTTACATGTCATTATTTTGTAACTTTAGATTCAAATGTGCAATACTTGATTTCTCCCGTATGTAAGTTACTTCCTTAAAAAATCATGAAAATCTGTTAAGAACTTTGAAAAACTATATTAAAAACCCTAAAATGTTCATTCTCTATGGAGTATAATTCCACTTAAGAATTCCAGGTAAGAATTGTGTGAAATACAAATCAAAATTTATGCTCAATGTTTTATTAGTATAGTGATTCACAGCCACTAAAGATAGTGATCCTCAGGACAACATAAAATTACATTCACAGCATTGTCTCTAATGTATGTTGAGAGGGACAGAAAGGAAGAGGGAATAGGAGGAGGGAGATACAGAGAGACCAGTGCTTTATAATTACATCATAACCCAAATTTATTTCCATTTGCTAAAAGTAGTTACTCTTACAGGCTGAGCTTCAGTTCAGAGTGAGAAACTATCTATCAAATAGGGGTGAGAGCATCGTACTTGATGATTTAGGTGGATAAAGATGGTGTAGCCTATTCATGTGCAAGGGCCTGGGTTTGATCCCCAACACCAAAAAGAAAAAAGAAAGAATATGCTTTTTAAGTATGGATAAAATCAGCACAATGCTTATTGCTGAGAAATTCTGAAGAGAGGAAATCTACACTAGAGTTCAGTGGATGAGAACTCAAATCAGTCTAAAACACTAAGCATTTTCTAACTATCCTCAGAACCGAAAAGATAACAGACAGCATCAACACAATTATTACCTTAACTCTATTACTGTATTTATCTCCTAACTTTGTTATATAGAATGCTGAACAAGTCAAACCACAGCACAGTATTTTTCAATCGAGCTCTAGAAAACACCCACCACATCTGAGTGTCCACATCATATCTGTAGAGGTCATCTGCGAGCCGGTATTTGTTGGCGCTGAAAGCCTTGTAGCCACCATGAACATACAGAGCCTTGGTCCTGTGATCATAAACACTGCTGTGGCCATAACCCCCTTGCACAAGAGCACCCTGAGTATGTAATATACTCCATGTGTTCTTTTCTGGAAAAGAAATAATAGTTAAAGTCAATATTAAATTATTTAAACATTGGTTTAAAATCTAAACAACTTAGAGCAAAAGAAGAAAGTCTGGGATATACTTTCATCTTACTTATAAAGAAGACCACCTAAGCAAGCCTGCCTATGATCAGCACTAACTGGGCTCAGTGTGTTAACCCTCAGCCAGAAAAGGAGACCACCAGGCTGGGAAGAAGGTGTACTGGGAAGAGCCTAGAGGATGGGAGGAATGGTGGTGGATGTGAAATATTGTACACAAGTAAGAAAAATTTCAAAGAACACGTTTTTAAAGATTCATATTTTTTTTTGTTTAGTTTTGTTAAGATAGGTTTCTCTGTGTAAACTGGCTGGCCTGGAACTTGCTGTGTGAACCAGAATGGCCTCAAACTCACCAAAATACACTCACCTCTACCTCCTGACTACTGGGATCAAAGGATCAAAGGTGTGCACTACCACACTGGCAAGATTCAGATTTTTAAAACAAAATTTAAAGCTTAAAGATTCAAAGTTCTCTTAAAAAGACATTTAATTTCCTGTGACCTTCAGTGACCCCTTATGATTTTCAGATGTACTTTAATGATACTTACTTTTACAGGACTACTTTATCAAAATTTCAATTCTAACTGACATTCCTATTATACAGTGAAGAAAATAAAATTTAACACGAGATTATACACTGAGGTGAGATAACATTGGGCTAGCCTAATAACTAAAGGGCTATCCAAAGCTATTTCAGAGAGCTTATGTTTTGCATTATGCTTATTTCCATATCTAAAGCATTTAGTGCTTTCTTTGGTTCCTTGGAAGCTGACAATGTGCCAAGGCCCAGACTCCTTTTGGGAGAGGTTCTGAGGAAGGGGTGTCTAGGAGCTGGGGGCGGGGGGCAACTTGTTAAAAAATGTCAAATTGTGGGTCCAAGCTGGCAGCTAGAGACAGCTTTCTAGTCTGCATTCTCTCCCCCCTCCAACCCCCCTCCTGCTTTCTCTCTGATCTGTTTCTCCCTCTCTGACTGGCTTTCTCTGGAGATCCAAACAGCTCTCTCTCTAGACAGCTTTCTCTTGCTAATCTCTGCTGGAGACAGTTCTCCAAGCAGTTCTCACTAGCAATTCTAAAACAACTTTTTGGATGGCTCATCTCCTGCAGATCATAAACCCATTTACTTCAGGTTTCCTATGAATAAGCATCGTGGGACTCCAATCCCAGGAGAGACAGCAAGCACTCATTTCCTTTTAACATTGCAAAAGAAATCGAGATCTGCCTCAGTTAAGCACAGACAAAGAACAAGCTGGGTGCCCAGCATTTTTACCACACCTGGGCCTAACCCAGCTTTATTCCAGGCCCACACTGAACCCAGGACTCTGTCTGCCTTTGTAAGCAAATATTTAACAGGGTGGGATCCTCCAGTGATTACCATTCCCTAAATCTCTTTATTTGCTTCCTTAGTATCTGTGAGATGGCTCACAGCGAAGCTGCTTTTGTTCCTTTAGATCTGTGAAGCTCCTCATACAATTCATATTGCATCCTTATATTTTTATATAGTTGAGAAAGTATTTATTTTGGAACTCATGTGTTTAAAAGTTCTTTCAACAGTCTTGAGGGCTATCCTGAAGGTAGCAGCATTTACTTCCTGGACTCATTGTCTCTGATTCCCATGGAGTGATTCACATTAACAGGGAGGACATTCCTTCGAAGAGGAACACCAAATGTATACATTATTATACAGACAAGTCTTATGCCCATGACATGACATTTATGGAGGCCCAAGCCTGCTGCCCCTATCCCTGGGGCAGGAGCCATGTCTTTCTGTCCCTACCAGGACCATGCTGGATTCAGCATGTCCCCTCTTTTGTTTTTAATTTGAGAGTGCAAACGTTGACCATGAGTGCTTGGCTTGCTTGATATAGACTAAGAGATGAAATAAATATCCCAAGTTTCCCTCAGCTTCCCTTAATGTAATACAGCTGCCAACTTGGACCTACAATTTGACTTTCTGGGGTTTTTTGACAAGTTGGGCTTTTTTCCTGCTCCTAGAAACCCCTTCCTCAGAACCTCCCAAGCCATGTGGGTACTATTTCTTGACAAGTAAGAAATAGTTGTTGCACAGGGACAACAACCTAAATCTCACCTAAATATCAGTTATCTACTGATATTAACTATTTCAAGACAAAGTACTGGATCATAGTCATGCTGAATTTTGTTATAGTGTCTAAGGGTAGGAAGTTTTCAATCTGACATTCAAGATGCCTCCACTGGAAAAAATACATACCCAAGTCATATTCCTGCACAACGCTTATATATCCATAGAGTGGGCAATGACCGAAGATGACCAACATGACCACACGGCCAGATGACAGTGTAACAATGTGTGCTGAGTGTCCGACCACTGCATACTGATCCTTAGCTTTGGGGGTTAACAATACCCATGATTCATTATGAATATGAAATACTCTCAGCTCATTGGTCACATTCCCCGTTGAATCAATTTTTCCTCCATACATGTAGATTTTATCCTATAAGAAAGATGTAAACAAGATTTTTAAAACCATTAAGAAATCAACCCTAGGGCTGGAGACATAGTTTAGGAGTTAAGAACATTTGCTGCTCTTGCAGAGGACCAGGGTTGGTTCCTAGAACCCACATGGCAGCCAGCAGCCGCCTGTGACTCCAGTTCCAGGATTCTGATGCCCTCCTCTTCTGGCATGCATAGACCCACACACATAAAATAAAAATAAATATATCTTTAAAAAATTAATAATGAAAAACAAAAAATGATGTTCATAATCTCATTATTATCCCCAGCTTAAGAAGTATGAGTAAAATGAGCTTTTCAGTGTACTAGGAATAGCATAGAGAAAGAACAAAATAAAACAAGTCACATTCTTCATCTTTCTGAAATACCCTGTACATAAAATGTCTTACAGAATGAAATGACTGGAAAATGAAGTTGCCTCATCCTATAATACACACACAAAACAAGGAGGTGACAATGGCTGCTCATTCAGACTGCACACAGCATGGCTAGAATGATGAGGGTGTGAGCTCACTGACACTGGTTAATCTTCATTGTTAACCATTTCCAAGTACAATACCATGGATTAAAACAGTTCTAACTTCAATTTCCAACTGCAGCTTGGTGCATATATACCCCCATCACATCAAAGTTTACACTGATTAAAACCAAACTAAAGAGTGTTCAATGACATAAAACAACAGGAAGAGTTGAACTTCTTGCTTAGTGAAGAGTTAAGATAGTTTACCTTATGTAATGCCAAAGAATGACCATATCTTACAACCACACTGTTCACAGAATGGTTTAGTGGAAGCCATTCCCTAGAAGCCAGGTCATACCTGCAAAGTAAACAGATCGGATTTTCACTCAAATGACAAAACAGAACATCTTATATTCTCCTAAGTATGATATAATCCAGTTCAGAGATTTTCAACAAAGCCACCAGGGACTATAGGGAGGTACATGCTCCTCGGGCACTGAATATGGGAGAACTCAAAATGGGGAAGTCAACTACCCGGAATAAGACAAACATCTACTGGAAACTTTTATAGTTTCCTACAAACCTCTTCTACATAACAACCCAATCCATCTGACATTGTATTATAAAGGGACTTAGTAGCTCACAATAACTTTTACTCATTTAGTAATGACAAAGCTGAAGGTAAGTATTGAAAAGGGAATAATAATTAAAGAAAAATAACTGGGTAGGTAAGATGGTTCGGTGAGTAAAAGTGCTTGCTGCACAGGTCTGACTACCTACATGGTGGAACAAGAGGACCAGCCTGTGTGTGCAAAGCATGTGCACACACTGAGGAGATCTGGACTAGATATTATCAAGATCACTGTGTGTGTGTGTGTGTGTGTATGTGTGTGTGTGTGTGTGTGTGTGTGTGTGTGTGTGTGTGTGTGTGTGAGAGAGAGAAATTTATTTTCAAGGCATCAACAGCTGGTGGAATTGTCTCATTAGTTTTTATCAGAAAGCACTGGTGATTTCAAACACATGCTTTTTCTAGTTGCTTCCTTTAACAACAGAATGTTTGATGCCATGATATATGTCCTCTTCACTTGTAAACAGCTTTTTATAAATGTTGGGTGAATTTTCAGTCACTGTTTGATCAGAATAATATCTGAAGACTTATTACTTTAGCTGTGAATATGTGTGTCTGTGGAGCATATGTATGCTGGTGCTTGCATGGGCCATAGGCATCTCCTGGAGCTGGAGATATGGGTAGCCTGCTGACCAGCATTTAGGAAAGCAGACACTGGCCTGCATGCCTTTTCTCTATCCTGACTCATAGCTTGCTATTAGGCTGAATCTCTTCAGAACTTGGTTACAACAAAAAAGCAGAAAACTAACTTTTTAGTATCATGCTATCCAACTGTGTATTGTTTACTTTATGTAAATAATGGTGAACAGGAGTCAAACAGTTTCATATTCCTGGGGGGTGGGGGACCAGGTGTCTTAGTTACTGTGCTATTGCTGTGAAGAGACACTATGACCAAGACTGCTTATGAAAGAAAGCATTTAATTGGGGGCTTGCTTACAGTTTCAGAGAGTCAGTCCCATCATGGTGGGAGCATGGCAGCAGGCGGGCATGACACTGGAGCAGCGGCTGAGAGCTTACATCTGACCCACAAGTAGCAGGCAGAGAATGTGATTGGGCCTGCTGTGGGCTTTTGTGTGGGAATGATACAACACAGACACCGGGATTCAAAAATATAAGCCTGTGGGGTCCACTCTCATTCAAACCACAGCAAGGCATGATAACAAATACCTATAATCTCAGCACTCACTAGGCCCACAGCCTGGCTGTCTCAAAAGTTTTTTGAAGTTTATTTGTTTGAGACAAGCCTCCTGTATCCCTGCCTAACCTCAAACTCCCTATGTAATTGAGAATGATCCTCAAATTCTGATCATCCTGCCTCTGCTTCCATGGTGCTGAAGTTATAGGTGTGCACAACCACACCCAGTTTATGTAGTGCTAACGATGAAATCCAGAGCCTCACTAATGCAAAGCATGTCTTCTACTGACTGAACTGCAGCCTCAGCAATAGGCTGGTGCTGCATACTGGAGTGTGTTGAGCTGTGTGAGACACAACACCTATGATTAACTGTGTCAGCATTAAAAATGAATTAAAACTTTTCAGGGGCGAAGGCTAACTGAGCAGGGTGTCTTGGCACACACCTTGAACCCTAATCCCAATCAGAGAGCTTCACCTGCCTCTCCCTCTCAGGTGCTTAAACTAAAACCTTTTGCTACCAGGCCCTGGCCTCCTTTTAATTTAGGATTTACTGCTTTCTCTATTGTTCCGACTGGAATCTCTTACGGTCTGTCTGGAGGCTCGCTGGCTCTTGCCTGTGTCCTGCCAATACTAATCCACCCACTGGGATTTCCATTTCCATTGCTGCATTTTTCAATTTTACAATTCCATCTGATTCTCTCTTTAGATTTGTGTTTTGTCTTATGTGTATGAGTGTTTGGCTTGCATTCACATCAGTGTCCCACGTGCATGCAGTGCCAGTAGAGGCCACAAGAGAGCATCTTGATACTCTAGATGGCTGTGAGCAGGAGAAATGCTCTTAGCCTCTCAGCCCTCCAGGCCCTCCACTTAAGACTCTTTTTGATAATAATTATTATTACATTTATTTATTTATTTGGGCAAGGTCATGTATTTGCTAAGGCACAAAGATAATCAGAAGGCAACTGTCAGGAATTGGCTCTTTCTTCCACCCATGAGGGTCCTAGGATTAACTGGGTCATCAGCCCCAAGCTGCTCAAATGCCTTACCCTGGCCTCTGATGTCCTGTTATGTCTTATATTTGTTCTGGTGAGACTCTATTCTTTCATTTGTTCTGTGTGTGCAGCTGTTCACTGTAGTATTTTAAGATGGCCACCTTTAAATTTCTTGTTAAATAATTCTAACATGTGTTGCCCTAATGTCATTGTCTCTGATTTCTCATTGACAATGAGATTGTATTAGCTCTTGACTGGGCAGATTTTGTGTATCATGCTGTGAGAGTCTAGACCCTCTGCTATTTCTGGCCTTCTGTGACACTACTCCCATGGGATGGAGAAGGTCAACTTATCACTGCTATTACAGTTGCTGACAGTAGAAGTCAATGTTCCTCACAGTCTCTACTGGCACTGTATGGGCAGAAGCCTTATCTCCAACTGGTGAATCCGAAAGCCCTTTTACTACTTGGAGTCTCTGGTACTAACCCTAATAGCCGGGGCACCCTACGCTACCCTGGTAAGGATGGACATCCAGGCTCTCCACTTAACTTCACTGGCACAGATCGGACCAGGGCTAGATTTCTGTAGTATCTGGCTGGCATAGAGACATTACTATTAAAAGTTTTGTCTTTCTAAATACTTGGACTAAAGAGAGCAAAAGCTTTTCTGGAAGATCTCGCTTTTATATTTTTTTTCTTTTGAGATGCTGCATGTAACTGCAGGCCCTGCATATGCAGGCAAGTGCCCCACCACTGGGCTGCATCCTACATCTTTTCCTTAGGCCCTTTCTCCTTGTACCTATCAGTATTTCTAGGTTGCAAATGAACACAGGCAAAAAGAAAGGCCTTATCACTCACTGCCTCACCATTGTCCGCTGTGCTCAGGAGCACAGAACCATGTCGGTTTTTGATTTTCTTTGCTACTGTTTAGTTTCTCTTGTTTATTTATACACAGTGTTTAAGGTTTTTTAATCATAGGAAATACTTAAATTTTTCTTAGGACAGCAAGATAGCTCACAGAGGAAGAGCACTTTGCTGCCAGCCTGGAGCAGGGTGTGGGCCGAGTGATCCGGCCTACAGAGTAGGAGCCCAGCACCGCACTCCAAGTCTTTTTCCGACTACAGGAGCACTAGGGCACATACACACAGAATAAATCAATGTTTACATTTTCTGTATAATTTAAAAGATTTCTCTTCAATATTCCTTTTACAAAGCGGTATCACTGTGTTTGTGTATGTGTGTCCTTCAACTCTTGTCTTCAATTCTGAATTTTTAGAATTGTTCACTTAATCATCTCATTTCTACTTGTTTCTCTAGTAGGCTGTTCCTTCATATTGTACATTGCTTTCCTGTCATTTAACCTGTTTTAGAATGTTAGAGCTTTCATCAATTTTATAAGGTTATTTCACTGTTCTAAATTTAAATTACTTTGTGTGTTTTAATTACTATACCTGGGGTGATTCAAAAACTGTATGTGGTGGTTTGGTGGAGAATAGCCCCAGTAGGTTCAATACCTGATCTCTAATTGGCAGAACTTTTTGGTAAGGATTAGGAGGTGTGACCTTGTTGGAGGAGTTTATCACTGGGAGTGGGCATGCTAGGTTCAGTGTGCTCACATGCTCTCGCACTCTCCCTCCCTCCCTCCTTCCCTCCCTCCCTCCCACCCTCTCTCTGTCTCCCTCTCTCTGTCTCTCTGTCTCTCTGTCTCTCTGTCTCTCTCTCTCTCTCACTCACACACACACACACACACACACACACACACACACACTCTTAGCTCCAGTGCTGTGCCTATCTGCTGTCATGCTTCTTGCCATAGTTCATAGCTCACTCTCTGAGTCTGTGAATACGCCTAATGAAATGCTTTTGTTTAAAACTGCTTTGACCATGGTGTCTCTTCAAAGAAATAGAACATTAACAAAAACACTATACCGATCTAACTAATAGTCCTACTAATTTTAAGAAGAATTCTAGTGCTTTATAATCATGAATAGAAGAAAATTCCAGGCCATAAAATTAACATGGTTAAGTATAAGTCTCTTCTTAAAATCTGTTCTCTATAGTTAATTCTAGTATGAAAACGTATATTCTACCTTCAGTAAAAGTACAAACAAGACTCCAAACCCTGGAAATTATTAGACAAAGGCTATTTAATACTAGAAATCTATAAACTAGAACCATCTGATATATGAAAACTATTAATAAGATCAAAAGATAAAGTAACCCATATTTATATTACTATATACTTAAAGCAAAATATCAGAGGAAGTACCTTAAAAAGATAAATTATTCTTATTATAACAATGAATTCTTTGGGGCTTTCAATTGTAGAACATCAACATATGTCAAGAAAGTTTAGAAGAATACTACTAAAGTTTAAACAGATTTTCCTCAGTAATTATAATTTCTTAGCTTTTTTAAACTGTAGTTTTTCAGGATGGAAACCTAAGCGTCTTGCAGAAGCATTTAACACCACTTTCAGAGCTGGTAATGACTTGTAATGTAAAACATTACAAGCCTGGCAACCTGCACCAAATGCCCGAAACTCATGCAAGGTGAAAGGAGAGAACTAACTCCCTGAAGCTGTCCTTTGATGTCCACTTGCACACCACTGCACGCACCCCTTATATATTCAGTAATAAATAAAATGTTTTCATTATAAAACCACTTACGCTAAAACCATGCTATAATCTGAATGGTTGAACATATATCCACCAACAATCCACATTATATTTCCATTGACCACAGCTTTATGAGAGGCTCTGGGAAGCTTTAAATCAGAATATTCCTCCCGAGTCCAAAAAGACTGGTTAGTTGGCACAGGAATTGAACATCCAGGACCTAATTAAAAAAAAAAAAAACAAACAAACAAATAACTTCACAAAATGCAGCCTGAAAGTTTATAATAAGTATTACAATTTCTAATCTAAGTGCAAAGAATATTTAAAGAAACATGTTTCCTTTGGCACTTGAGTGCAAACGTCTTTAACTTGTGGGTTTAACTTTTCCCATGCACGGGTACTTTACTTGCGTGTGTGCCTATGTGCCACTTGCCTGCTTAGTACCCACTGATGTCAGAAAAAGGCACTGGATCCCCTGGAACTAGAATTATAGATATTGTGAGCTACTGTGTGGATGCTGGGATCAAACCTGAGTTCTCTAGAGAGCAGCCAGTACCCTTAACCAAGAAGCCATCTGCTTAGCTCTAACATGAGTTTTTAATTTTCTCAAGATACAGACAAAAAACAACCACTCCCTAATAAAATTTAATACTACACACTTTCTGACAATTTGGCAATATTCAGGTTAAACTTTTTTAGTAGTAAAAATCTTGCTTAAGCAGCATTTAGGGGAAAGAGCAGACAAAAGGGTTACTAATTCAAGTGGAAAAGACACTAGGGTTAAAATACAATGACAGATCAAAATCGATCTTCTGGTAAACCCAGGAGCTGACTAGATGAAAGAGACAGAGAGAACTTTGTCGTCTACTGGGACTCCTGAAAGGGAGGAGGTACTCAAGCATGCCAACCATTAACTCCTCAATATCAACTAAACTCGACACACTGAAAACATTGAAATAAACACTTTCTTTCAAAATAAAAAGATCCTGAGGACTTAGGCATAGAGAGAAGATCACTAAACCAATGATGGCCGTTTCCTCAAGACTTCGGAGAATTCCCTACAGCTTCATTACTATGCTGGTTGTGTGGGTAAGGGCATTAGATGACAGCAGTGAGATTCTAACTGGTGCGAATCTTCCCTTAGGAAACAGCGGTACTGCCACTTGTCCACCTCTCAGCTTGATTCTCTGCTTCTCTGACACCAGACCACGTTTCCTAATCTTCATGAATTTAGCAAATAGCAAAGGATTTGTCAAACCTTCCCACAGTTCTAAGCACATGGATAACAACCACATGTATGTAGATTTTAAAGAATCTGGATAAAGGGTGAGTGCTTAAATGCCATCTGAGACAGATTAGCATAAGGTGTACAGCTGCTAAAATCAACTCCCCACAGTTCACTAAGAACTGTCTGTGAATGAAAGGGCAGCCCTACCCTGCCAGTGAGGGAAGCAGGAGCACCCTCTGGCGTCACTTGCATTACAGATGCCTCGGTGAGGAAAGCCACAGTTGTCGGTACAGTGAGGAACGTCACAGGACTCCCCTTTCCAGTTTTCAGAACATTCACATTCGACAGTGCTGCTGCTGTTACTGCTCTTACATTCTCCTCGGCCTGAGCAATTATTCGGACACACATCAAAACTACAAAGACAGGAGAAAACGAAGTCAACAATTTCACCTAAGCAACATTTCAATTAAGCAGACCTTCCTTACAGTTTAAGCTCAGTTCATTTGCAAGTGTGACTGCAGGACTTACCAGCAGCCCAAGGGTGCTCATTGAGCTCTGTGTGGCTAGAGCCCCATCAACCTTGCTGGATTCGCATATAGGAGCGAGAATAAATAACTCAGAGAAATTACAAAACCACTTAGAGTTGGCTTGAGGTTGAGCTACTCTTTCTGGCAGCTCATTAGTAATGAGTTCTACAAAAGTGCCAAGCTCATGCTAGGAAGTGGAGGAAGGAAAGGAACCCAATGAATGCCAATATTTACGGAACACATTTCTCTGTAGAGATTACTTTCCAGTGATGTAGTTACAGGTCTTTAGTAACTTGTATCAACGTATTTCAGATGGAGAAGAGCAGTTAACCTCATGTAAGTATGTCATAACTTAAGATAACAGTATTACTGCAATTTGAAATGACATAATTCAGACTTTTTAAAGGGGTGCATTAGTGGACTATTACAATAGTTAAAATATAGATTTCTTCTACTGATGATTATTACTTAACTGAGACACTACTATTCTTTGGTAAATTCACTTAGCAAAACTCCTGACATTTTCTTCCAGCAACAGGAAGAATGTCTCTCTCTTCCAGGAAATGCTCAGTGACAAAATCTAGAAAGACCAAGAACTGTGGTCCCAACCACTGGGGCTGACCATTTGTTTAATCTTTTAGATCCTATTCATAAAAATTATGAAATGAGAAAAAAAACAGTGTCTACCTCTCACTGAATGAACACTTGAAAGAACTTTAAAGAAGAAAATCCATGTTAATAGTTAGCAAGGTGCCTGATTAGCTGTAAGCCCCTGAAATATTAGTGTTATTGAGTCTTTTGGATAGTATCACAACTATTAAATCTAAATATCTTACTTGTAAGTGATATTAAATCCAGTCAGATTATAAGCAGCATCACTGAAAAAATGCAGCAGTGCATAACCTGAAGTGACAGTGACTTCAGGAGCCGTCTCATTGCCATCTCTTTCAGGAACAATGAGGCCACTGAAATGGAAACACAGACCAGATTACAGCAATTTTAACAGAATCCATTGACACAGCCTTCACTGAGTCCAGTCAGTTCTGGATCTGCTGAGGAGCAGCTCTGCGTCCACCATGCTTCCTTAATTCTCTTCCTGTTGTTCCCATTAGATCCTGTGGATCTTGCTCCAACTCGGTGTAAACGTAACTCTAGCTGGCCTCAAATTCGCAGCCCCATCTGCCTTCACCTCCGGAGTACTGGGATTATAGGCATGTGCTACTGTGCACAGCTTCTAACAGGATTTGAAATCAGTGAGTTTGGATTTTTGGTTTTGCTCTAATTTTTTATGATACTCTCAAGTCTCAATTTATGAATTGATAATTGTCAAATATGTACTGCTGAAAGAAAATATTTTACATATTTATGTAGTATGTATCATATATTACCTTTCTAATATATTATAGATGTTTTATGTAAATTAAAATAGAAAAGTTAACTGAATTTATAATTCTTATACTATCATTAGCTTTCAGATGTATTTTTGTTGTTTAACTGTTAACACATTTTATGTTTATAATACACAACAAGCATTTGTCACTGAAGGCTCCAAAGTCTCTCCTAGAATCTCAGTAAGAGCCTAGTAGGTAACATTTGTAGTATTGGATGCCAGTAAATTCATGTGAATTAAAGACTTGTTGAATCAGTGAATTATTGAATCATTTTTAAGACATTTGACCTACAATACCAAACCACCTTGTTTTATAAAACATATATGCTAACTTGAAGGCTGGGAGTGAAGGCCTTTAGTACTTTAGCCCCAGTACTGAGGAGACAGACCCAGATAGATCTCTGTGAGTTCAAGACCAGCATGGTCTACATAGTGAGTTCCATGTAAATATGTCCATGTGTATCTTGAAACCTCAATATGGAATGAAGTGTCCACCTCCACTTCACTCTACCAACAGTAAGGAATATTATAGTGTTGGTCTTGCTCATTTCATACATGATGTATTCCCAAGATTAATCATCTTCATGTTTAGTTGTTCCTATTTTGTTTTTGCCATTATCAATTCACTGCAAGTCAATAGCAAAGGCCATATGATCCGCTCCACACAAACAACTTCAGTCAGTGAGTAAATCTTACCTATTACGCTCTCCCTTTCACTCACACAATCCTTAGTCCCTAATTTTTCTGAGTATTACACCAGGTGAATTCCTACTTCAGGGCTATGACCATCTTAAATACTATGACCCAGCAATTCTCTTTGTGTAAGAAATGCTTCCTCATATATACATAGAAAAACAAAGAATACTAAACTACTACAGCACTATTCAGATGATAACTGATTAAGAGTCATCTAATTGCTCATTTATGGGAGTTGATTAAATGAGTCACTACAAATGTATAGGTCTGCAAGACTAACAGAGTTCATGAAGACAGGTAGAGTAGGGAGGCACACAGCAAAACTGGCCTAGTGTACCTGTACATCTAATTAAGTGCAGGTACATTCACATATAAGTGACTACAAGAGTATATAAACATGAGAAGACGAATTTTTCATTTAATTTGCATGTAAGTGAAGACCTGTATGTGCATCTTATCCATACCAATGTGCAAAGAGTAAATTATGTGAGTATGCATGTTATCCCCACCAATGTGTGTAGGGTACATTATGTGAGTATGTGTGTAGGGTACATTATGTGAGTATGTGTGTAGGGTACATTATGTGAGTATGTGTGTAGGGTACATTATGTGAGTATGTGTGTAGGGTACATTATGTGAGTATGTGTGTTATCTGCACCAATGTGTGTAGAGTACATTATGTGAGTGTGCTGTAGAGGCAGACGTCACTATCAGGTGTCTTCTTTAATCACTCCCCTCCTTTTTCTCCTGGAGATAGAGCCTCACCGTGTAGTACTGGTTGGACTGGAACTCACTATGCAAACCAGGCTGGCCTTGAGTTCCCAGAGAGCCTCTAGAGTCCTGGAATTATATGCATGTACCACAACACAGCCCACCTCATTTGGCGGGGTAGGACCTTTCACTGAACCTGAGCTCACTGACTGGCTAGACTGGCTGGCTAGCAAGTTCCAGGAAATTTTTTGTCTCCACCTCCTCATCAGAGGCTAACAAAACACACCTGGATTTTTATGTGAGTCCTGGAGATCTAAACTCAGATCTCCAATGCTTGTGCAGTAAGGAATTTAACAACTGAGCCTCCTGTATTTGTAGGAAGACAGAACATAGTAACTCTAAGATTCTGACAGTACCCTAGGGCTTACAGAACATGACACATTTTCCATGTGTATTCAGTTAATAAAAGAATACAAACAAAAAGCATGAGAAACATATAGAGACAGACAGACACCCCCCAACCCCCCCCCCCACACACACACACACGGGTGTGGGGAAAGAAAGAGTAAGGCTACCTAGAAACAGGTATGTTACATGGCAATCTTACTAAATGGGCATAGGAAAGGATTGAGGATTTTATTCACATGTGAGAAAGATTCTCCTAGTCTAGCACAGATTTGAGAAAAAAGTAGATCTTAGATTTTGACCTTCCACGTATCCTGGAAAGTCACTGACATCTCCAAGCCTTGATATGGACAATGAGAGAATCGGTCTAGCTCACAGCAGCACAGCAAGGACCAGCAGAGCAGGAGTAATGCTTAGAGCAGGGTGCTGCTAGGTGTTGATGGTCTTCTTACAGAGGACATTTAAATGTGTAGGATGGGTAAGTCTGCCAACTACAATGACAGGAAGCTGGAGAAGGTAGGTCAGCCTCTTCACTGTCAAAGACGTTTGGGCAGTTGCTTCTATTCACCTTAAAATCAAACTGTGACAGCTCTGGCATGTATAGATTTCTCCAGAATGAGAACAAATTAATTAACTCATTTATGTCAATAATATGGAGTAAATAAACACAAACATAGTCTATCTAGCTCAGCATGCAAGACATGTGAGAAAGAGAAGCTACTGTGAGTCACCACAAGGTCCCTATCCCTGTCCCTAAGGAAATCAATACATGTAAACGTAGTCTAAGCGGCAGCCAGTTCTTCACACGAGGCTGCTCACAACTTCATATTCTAAGCACAGACTAGAAAGTATGATCAACCTTTGAACACGGATATAATGTTATCATCAATCACACACACACACACACACACACACACACACACACGCACACACACACGCACAATCTCATAATGTTTTAAGTAAATCTATGATGATTCTGTGCTGTGCCCAGTTATATAAGGGTAGACATTCAAGACCACCAACATTTGGAACTATCTTTGGTGTGCTGTATATACTTGCTAGTGCAGGTGCACATGCACATGCATGTACATATGAGTACAGGCCAGAGGTAGAAGTTGGGTGTCTTTCTTCTATCACTGTCCACATTTTTTATCATTTCATTTGATATGTATAGTGTTTTGCCTGCATGTATGTGTATGTTTGTTGCCTGAAGAGGTCAGAAGAAAGTACTGAATCTCCTGGAACTAGAGTTACAGGTAATTGTGAGACACTATGTGACTCAATCCTGGGTCCTCTGGAAGGGCATCCAGTACTTTTAATCACTGAGCCATCTCTTCAGCTTCATTCGTTCATTCGTTCATTCATTCATTCAGAGGGTTAAGACACCTTCCTCAATTGCCCCAGTGGTTCTCACATTTGTCTAATAACAGGACTTCGTTTTATTTAGAATTTCAATATATAAAAGACAAATGTGATGAAATAGTTTGGGAGCAAATTTAACTACAGCTTGCAGCAAAGTCAAATATAACACAGATTAAACTAACACAGTATCTTTGTCTTATGCTTTAAATGCTAAAGTCTAGTCTATAACCCCAGCTGCCCTTGAAATTTTAGCAATCCTCCTGCCTCAGCCTCTCATGCTGCTAGGGTTAAAAGTGTGTATGGCCACAAACAGTTTTGCAATTTAGGGCACTTAAATGATCTATTCAAGTTCTCACAACAACTCAGGCAGGAATCACAATGAAAGTAAATTATCCTATGAATCCTCTGGTTTTCCTTTTATTCATTACCATGCACTGTAGATGAACCATCTGTTGCTAGGCAGATTCTTCTATCTAATGTGTTACAGGTACAGTGGCAATGCTGAGAAAGCCACTATAACCTAAGACAGTAGGGACGTGGTGCTCTGATTTTTAAATACAACAATTTTCAGCTAGAGATGTAACTTGGTAGTAAAATGATTGCCCAGTATGCACAAGACTCCAGGCTGGACCCTCAGCACCACAACGTTTTTTAAAGATGTGTTTATTTTATGTACATGAGTGTTTTACTTACATGTATGTCTGCACTATGTGTGTGCTTGGTGCTTGTGAAGGTCAGAAGGCATCTGAGCCCCTGGAAGCGCAGTTACAGATAGTTGTAAACTACCATGTGGGTACTAGGAATTGAACCAGGGTCCTCTGCAAGAACAACAAAGGCTCAACAAAGTATCTTAACAGCTGAAACATCACTCCAAACCCATACCACAAATTTGTAAAGTGACAAACATTATCACCTTAGCTCTAGATAATACACTTGGCATTATCAGTACTTAGAGGTTTTCAGGTGGGTCTTTTAGTATATTATTTCACTGTACTTTATGAAATCAACACTCAAATGTGTTAGAAGTTAAGGTGTTTGTTTTTCTTTTTTGTTTTTTATCTATGTAGCTCTACTGGGCCTGAAACTCATGGGACCCAGGCTGGCCTCAAACTCAGACACCTGAATGCCTCTGCCTCCAGAAAGCTGGGACTAAAGGTGTGTGTCACCATGCCCAACAGTAGGTAGTTTTAGTGGCTAATCAGTTCATGCTCTCAATTAACCAACATCCGTACATATGCCTTCCCTTAAACATCTTTGCTTAGGACACTTTATAGCCCACTTATTTTATTCTTGCTGCTGACATGAAATTTTTATGCCTATTTATCAAATGCATAGTCCAAGTAAACTTTATGTACAACTGCTTGGCTCATATTCTTACAATGGCTATGGCTAGCTAATTCAAAGGCAAGTCACAGAAAAGGTGCTCCATGAATTGATTAACAAATGCAGTTATAGATAGATTCCTAAAAAGTAGTACCATAATAATACTTAGCTTTTGTGCTTCCATTAGAGTTTGAGGTGCTTCCTGCCATAATGCACAGTATATTTCAAATAGTAGAAATATACAAGCTTCACATATGGCAAATGCCATTTAAAATGCTTAGCACCGCCTGCTCTTTGGTTCCATTAAGTGAAACTCTTAAGTTCTCAGTTCAAATAATTATTGGAGAGCTACAGGAGCAACAGGTGAAGACCCAGTCTTCTAGTTTAGCCCCTGCCTCCTTGCATACTACGTAGTCCCTCCTTTACTATGTGGCATTCCAGCAGACTACTACCAAGGGAAAAACAGGAAAATGTTGACTTCTTTCTAAAGTAAAGAAATAAGGGGCCAGTGAGATAGCTCAGCAGGTCAAAGCCCATTTGCCTGGAAACCAAGTTCAATCCTCTGAACCCCTGTAAAGGTGGGATGAGAAAACAAGAGTCCACAAAACTGTCCTCTACCCTCCACATGTGCACACATGTGCCAACCCCCCCCACACACACACATATACACAGTAACAATAAATTTTCAGAAAATTTAAGTTGCTAGGCATGGTGACAAATGCCTTCAATCCCAGTGTTTGGGAGGCAGAAGTGGGTGGATCTCTGTCAGTTCAAGACCCACCTGGTCTATATAGTGAGTTCCAAGTATCCAGAACTACACTCACGCAGGCACATGTGCAAGAACACACACACACACACACTTAAGTGAAGGAAGTAAAATGTTTGAAGGAAAGAAGTCTAGAGATGGTGCTGAAAAGAGACGGCAGCAGTTATGAGCGCTTGCTGCTCTGGATTCCCAGTACCCATGAGTGGCTAAGACTCTTAACTCTGGCTCCAGGGAACAGGCCGCAGCAAACAACAAAGAGAACCTATCTCCAACAAAGTGGAATGTTGTGACCAACATGTGAGGCTGTGCTCCAACCTTACGAGCACACCATGCACCTGAGTATCTGCACACACACACATATCAGACACTCATACACACTGTAGACACACACAAATATTTTTTAAAACTAAAATAACAAAAATTCAGAGCAACCCGTATAACTGACCAAATTGCATTGTTTTATTAAATTACTAATACATGTGTATTGGGGAGAGAATTACAAAACAAAACTAGCAAGTTCTTCATTCTCAACAGGTAACTATTGTCCAATTTATGAACAGTCTTCCAGAAAGCTTCTCCTATCCCTAGTAATACATATACACAAATACATATACACAGAAAGAGAGAGAACTATATACCTATTCAAAAAGTTATTCCTAGGGGCCTATGGAATAAAATATATAAACAAAAAAGATAGGTATGGCTTTCAATTTAAATTTGTCACAAAAATATTATTCAATATAATCTAAAACTTTATCAGCCTCGTGAACAGCAGGTTCAAGACTGTGAAATGAGTCGGGCACAATGACACAAGCCTGCACTCCTAGCACTAGAAGGTAGACGCAGAACTAGAAGTTCAAGGATAACTTTGGCTGCACAGTAGCATATACAGAAAATGACCCAGTACATAAAAACCAAGTGAACTGTAGCTCACCAGGGACAGAACCAATACTTACTCCATGAAATAAGTGTTACTGAATAATAAAAGTAAATGCAGCGCGGACTCCTTCCTGGAGACACACTTATATTCAGATCAGATAATGGCTGGGCTTACCTAAAGGCAGCAATCAGAGGTGCGTAAATTGAATCTCCATCATAAACATATAAATGGTCCCAGCTACATTCTGTAGCAAAATGGTTGAAACGAAGTCTCATTATTCTATTTGGCCTAGAAAGATAATTAAGTAATTTAAAATAATCATAACATAAATACTAAAAATCAGACTTTTAAAAATGTATAAGGAGAAAACAATATACAATATAAATATATAAAAATAGAAACAGCTTTTTTGCATTTGTCAGAGATCTAGTTAGTATTTGATATGTGAAAGAGAACATTAAATGTGTCCTGGGAAACAAAAGAGATGGGCTCTGACTTCAGGGGCCTTAGAAGAATGTTTCCAGCCCTGATTTTAACTTTCCACAACATGAGCCCCTCAGTGTCCCCACTTCTTTTCTGACTCATCTTACTAAAACTTTCATAAAACATCACTTTAAAAACACATATTTTCTAAGTTTACTGCTTCTCTGCCTTTTCACAGCACTTTACCAAAAAGCCACATCTTAAGGAAACTACTTATCAACTCTGACTTAGACTGAATCCAAAAGAAACTAACAAGCCTTGCAGAAAGTCAGAGTAATGGGCCCCCTCATCACTTAACATGAAGCTAGGGTAATTTCAACAACTGTCAGTAACTCCCTCCACCCCCACACTCCCACACGCTCTACAACTGCTATCTTTTAATGACTACCTCAGACCTTCGGCTCTATCTTCCTATTTTACTATGTTAAGCATCTAAACAGAAATCTCTGAAATTTTCCATAATAGATAAACCTATCAATTTTCTCCTGAATATTTAACTTTTCCCTCTCATCTGGAATTGCCCCATTAATATTTAAGTTCGCTTACATACCACATATTTTTTTAAAAACAAAACAAAATTACAAAAAAGATCAGTTATTTCCAGATAAGAAAGATATTGTGAAATCTTAAACAGTGTAAATCTTATTATTTCTTTAAATATAAGACATATTTTCCTCATATTCATGATGATATTTATGACTAGGGATTATAGCTAAGTTGGTAGACTGCTTGTCTAGCATCTATCCAACTTTGGGCTTGATTCCAGTACCTCAACCCCCAAAATGGGTGCGGTGGTACATGCCTATAAACCCAGCACTGAGAAGTGAGAGACAGAGACAGAAGGACTGCTGAGAGCACAAACCCTGGCCTACACAGTGAGTGCCGTGCCAGGTAGTGCTTACCAGTGAGAGCCCGTCTCAATAAAAACAAACTGGCTTTTCTGCTAACATGGAGTGGGTTATAATGGTTGCTTTTAAATGAATTAATAAACAATATTTCTTGGGTTTAGTACCTAAATTGGTAAAAACTACAGAGACACAAGAAATAAACAAGAGTTATTGAGGATCTTCAAAGTGTTGTTCAGAGACTAAAATGACAGACACAAAGGAGGAGAAAGAAGAGAAAATGGACAGCTGGAAGGCCAAGAGGGCCAGGGAAAGAAGCAACATTGGTGACTCTGATGGCTGACTTACTGTTTGCTGATAATAAAACCAACATTCAAAAAAAAAAAAAAAAGACACAATAGCATTATTATATAAAATTTTAAGCAAACTGTTAAAAAAGATTTTAACTGAGATTTTTTTAACTATTAGAATTAAAATATGTAACTTTCTGGTGTACAACTTTCATTTATAACGGTAAGTCAACTTGGAACCTAAAAAAAACCATAAAGAGGTTGTTTAACAATAGAGCGCTTACTCAGTAAAGTCATAGGTTCCCCAACACCCCAAAAAGAAATTTTCCTTTTAATTTTTAATTTTATTTAGTGTGTGTATGTGTGTGTACTTGGAAGTCAGAAGACAACTTTCAGGAGTCATTCTTCCACTGTGGGATCCAGGGATTAAATTCATATAACCAGACTTGGTCAGCAAGCACTTTACCCACTAAGCCATCTCCCTGGTCCCCCAAAAAAATAAGTTTTAGAAAGCGAAACCACTATCCAAATGAAAAGCATTAATGAAAGGTATTTTAGCAGACGGTAGTCCATGCCTACAGTCCTAGTACTTGGGAAGCAGAGTAGCATATCAACATTCAAGGACAGCCTGAGTTACACAGTAAGGCCCTGTCTCAAGAAATAGCGATAACACACGTAAGTGCTATACTTAGCTCTTATAACAAGTTAAAATAAAGTCAGCGATCATAACTTACTGTCCTTCAATGAGCCACGTGCACTTTGTTTTGTATTTATAATTCCCAGGTCCGTCTGTTACAAATCCAGAAGACCCAGTTAATCTGTAATTTAAATGAAGAAAAAATATCAGTCAAAATTTCATACAGTATTATCTTTCTTGGTTGTAAAGACAAAAGAAATTAATCAGATTGATACAACATCTACTACAACTAGGAGACTGTGACTGGACAGTTACATTCACAATGGATGAAATAAATGTGTAGAGAATCTCTCGTGCAGTGTATGGAAGCATCACGTGTCAGTAAACCGCCGCTGGCCTATCAGCTTAGACAGGAAGAAGGTAAGTGGAAGTTCCAGCACAGAGAGAGGATTTCTGAGATAGTCAGTTGTGTGAAGAAGTGAGGGGAGACAAGGACAGATGGACTATGACACAAAGATGGGGACTGGGGAACAGCAACAGAGGATGGCACATTACACAGCTCTGAGGAAGATGGTTGCATGAAACTGACTTAGACTAGTTTAAACGGGATAGTTGAGTTACTGGCCTGGGCATTCATTCATGTATAAGAAGCCTCAGAGTCATTTTTGGAACTAGAGTATGGTACCTATGGAAAAGCCAGTAGTTACATACCTGCCACACACAAAAGGACGTATTCAAAGCAAGAGGGATAAACGATAACAAAATAACTAAATCACTTTAGCTATGAAAGGGAAGTTATACTTCACATCATAAAGATGACTACAAAAACAGGAGTGGTCTGGCTCATGCCTGCAACCTGAAATCTTAGACTAGAGCAAGAGGATCACCAGCCTGAGCCACCTCGACAGTTACAGGGCAGTCTAGAGTAGAGGGTGAGACTGTGTCTCAAAAAAAAAAAAATGAGATAAAATAAACTAAAACGAATAAATAATCTAAAGACCATAAATATTTTATAAAGCTAAACTGTGTAACCATAGTTCCAAGGAAATACAGGTAAAACTGTAACACAGAAGACAGCAGCAGTCTGTGGTGGTCCACAACACCAGAAGAGCCATCCAGACTTGCTTCTAAACTCAATGGTCACTATACTGGCTGGTTTTGTGTCAACTTGACATAGCTGGAGTTATCACAGAGAAAGGAGCCTCAGTTGAGGAAATTCCTCCATGAGATCCAGCTGTAAGGCATTTTCTCAACTAGTGATCAAGGGGGGAGGGCCCAGCCCATTGTGGGTGGAGCCATCCCTGGGCTGATAGACCTGGGTTCTATAAGAAAGCAGGCTGAGCAAGCCAGGGGAAGCAAGCCAGTAAGTAACATCCCTCCGTGGCCTCTGCACCAGCTCCTGCTTCCTGACCTGCTTGAGTTCCAGTCCTGACTTCCTTTGGTGATAAACAGCAATGTGGAAGTGTAAGCTGAATAAACCCTTTCCTCCCCAACTTGCTTCTTGGTCATGATATTTTGTGCAGGAATAGAAACCTTGACTAAGATAGTCAGTTACTACCTTACCACAGCAGTATGCATCAGAACCTAGATTTCTAACTCTGTGGAGTACCTGGATTTTCATACTTTTGAAACTTTCTCATGTTAGGGGTATCTGGCATCTCACTAACATTTTGACTCCTCTAATTCTAGTGTCTATCTTCTCGTGGTGTTATCATTTATACTTTATCCTTTGTAAATTAATGAAAATTCTACACAAAGAAACTAGAGAGATGGCTCAGTGGTTAAGAGTACTACCTGCTCTTCTAGAGGACCTAGGTTCAATTCTCAGCACCCAAATGGCAGTTCACACCATCTGTAACTCCAGCTCCAGGGGGTCTGACTTCTTCTGACTTCCACAGGCACCAAGCACACACATGGTACAAATATATACATGCAAGACAAACAGTCATATACATAAAGTAAAATAAACATGAAATTCTACTATATCCATTTGCCAAAGCCCAGTTTGCTAACTTTTTTCAGGTTAATATTTAACAGCTTGTTTATAGAAAGAACACCTTTCCATGTGTGTATTTTCTATGTGATCTATTTTCTCAACTTACTTTTTTCTGTTTTGTGTCACGGCCACTTAGAAATAATATACAATAAAGGTGCTACTCACTTCCTCACTTCCATCCCATCACTCTCTCCTCTCACATCAGCTGCCATGCTCTAAAATGCAGCCTGTCAGAAATGTGCCTTACTTCACAGCCAACACTGCATGGCCTTTTTCCAGACACTGAGATATTAGCAAGCCATCTGAGGTCTTCCATTTGTTTACATTAATATCTACAGGATCTATCCAAAACCCAGCCTCTCTTGTTTAGAGGGAGTTATTTTTGAGAAAAGGTCTCACGTGGTCCAGATAGGCCTCAAACTTGCTAAGAAGCAAAGAACGGTCTTAAACACTTGTTTCTCTCTCGCTAATGCTAAGATTACAGGTTGGTACCACCCTACCCAACAGCCTCTCCATTTCTTAAAGTTACTAACAATCTTTTCCTTTGCCATACCTTAACCATCCATTCCTCTGGCCTCTGCTAGTATTCCTAACAGTACTACCAACAAAATTTAAATTTTAAGCTTCCTACCTGATCACTGTCTCTTTATCTCTTCCAATCTATTTCCTCCCTTGCAGTGAGTCATCTTCCCATGGAGACTACCAATCTGCTGAACCACGATCTTCAGTCATCAACAGCCACACATTTCTAGTCTATTTACCTACTTAAAATTTCCCATACAGACCATGATAAAAATCTGGTCTCCCAATTCCCTCCATTTTCTTTCCTTCCTCTTCTATTGTGCTTGCTATATAATACAGGTAACTACAGACCCTGTCCACATCTACTGTGCCCCAGGGTTGTTAGTTTAAACAACCCTGTTACCCTGTGTCCCTTGTGTCCTAATAACTAGAAATACATACTCACTTAAGGTTATGTTCTAATACACCTAGCAAACACATGTAAGGCAATATCATAAACTATCAGTAGCCTGATGCTCTGTAGCTTTCTTCTGTCATCCCCAACACTTGGCTTCTACCTAAAAATTCAAGATGATTCCTCGGGCTCCTATGATTAAACAGACCCACTCCACCTAGCACAAAGGGGGAAAGGAAACAAAGAGCACACCCTCTTCTAAGTCAAACATGAAAACTCAACATATATTCATTAGCCAAGAGTAACAAGCATATATCTACATATAGAGGGCAGAGAAATTTAGCCACTATCCAAAATGTAGTAATAGATGCCCCAAAGCTCAGGATTCTTTTTCCTGAAAAGTTGGTAATAGCTATAAAGAATAATCTTTGTCATAGCATATAATCTAATACTTAGATGTGAGAGAAGTCTGTGAATGACATCTCGGAAATATTTCTCATTCTAAGAAAGACAGGAAGACATGCTAATTCCCTGTTCAAGGAAGGACTTGCTGCCAGTGGCCGCAGTGAACATGGTCATCGATTTGTCCTTCGGGAACTGTACTACCACACCAGGCCCTTCCCAGGACAGCCACATTTCTGAAGGTTTAAAGGTTCAAGCGTTTCAATCCAACATGGGCCCCCTTACAGGCATTCCTCGCTTAAGAGCTCCCCTGGCCAGTGTGCCTGGGACCCACCTATCTTTACAACCCCTCTCCAAGATTGCTTACAAGTGTGATCATCACACCCAGCTTTCTGTTGGTTCTGGGTCTAAGCTTAGGCAGCTGTGGTTACACAAAAAGCACGTCACTGACTGGGCCATCACCTGAGCCAACTCCCCAGCACTAGCTTTTGGGAAGCATTTGCTAAGTCAAGGATTTGAGGCCCAGGTTGGTTGTGATGCCACAACAGGAAGGTATTATAAGAAAAAAGCAGAATTGGGTAAAGGAGACAGTTGGGCTTTGGCAGAGGGGAAGCTCTTGAGCAAGGACTGCCTGTCAGAGGCGTCCCAAGTTGGAACACTAGAGCCAGTCCCAGAACATAAAGGGCAGAGAATCTGCAGTTATGATGTCTATCTAAGTCAGCAGACGGCTCTCAAGTTCACCTTTCACAGTGGAGGGAACACTTCTTCATTCTCACCAATTCTGATTTTCTCCAAACACCTCATCAGCATGTTCAGGAGTAATGATTAGCTACCCATCATATCCTGGTCTCTCTTGGGGACACTGCTGCGCCCTCTCTCCAGGTCTCTCTTCTCTCTCCTTTTTAAATGGCTTTACACAAGGAGTTTGGAGATGCTCCTTCTGGTTTTTATTGTCTGTTTGTTTGTTTTCTTTTCTTTTTTTAATGGTTTCAGAAGATTGACTGTAGAAATTTTTTGACTGTCTGGAAGAATTCTTCTGGGATTCCATCTGACCTTGAACTTTCTTTTTATTACTATTTCAATCTCCTCATTTGTTATATTTGGTCTGTTCAGGTTGTTGGCTAATTCTTGGTTTAATTTTGGCCGAATCTAGAAATTCATTCACTTCTTTGAATTCTCCAACTTTAATGAGTTAGAGGTTTTTAAAGTATTACCTTATAAAATTCTTAACATTTCTGGTATCTGTTGTAATGTTTTCATGCTCATTTCTGATTCTGTTCATTTTGGTCCTCTATTTCTTTATTTTGGCTAGCTGAGCCAAAGTCTGTTGGCCATATCTTCTCCAAGTATCATCAGTTCTCAGATTCATTGATTCCTTGTATTATTTTCTTTGTTTATATTTGATTTATTTCTGCTCTGGGTATTATTTTTTGCCACCAACTAGGTTTAGATTTAGTTTGTTTTCATTTTTCCAAATTTTTGAGTTGCCACATTAAGTCATTTATTTGTGCTAGTTCTGATTTTCTAATGTAGGCACTTAGAACTATATATTTCTTCCCTGATTTCTTCTTTGACCCATTCATCATTCAGTAATGAGTTACTTATTCTCATATACAAGGAGGTTAGAGATCTGACTGGCTGTGTGTTTTAAGTTTTACTGCATTGTGGTCAGAAAAAAAAATAACTGGAGTGATTGTAATCTTTTTGAACTTGTAAAAACTGGTTTTGTGTCTCAAGGTGTGGTCTGCTTTAGAAAAGCTTTGTGTGCTGCTGAGAACTGTGTTCTTTGGTGTTTTGATAGAATATTATGTAGACAGCTGCTAAATCCATTTTTGATGTATGATGTCAATTAATTCTCATGTCTCTCTATTTTATTCAGATGATCTATTACAGAAAGCGGGATATTGAAACCATCTACTATTAACAGACTGATGTTAAATCTGGTGGTATAATTTTTATAAAATTGGGTGTATCAGAGTTTAGTGCATATTGTTAAAGATCTAAAATATTCCAAGTCTCTAAAATATTCAAAATCTCTCTGACATTCTAAAGTCTCTCTAGAATTCCTAAGCCTTTAATTTTTTTTTAACTGTGGACTCCTTAAAATTAAAAAATAGATGACATTCTTATTCAAAGAGGAAAGAGCCAGGGCACAGTCACAACCAGATCAAAGAAGAACCAAAGTCCACCACTGCAAAGTTCAATGTCAGCCTTCTGGCAATCACAATCTTCCAGGCTCCAAAGGCCTTGTCACAGCACACATAACTACTAGTCTCAGGCAGGCTCCATTTTGTACCTTGGTGGTCGTCCCATGGTACTGGCATCTCTAAAATGCTGGGGTCTCAGTAACTAGGCTGCACCTTCACCATTACCTCTCCTGGGCTTTCTTCTGGGACTAACCCACCACATGGTAGCAAACCTTAACTTTTCTCTATGACTCTCTATGACTCCTTCAATCTTAGGGATTCAATATCAACTGGGTTTGCACATTCACTGTGCAAAGCCTCAGCTGCTTTCCATGTCCACTTCATGCCTTCAAAACCAGTACCAACTGGAGACTCTTAAAAGATTACCAAGTTTGGCTGTCAGCAAGAGATACAGCCTTCTCCTATCTGTGTGCTGTAAAGAAACCCTTTTTAGAAAATTCTGCCTTGGTGCTGCAGGTCTCTTCTTAATCAAAGCTGGTTCTCCAGCCCCAGCTGACCAGTATCAATTTGTCCAATAAAGCAAAGGTTCCACGTCTATGGTTGTTAGTTCCAAATATCAAACGCCCTGATAGCATTGTTAGGTGACCTTCAAACTTCTTTCTGAAACGTCACGGCTCAGTCTCGGACATCTGTGTTGTTCGACATTCTTATACTTCAGCTTCCCACAGAACAGCTCACTAAGCATTAAACAGCTTTTCTAGCCCAGAGTTCCTTGCACAACCCTCCCCAAAACAACATTGTCAAGAGGAGTACAACTGTGATAAACATCATAACAAAAACCAACTTGGGGAGAAAAGGATTTATTTCATTGCAGTTTATAGCCCATCACCCATGGAAGTCAGGGCTTGAAGTTAGGAGCTGGTACAGAGGCCATGGAGGGGTGTGGCTTACAGACTAGCTCTCCCCGGCTTGCTCAGCCTGCTTTCTTATACACCCCAGGACCTCCTGCCTAGGGATGACACCACCCACAATAGGCTGGGCCTCCCATATCAATCCCTAGTTAAGATGCTCCAGTACTTACAGACAAGCCAATCTGGTGGGGGTGAGAGTACAACTTCTAAAATGACTGCACCTTGTGTCAGGTTGACATGAAAGTAATCAGCACAGTAGTGCTCACTGTAATCCCAATGCTAGGGAGGCAGAGACAGGAGGATTCCGGGACTAGACAACCAGCCAGTCTAACCTAATCAGCAAGCCCCAGATCCTAGTGACAGACCCTGACTCAAAACACAAAGCAGATGGCTCCTAGGAAACAACACCTAAGTGACTGAATTTGTCACTAATGCTAAAATTATTTTAATACTAAAATTATTTCCACATCCCCGAGTTTCACCTTTGGAAGTAGTCATGGTGATTGAACCCAAATTCTTGTGAATGATAATTCCATGTCCTACCATTGATATGTACACCCTTGCCTTTAAGTTTTTAAAAATAATTATTTATAAAATTTACTTTATCATTAGTATGTATATGTGTATTATGGTAAATATTAAAATTAATAGGGGGTTTCTTCCCCACCTTAAATCATTTGGTTCCCACATAAGATACAATCTCTATATTTATATTAAGCCTTTAAAGAACTAGAACTGAGACAGCTATCAACCCTCCGTGGTTGTTTTGCCTGCCTACATCCCTGTCAATAGCCCCGAGTTATAACTTGCCATTTTCCACCTGGGCCACTCTCACCCAACTAGCCAGCCCTCATGATTCATGTACCCCATGGAGTCTTCTCTTCACCTTCTCTTTCTCCCCCATAGTCTCTGCCTCAGACCCCAAGCTTGGGAACTGAAGCCCCACCTACCTCACTTCTGCCCAGCTACAGGCTGTAGGCATGCTTATGTGTATTTACTGATCAATCAGGGATAACTTGGGGAGGTAAGATTACATACATGTCTTGGTGTGCATGAGGATCTCCTTGACCCTGAGGCAACCAGATCTTGGGTTTAGCATTACAATATACAGCAACAGACTGAACCTCAACATATGTATCATCACATGTGTGAGCATGCATGCACTGAGCCATGGTGTGTATAGTGGAGGTCTAGGACAGCTTTGGTGAACAGTTATCTCTATCCACCATGGGTTCCAGATACAGAACTCAGGTCATCAGGCTTACATGCCAAGCAGTTTATTACCTACTGAGTCATTTCACTGGCCCTTGACATAATCCTTTACAATAAAAATACAACGAAAGGGGTTCATTAATATGTACTCAGGTTAATGGGCCTAAAATGCAACAGATAAAGCATGTGATAATCAATAAAAACTAATGGTAAAAACCTAAGTTATAGTACTATGCAAGCACTATAAGGGATATAACCTTCCACAAATATGTCATGTGTGTTTTAGTGTCTAAGACATTCTGCTACACTCATCCACAAAGTTACATGTCGCTGTCTATTTAAAAAAAAAAAAAAAAAATCATCTGCCTCAAGAGAGTAAAAAGCAAAAATACAAAATTCCTTCCCTGAAATCTTTTACTCTCTCCTTGCCACTGCCCAGGACGAGGATTCCTTGAAGCCCCTATAGGTGAGCCCCATTCCCTCTGTGGCTTTATCTACTGCTTCTTTTATTTACTGTTCGAACCTCAATGCCACACACACTAAGTTCCATGTTTCAGATTCATATCTCCTATTCCAAAATCAAATGCAAATCCTAATCCAAAACTTTAGTCCCAAAACTCCTCCTTTTTTCTTTTCTTTCCCTTACTTAGGCACCCTCAGTCCTAGGGTTTACAGCCATTTTGACATCATCTACCCTGTGTTCTGAAGCCTACAGACTCACCCTGTACCTCAGTCCCATCATCTCACAACAAATGACTTCACCTTTATCTCTCTGCCCCACCATGTGCCAGCTGCTAATTTAAACTCTCCCCATCCTCACCTAGTCCCCCAGTAAAGGCCTCTTAACAAATGGCTCAGTCCAACTCCCTAACCAGGCAGTTCTGGGGCACAAGGCATCTTCCTCAAAGACCAACCTAACCCTGCCAAAACTGCCTAGGAACTTCCATGTGCGTTAGCACAGCACACAAAGTCCATCAAAACCCAGCTCCAACTTGTTTCACTTCCCTTCTCTGCCCTATGTCCCCAGACTAAGAGGCCCACACTGCAACAACACTGACCATAAATCCCCATGCCTTATCACATCACAACATTACTCTAGAACAACTTTCCCAGCTTGGTGTGGTGTACACATCCATAATCCCAGCATTTAGGATAACACAGCCTATATGAGGAGACCAGGTTTTTGTAAGTAAATCAATCAATCAGTCAATCAATCAATCTCTCACCCCACAGGGTAAATGCTGTAGTCCTGGGTGACTACAAAAGAGGAAGAAAGAGAAACCAGGGGTAGACTAGTGGAATTCACTACTACTGGCAACAATTCAAAAATAAAATGAAATTTAGGGCTCAATAGGCACTTGCTGCCAAATTAAACAACCTGAGTGCAATACTTGGGCCCCACATAGTAAAAAAGAGAAATAACTTCTGAAAATTAGTCTCTGATTTCCACCCACCCACTCACTACACACACACACACACACACACACACACACACACACACATTTTAAAATTTAAAAAGAAAATAAAATATCAAATGACATGATTTACAATCACACAAAAATGACAAATGCTTTGAGATATATAACACCTCAACACAGAAAACTATAAAAATCTTATTGAAACATAATACGTTCTAAATTTTAAAAGTTGGGGCTGGAAATGTAGTTCAATTCCAGAAAGCCTGCCAAGCATGTATAGGCCCTGGGTTCCACCTTCAACACAAAGGGGAGGAGGTCCGTCCATGGTCTGGAAATAATTATAAAAGCTCCCAATTCTCTTCAAACTGAATTAAGGTTAGGTATACTGTCCTAACCACATCTTCAATATTCCTAACCACAAGTGGCCAAGATGTTTCTAAAATCTACATGAGAATACCACGAGACAATAAAAGCCAAAATATACTTGAAGGACAACAATAATAAAGAAGTAGCTGGAGGATGGCTCAACAGTTAAGAGTACTTAATTCATAATCATGAGGACCAAAGTTCTGATCCTAGCCCCACAGGCACACAAGTACCTGCAGCCTCAGCTCCAAGGGAGGCAGAAAGCAGATCCTGCTTCCAAGAAAAAGGCAGAGTGACAGAACACCAGCCCTCTTCTCCATGCATACACACAGACACTCACACTAACACACAAGCTTGCACATACTCACACATCCATCCATACATTCACACAGATATACAAGCATATATCTGTGGGCTACAGAATGCAATCCTATCTCAAAAAATAATAAGTACTGAGGGCTGGCTAGATGACTTGTCACCTAAAAACCCTTTAATCCAAGCCTGACAATCCCAAGTACCACACGGTGTAAAGAGAAAAGGCAACTCCAGAAAGGTGTTCTCTGACTTCCAAACACATGCCACAGCACATGTATGTCCTTGTGCATACACACTTACATACGTACAAACAAATAAATAAAAACCCCACATCCCGTAAGCCCAGATAATGAAAGACTAAGGTAGGAAGATTGTGTAATTCAAGAACGAAAAATCCTCAAAAACACAAGAATTCATCTAAAAGTAATCAAAATTAAATAAAAAATGAAGTTCAAACCCTGTATTCTACATTTATCAATTATAGCAAAGACAGCAAAACTACATACCCAGGGGTAAACCTAACAAATGTCATACAATGTTTTAAAAAGATATATTTATTGAAATACATGAGACCTAAATAAATGAACATATAAAATATCCTTATTAAGAGTTTTTATCCATCTTTTATAGAAGAAACAAATAGACAGGGACTGGAAAGATGGGTCGATGGCTAAGAGTGCATCAAAGTCAGACCAACACATAGGGGGGTTCACAACTGACTGCTGTAACTCCAGATCCATTATCTGCCTCTGGCCTCCATGGGCACCTGCATGTATATGCAAATACGCACACACGCTTAATTAAAAATAATAAAACTTGTAGGGCAATGATGGCACACAGCTTTAATCCCAGCACTTCAAAGGCAAAGGCAAGTAGATCTCTGAGTCTGAGGCCGGTCTGGTCTAAGGAACAAGTTCCAGGACAGCTAGAGCTATACAGAGAAACCCTGTCAATAATAATAATACTTAATAATAATATATTAAACAAAGATAACAAAAATTTCCCCAGCTTAATCTCAGCATCATTTTTGAAATTAAAAGTCAAAATGGCTAAGAACAAGCAAGATAAATTTGAAGTGTTCTATGTCTGGGGTCTATTTCAAAACAATGAAAGGAAAAGCACACTTATATATAATATAAATGGGACTGAGACGACTGCTTATCTTTTATAAGATACTTTATCAAGACTAAGTACGGGCATCAAAACAAACAATTCATAGAAATGCATTACAAGTGGACAATCAGAATGTGAAAAAGGAAAGATCTCTACAAGGTTGGTACAATAAGAGAATTTTAAAACAAAACAAAAAGCATAAACCCCACAGGAAAATGCACAACTAAGAGTTGAACTTTCTGTCTGTCTGCTTAGCTATTATAGAACATTTTCTTGGTATGCAAGATGCTCTAGATTCAATTCCCAGCATCACAAAAAAGCAAAGGGTGTCATAAAATTTAAGACAAACTTTATTGATGCTAGTAACAAACCTGGGACAATCTCTGTGCAGGAAGATATTAGCAGTGTGAGACAGAATTTTAGATGCATATATCCTGTTACAGCCATTTCATGTCTGAGACCTCATTCCTAAAGACAGACCCACAAATACATAAAATAATGTTTGCACTTGTACACAAGATTTGTTTTGCTTTGTTTTAAGAAAGGGTCTCAAACCTAATGCCTTGAGTGCATCCCTTTAATCCCAACACTCCTTAAGCAGAGGCAAATAGGACCACACTGGTCTACATAGCAAGTTCCAGGCCAGCCAAGGCTATATAGTGAGATCCTGTTTCAAAGGAAAAAGAAAGCAAGGCAGAGTAAGGAAGGAGGCAGGGGAGGTAATGAAGAGATGGCTCTTTAGGGTTAGAGAGATAGCTCAATGGTTAGAGGTCTTACTATGTAATAAGGGCTGACTGGAGTTTGCATCTCAGCCTATAACAAGCCAGGCATTCTGCATGTCCTTGTGACCTAAGGGTCATGCCCTCAAGGGGCAGAGACAGTAATATGGCCAAGACTTGCTGTAATCTAGCCTAAACAAGAAAACAAGAGCTAGGTGTTAGAGAGACCTTGACCCAAGGAACAGGCAAAAAGTGACAGAGATTCCCCACACCTTCTGACTTCAATGTATGACCCTAAGCTATACGTAAATTCACACATACACATACCAGGACCCAAAAAAGGAAGCAAAGGAAAACAGGAGAGAGTCTCATGTGACCTAGGCTGACTTAAAACTTTCTATTTTCCTGCCTCCACCTCCCATCACTCACTACTTCCACATAACATTTTAAATAATTAAGGCACATCCATACAATAGAATCTAGCTACTAGGACCAGCAAGAAGGCCCACTAGGTACTTGTCATTGAGACTGATGACCTGAGCTGGATCCCCACAACTCATACAGTGGGAGAACCAACTCCTGAAAGGTGTTCTCTGATCTCCACACAAGCAGCATGGCACACCCATCCCCCCACCAAATAAATAAACATAAAAATGTTTAAATATATAAGCTTCTCCAAGATACTTTACTCAGGAGACAGAGAGAGAAAAGCAAGGTACAAACCAGTGACCTGTTTATGCCACTTATGTACAAACATAAGGAAGGAAAGCCCATAACACTTGTAACTACCATTAGATATTAACATGTATGTGTGTATACATATACATATACATATAAATACATGTGTTATTTGTGAAAATATATATCACAGGGCTGGAGAGACTGCTCAGCAAGCACCATTGCCCTTCCTGAGGACCCAAGTTTGGTTCCCAGCACCAACAGGTGGCTGAGCTTGCAACTCCAGTTCCAGAGGATCCAACACCCTTTTATGGCCTCCAAGAGCACCCACATGGTCCCATAAATACATACTTACACATAAACAATTTTTTAAAAATACTAATAGCTGGACACGATGTCAATATGCCTTTAATTCCAACACTTGGGAGGCAGAAGCAGGTGGATCTTTTAGTTTGAGGCCAGCCTGATCTACATAGTGAATTCCAGGACAGCCAGAGCTACAAAGTGATACCTTGATTCAAAAAATACATTAGTATGATTTGCTTAGATGTATACAAAGTAATAACAGTAATTCATACACACACACACACACACACACACACACACACTTCATTTGGAGCCAGACATAAAGGCTTTACTATACATATCACAACATCTGTAATATTTACTATTTAGAATAGCAATATGAAAAAAAATTCAGGAGTACTAAGTGATAAATCACAGATTTCATCTTGTTATTTCTTTCATCTCTTCTGCACACTTGAAAAACAGGAGTGAGGATGTAGCTTTTGGTAGAGTGCTTGCCTAAAATGTCTAGCACCAAAAAAAAAAAAAAAAAAAAAAAAACAAAAACAAATCAAAACAGGCATGATGGCTCTTAGGTTCTTTTCCACAGCTGGGATAAAACGCCAAGACCAGGTGACTTATGGAAGAATGGGTTGACTTGGGGCTTACAGTACCAAAAGCATAAGTGTCCATGAGGTAGCAGGCAACAGGTAATTGGAGCAGCAGGGAGCTCACATTTCCATCCACAAACAGGAAGCTGAGAGCTAACTAGAAATGTCATCAGTCCTTTGAAACCTCAAAGCCAGCTCCTAGTGACATAACTTCCTCCAGCAAGACCACACCTAATAATTCCAAATAGCCACCAAGAATTATGGGGCACATCTTGTTTAAAACGCCACAATGGCACGCTATGGTGGCACTTCCTTGTAATTCCAGCACTCAGAAGGTAGAAACAGGAAAGTCAGAACTCAAGGTCCTTGGCTACATGAGACCCTGGCTCAAAACAAAACAAATTTACTCCAGGAACTGACCTAGCACCAAATATCTGATCACTTTTAAGCATCCAAATAGTTTTGTTCATGCTGGTCAGTGTCAACCAGTGGTTCAAATGCTGTTCCAACTAAAGTATGCTAATGACATTTGTTAAAGAGAAACATGATGACATAAAGAGCAGACCATAAATCAGTCTCATATCAAAAGTGCCTCACTATCACCTTTGCCATGCTTTCTGAACACAATCTTTTATAGCTTTGTAAGACATCTCTAGTATTTAAAGTGGAAGGAAGAAGAAAGGTAAAAAGCAAGAGCCAACTCCACAGTATCCTCCTCTGACCTCTGCTTGTCATGCCATGTGCACATCCACACACATATCACACACACAATAATAAAGGAAATAAAATACTTTTTAAGCAAAGGAAAGTCAAGTGACAATTATAGCTGGCTTGGTCTTTCATTTATAGGGAAAGGGGGAAAAAAACAAACAGGAAATGTGCTTTTCTATAGAGAAATGCTTACAAATATTTGGAAACTATCATTTAGGTTAAAAAAAAACAACAAATCTAAAATAATTATTAAAACACATCAAATAAAGAAAATTACCTATTTTTAACAGGAAAAAACAATCAAATTCAGTAGTTTAATAAATATTTAATCTCAAAAAAATTTTTGTGGCCCTGAATCTAACCCAGAGTAGTCACAGGCTATGCAAGCAACACAATGACTGAGCCGCAGCTGAGTACAGCTGCTACTACAGCCCCCGCCCCATCCCCCACCACAGTCTCCACCCCATCCCCCACCACAGTCTCCACCCCAGCCCCCACCACAGCCCCCACCACAGCCTCCACCACAGCCCCCACCACAGCCCTCACCACAGCCTCCACCACATCCCCCACCATAGCCTCTCCACAGTCCCCCCACAGCCCCCACCACAGCCCTCACTCACTACAGCCCCCTTCCACTTCAAGCTTGAAAGACACATACACACACACACACACACACACACACACACACACACACACACACACACACACACACACGGGGGGTGGGGGGTTCTTAGACCTGCTTTGAACTCACTTTGTACATAGGAAGCCCTTGAACTTGGAATGTTTCTGCCTTAGGCCCCAAGTACCTGGGCTTACAGGACTGTGCCACCAGGTCCAGTGTGATCTTAAATTAAATGCGATTTTACATTATCCATAAATCTTGGGGTTTTTTTTACATAATTGAAAGTAATTAAACATAAAAAAATTTTAAAGCTAAAACTCAATTTTCTTTTATATTGTATCATTATAAGATTTAAAATGTACATTGTAGACTAGAGATGTATATCAGTGACAGAGTACTTGCCTAAGAATGTGCAAAACCCTAGATTAAAATTTCAGTACCCCTCCCCACCAGCCTATAGTGTTGTCGTAGGGTTTCAATCACTGTGATAAAACACCATTACTAAAGCAACTTGGGAGAAAAAGATTTATTTAAGCTTATAGTTCCATATTACACTCCATCACTGAGAGAAGTCAAGGTAGGAATCTAGAGGAAGAAGTGATACAGAGGCCAGGGAGGAGCACTGCTTGCTGTCTTGTTTCTCGTGGCTTGCTCAGCCTGTGATCTTTGAGCAACTGGAACCATCAGTTCACACTGTCCACAGTAAATATCAATCATCAATCAAGAAAATGCAGCACAGGCTTGCCCATGGGCCAATCCGGTTTGGGGACTATGATGGTTTAAAAAAGAATGGTCCCCATAGATTCATATATTTGTAAATATAGCTCCCAGTCAGTGGAACTGTTTATAAAGGATTAGAAGGTGTGGCCTTGGTGGAGGAAGTATGTCACTGCAGGTGGGCTGTGAGGTTTCTAAAGCCCAGGCCAGGCCTGCTAGTGAATTAAATGTGAGCTCTCAGCTACTACTCCAGTGCCATGCCTAATTGCCAGTCATCACACTTCTTGACACAATGGTCATAGACTCACCCCCTGAAACTGTTAGCAAGGATCAATTAAATGCTTTCTTTTATAAGCTTTATTTTACCTTAACCATGGTGTCTCTTCATAGGAATAAAAAAGTAACTAAGACAGGAGCATTTTTTCAATTGAGATTTCCTTTTCTCAGATGACTCTAGTTTGTGTCAAGGTGACTTAAAACTTGCCAGTACAATTATGATCCTAATTAACAAATTATTTTACAAGATTCATGGTGCATGCCTATTATCACAGTACTGCAGACTGGTCTAGGCTACACACAGAGTTCAAAAGAAGCCTGAAATACACAGAGTGAGACCATTTCAATTGAGGGCAGGTAAGGTGTGGATCTAGTATGTGATGGTGTAGTGGTGCACACCCTTAATCTCAACACTCAGGACACAGAGGCAGATTTCTGAGTTCTGTGAGGTCAGCAGAACTACACAGTAAGATCCTGTCTCAAAACAACAAAACACAGAACATAGTTACACAACAAAGTCCAGGAAAATGGCACTGCAAGGTGGCTCTTGAGAGTTTAAATCCCAAGCCTCCACCCACCCACATCAGAGCTCACAAATGCCTGCAACTCCAGCTCTAGGAGATCCAACCTCTTCTGACTTCCTTGGGCACCCATGCATATGTGTACATACTCTTACACAGACTCGAAGTCTCTCTCTCTCTCTCTCTCTCTCTCTCTCTCTCTCTCTCTCACACACACACACACACACACACACACACACACACACACACACACTCAATTTTAAGCTCAAGGACAATTTTATTTGAATTTAAAAGGAAGTTGCCCAGAGCCAGCAAGCTATAAATCTTAGTAGCTGCCCTGAGCAGGATAGCAGAGGGGAGGAGAAGACAAGCCTTGCAGTTTAAGCCATAATAGATGTCAGGGGACACATGGTATGGAGGGAGGCTTTAAAAGAAAAGTAAGAAAGCCAAAATGTGAGGAATCCCAATGTGTTACAGAGCTTAGAAAAGATGATAATTTAGAAAAGCTGTGGCCGGGTAAACTACTGCCAAAAAGGAAAATCTTCTTTAAAAAAAGAATACAAAAGACCAAGAGGAATTAAATGAAAATTCCATTCATTTAATAAGTACCATATGTTATTCAATTCAAATACTAAAATAAAATATGTATTCATCCATGACTAAAATTAATTTTTATAAATGAAAAATAAAGAATTCTAAACAAGTAAATATGCAAATACATAGTCAGATTTAATGTTCACTCAAAATGTAACTTGGAGGAGAAAAAAATATCTGAAGACTTGAAGGTTTAAAAATTGAAAGGTTAAAACCAAATTATAGCCTCAAATGATAAAAGGAAAGCAGTTAATGTCCCAGGCGGTTATGGTGGTACATGCCTGTGACCCCAGCACTCAGAAGGCTGGCTCACATGCAAGTGAGAGGCTGTAGGTAGCCTGAGACACACAGCTCCAATTCTCAAGAAATGAAGGGAGAATGGAGGAAAGAAAAAAAGAAAGAAAAGTAACTGAAAGGTGTGGCATATATAAAATAAGAAAAAAAAAAGTACAAGAAAGCAATCCTAAGAAGGGGGGGGGGGCGAATGTCAAGTCAATATCCCTGCATTTGAAAGTGTAAGAAAAGGGAATAGGAAAGAAAGTTACAACATGAAAAGGCAGGCCAACAGAGCTCTATTTAAGTGAAAACCAGTTTCATCTCAGTGACTGCTAAATATTCAGATACTCGCATTTCACAAAGTATAAATAAAGCTTCATTTTACTTCTGGAAACAATTTCATATTAAAACCAAAAATTAGCATAAGATGTCGGTTCAGCCAGTCACTTCTGCATTTAATTCTCAAGATGAGCCACAATTGTATTAAATCACTAGACGTAGTTAGTAGAACTGTTCTGATGGTAAATATACCCTGACCCTCTGTATATTTGTATTCATGCCTCTACACTGTAGTAAACAAAACTATTTGACTATGAGCCTTTAGCAGAAGTAACCCTTGGTAATGTGCTACAGTATTGGGCGCCCTCCCTCCTTATGAAACTTACCATAGCAGGAAGTTTCAATTTAATTGACAAGATATCAAGTCTAAGGCTTAAGAAAAACAAAAACAGTGGTACCTCACGACCTCAGAAGGTAGGGCCTCAGGAGAGGCCTGGCCCATAGGTTCAGTCGGTCAGTCATATCTGAAGCATTGCTTCCTCTGCTACCCTCCCTCCTCTGGAATGTGCCCTGATTTGGGGTGGAATCGGCTCCCCACAGCACTGTTAGCTGCATCGTTTCTAAAGCCGGTCACTACAGAAAGGACAAAGCATCTCCTTCATAAGTACCACGGAGAAGTCTCCAGCAAGTCCTGAGATTCCCTTTGATTAAACAGCTTAGGTCACATGCCAGTCTCCAAACAATCACAACCAAAAACTGGCAGCCTTGATGGTGGGTATCCTCAGTCAAGGACACAAGTTGAAGCTGCAGGCTCTTAGGAAGGAGAAATAGAAGGTCACTGTCACCTTTCCTTCTAATCCACCTCCACTCCACACCCTCGGCACTGGCTTCTTCAACAATATCCATTTGTTTCAGTTCCATTAACTGCTGTGGAGTGAACTTTGTCCTACAAGAATGTATGTTGAAGCACTAACCCTAGTTACCTGTCAGTGTGACGTCTAGGTCTTTGCAGATACAGTCAGATTAGGAAAAGGTCATGCATGTACACATGATGTGATTCTGTGTAAGGGCACCATGTAAGAATGACTGGTGGAGGAGGAGGCTAAACTTGCCACGGAATGACAAAGATTGCTGATACTCCAAAAGCTAAGACAAGGGCAGGGAACATATCCTCTCCAGTCTTCAGAAGCAGCATGCACCATTTTTACCTCATTTCAGACATGCAGCCTCTAAAACTATGAGAGAATCCGTTGTGACAAGCCAGCATCATGTAGTACACACTAGAAATGAAGGCACTAAGTATGATAACCCATGCTTTGCCTACACAAAAACTCTTGATTCCTCCTGCACTATCTTTCTTCCTCGGCCTAATCATACGCAAACTTGTAGATTTGCTCAAAGATTTCCTCTCTGATGTTGTCTATTAGAGCTCTCAAAAGACTGAATCTTTCTAACTCATACTAATTCAGCATCATATACTGCCTGCATAATAATCATTCATAAGATAATCAATTGAACAGGTGGATGGCTCAATTCTTTGAAAGATAATGTTAAGAGATCCAGCTACTTTTATAAAGAACTAAAGATACTCTGGGTATGGTGGTACACACCTTTAATCCGAGCACAGTCTCTACAAGCCTCAGGCCAGCCTGATCTATACAGAGTTCCAGGCCAGCCAGGGCTCTACAGCAGTACCCTGTTTCAAAAAAAAAAAAAAAAAAAATTAAGTAACTGAAAATAAGATCTGGCATCCTCCTATAAGCCCAGTACTTGGGAGAAGCAGGCAGGAGGGCCAGAAGTTTAAGGCCATCCTAGGCTACATAGGAAGTTCAAAAACTGCCTGGAAAAGCCATTTTAAAATGGACTGAATATTTAACTCAGTAAAAAGCTTGCCTAGGAAGGACAAATCCCCAGCTTTTTTTTTTTTTTGGGGGGGGGGGGAGACAGCGGCAGGGATATAGAAAGAGGGAGTAAGCATGGAATTCAGCAGAGACCAAAACCAAAACAAAAATCCTAAACAAAATGAAAAACTTACAAAGTAGAAGGGTTTGTCTGTAAAAAAGGATATGCATAGAGATGAAAGTCTACAACTGGTCAAGGTTGTTCTGTAGATAAGAGTCTTGCTTGTTTCTTTTCTGAGTTTTTATTCATTTATTGGGGAGAGAGGCACACACGTGTGCCACATTGCCTATATGTGGAGATCAGAGAAAACCTTTCCAGCATTTTTCTCCTTCCACTGTGGGTCCTAGGGATAAAACTCAGATTGTCAGGCCTGGCTACAAGTGACTTTACTTCCAAAAGAAATGCTGTAAAAGAACTCTTCTGCCAGCCACAGTGGCTCTGTCTAGAATCCTAATAGTTGAGAAGCTGAGGCAGAAGGATCACAGTGAATTCAGGACTATCCAGGACTACAGAGTAAGACACTGCAAAAAGAAAAACTTGTTGAGTATAACAATGGCTCATTTTTAAGAGATTATATGGCACGTGGGGGGGTGGCATTAAAGGTCTGTGAGACCAGTTATGTAGGTTGCAACACAGACAGGCTAGCAATAAGGTGAAGGTCCAGGTGCATTTAAGACAAGAGGAGACTAGTAAAACTTTAGACAGATACAAACAGCAGCAAGCCTCCTAATTTGGGGGCTTTCCTTAGCTAAACTAGAAACTGCAACTGACAGAAAAAAGTAAGAAAGAACTATTTTCTTTTCAATGAGGGTATGAAGTCTGTTTGGTGTTGGGCTCAGCTCAGGAGGAGCTCACAGCAAAACATCCCAATAAAGATGCCAAGAAATGACAGAAGATAGAGAGGTAAAGGAGAAACAGAAGACAAAAGATATATATATATATATATATATATATATATATATATATATATATATATATATATCAGTCATATGAGTAAAGATGACTTTCATTAGAGTCCCAAGAATTATATTATAAAGATGCTAGGCAGGATAACTCATACCTTATCTGTATCAGACCAATCCCACAAATAGTAATATACAGAGAATCTCAGTACCAGTTACTGTGGCCTATGTCCTACACTCTCTTCCAAACTCTGAAATAGCACATACATACACACACACACACACACACACACACACACACACACAAACACACACACACAAGAAAAAGATAAGAACATAAGTTGGGCTCATGAACATAAAATTTAGGGCTTCAGGGTAATACCAAGTAGCAAGTACTACAAAGAAACCTAACTTGCCATTTTCTTCAATTTGTAATTTCAGAATCCCCTCTCTGTTAGAAGAGCATTTGTGTCCTCAGACCAGCAGCCAACAGTTCAAGCAACTAAGATGCGTTTATGCTACCTTTTCTATTTAAAAAATCGGTTTTGCTTCCTTTGTTTTTCAAGGCATTTGCTGGAATCAAGACAGTCCTTCCAATAGACTGTTTGCAAAAGGTAACTGGACTCAGACAAAAATGAAAGGGCAAACAGTATCACAGACAGCAGGATTTCAAAATCACATATGGCCTATGTTCAAATTCCAATTTCACCCAAGTTCTGTGGCCTTGGACAAGTTAGGCAATAAATCTGCAAGCACTGTACTTAGGTCACACCCTATGGTAATGCACGCCTAGCATATAAAAAGCCCTGCATCCCATCCCCAGCGTGGAGATAGGAAAGAACAAAACGACAAACAAAAAACAAGACAAGAATACTTCAAGGTAGGAAGACGCTCATCACTTAGCCTGGCAACTTGAATTTGACTTTCAGAACCCACCTGGAAAAAAAACCAACTCCATAAAATTGTCTTCTGACCTTATATAAAAGCATGTCTGTCTATACATAAACATCCCGCAGTCATACACAAGCAGCAACTTTTAACCCCACCCCCCACTTTCAACTCGGTTTACCTACCTATGAAATGGGAACACTAAGAATTAAGAGGTAATTTCTAAAGACATTTAAAAAGTGGAAAAATACTTAAAATGGAGGGAGATGCTGCTATGACCATCACTACTGTTAAAGTGTATACTGCCACAAAGCAAATGCCAATAAATGCTTTCTTCTCCAGAAAGTTCATCTTAACAATGCAAGCAATTATACAGGCCCAATCTATGTTACTCCCTTTCATCTTCCAAGGTTTGTACAGAAGAAACTTAAAGAATTAAATGTGTTAATTTCACAAACATACTTAATATATTTAACCTTTAAATTAATAGAGGCCTATTTATTCACCTAAGAAAATTTTCAACAGTAATATCACAAATAGAAAATTATGATCACTGAATTATGAAAAGTCACATAAAAATTAAAGCATACTACCTTAATAACCATTCAGCTTTAGTTATTTTTATTGAATTGATACTATTAACTTATTCTCTATAACAAATCATTTTTCATTTAGAAAAAAAAAGTAATTTACTATACACATAAAATAATTCAGATTTTATAGCACATCCTGAATTTCCTGGGGATAAAGTGCTATACCCCTACCTAAATTAAGCATATAATATGAACCCAGTGATAAAGTTCAAGAGATCTAATGCTTCACTATCCTACATTCCTTTCAAGTAACAAAAAAGACTGACAGTCTTCTAACACAGGATTTACATAATAAATAAGTCTTAAAAGCTGGGCCAGCAAGATAGTTTAGTGTGTAAAAGCACTGGACATACAAGCCTGACAACTTGAGACCAAGCTCCAGAACCAAGTTATCCTCTGACCTCTGCACGCATGCACGCTCATGCACAAACGCAGACGCCCTGACTCGATGCCGTCTACACCAAAGCAGTAAAGTGTTCACCTAGCAGGCAAGAGGCTCTCCATTCAAGATTCAGCATAACACTGAAAATCAGAATGTATTCATTCAATGCCTGTTAGTTTAACTTGAAGAAGGAAGAGAAGATGATGAAGAAGAAGGTTAAACCAGGATACATATCAACCTTGTAATCAAAAGCAACATTTAACTCTTAACTCACTCTCAATGAAAAATTATTCAACTAAAAGTTTTCACAAAGGACTCTAACTCGCTCCTTTCCCTTTATTTTGAGTTTTCGAGACAAGTTCAAGTAGCCTCAGGTTACCCTTGAACTTAATATGCTTGTCTTGAACTGTGTCTCCGGTCTCAGCTTCCCAACAGCTGTGAGTATGGGCGTGAGACAGATGTCCTGTCAGAAAATATACATACGTGTATTTTTAAAGTTTTCTTAGATTTATTTATGTGTACTGTGCACTACACATTGCAGAGCATCCATGGTGTAGAAGAGGTCACCGGTCAGAACACTTAACCACTGAGCTAACTCTCAAGCCCTTTCTTTTCTTTTTTTCTTTTTTTTTTTTTTTTTTTTTTTTTGAGAGAGACTCATAAAGATCAGAGATCAGAAAGGCTGCAAACTTGCTATGTAGCCCAAGGCTGATTTGAATTCCTGATCTTCACCATTCTGAGATTACAGGTGTGTGTCACAACTCCTGGCCTTTATTATCTTAACAATCCTAAAAGCCACTTACTATAATAGTGTTTTCAGAGGCAGTCTTGATTGAGTCTTAATTGAGCACAAGTGCAAAGGGAATGTCTGTGACAGTCACTTACATATGAGAATAGCTGAGGCCTTATTAGGAGTGCCTGTCTTCTGTCTAAAGAGTGTCTGAACTATTCATACAAACACACAGATCTTTCTCCTTGGCAAGCCCTCTTACAGGCAGATAACCCCAAACAACTTGCATGTGCCAGGTACATACCTTGAAAATGCCCCAAACTCTGTGTATAAATCTAAGCTTATCTCAGCCTAGTCCTTCCAATGCCCCTGTGTCTTGTAAATAATGTCTCTCAATCATCCAAAGTAAGAGCTAGCCCTTTCCCCTCCCTACCGTGCTCTCTTCCAAGAACAAACCAGTCTGAAAGGAAGACTAACCATTTTATGTCTAACTCCCACACAATGTCTGCCTTGTCTCCACCAACAGCAGTGGTGTCTGTCTCTGACCTACACCGGCAGTCTCTATCAACTAACCGCCCATAACTGCGTATGCCGGAAGCCCAGGTCTTCAGAATTTGAAGGTCCCTCCACCAATCCCCTTGATGTCGGAAGCATCTAAAGTCAACTGACCTTTAAGGCTTTCTGGTTCCGGTCTAAATCCATCATTTCATGAAAACAGAGTGACCTGTTGCATCCCATTGCTCTTTGGTGAAAGGTCAGAATTCTAAATCCACCTCCTACCTCATAGCACTGCACGGGCCTCTCTCACTAACCACTGGATCTCCTCTCTAACCTGTCTTGGTGTCACTCATCCTGGCCCTCCAACACCCACCCTCAGGGATATCCCAACAGAAAGATAAATTCTTGTCTCGCTCTGAAACCTGCTTCTCCTACTCTTCACCTCCACAGCTGATGACAAGACCTCCACAGCAAAATTACAATGTATTGATGACTGGATTTAAAATTATAGAACTTTTAAGAATGATTAATTTGGGGGGGCAGAGGGGACGGCACATGACTTTAATCCTGACACTCAAGAGGCAGAGGCAGGCTGATCTCGGTGAGTTTGAGGCCAGCTTGGTCTACAGAGTGAGTTCCAGGGCAGCCATGACTACACAGAGAAACCCTGTCTCAAAAAGTTAAAAAATATTTATTTTTATTTCGTGTGTGCCCGGTGCCTAAAGTCAAAAGAAGGCATGATCATGAGCCACCATGTGGGTGCTGGGAACCTCTTGAGTCCTCTGCAAGAGCAACAAGTGCTCTTAACCACTGAGCCATCTCTCCAGCTCCGCTACGGTATTTTTTACTCCCAAATGAAGAGGTAAGTTCTATAAGAACAAAATTATGTACGACTTGTTTACCACTGTATCTCGCCGCCTAAAATCACAACATCCTAAACTGTTAGGTCAACCCACAAAATATCAGTGCTGAGGTTACTTAGCTTCTCCATTATAGAACTTAGGAGCTCATCTTGTCACTGATCTGAGTCCCCTAGAAGATCAGACAGAGATCTATTATTTTAACATTCTAAAGTTCTCCCTCACAACTCTATTCTACAGGGACACCAGCAAAACTCCAACTTCTGGGCTCCACTGCTATGTCTGCATCTTTTTCCCATCTGGAATTCTTTTCCCCAACTTCACACTTGCAGATCCTATTTAACCTCACATGCTCAAATTCAATGTCATCGAACCCTCCAAGTCTTCTCTGCTTTCTCCTCATCACATACTCTCTGCCCCTTCATCTCCACAGGTTCTCCTATGCTGGGTTCGGGTCTCAGATTAAATGGCATGCAAATGAGTGGCTTCTAATGTCACCAGCTTGCCAGAATCCTGTAAGACCACCTGTTTGTATCTTGTTGGTAGCTTTACTACTATCTGAAAGCACCCTGCTCATTCCTTTCGTCTAGTTACTTTGTTGACTGCCTGTCATCCCTCACTAGAACATACGGTCAGTTGGAGCAAGAATCCTATGCCATGTTCACATTTCCTCAATTTTCCACGTCAAATGAGGAACGCAGTCAACGAGTATCTCCTCAAATGGGGAACGCAGTCATCGAGTAACTATCTGCCCGAAATACGGACTGCAGTTCTTATAACTTCGGATTCTGTGCACAGAAACTTCCCCTTGCTGTGTTCCTAACTTCTTGTGAACCACAAACTCTGGCTGATCGATCTACCTGTGTGCACTATCCAAAAATTCTCGCACAACAGAAGCATGTCATAGATAAATGCTAATTAGTAAGTGATCTCTCCAAAAGGTTCTGTCCCAAACCAGGCCAACTGCATATTTGTGGAGAATCCAGGGCTAATAGGAATCTCCTCCCTAGACAGCCCGGTTCCAATATGCCACCAACAGTGAGGATCCAAAAACAAGTTTCTTCAGTTCCTTGGAGCAATCAATGGTCCTTTTATCCCTGAAATCTTACAACCCAACTCTACCTTCTATTTTCACCCACCATGTCAATGCCTAGGCTGTGCTTCTTCCACGTACTCACATATCCAATCTCTCAGGCTGATCAAAAGGTAGTGCTAAAGAACTGACTCACTCACCTTTTCCTTGATACCTCGTTTATCCTAAATAAGCCCGTCGTCGAGGTCGGCTTTTATACTCTTCAAATCTAACCCACAGCAACAAATGCCTCCCGAGTGTTCCCGTTCCTTCTCAACCTTCCACCACTGGTAGACCCCAAGTCCACCATATGAATATCCCTCCCAGGAGGCAAGCGACCATCCAACACAGTGGGGCAAGCCCTACTCTCGCGACTCCAAGCCCTGCACCTGCCTTGGGCCTGGAACATCGGGCTGGGCCTGCACTCCCCACCCGCACTCACCTGAAGCGGCCCCCGCAGTGCTGGCATTGCTCGCCCACCCAACCCGTGGGGCAGACGCACTGGCCGGTGCCAGGGTTGCAGCGGCCGCCGTTGACACACGGCCGGTCACATTCCTTGGCCTCGGCTGCGGCCGAGCCTGACACAGCCGCCGCCACCGCAGCGGCCTCGGCCTCCCGGGGCAGCGGCAGCAGCAGTAGCGAAAAGAGCAGCGGCAGCAGCGGCGGCGGGGGCAGCGCCCGCGACAGCACCCGCGGGAGACACAGCCCGGCGCGCGGTCCTGGCCTCCAGGCCCCTGTCGCGGCGCAGGGTCCGTGCTGCCTGCCCTTCCTGCCCGCGGGCGCTGCTGTCGCCGTCGTGTTCCCCCTCAGCCGCGCCTCAGTCGCCGCCGCCGCCGCCGCCGCCGCCACCATCTTCCTGGGGCTGAGCCGGCGCCCAGCGAACACATACACACCCCGCACGCCGGCTCCCCTTCGCCTGGCCGCGCTAGGCGGGGCGGGGCGACGGTGGCCCGGCGGGTCCATACCCAAGGCGGGGCTCGAGCTGTGCGGCGGGCAGGGGCGGGGCTGGCATGCGCGAGGGCGGAGCCAGGGCCGCGGTCTTCCGGCTTGTCCCGCGGGTAAGCCTGCTCGGCCCCAGGGTCTTAGCGCGGATGAGCATTCCCAAGTCTATCGATGTTCTTTGCTTACAGCGGCTGCCTGGCTCTGTTAGACAAGCTGACTGTGGTATTACTCTTTGGACGCCTCCTGCCCATCAACTCGTAGCCCCAATTCCATTTTGATGGAAAACTGGGTCCAAAAGGCTGCCTAATGCTGTGGTGTGCTAACTGAGACCTAAAGAAGTAGTACTTACTGCACTCGAGTTTCTAAAACAGAGATAACAAAATGGCACGTGTGTTAAGCCTCCAGCATATGAATAAATGTGTAACAGACTGAATGAATGCACACACAGCCAGGCTTTCCTTGATAGCAGATTGAACCAGTGGCAGACCAGGTCTATGTGTACCTTAAATTCTGCAGGAGAAGTTTGACTTTATCTTGTACCCCACGACCTATCCATATTCTCTGAAGAAAGAACAGCCCAGAATTACCTGGAGCACTCTCAGCTAGCACACCCTCCTTGCTAGCATTAGTTACTTCTCCTTCTACTCCCAATGATTCATGCTTCCCAATAGCATAACTTTGTATGGGACTTTATCCCTGGAATGTATGCTGGACCTTGACTCCATTAAACCAATAGAAGAATGTGGTAAGTAGATAATGTGTCAGTTCCAGCTCTGATCTTAATTTTTTTGTTCCCTCACACCCTTGGTCTGTTTTTTGTTGGGGGGGGCTATTTGTTTGTTGTCCTGGGATGATCCTGCTCTTCCACCTTGGAAAGATTCATACAGAAGTTAGGTGGAGAGAAAAGACCCCAGGCACATGAACCCGGTAAGCTTATCATAGGAAGGACAGTCACTGAGTGAAGAAGCCATCTGGGTTGTTTTAGCCATCTGTGTTGTTCCACTAAAGCAGTAGATAGATAGATAGATAGATAGATAGATAGATAGATAGATAGATAGATAGATGATAGATAGATAATAGATAGATGATAGATAGATAATAGATAGATGGTAGATAGATAGATGATAGATAATAGATAGATGATAGATAGATGATAGATAGATAGATGATAGATAGATAGATAGATAGATAGATGATAGATAGATAATAGATAGATGATAGATAGATAGATAATAGATAGATAGATTGATTGATAGATAGATAGGTAAGAGATTTATTAAGTTGACTTACAGAGTAGTCCAACAATGGCTGACTCACACTAGAAAGGATGAGAGTCTGGTAGTTGCTTGATCCACAAGTCTGGGCTCGGCAGTCCCAGTTTGGTGCTGGAATCCTAAAAGATTCCCAGAGACCTCACGACTGATCCAAAGAAGTCAGCTCTAATATTAGTGAGTTAACGCTGAAGAAACACAAAAGATGGACTTGTCTCCAGAAATAAGGACTAGAAGACAAAAAGCAAAGTTCCTTCTTCTGTGTCCTGTGATCGGCCATGAGAAAGTGCTACCTAGATTTAGCATGAGTCTTTCTGCCACAGATAGTCCAATTAAAACAACTCTTCATGCCCAGGCAATGGCAGCCCAAGCCTTTATCCCAACACTTGAGAAGCAGAGACCGGTGAATCTTTGTGACTTTGAGGCCAGCCTGGTCTACAGAGTGAATTCCAAAACAGCCAGATCTACACAGAGAATCCTAGTCTTGAAAAGTAAAAACAATTCTTCACAAGAATGCCTATGTGCTTGTGTTGCAGTTGATCCCAGATACAGTCAAGTTAACCATCAAGATTTCTCACCGTATCGACATCACCTAAGACAGGGACAAATCTTTCCTCCTGTGCCTCATCCAGTGATGAACTCGTTGCTGTTTCAAGCCTGCTTTAGAGAGGTTAATCAGAACTTTGGCTCATAATCTTGGGCCGTGCGGCGTATACTTATGCAGATACTTGAGAGTTTGGGCACCTGGTCCTGGGAAACAAAGGAAACCTCACAGATGCGTGTGGAACCTCCCTGATTAACCTGGGGGTAACCTGGGAGTTGAGAATGGGAATGCATCCATGCTCAGACACCAGTGTCAAGGGCAGGCCCTGCCCATCCTCACTCTGCATCCCCTGAAGGCCCTGATTGAACTGAACTACATAAACAGCAACCTCTCCCCAGCTATCTCAGGACTCCAAAACCAGATTCCAGTTTTCACATTTGTTCATTTCTGTGTCTTTTCTTCTTCCTCTGCAGTGTTCTACATATGGCTATATATGGTAAAAGAAGGAAGCTCAAGACACGGACCTACCATGGGTGATATGGTAGACCACACAGTTACAAAGTCTCTCCTATTGAATCTGACCTATCCCTTCAGGCTCCTGTTTTAACCTCAGCTCCCTGCTTCTGGTACTGTTGGCCTGAGCTGCCTTGAAGCTCACTCCTGCCTCAAGTTCTCACTTTCTCTGGTTCTGTAAAGCTACCATGTAAGCCATCCTCCACTCTGTCTGCCACAGAGAGCTGCCGTAAACTCTGCCACGCCTTCCCTGTGTGAGAGACTGAAGTTCTCCCATAAACAAGAGCCAAAATAGTTATCTCCCCCCTTAATTTGCTTTTGTTGGGTATTTTGCTCACAGCAACACAAAAGAAGCTAATATGGTCTTTAACACTCCTGCCAAGAAGAGAGCCTCCAGCCTTTCTAGCTCCCTCAAGATTGACCCTGATGATTTACCTGGGCCGTGGATTATAAAGGATGTTACAGTCTGGAATCCCTGGGTCACAAGAAGCCCTGGTGCTTCTTTCCAGCTGTCTCAGAACACTTGCTCTGGGGGAGAGCCAGGTACCTTCAGAGAATTCCACTTCTCTGAAGTTGCCATACTGGAAGGTAGCTGGGCTCCAACTTTTCTAGTCTACTGCCATTCAAGTCTTCTCACTTGAGTACCAGTTAATCAAGTAGCCAAGAGAAGGAGTCCCGGCAGAACACAAGTTACTAGTGCATGAGCAAAATAGTTAAGAGTACTTGTTTAAGTCAGTAAGTGGGGGAATGGCTGATGACACAACAGAAAACTAACAACATGTCCTGTAACTCACTCTCAACAAGGACAAGAAGTCTAGTGATGTAGACCCAATTAAGAGTTCATCAAGAAAGGGCTAGTGAGACTAGGCGTGGTGGTACATGAGTTCAATCCCAGCACTGGAGAGGCAGAGGCAGGTGGGTCTTTGTGAGGCCAGCCTGGTCTACATAGTGAGTTCCAGGACAAATCAGAGATGCAAAATAAAGAGACACTATTAAAAATATTTTTTAATTAAAAAAAAAAAAAAGCAGAAAGGGTTGGTGAGTTGGCTTAGTGGGTCAAGATGCTTGCCCTGTAAATTTGGCAACTTAAACTCAACCCCTGAAACCCACATAAAGATAGAAGGAGAGAACTGGCTCCACAACATTGTCTTCAGATCTCCATACTCACTCCATAGTATAAACACATACACAATAACAAATTAAAAAAATTCATCCAGGTGTAATAGCACACGCTCTTTCAGTCCAGTACTTGGAAGACAGGGGTAGGTGGGTCTCTGAGTTCAAAGCCACTTGAGCATACAAAGTGAGTTTTAGGGCTATGTAGAAGATCCTGTCTTTAAAAAAAAAAAATCAATGTATTATAAAATCAATGTACACAGGTGGTAAGCTATCTAGCCTGGGGTTAAAACTACTTGCCCAGGAATTAGGATGAGTTCCCAGCATCCACTTGGTGGTTCACAGTTCCCAGCACCCACTTGGTAGTTCATAAATAGCTTCCATTACTCTAGCTCTGAGGGATCTAGGTGATCAGACAAGATCTTCTGATCTCTTTGTGTACCAAGTATGCACATAGTACACACTCATATACATGCCCATAGTACACATACATCCATTCAGGCAAAACACACGTACACACAAAATAAAATATACATTAACAAAGGAGGGGAGAGCAAGTTAGGGAATAAATGTTCACTTTGGCTTACAGTTCTAGAACAGATACTGTCCATTACAGCAGACAAGGCACAGCAGGAGTAGGAAGGTGGCCTGGCACACAGAAAGCAGAAAGATCACACTTCATCCGTACATAAGTAGCAGAGGGAAACAGCAGGAGGTGGGGCTAGCTATAAGACATCAAAGCCTGCCCTAAAGACAGCAAGCCTTCATTTCCTAAAGGCTCCATAATCTTCCCAAACAGTGCCATCAACTGGAGACCAAGTGTTCGAATACCTGAGCCTTTTCTCATTCACACCACAACTCCAAAAGCCTGTGTACCTGGAATTCATGCTACTGAATTCATTCTTCACTGGTCCTCCCTAGGGCAGTCATTTTCAGGTCTCAGAAATGTTAGTGCCAATGACAAACAAAACCAGCCTTTAACCTGGAATGCTTTAAGTCTATACTGTAAATAACAATCACTATGAACTGCCTGGTTATGAACCACCATACAGGGGCCAAGGAAAGCGCCTATTGGGGTCTGTGGTGGTTTGAATGAGACTGGCCCCCATTGGCATATATATTTGAAGACTTGGTCCTCAGTTGGTGGAACTGTTTGGGAAGGGTAAGAAGGTGTGGCCTTGTTGGAGAAGGTGTCTCGCTGGGACTGGGCTCTGAAGTTCCAAAAGCCCATGGCAGATGCTGTCTCTGCCTCTGCCTGAAGATCCTCATGTAAGCTCTTAGTTACTGCCCCAGTGCTGTGCCTTCCTGCCACGGCACTTCCTGTCATGATGATAATACACTCACCCTCTGAAACTGTAATTAAGCTCCCAATTAAATGCTTTCTTCTGTAAGTTGCTTTGGTCATGATGTTTCTTCACAGCAATAGGACAATAACTAAGATGGGGCCATTCCCATTCAGACCTATGAGTAGTGCTTACACAGATGAGTTAATTAATGCCTCTGCCATGAGGGTTCTTACTCCCATGACACTGGATTAGTTTCCAGGAGAACAGGTTGTTAAACAGTGAGTTCAGCTTCCTTGCATTTCTCTCACTTCTCTCTGAGTAGACTTACTTGCCTGCTTCTTGCCATTGTAGGTTGAAACACAAGTTTCTTACTACATCATAGTCTTGGGCATTGTGAGATGCCAAGTCAACTTTTCCTTATAATTTTCCAACTTGGGGTATTCTGTTAATGGCAACAAAGAATTGACTAAGACAATTTCTCTAAAAGTGGAGCCTGAAGCATCACTTGAAGAAATGATTTATTAAGGGAATGGTATCGTAAGAAATGCAGTGGAAGAGGAAGGGAGAGAAATCAGGCTATTAATCACTTCCAGTTTTCAGCGTTCTGGGTGGAAGAACAGCTTTTTTACATCTTTCCCATTGGAAAGACATCCCTGGTTTTTCTGGAGATCTTTGTACGGTGCTCTGACACCTGCAGAGGCCTTGCTGGCTATAAGACCGGACTTCAAAACCAAAGAGAGAACGTGACTCTTCTTAAAATGAAGAAGCTCAAGATGAAAGTGAATTCTAAGGTGAGATGAGTGTGTATAAAGCAAAAAGAAAAAAAAAAAAACTCGGGGACCCCTGAAGGGAAACCAAATAAAGTAAGAGTAATGGTAGAGGTGGGGTGGGGGAAATCCAGGCCTGTGGTGGTTTGAATGTGAATGGCTCACACATTTGAATGTTTGGTTCCCTGCTGGTGAGGTATTTAGGAAGGATTAGAAGGTGTAGCCTTGTTTGAAGGAGGTGTGTCACTAAGGGTGAGCTTTGAGGTTTCAAAAGCCCACACCAGGCCGGGTCTCTGCCTCTGCCTGCAACTTTCTGACCAGATGTAAGCTCTAAGGCATTACTCCAGTGCCATACCTTCCTGTGTGTTACCATTCTCCCTGCCGTGATAGTCAAGAAATAACCCCCTGAAACTGTAAGCAAGTCTGCAGTTAAAAGCTTTCTTTTATAAGCTACCTCAGTCATCGGTGTCCTTTCACAGCAGACAGAGCAGTAACTAAGACAGGGGCCCATGGAGTAAGTGTTGAACTCCAAAGCAACCTGCCTGCAAAAGGCCACTGGACACAGAATCCGTGTGATCCTACACTGCCCATGGGTTTAAACTCTTGGAAATTGTTTTATAAAGTGTGTTTATGTGTGGACAAGAACCCACTGTAATGGTTCATGGTTACAAATAACCTATACAGTATGGCCTTTTCAAACTCTGCACTAAAAAGTACAGCGTAAGTGCAGAAAAATAAAACATGCATACAACCATGAAAGTCCTCAAAATAAACACATCCAAATCACTAGAACTGGGATAAAGAATCAGGGCCCCTCTAGCTGCTCCCGTCAGCACCCCAGAGAGGGCGTGGCTCTTCTGACTTAGTACAGCACAGCTTTACTATGTTGTTGTCATTTTTACTTTGTATGAACAGAATTCTACAGAATGAATTCTTTTATGTCTTGCTTCTTTCACTCGAAACCACCACGCCAGGTTCCTTGGTGATGTGCGTACACTTTATTTTTAATTTTTGTTTATTTTTATTCCTCTTGTCCGTTTGAGACAGTGTTTCTATGTATCCCTGGCTGTGCCGGAATCTACGTGTACCAGGCTGGCCTTGAACTCATAGATATCTGCCGTCCTCTGGCTCCTGGCTGGTGGAATTAAAAGCATGTGCCACCAAATGTACATTTCCACGGAATCTGTGCCAGAAGTGATGCTGATAAGCTCCACCCACTTGTGCTGCATCAGTTGATTTCTATTTGAGTAGTGTTCCCGCCGGGACATCTTTCAAGCTACCAACACATCACTGAATGCAGAATTGAGAATCAAGGCATAAACTCTTCTCTCCAGCCAGTAGGGACCAGTTCTGGCCCTGGGTATCCCTGGCAGTCTATGAAGCAGATGTCAAAACAATCAGACAGACGAGGTATTTATTAGGGGGAAATGTCTGCAAATGGTAAAGGGGAAAGAAGCCAGAGAAGGCAAGGAGATGAATCAGACTGGAATAAAGCCCTGGTGGCTGTGGGGAGAAGGGGAAAACAGTTAAGAGGCGTCGTTACCTAAGTACAGTTCTGAGAAAACACTTGCTGAGCTAGTGGGGAGCCCTGGAGCCAATTTGCCAGTTGGAGCAGTCCTGAGTCTCTCAGGATTCAGCCTGAACTAATACAATCCCATGAGGAAGCCAGAGGGGCTGCCAGTCAGTTACACTCCCCAGGTGATCTTTGAACAGTATACTAACACTTGCCACTTTTGCAACATTTACCCCCATACCGGCTCAGTGCAAATAGGAACTTTCAGTGTCTCCTCTGCAAATCCTGCCCTTTATAAGTCAATAGATAACCATGGCTTGGCTGACTTAGCTGGCAGCTGAACTGGTTATTTTAAATAAAACAGGTGTGTTAGGCTTCTTGGGCAATTTATTAGAAAGGAAAGAGACTCAAGAGGAAGGCACTGCATTTCTCCCTAATAAGCACTGATAAATGTCCTAATCACTAATGAAAGACATAGGAGTTGCTTGTGCTACAGACTGTGCTTAACATAGGCTGTCCTGAGAAATGCTCTATCACATGATTTCCTCACTGTGCAAACATCACAGACAGTACTTAACCAACTAAAATGGCTGCATCATCACTGAAGTGATATAATCTGCGGGTCTACTGTGGTATGCGATATACATGCCTATTATGTGGCATGTGACTACACAGCCCCAGCCAACGGCTTCTCTCTTATGTAAGAGGAGCATAGAAAAATCAAGCAAGTTGCTCAGAAATAGAAGCCGGAATCGCGTCTCTTTTGGTTAAGATCAATTGTAGAAATAGAAGCTTGGAAGATCACATAATTCAAGTGACAGCAGCTATCGAACTAAATATTGCACTGCTTTTTCAAAAGTAGCCCATATATTCTTCGACACTCCCTTTAAAAGTTAAAAGAGCTTTGCACATCTGACTGCAGTGAGGGAGAGAGCACCATGGCTGGGAGCACCGTGCCTGGGAAGTGGTGCAAGTTAGCCATGGTCTCCAGGCCTTGCATGCCCAATGCCCTTCCCACTGCCCAGGCCGTGCTCCTGAAATCATAAATCTTGTTTATAGCCCTGGGTCTCATGGAGTTCCCTATGCAAATGATGTCACTATCCAGCTGGTTTCCTGTGGGCTACTCTGCAGCTCTTCTGTTTCCTGAAGCAAATCCTACATTCCAGACTGGCTACACACTTGACATACCTTATCTAGGATCTGGCTCCCCAACCAGGGGTCCACACCGTGATGCCTCCTCCCATCTTCCTACTACAGGCCTTTAATCCCACCTCTCAGGTGGCAGAGGAATGCTGATCTCTGTGAATTCCAGGCCAGCCTGGTCTATATAGAGAGTTCAGGGCCAGCCAAAGCTACACAATGACCTGCGTGGCAGGGGAAGGAGAGGGCTAAGCATCAAGTACGGTTTATCTCTGAATCCTGGCAAGTCAAGGCTGAAGGTGTTTGGAGGGAGGAAAGGGAAGAGGGAAAAGATGTAACTACATTAGAATCTCAAAAATAAAAACGAAAGGTTTTTTACAGTGCCGGTTGCAGACAAGGTTCACTGGAGACTGAAAGAAAGCAGAAATCTGGGAGGTCTATGAATAGTCTAGGGCTTAGGTAGTGTGTGCCTGTTGTCTGGTCAGCATTTGTGTGCAAACGGCGGGTCCTCATTGGGCCGTGTTCTAAGGTCATCGTTGGATTCTTAACTGTGAGGAAGCGTGGATACATTGGTGAGTTCAAGATCATTGATGATCACAGAGCTGGGAAGATTGTTGTGAACCTCACAGGAAGGCTGAACAAGTGTACAGTGATAAGCCCTAGGTTTGATGTACAACTCAAAGACCTAGAAAAATGGCAGAACAACATGTTCCCATATACTGGCTGGTTTTGTGTCAACATGACACAGCTGGAATTATCACAGAGAAAGAAGCCTCAGTTGGGGAAATGCCTGCATGAGATCCAGCTGTAAGGCATTTTCTCAACTAGTGATCAAGGGGGGAGGACCCAGCCCATTGTGGGTGGAGCCATCCCTGGGCTGGTGGACCTGGGTTCTATAAGAAAGCAGGCTGAGCAAGCCAGGAGAAGCAAGCCAGTAAGTAGCATCCCTCCATGGCCTCTGCATCAGCTCCTGCTTCCAACCTGCTTGAGTTCCAGTCCTGACTTCCTTTGGTGATGAACAGCAATGTGGAAGTGTAAGCTGAATAAACCCTTCCCTCCTAACTTGCTTCTTGGTCATGATGTTTGTATAGGAATAGAAACCCTGACTAAGACATCCCATCACAGTGAACTTAAAAAAAAAAAAAGAAAGAAAGAAAGAAAGAAAGGGGGGGGGGGCTTGTGGGCTGCACCCATAGTTCAACGTCCAGCACTATATAAACTGGGTGTGGTGCTATGCCCTGAGAGTGACTGTCCTTCAAGCCAAGGCATATTCAGCTGCTCCAACCTATTATATGCAATTCTGCCCTAATTGCAGGTGGCTTCTGGGAGGGACCAGGCCTGGGAAGAGTAGGGGAGGAAGCTCAATGTAGGGAAGCCTTTGGCTATTTGAAGAGAAGGTTTTCATGTGCATCCTACTGAGGAAGGAACACACAAATTCCAGTAACTGGCCCCTCCCCCATTAAAGAAGCTCAATAACTGTATTATTTTCATTCATTTAGGTCCCTAAGGTTGCTGGGACCTTAGGAGAAGGGGTAAATGTTAATCACCTCTCCCCCTAGGAAGTACTTTAACAACATAGTGAATGGCTCTTATCCCAGTATTCCAGACATAGACACAGGAGAGTTAGAAGTTCAAGGTCAGGCTGGAGAGATGGCTCAGCGGTTAAGAGCACTGTCTGCTCTTCCAGGGGTCCTGAGTTCAATACCCAGCAACTACATGGCAGCTTTTAACCATCTGTAATGGGATCTGATAACCTCTTCTGGTGTGTCTGAAGACAGTGACAGTGTACTCACATGAAATAAATAAATAAATCTTAAAAAAGAAAGAAAGGAAAGAAGAGGCCAGATGGAGTTCACAACCATCTGTAACTGGAGTTATAGGGGATTTAATGCTCTCTTTTGGCCTCCATGGGCACAAGGCCTGTAAGTGATAAACAGACATACATCCAGGTAAAGCACCCAGACACATAAGCAAACTGACTCTCATAATATTGCCCTGTCTGGCCTTGAAACCCTAGACTCAGTTGCCCTTCCTGACTTGGCAACCTGAGTGGCTGGAAGTAAAGGAATGTGGCACTGTGCCCTGCTTCTGGTTAATCTTTTATTGGTTTATTGGCTGTTTGGCTCCCTCTTCTGTATTATACATTCACACTACTGACCCATTTTCTTGTGGATTATTGTTTTCTTGTTGATTTGTAAAATAGTTACTTATATATTTAGATACAATTTTCTTCATTATAGGTGGGGCCAATATAAATTTTCAGGTTGAAGTTCATCATGTAATAAGTAGACATTTTTAAAATGAAGGTAAATTTTTCTTTTACTTTTACAATCTCTGGTGTTTGTTCCTTGTCTTAAGAACGCCTTTCTTGGTGGATAGAGTGGCACATGCCTTTAATCCTAGCTCTCTGGAGGCAGGGGCTAAGGAAAAGGAAGAAGAGAGAGGAGATACAATTTACCAAATAATTCAGATACTCGGAAACAATATGAAAGGATCAATTGCAATTTCAAGACTGGCCTGGGTTATATACTGAGATCCTGTCTCAAGAAAGTAGGTGGGAAGGGGCTGGAGAGATGGCTTAGGGGCTAAAAGTATGTGCTGCCTTACAGAGGACCCAACTTTGATTCCCTGGATCCATACCCAACTGCCTGTAACTCCAACTCCAAAGAATCTGATACCCTTGTCAGGACTCCACAGGCATTTACACTTGCATGCTCATACACACAAACATATACATATACACACAATTTTTTAAATGAAGGGAGTATGGTTCAATGTTAGCACATGTCAGGCCCTGAATTAAACCTCTATCACTGCAACACAAAAAGTCCCATAATGAGAATTCCTTTTCTATCTGGAAGTATAAAAGATGATCGTTTAGGTGTTCTAAACTTTAACCTACCTGGAACTTAGATTCAATCTGTATCATAAAAAATTTCAAACATATACAAAGCAAACAAAGGAGGAAGGAAAACAGGATTTCAGCTCACTGTAGAGCACAATGTAGAGTGTACATGAGATTCCATGTGCTGTCTCTTGCTCTGAAATAAAAGGGACCGGATGGTGAGAGGCAAGCACAAAAACATAAGCAACAAAACCCAAGGCTACTTGGCATCATTAGAACTCAGTTCTCCCACTACAACAAGTCCTGAATATTCCATCACACCTGAAAAGCAAGATTTGGGTTTAAAGTCATATCTCATGATGGTGTTAGAGGACTTTAAAAAGAACATAAATAACTACCTTAAAGAAATACAGGAGAACACAACCAAACAGGTGAAGAAATTAAACAAAACCATCCAGGACCTAAAAATGGAAATAAAAACAATAAAGAAATCAATAACAAAGGGAGACGACCCTGGAGATAGAAAACCTAGGAAAGAGATGCAAGCATCACCAACAGAATACAAGAGATAGAAGAGAGAATCTCAGGGGCAGAAGATTCCATAGAAAACATTGACACAACAGTCAAAGAAAATGCAAAAAGCTCCTAACCCAAAACATCCAGGAAATCCAGGACACAATGAGAAGACCAAACCTAAGAATAATAGGTATAGAAGAGAGTGAAAATTCCCAACTTAAAGGGCCAGTAAATATCTTCAATAAAATTATAAAACAAAACTTCCCTAACCTAATGGAAGAAATGTCCATGAACATACAAGAAACCTACAGAACTCCAAATAGATTGGACCAGAAAAGAAATTCCTTCTGTCACATAATAGTCAAAACATCAAATGCACAAAACAAAGACAGAATATTAAAAGCAGTAAGGGAAAAAGGTCAAGAAAGATATAAAGGCAGACCTATCAGAATTACACCAGACTTTTCAACAGAGACAATGAAAATTAGAAAATTCTGGACAGTTGTCATTCAGACCTTAAGGGAACACAAATGCCAGCCCAGGCTACTATACCCAGCAAAACTCTCAATTACCACAGATGGAGAAACCAAGATATTTCATGACAAAAACAAGTTTACACAATATCTTTCCACAAATCCAGCCCTACAAAAGATAATAGATGGAAATCTATAATGCAACGAGAGAAACTATACCGTAGGAAAAGCAAGAAAGTAATCTTGCAACAAACCCAAAGAAGGCAGCCACACAAACATAATTCTACCTCTAACAATAAAAATAGAAGGAAACAACTATTGCTACTCCTTGATCTCTTAACATCAATGAACTCAATTCCTCAATAAAAATACGTAGACTAACAGACTGGACCCAGCATTTTGCTGCTTACAAGAAATGCACCTCAGTGACAAAGACAGACTCTTCCTAAGAGGAAAATGCTGGGAAATAAATTTCCAAGCAAGTGGTTCCAAGAAACATGGTGGAGTAGCCATTCTGATATCAAATAAAATTGTCTTTCAACCAAAAGTTACCAAAAAAGATAGGGAAGGGCATTTCATACTCATCAAAGGAAAAATATACCAAGATGAACTATCAGTTCTGAACATCTATGTTCAAAATGCAAGGGCACCCACATTCATTAAAAAAAAAAAAAAACAAAAAAAAAAACAAAAAAACCCAAAAAACCTAAAGCTCAAAGCATGCATTATACTACACACAATAATAGTGGGAAACTTAAACACACCACTCTCATCAATGGACAGATCATGGGAACAGAAACTGAACAGAGACACAGTGAAATTAACAGAAGTTATGAAGCAAATAGATTTGACAGATATTTATAGGACATTTCATCCTAAAACAAAAGAATATACCGTCCAGCACCTCATGGTACCTTCACCAAAATTGAACATAGAACTGGTCATAAAACAGGCCTCAACAAATAGGAGAAGATTGGAATAATCCCATGCATCCTATCAGATCATCATGGACAGAAACAACAGAAAGCCTACATGGAAGCTGAACAATGCTCTACTCAATAACTTGGTCAAGAAAGAAAAAAGAAAAAAAAAATTAAAAACTTTCTAGAATTTAATGAAAACAAAGACACAACACACCCAAACATATGGGACACAATGAAAGCAGTGCTAAGAGAAAAATTTATAGCTCTGAGTGCCTCCAAAAAACTGGAAAGAGTATACACTAGCAGCTTGACAGCACACCTGAAAGCTCTCGAACAAAAAAAAAAAAAAAAAAGCAAATACACCCAAGAGAAGTAGATGGCAGAAATAATCAAACTCAGGGCCAAAATCAACCAAGTAGAAGCAAAAAGAACTATACAAAGAATCAACAAAACCAGGAGCTGGTTTTTTTGAAAAAAAAAAAATGAAATAGATAAACCCTTAGGCAGACTAACCAGAAGGCACAGAGACAGTATTCAAATGAACAACATCAGGAATAAAAAGGGAAACATAACAACAGAAACTGGGAAAATTCTAAAAATCACCAGATCCTACTATAAAAGCCTATACTCAACAAATTGGAAAATATGAAGGAAATGGACAATTTTCTAGACAGATACCAGGTACCAAGTTAAATCAGGATCAGATAAACCATCTAAACAGTCCCATAACTCCTAAAGAAATAGAAGCAGTTATTAAACATCTCCCAACCAAGAAAAGCCCAGGACCAGATAGATTTAGTGTAGAATTCTATCAGACCTTCAAAGAACTAATACCAATACTCTTCAAACTATTCCAGAGAGAGAGAGAGAGAAAGAGAGAGAGAGAGAGAGAGAGAGAGAGAGAGAGAGAGAGAGAGAGCTAGAAGGAACACTACCCAATTTGTTCTATGAAGCCACAATTATGCTTATACCTAAACCATACAAAGACCCAACTTCAGACCAATCTCCCTTATGAACATCCATGCAAAAATACTCAATAAAATTCTTGCAAACTGAATCCAAAAACACCTCAAAATGATCATTCATCATGATCAAATATGCTTCAATCCTGGGGATGGTTCAATATATAGAAATCCATCAAAGTAATCCACTATATAAACTAATCCACTATGTAAACAAACTAAAAAAAACAAAACAAACAAAAAACCCAAAAAACCACGATTATCTCATTAGGTGCTGAGAAAGCATAAGACATGTTAAAAGTCTTGGAAAGATCAGGAATTCAAGGCTCATACCTAAACATAGTAAAAGCAATATACAGCAAACCAGTAGCCAACATCAAACTAAATGGTGAGAAACTTGAAGTAATCCCACTAAAATCAGGGACTAGACAAGGCTACCCACTCTCCCTCTACCTATTCAATATAGTACTTGAAGTCCTAGCCACAGCAATTAGACAACAAAAAGAGGTCAAATGGATACAAATTGGAAAGGAAGAAGTCAAAATATCACTATTTGCAGATGATATGATAGTATACTTAAGTGACCCCAAAAATTTCATCAGAGAACTCTTACAGCTGATAAACAACTTCAGCAAAGTGGCTGGATATAAAATTAACTCAAGCAAATCAGTAGCTTTCCTCTACTCAAAGGATAAACAGGCTGAGAAAGAAATTAGGGAAAGGACACCCTTCACAATATTCCCAAATAATATAAAATAACTTTGTGTGACTCTAACCAAGCAAGTGAAAGTTCTGTATGACAAGAACTTCAAGTCTCTGTAGAAAGAAACTGAAGAAGATCTCAGAAGATGGAAAGATCTCCCATACTCATGGACTAACAGTATTAATATAGTAAAAATGGCCATCTTGCTGAAAGCAATCTACAGATTCAATGCAATCCCCATCAAAATTCCAACTCAATTCTTCATAGAGTTAGAAAGAGCAATTTGAAAATTCATTTGGAATAGCAAAAAAGCCAGAATAGTGAAAACTATTCTCAACAATAAAAGAGCTTCTGGGGGAATCACCACCCCTGACCTCAAGCTGTATTACAGAGCAATCATAAAAAAAAAAAAAAAAAAAAAAAAAAAAACAAAAAAAAACTCTAAGATATTGGTACAGAGACAGGCAGGTAGATTAATGGAATAGAATTGAAGACCCAGGAATGAACCCACACACCTATGGTCACTTGATCTTTAACCAAAGAGCTAAAGCCATCCAGTGGAAAAAAGACAGCATTTACAACTGGTGCTGATTCAACTGGTGGCCAGCATATAGAAGAAAGCAAATGGATACATTCTTATCACCTTGTACAAAGCTCAAATCCAAGTGAATCAAAGACCTCCACATAAAACCAGGAACACTGAAACTAATAGAACAGAAAGTGGGGAAGAGCTTCAAACACATAGGCACAGGGGAAAATTTCCTGAACAGAGCACCAATGGCTTATGCTCTAAGATCAAGAATAGACAAATGGGACCTCATGAAATTGCAAAGGTTCTGTAAGGCAAAGGACACTGTCATTAGGACAAAACAGCAACCAACAGATTGGGAAAAGATCTCTACCAATCTTACATCCCATAGAGGGCTAATATCCAATATATACAAAGAACTCAAGAAGTTAGACTCCAGAGAATCAAATAACCCTATTAAAAATGGGGGACGGCACTAAACAAAGAATTCTCAACTGAAGAATATCGAATGGCTGAGAAGCAACTAAGGACATTTCAACATTCTTAGTCATCAGGGAAATGCAAATCAAAACAACTCTGAGATTCTACCTCACACCAGTCAGAATGGCTAAAATAAAAAACTCAGGTGACAGCAGATGCTGGCAAGGATGTGGAGAAAAAGGAACACTCTTCCATTGGTTGTGGGATTGCAAGCTGGTTCAACCACTCTGGAAATCAGTCTGGAAGTTCTTCAGAAAATTGGACATAGTACTACCTGAGGGCCCAGCTATATATGACTCCTGGGCATATACCCAAATGATACTCCAAAATATAACAAGGACATATGCTCCACTATGTTCATAGCAGCCTTATTTCTAGAAAGAACCCAGATGTCCTTCAACAGAGGAATGGATACAGAAAATATGATACATTTACATAATGCACTTCATGAAATTCTTAAGCAAATGGATGGAGCTAGAAAATATCATCCTGATTGAAGTAACCTAATCACAAAGGAACACACTTGGTATGCACTCACTTATAAGTGAATATTAGCCCAAAGCTCAGAATACCCAAGATAAAATCCACAGACCACATGAAGCTCAAGAAGTTGGAAGACCAAAGAGTGGATGCTTCAGTCCTTCTTAGAAGGGGAAACAAAATATTTACAGGACAAAATACAGAAACAAAGTGTGGAGCAGAGTCTGAAGGAATGGTCATCCAAAGACAGCCCCGCCCAGGGATCCATCCCATATATAGTCACCAAATACAGACAATATGTCAGGAGCCTGATATAGCTGTCTCTTGAGAGGCTCTACCAGAGCCTGAGAAATACAGAGTCAGATGCTCTCAACCAACCATTGGACAGAAAACGGGGTCCCCAATGGAGAAAAGGACTGAAGGAGCTGAACGGGTTTTCAACCCCATAGGAAGAACAACAATATCAACCAACCCTATACCCAAGAGCTTCCAGAGATTAAACTACCATCCAAAGAATATACATGGAGGAACCCAATGGCTCCAGCCACATATGTAGCAGAGAATGGCCTTATTGGGCATCAAGGAGAGGAAAGTCCCTTGGTCCTGTGAAGGCTCAATGCTGCAGTGTAAGGAAATGCCAGGATGGGGGGAGATGTGAGGGAGTGGGTGGGTAGGTGGGTGAGGGAACACTCTCATAGAAGCAGGGGGAGGGGGGAAGGGATAGGAAGATTCTAGAGGGGAAACCAGGAAGGGGGATAACATTTGAAATGTAAGTAAAGAAAATATCCAAGAAAAAAAATGAAAGAAAAGAAAAGGAAGAAGAAAGAAAAAAAGATAAACCTCACACCCTGCTTTTTAAATGATCTTAATTAATTAATTTATATATTTGTGTCTTTGGACAAATGAGCTTGCCCTTATTTTGGCTAATTAAAATGCTAATAAGCATTTATTGTCTGATGCTTCCTATGGGTCAGACTTTCAGGGTCAGTCTAGCAGAGTGGTTTGACCCTGGTGTGTCAGCACCGCAGTCAAATTATCAGTCTGAGCTAAGGCCATCTGAAGTCCTGACTCACTCACATGTGTCACTCAGAAGCTGTGGACAAGTGACATCAGCTTGTCACCATGTGGAATTCTCTTTAGAGTTACGAGTGTATCCTTCCCCTAAGTGATCCCAACAGAGCAGTAGCTGTGAAGGCTTTTATGATCAAGTCCCCTTTGACAACACAGGCCACTTCTAATACACAATATTAATTAATATTAGTTGCTTTTTACTGTGACAAAGGCAATTCAGGAAGGGTTTCCTGTGGCCCACAGTTTGAAGGTATGGCCCATCTATGGTAGAAATAAGAGTGTGAGAAGCTGACCACATCCCACCCACAGCCAGGAAGCAGAAGGTGGTACTCAGCTCACCTCCTTCTTTATAAGCTCAAATTCAACTGGAGCCCCAGCGCACAGGAGGCTGTCATCTACCTTCCGGATGGGCCTTCCCTCTTCAGTTAAATCTCTCTGGATATGCCCTCAGTGTGTCTCCTGAATGATTCCAATTCCAGCAAGTTGACAATGAAGATTAACCATCCCAGTATTCATAAAAATGAATACAAACACCCCCCCACACACATACACACACATAAACTAAGGCAAATTAAAAGCACCCACACACTCAAAAGGAGACACTCAGCCCCATCTCTTAAAGAGATGGGTGATCTTAAAGGATGGTGGAGCTGCAGAGATGAGGCAGCAGTAGTTTAGAGCACTGGCTGGTTTTGTGGAAGACGGGTTTGATTCCCATTATCCACATTGTGGTTCATAACCATCTATAATTCCAGTTCCAGGGGATCTGATGCCCTCTTCTGGCCTCCACATGCACCAAGCATGTGCAAGATGCACAAATAGATCTGTAAGCAAAACATCCACATACATAAACATTATAAAATAAAATGTTAGCCTCACTTGGGGAATCAGAGGCAGGTGGAGTTCTGTAAAGTTCAAGGTCAGCCTGGTCCACATAGTGAATTCCATGACAGCTAGACTCAAACAAACAAACAAATAAATAATAAAGACTTTAAAAAATTTTACAACATGGCCTGTTTCAGGTTCACTTTTATTAGTTCTTATTTGCAAATTGGATGGTTTTTTAAGAATCTTCACCCTGGTTTGAACCCATTTGTTCTAACCAGATAAGAATTATGGGTAGGCAAAGAGAAGCTCGTCTGGCAGATCCTTGACATTTCTCCAGAGATCAGAACTCGGTTTCTCATTTTCTGTACATAAATATACGTTTTAAAGAAAAGGAAAACGAAAGGTAACAAATGGCGGTGAGGATGTGGGGGAAGAGCACGGCTCCCACACTGCTGGTGGGTGTGTACGTTGGTGCAGCCAGTGTGGAAATCACTGTGGTGATCTCTCAAATGACTAAAAAGAGAACTACCATAGGTCTACTACTCATGAGAATATATCCAAACCACTCTTGCTACGGAAGCAGTAGACACTTCCTGAAAAGCTATGGGCCACTCCTGCCAGGGAAGCAAGGGGATCCTCACCTCTCCCTCCTTTATTCCAAATCCAACCACCCAGTCTTATCCCCAGCTCTGTAGCAGACACACTGTGCCTTTTCTAATTCCCTGCCCTCATCCTCGGGGGACTGAGTAAGCGAGCCCTGGTAGGATATCTTTCTCTCCTTCTTCTTGCAAAGTCTCTTCCCTGCCACCCCCCCCCTCCACAAAATTCAACTCCAAATGGATCAAAGACCTCAACATAAAACCAGATACACTGAACTCATTGACACAGGAAAGACCTTCTGTACAGAACACCACTCATGTAGGCACTAAGATCAACAATGAATAAATGAGACCTCATGAAACTGAGAAACAGTCTTGGACAGTTTTGAAGCTCTTTTGGCCTAAGTCACAGGCTACAGAGTGGGAAAATATTTTTTTAGCAATTATACAGTCAATAGAGGACTAATAGGCAATATAAGCAAGAGCTCAAGAAACTAGATCTCAGGAAAACCTGAGCTTAAAATGGAATACAAATATAAACAGAGAATTCCCAATAGAGAAAACAGAAAAAATGTTTAGCATCCTTCACCATCAGGGAAAACTCCTTTGAGATTTCATCTTACGCCGGTCAGAATGGAATATGGAAAAAAGAGGAACACTCGTCCATTGCTGGTAGGAGTGCAAACTTGTGCAGCCACTTTAGAAATCAATGTGGCAGTTTCTCAAAAAAGATGGGAATTGATCAATCTCAAGATCCACCTTTGGCATATACCCAAAGGGTGCTTCATACTGCCACAGAAACCCTTGCTTGACCATGTTTATTGTTGCTTGTGAGGCCACAATCCCCAGGATTAACAGAGGAAGGGTTGAGAATAACTTTAGCCTGGATACCTCAGAGAAGGATGGGAGACATTGGCTCACTCCCTCCTCCCAACCTGGCACCATGAAGCCTGATGCCCCACTATCAACCCTAGTAAGAATTTACTACGCCAACAGGCATCAGGCCTTACTCCTTGTTTGACCACATAAGCTTTTCCCTTGTACCTGAGCATGCAGATAAAGCATCTTCCAACACCCCTGTCCTGGCCAATTGTACACAGCTGCACACACCTTGCCCCAGAGACCCTGGCCACCTCCCTAGGGGCATAAGTATCCCCTACACACACACACACACACACACACACACACACACACACACACACACACACACACACACACAGAGGAAACTGAACCAGTTCTCCAAAGCTATTCCTAGCTATGTGTATTTTTTGCCCCTGTATCCACTGCCACCAATGCCCTGCACTGAATGCACCCACCCAATCCAGTGCACAACGAACTTGCCTCAAGGGGGAAAAGCAGACAGAGAACAGCAATTGCTCTCTTTATAATAGCCAGGAACTGGAAACAACCTAGATGTGCCTGAACAGAAGAATGGATAAAAAAATGTACAGTTTGCACAACGGGGTATTACTCAGCTATTTAAAAAAAATGATACCATGGGCTGGAGAGATGGCTCAGTGGTTAAGAGCACTGACTGCTCTTCCAAAGGTCCTGAGTTCAATTCCCAGCACCCACATGGTGGCTCACAATCATCTGTAATGACATCTGATGTCCTCTTATAGTGATCCCATGAGATTTGCAGGCAAGTATATAGAACTGGTGAGATATCCCAGGCTTAGGAAGACAAATATTGGTATGTATTCATTGACATGTGGATATTAGCTGTCAGTGCAATGATAACTAAGCTATAATCCATAGACTTACGGAGGGTAGGTATAGAGTAAGGGACCAGAGGAAACAGATAGACCTCGTTAGGGAAATAGAATAGATATTTGTAGGTGAACAAGGGAGTCTGAAATGAGAGGATCAAGTGGAGAGAAGGGACGAAAAGAAAGGGGAGAGGGAGTCCTGTGAGGGAATATTGGGAGAGGCAGCTAAAACCAAGGTACATTGGAGGGATAGTGTGGGAACCTAATATAGTCGGATCATCCTAAAACTGTACTCATAGATCAGTGCCTTGGTCACCCATCATAAGAGAAGCTTCCGTCTGCAGCAGATGGGAACAAATATAGCAACCCATAGACAGACATGCAGAGAGTGGGAAACCTTAGAGCACTCAGCTCTCAATGGGACATCTCCATCAAATCCTTCCCTCTGAGCTCAGGAGACCCTCCTCAGGAAGAGGCGATAAAAAATGTCAGAGACAGGGGGATGAAGGACACCAAGAAAACAAGGCCCTCTCTGAATCAACACGAGGAAAGCCCATGATGTCTCAGAAGACTAAACCACCATGCAAAGGACCTGCACGGGTGCACACAGATCCTGTGTGCTTTTATCATGGCTTATAGTTAGTGCTCTTAAGGGATTCCTGAGTGTGCAAATGAGTGGTCTCTGGTTCTTGTGTCTTCTCTTAGGCATTTCTCCTCCTGTAGGCTTGCCTTGTCCTACTCTGATGTGATCATTTTTGTTTTATCTTATGATATTTAATTTTGTTATATTTTAAGAATAAATGAATGAATAAATGTGAACCTAGACACTAGGGCGAAGTTTAAAAAAAAACTATTTTCAATAAGAGAAAAATAGAGGGCTTTTTTTCATGTTAATATTGTTGGTGAAAGTAGAGTAGTAAATGAGCCATTGAGAGAATTTTAAAACTTAGATTATAAAGTAAGAGAGAGAGAGAGAGAAGATACCCAAATGACTGTATTCTACCATGAAAATGATTGCATACCTGTATTTATTGTTGCTCTGTTTACAATAAGAAAGAAATGGAACTAGCCTAGCTGTTCATGAATAAGATGAACAGGAAAAAAAAACTGGTGCATATACACAATAGAACTTCTTTTTAAAATTATTTTTGGAGAGAGCATGAACCCAGTCCTCCACCAATTATGCAGTCATAAATTGTTTGAGGTTTCCTGTTTGGGGAAGTCACAAGGGTCATCACATCTAGACTACAATGGATGAGTCTCCCTAGGGAAAACCACCTTCCCGATCATTAGATCACGAAGAATATACAATATAATTTTATTCAGCCATAAAAAAAAAAAACGAAGTAATAAATTTTTTTTCAAGAAAATGTATGGATTTTGAAAAGACTGTGAAGGAGGTGAAAGAGGTCTTGAGGAAAGGAGAGAGTGAAAACATGGGGGTGGGAGTGGGCAGAGGAACTCATGGGACTTGAAAGTAGAAACGGGAGAAGGGAATGAGCAAGAAGCCAGAAAGATATGGGGAGGAGCAAAGAAAGATCAACAAAAGTTATGCTTGTAAATGCCATCATGAAACCCATTGGCTCATGATTATAAAACCAAATACACTTTAAAAGAGGTACTACTTCTTTGCGAGCTCCTTTCATATGTCCGGGGTAGTTGCTCTGATTCATCCACAATAAAGTTTCCTCTGAGTCTTTCACCAAATGTTTTTGGAATCAAAAATTATTATCATAGATCTGCACTATACAAAACAATGGGAATCTGCCAGGTATCTGTGTGGTTACTTAAATCTAAATTAGAAAACATATAAGAGTTCAAATTCAGGCGACAGTGGGGTGCAGCTCAGTGACAAAGAACTTGTCTAGCATGCAAGAAGCCCTAGCTTTGCTTTCCAGTACCTCAAAAAACATTTAAGCTCAGTCCTCAATGATACTAGGGACATCTCTAGTGCTAAAAAAAAAACAAACAAAAAAAAAAAACCAAAAACCAAAAGAACAATGCAAACAAAGGCCATGCCTGTTACTGTCTCGCGCAACTGTCTCGCCAGCAAGAACAACTCGGCACACGAATAGGATTCTTCTGCTGTAAAGTTTTAATGCATCTCGAGAGGCAGAGCATAAGCATACATCATGTAGAAGCGAAGACCCTGAACTATCTAGCCCGTCCCCTTATATAGGAATCAGTCCTCGCCTTGGACGTGGAGCCCCCTGATTGGTTGAAACTCATCAGGCCCTATGACGCCACGGGAGAGGCAGAGCTCAAGGAGTGGAAAGTTACCCAGCGCACATGACTTGTTTACTGCTAACTCCAGCCGAATGTCCGCGCCATCTTGTAATAGAGAATGTGCAGACAGTGCGCCACATGTTACCATAAAAGGCGATATTCTAAAAGGATTATCTCTCTTGTAGAACTTATAATTTGGGGGATGAGTTCAAGTTGTTCTATGAAGAATAACATACCCACATCAGTCATTCAGTTGCTCTGAGACACGATTTATACAGGAATAAATTTGCCTTTACTGAACATTCAGAATAGTAAATTAAGGGGCCTGTGAGATGATTTAGTGGGGTTAAGGAGCTTGCTGCCAAGTCTGTCGACTCGAGTTCAGTCTCAAGGACTACATGGTGAGAGAGAAGAACTGACTCCTGTGTGTTATCCTCTGACCTCCACACATATGCTATGCCATGGACAAATACATGCTCACACACAAACACATACAAAATAAAAGAATAAGTGTAATTCTAAGATTTTTTAAGATTTTATTATTTTATTATTTTATGTGGATGTATGTTTTGCCTACATGTATGTAAGTGCACATGCCCAATGCCCTTGTGGATCAGATCCCCTTGGACTGGGATTATAAATAGTTGTGAACTGCCATGTGGTTGCTGGGAATTGAACCTGGGTCCTATGCAGGAGCGATAAGTGCTTTTAACCACTGAGCTAACTCTCTGATCTTAACTGTAATTCTAAAAAGTAAACTAAAAGTAGAAATCCCTCTTCTGGGTATAAGTCATTGGTGAAATCACTATGAAACCACACCTTACACAGACACTGGAAGCAAGACAAGAAGGCAGAGTGCAGGCACAGGAAGAAAAAGGAACCCTTACTCTCAAGTCTGGTCACTACCTTCTTGATGTCATCATACTTGGCAGACTTCTCCAGGCGACATGTCAGATCCACAACAGGTACATTGGGGGTAGCTCTGGGATGACCTTGCCCACAGCCTTTGCAGCACCAGTGGATGCAGGGATGATGTTCTGGGCTGCCCCACGGCCATCACACCACAGCTTTCTGGAGGGGCCATCCACAGTCTTCTGAGTGGCAGTGATGGCATGAACTGTGGTCTTGAGCCCTTCCATGATGCCAAAGTTGTCATGGATGACCTTAGCCAGAGGGGCTAAGCAGTTGGTGGTGCAGGATGTATCACTGACAATCTTGAGGGAGTTGTCATATTTCTCCTGGTTCACACCCATTACAAACATGGGGGCATCTGTCGAAGGGGCGGAGATTATGACCCCTTTGGCCCCACTCTTCAAGTGGGTTCCAGCCTTCTCCAAGGTGGTGAAGATACCAGTGGACTCCACAACATACTCAGCACCAGCATCAGCCCATTTGATGTTAGCGGGATCTCACTCCTGGAAGATGGTGATGGGCTTCCCATTGATGACAAGCTTCTCATTCTCGGCCTTGACTGTGCCATTGAATTTGCCATGGATTGAGTCATACTGGAACATGTAGACCATGTAGTTGAGGTAAATAAAGGAGTCGTTGATGGCGACAGTATCCACTTTGCCAAATCCTGAGCAGAAGGCAACACTGGTAACCAGGTGCCCAATAAGGCCAAATCCATTCACACCAACCTTCACCATCTTGTCTAAGGGATGAGGCTGGCACTGCATGAGAAGATGCAGCTGTCTCTGGAACAGGGAGGAGCAGAGAGCTGGGAATCCTTTTAAGATTGGGATTTTATAAAGCAAGCTAGTTTATTCCTGTTAAGATTCTGAGTTCTAAGGGTTGGGGATTTGGCTCAGAGGTAGAGCATTTTCCTACCAAGCACAGGCCCTGGGTTCCATCGTCAGCTCCGAGGGAAACAAAAGATTCTGAGTTCTAAAAATTATAGTTTGAGTTTAAATTCTTTTAGTGCCAAAACAAATGTTTGCTTTGTTTTGTTTTTATACAGGGTCTCTCCACATGGCTCTGGCTGCCCTGGAATTCACTATTTTGATTAAGATGGTCTCAAATTATCAGAGATCTCCCTACCTCTGCCTCCCAAGTGCTGGATTAAATTTGTGTTTCACCATATTGAACACCAAATATATTTTACACCATAAATACTATCCCTGGAAAAACCTGGAGCCTCATTACCCTGATCATTTTGTTGAGTATTTAATTAATTTTATCATTGTTTTTGTTTGGCTCAGTTCTCCAACTGGTTAAAACTTAACCAAGTTAGCAATGATGTAAGTGATTGGATACATATTTTATTAGACACACATCTTTAAGTCAGTTTTTGTTACAACAAATAGATCATTCTAACCTTAGTAATTTATAAATCTCCTTAGTTAATTAATTAGTGTACATGTGTTGTTTGGCCTGCATGTAGGTCTGTGTGGGAGAAGCTGGAACCTCTGGAACTGGAGTTACAGACAGTTGTGAGCCGTGTGGGTGCTGGGAATTAGACCCAGGTCTTCTGTTAGGGCAGTCAATGCTCTTAACTGCCGAGCCATCTCTCCAGCCCCAGGAATTTATAAATTTTAACATCAAACTTCTCATCCTTTTGTTCCATTATCAACATTCTCCATAAACCTGGTGTGACTTGCTCAGACCTTTGGTGACTTTGCTTTACTTTTTCATGGTTTTATCCTTATCTGGTATGTTCTTATTCTTTGGACACAATCTCATTTGGTTATACAACATCCATCCTTATTCAAAATATTCAACCCCTTTTTTAAAATAAAAAAAAAAAACAGCCTCATACTTTATATACTTTTAAACATTGCTTCACACCATCTTAATTTTTTTTCTAGATTAAGATTGTCTATCTGCAGATTTAACTGTTAACCATTCTTATTATTTTAAGTTATAAGGGATTGATTTTTTTCTGTTTGGAATTTTATGGTTTTTTTAAACCCTACCCCCTTGCAATGATCTTATAAAGATCCTGAAGGGCAGAAAATTTACATCTCACCAAGAGCATCAAAGATACTGGTGACTTTAAATGAAGGAGCTTTTTTGTAAACAAGAACCAAGAAGTAGGGAGTTTCAGAAAGCCAAGCGTCTATAATTACAATTAACCTTTATGTACAAATTTCTCTTGATTGAAAATGTTAAACACCACGAGACCTAACCTTAACAAATCTTCCCTTTGCTATAAGAGATTCTCTCTAAGGAGGAGGTATTAGGCAATATCTGTGGCCTTTACTCATACATGTCGTGTTTTCCACAGGTGCATATGCAGACTCTCTCCCCGTTGTCGTTCTCCAGAAAACCATGACAGCCTAGTTGCCTGCAACCAGCTGGGGAGTGATTGGCTACTCAGGTAAAGGTCCAGTGCCTTTGCCTATCTCCCTTCTTTCTTGAACAGTTAGCAAAGCTAGTTTTGATTATTGTAAGCAGCCATAGCTGGAGTCATTATTGAAAGATTTTTAGACAGAGAGAGGGTTGTTTTTTTTTCCATAATCAGTGTGTCCATGTCTGCAGGTGGGGGCAGACAACCTGAAAGGCTTAATACACATTCTACCTCTTATAAAGACGTCAAGCTGAAGAATAATATAATGATTAGACAAGGCAGAAAGATCTTGGCTTTTTTTGTGAGTTAAATCTCTAGTTTATTTTCCCTATGTTGGTCCTTTACAAGCTTTTAAGTATCCATAATCTAAAGGCCATGAAACAGAACTATAAAAAACAGACATCCAAGGGAACTCAGAAAATGTTGGCACCAGGTTGTCCCCTTTCCCTTAGTTTGTCTGTTTTTATAACTGAAAGTAGAAATAAAAGCGATAGAGTCTAGGCTCAGTGTGACAGCAACAAGAGCAGACCACAGGCTTGCAGCAAAGGAGTCCCAAGAAGATAGGTTATCCTATCTCATTTAGGGGAAGAAGCTTGGAGACCCGGTGGAGTTCTATCTGCAGCCTCCCTCCTGAGCTGCATAACTAAGGGGCTCTCCCAGATAAACTTGCCTTGTACCCCATGGCACTCAGAGATGGAGTCATTGAACTCACCAAACTGGCAAGATTATTGGATGCTCGGGTCTCTGGAGACTGGCTGCTCCACTCCTGTCCACATTGTCACTCTTGTGGTCCCTACAGCACTACTCACCTGTGCCCTCACAGGCCACCCAGTCCTTCTGGCTGAGACCTTAAGACTTTATGATTTGCTCCGTGTGGTCAGGGGAGCCCTTTGGGAGAGGAGAGACGGGAGTTTTCTCTGGATGAGCATGTAAGTTGCCGAGCAGCAAGGGTGACAGGGGTTGAGAGGAGACTGTGAGGGGTGGAGAGCTGCAGACAAACAAACAAACAAACAAACAAACAAAAAAAAAAAAACCTGTTGGCCAGGAAGGACCAAATGAAGCAAAAGAGATGTGCGCGGTGTCTGGGTGGGAAAGGAGAAAGAAGGCTTCGCAGTTCATTGGTGAAAGTCAAAACAGAGATGGGATCAGAGGATGGAGTTTACCAGAACTGTCAGTATAATCCCAGGAAACAATTGGCACCACTGATGTAACATAGGTGATATGTGCCCTAAAAGTGAGGCACATACCTCAGGTTGGCTTCCAGTTGCCACCAAGTGAAGGTTAGCATAGAGAGCAGACCAGCCCTACTGTCCTCAAGACAGACAACGGAGGAAGACAAAACGAAATAGACTTCAATAACAGAAATGATGCTGTCAGGGCAAAACCATCCAGAATGCATCCAGTCATTCAGACAACAATTTGGCTAGCCATCCACTCAAAACAGAAATCTACTCTGTGTGTGTGTGTGGGGGGGTGTACATTCATAAGAGACAGAATCAGAAAACCAGATCTTCCTTTAGTGACATCCTAATACATACAGTACAAGAGGAAAGGGAAGACTCCTTTTCGTGCGTTTCCTTCCCAAACCTTAATGAGGTTGCTCAAAGGCTTTTCTCCCTTAGCCCTAAGGAGGATCCCCAAAGGCCTGTCCCTCTTATCCAGAAGGTGGCCGAGAGGCCTGTTGTTCTTAGTCCCCAAGAAGGATCCTCACATGGCCCATCCATTTTAACCAGAACTGAATTCGGCAGACATACTTACCTCTAAGAATGCCAGGACTCCCATCTGTGTCTGGGAACACAGCAGTCATTCCAGACCACTCCAGGCTCAGTAGAAGGCGTGGAGCCCGGGGATGTCTTCAGGGGACTCCTCCCTTCCCTTTCACCCTCCCTTCTGGCTGTGGAGGCTCTGACTGAAACTGAGTCCTTGTGAAACTGAGATTAAGGTCTAATCTCACTGGGGCCATATTTCAAAAATGAAATAAATCTATGTGAGAAATATACAGACCATCACAATGATTAGGACAATTAAAAGTACCAGAAGTGGACTAATGTCTCTGAAACTCTTTTGATGCTGAAGACACAAAATAGAATCAGGACAAGATTGCGTTACCTTGTTACTTTAAATGCAATAATTACCTGCCTGCCTCTTTCCTATTTTTCATGGCTATTTTGTTTTCCTTCCTGAGAAATAATTTTGCTGTTATCATTAAATTGTTTTAAGTTTTGTTGGGTGGTTTCAAACTCAGATTTGTCTGCTTCTTCCTGACAAGAACTGGGATTAAAGGAGCATACCACCATACTCTGCTCAGTTCTAGATTTTAAAAATCTCTGCTATAATTTCTAAAGTCGTTGGAGATCTTTATATCTGTTTTTGTTGTTGTAATGGTCTCATGTAACCCAGGCTGGCCTTAAACTCAGGATGTCATTGAGGCTAGCCCTGAATGTTCAATCCTCCTACATCTGCCTCCAAATGCTTGTTCTACGCCCAACTTCTATCTATATCTAGCCATATTTGTATTTATATATGTATCTAAGCCCATAACACATCTATATACAGTGACAACAGGAAATAACTGGATGCTTAAACAGAACGCAGCCATCAGGAATGTGGTTGCTTTTTTTCATTCGAGAAAGCCGGAAGGGAGCAGTGGTTGCTTATCTCCTGAATGAGCACATTGCCTGGAGGTTATGTGTGAGGGTGCCGCGGAAACTCTACCCCAGACACTAATCGCTGCTGGTGAACCATTTTAGAACCAGACCTCTAAATTTTCATGATAGGAATACATTATTTTTATTTCCGAATTTCGGCTCACCTCTTAAACGATATTAGGGTTACCTCTTCAGATTGGAGAATGTTACAGTAACTTTGATATGGGTTCCCTTGAGGCTATTTAAGGAGAGCTATTTCCTCCTGGCCAAAAGAATGGAGTCTACTCTGGCCTTGGGTGGAGACCTAACATTCCAAGCTATCCAAAACATAGGAGGTTCAGGAACCCTGCCCTCATTGCCATTGCTCATGCGTGGGAACTTTTCCTTCTTCTTTCTCTTTTTCTCCGGATACTGGGTTATGTTGGGCATGCTTTCCTAACACGCTGGGCATTTCTTTTCTCTGTAACATCTCCACATCTTCTGCCACATAGCTGCTCATAAAGGGCGTGGTTTCCTCTCCTGTCTCTGTCCTCCTCCAAGCAGTTTCGGATTACAATGTGCCTGCCCTAATAAAATCGTCCTCAAGGTTTCTTCTGAGGCCATTCTTAAATTCTTTTTATGAACGAGACCAAGAACCCTATGTGGGGACCCCAACTACCCTGCTTACGTGACAGCATTCCAGTTGGTGCTTTCCAGAATTTCTGGTCCCACATCTATGTCTGCATCTCTCCATGTTTCCGATCTTGTTTTGTAGCTGCAGAATTGTCTCTAGTCTCTGGGAAATAGAGATTTTTAGATAGAAAGGCTCATTTTTGCTTTCTTGTCCTCACCATTGCCTGTTCCCCTAGGTTCCTTTCTTGCCTTTGCTTGAGACTCTTTTTCTCACGTTACCAGCTTTGCTCAGCTGTCTGATGACCCATGGCTTCTGACCATATGCCTATGAACTGGAGCTTTGTACCTCTGGATGGAGTTTATTGACTATGAGATGGATAGGGAGCAAAAACTTTTTTTTGGTTGAGTGGATTGCCTCCAAATATTAGTTTTTACTTTTTAAAAATACTGTTGGGGTGGAGAGAGCCAGTGCCCCAGTGTCCATGTGGACAGCGGAGGACCACTTAGGGCGGTCAGTAGGTTCTCTTCTGCTGCTATGTTGTTCTCAAGGATAGAACTAAGATGCTCTCAAGGATAGAACATCAAGTTTGGTGGGAAAAATGAGCTATCTCCCAACCCATAAATGTTAGTCTCGGCATCTATTTTGGTCCATTTTTTTCCTAGATGTTTCCTTTTAGCTTTTACCTGGATAGAGGAGTTAAAAACAGAAAGGGGGGGTGGATTCTAGTTAAGGGTATATTTTTCTACCTCTGAGCTGAGATTTATTGGAGGGCTTTTGTTCACATTGTAAACTGACTTGGTTCCCCCATATCTACTCAGTAGCCCTGCTCCCAGCTGGTTGTGAGCTCCCTAAACCTAGAGCTTGTCGAGAAAATCTTCCAGAAGACAGACTCTAGTTTTCTGCCCAGGTAGAGGAGAAACAAACAGTTCAACCATGTCTTCCAGCTGCCTCACCAGCTTCTCTGGTATCACAGCTTCATAGTGTTTGTGAGCCTTTCTAGAGTCCCGATAGCACAAACTCCTAGAGCACAAACCACGGCCTTCTTTTTATTGACTTACCCTCATCTCCTTGGTAAAACTCAGAAAACTGAAAGCAAGCAGAATGCGGACAACTCATTGGTTAAGAGCACTGAATGCTTCTCAGAGATTCTGTTCCCAGCATCCACACTGTGGCGCATAACTGTTTGTAACTTCAGTTCCAAGGGATTGGACACCCTCTTCTGGCTTCTGTGGTTACCAGGCATGCAAGTGATACAGAGACATACATGAAAGCAAAACAACCATGCACATAAAATAAATATTTTTCATTAAATTACTACAATTAAAAAAATAAATCAAAGTTATTAGATTATGAATCAAAGATTGTGAATATTTACCAAAACCCATTGTAACTATTAGAGGAGAGAGCAATCAGGGCCAAAAGGAGCTGGCTGGTTCGAGCTAAGAAAACCTGAGCTCAGGGATGCACAAACGAGCATCTCCTGGAGTTAATGGAAGGAAGTCCAAGGACATTCCCTAGGTATGGTTCAAGCCCAGTGAAATTTCTATGGCACAATAAAATCCTGCCCTCTAACTGCACCATAAGACTATAAAATCATAGGACCTTTCATTTCTAAATTTAAACTGTAACTTTATAGAGCCATAAAACTGCCACTTCAGTCATTATGCATTAATTAAGTAGGTTGTGACAATGGAACTTTAGTCGTCTGAAGTGTCTAATCTGGGTGAATTCCGGTGTACAAAGTTTCGGTTTTAGCCAGAATTCACGAGCTCTAGAAACATAATTTTGCCATTTTTTTTCTAGTTAAGAATAATTTTCTTTTTTTATCCTGTGTCAGAAAATTGTTATTTGTTTATTTACCTGTAACTCACTGTGTAACCACCTAGCTTCAAATTCATAAACCTTCTGCCTCAGTCTCTTTAGTACCACGGGTATATACCACCAAAACCAAGTTTAAAATTCTTACTCTGTATGTTACTAGGCTTGTCTTGCTTTTCTGATTGCTCTGATTTTCCTTGTAGTTTTGACCATTTATTGAATATAATGCTTGTCTGTTAACTTTAAGGATCCAACCACTTCACCCAGCCAGATCCTCCATAACCTTGACAGACAAAGAACTAACAAAAGGAGTCTGTGTGCTCTGATCTCATTGCAAAAATAAAAACAGTATGAAGGATGAAGCCTGTATCTGCTCTCCAAAACCCAGCAGTCAAATAAAAATGTTCATCAATGAGTCTACGTATGTAAACCTCAGCACACAAAATTTAAAAGAACAACCATTAAGCTGGTGTGTGATTACACACATTTTTTAATGAGGCAGGTCTCTGTGAGTTAGAGGCCAACCTAGTCTACAAAGTAAGTCCAGGACACCCAGGGCTATTATTACACAGAGAAACCCTGTCTCAAAAAGCCAAAACCAAACCACCACCAAAACAAAAAACAAACCAACAAGAACAACACAACAAATCATAAACCTCCTCAACAATTCAAGGGGTTCTGAGAAGACAGAAAGAAATGGTTTGATAAAGTTATAGAGGAGGAGCTTATAGAGGCTACCACCTGAGTGAGGTCCGAGAATTCACAGACGAGACTGATGAAAATGACGAAGATAATCCAGGACTCAAAAACAGAACTTAATCTGGAGAATCATGAAGAAGACTCAGTCTGAAATGAAAATGGGATTGAAGTGCCTAATAACACGTTGGAGTCCCTACAGACATCATGGTTGTCATGGAAATTATGTGTATGAGGTGAAGGATGAATCAGGTTGGCACCACTTTAGCCAATGCTGGGTCAAATTCTTCTGGAGTCTGATCAAGCGGTCTATTTTTCTTACACATTTAAGCACTGTGAAACTTTAGGGAAAGTGTCCGTGTGATAGTCACATCAAAGCTTTAGACTCCAGCCTTCTGAGAGAATAGTCATTTCCTTCCCTTGAAGAAGAAAGCACGTGTGTTTAACAATTCTGGATTTTCTCATGCTTTCTGTGAGCTGTGCCTTCTACATAGCCCCACTTCTAATTCTTTTTTTAAAAAGAAAAAAAAAATAATAGCTGTAGTAGAGGACATGTTTGAATGCACTGTTTCCATGGCTAGTCTAACAAACTATATATTATAAAGAAGACATAAAAGAATTATAAGAATAGCTAACAGAGGACCGGGAAAAGGGGAAAGCCATCTTAACTCTATTAGTCATTCAAAGGTCACTAGAGAGACTTTGTTCCTCTATGCAAATCATTAATTTGATCATCAATAGAACAGGGGAACCTGATACATGAAAGCCACACATGCCAGGAGATTGTTGACAACAAAGATAATGCTTTAGCATCAAACAATCTATAGTAGCTCTATATTGCAGAACTGAGGTCCTCAAGTCACCCTGAGAGTGTCTTTACCATATTAGTAATAGTTCTACTCACACAGAGACAATTTTTGAGGCTGCATTTTGTGTCCCAGTGACTATTTCTGGGATAGGCAATAAAAAAGAGGTTGTGACTACAGCCATGACAAGATCCAATAAATGCAAAGAATCACCGCAATCCTCAAGGAGAGTTCTCTTCATTCTATTGACTGATTGGAAAGAGTTGCTGAGCAAGGCAGGTATAATATGGCTTATCCCACATCAAACTTGTATAATCTGCAGGAAGGGTAGTAGGAGTCAAACCAAAGGCAGTTGTTCACCGGGGGGAAGGGTGTGATTAGACTAGATAGAACTGAGAAGGGCTGTAAGTACACCTAAAGTACAAGCAGTGTGTTAAGAAAACAGCAGAGGAGGGAAGCTCTCTGCATACAGGTGAATTCTACATTGTCCCCTGTTACTTCTGCATAGTGTTTCTGGTGCCTCCTATGCCATATCAACTTCTTTTGAAGAGTCCCGGAATAGATGGGTGTCCTCTGATACAGAAAAAATGTTCTTGCTGCCTGCGCTGTGCCAAATGAAGCCAGGGGCTATTTTCTAAACCATTGGCAAAAGATGACGTTGTTCTAGGTACCAGGCAATCAACAAAGCAGTTCCTCAGGTATTCCCTTTTTATCTTCATGCAACTTTATAGCTCCCACGATCAGACTTTCTAGAGAGTGCTTCCATACCATTCATTGCATTTGCACTGATCAGTTAGATTAACCTGTCCAAAATATCCCCCATTTGTGTGACTAAATATTTTTATACCTCCTTTTGTTCAGACAACTGGCCCTACAGGATAAAAACAACCCTTAGCACGGCAAAACGCTACCACACTGTATCCTGTAACAGCGTGCCTTTTACCCCAGACCCTGACAACAGGCATTTGGAGTCTGCATTGGCACTCTGAGCATTAACATGCAGTGCAGGCAGGAAGCATAATGACATCATTTTGGGGTCAGTAGTATTGTGGCTTTGCTGTTTCCACAAAGTCTCAGCTTGATGCTCTAGAGCAGTGGTTCTCAACCTCCTAACACTGGGACCCTTTAATACAGTTCCTCATGCTGTGGTGACCCCCAACCATAAATTCATTTCCATTGCTACTTCATAATTGTATTTCACTGCTGTTATGAATTGTATATAAATTTTGTCGGAGACAGAGGCTCACAAAAGTGGTTGCTACCCACAGGTTGAGAAGCTGCTGAGTTGGAGTCTTCCTGTCTTCCCCAGGTTATCAGTTTACTCTTCCTGAGGATATCTCCTCTTGATAGATTGGCTTGTTGCCTGCCTTCGGCTGTTTCATGGTCCAGCGGGCTCCAGGATGCTATCAGGAGCCATTTGGGACTTTGTTCACATTCTTGAAAGACATAAACATAAACTCCTCCCATGTTAACATCAGGTCCTTTCCCATGACTGGTTTTTAGTTCTTTTCATTTAACATACACTTTAGGCTGTGTCTCCTCTAGGGAAGAATGCTTGGTGCAGCAGAAAAATCAGTATCCTTACTGTAATATGTGAAATGTAAAGAAAACATTGAGGTTGGTTAATGTGATTTTTATTTTAATTTTTCTCTCATACATTACATCCCATTTCCCCTCCTACCCCTTCACCCCAGTCTCCCCACCTCCACTCTCCCTCTCCTCCACATCCATCCCTGCTCCACCTCCCCCTCAGAATAGAGCATTTTTCTAGGGACATCAACCAAACACAGCATAACAAGCTACACTACCACCTGACACACACAATCACATCAAGACTGGACAAGGCCACCCAGTAGGAGAAAAAGGATCCCACAAGCAGGCAAAAGAGCCAGGGACAGCCCCCATGCCAACTGCTAGAATTCCTTTAGGAACGCCAAGCTACTCAGACATACCTTCTATGCAGAGGACCTAGGTCAGACTCCTACAGGCTCCCTGATCTCTGTGAGGTCCCACGAGTCCCAGTAAGTTGATTCTGTGGGCCTTGCTCTTATGGTGTTCTTGACCCCTCTGATTCCTCCAATCATTTTGTCCCTCCTCACAGGACTTCCCGAGATCCATCTAATGCTTGGCTGTGGAGCTCTACATTTGCTCCCATGTGTTGCTAGATAAAGTCTGCCTGGTCTCTTTGAGGACAGTTCTGCTAGGTTATGGTCCCAGAACACTCAGGAGATAGAACAAACTGTAGGTACAAGATGTTATGGCTGAGTTAGTGCCCCAATTCCTCTTTCTGAGGCCTCGACTGGTTACAGAAGTTGGCTGGTTCAGGCTCCCTGTCCCCCATTACTCGGAGTCTTTGCTAGGGTTACTCTCATAGATTGCATGAAGTTCCCATTGCACTAGGTTTCCACCTCACTCCTGAAATGCCCCCCATTTTCATTTGTTTCTCTAATATTTTCTCCCTCTCCCACAACTTAATCCTCTTGTTCCCAACACCACCTGCCCCAAGCCCATCCACACAATTTATTAATAACTGATATACTTCAACACCCACTTATACCACTCCTGGGTATATCCCAAAAAAATGCCCCACCATACCACAAGGACACTTCCTCAACTATGTTCATAGCAGCTTTTATTTATAATAACCAGAGACGGTAAAGAACCCAGATGTCTCTCAACTGAAGAAAGGTTAAAGAAAACGTGGTACATCTCTACAATGGAAAATAATTCACCTGTTAAAAACAAATGACATCATGAAATTTGCAGGCAAATGGATGGAATTATCAAAAGATCATCCTGAGTGAGAGAACCCCAAAAGACAAGTTTGGTATGTACTCACTTATAAGTAGATATTACCTATCACGTAGGTAAAGCACATGATCGTAAAGTAAAAGACAATCACCCTATAGTCTATAGACCCAGAGAGGCTAAGTTACAAGGAGGGCTGAAGGGGGAAACTAGAATCTCCCTAGGAACGGGAAATAGAATAAAGTGAAAAAAATAAAATAATGTTAGCATAATTAATTATAGCATAGTATGTGGGGATATAGGTGGGTATATATAGCTCCCGTCATACTTTTAAATTTTGCCAATTCAGTATTTGATGGCATTTTATAGCAGTTGATTCTATGGATAGTAAGAGGTTCTAGTGATATGATTAATACTTTCTAAAAGTGTTTTGTTAGCACAAGTAGGACTCTTATTAATACTCGGCTGTAATGGGTCCTGGAGTGGATATGGATAAAGAGCCACATGACAAAGTCAAGTGTCAGGTAAAGCATAGTAGTTGTTCATTTATTTGCTTGTTAGTTTGCTTGCTTGCTTGTTTTCTCCATTTCGTGCCTGTAGCTGTGTTCTGTAGCTGACTAGACAGGGAGAGGCACCAAAATGGCCTGCTCCACACCTCAAAGGAAAGCCTTACATGTAGAATGGGTTGAGCAGAAGATATAACATTAGGACTCAAAGATAAAGGTCTAAACAAAATAGGCAAAGAATGTGAAAAATAGACTCACAGGAAAAGAACACACAGGAAACGAGGGACACTATGAACAGATCAAACCTTCAAGCATTAGGCCTGGTGAGAGAGGAATACCAAGTTAATGGCATGAGCCAGGTCTTCAGCAAAATCACAGAAGAAGCTTTCCTCCAAACAGACGTAAGAAGCATGCAGAGCACCAAATAGACAAGACCAGGAGACGTTTCCACACCACATCACAGTTAAAATACCAGGATGCAGAACAAAGGAAGTGTATTGAAAGCTTCAAGAGAAGACTCAAGTCAGGCTTGGTTTCTGAATGGGAGCCTTGAAGCCAAAAGAGCTTGGAGGAATGACTTCTAAGTTCTACACACCATGCTGGCTATTCTAAACGGATATACTTAAAAACAAAACAAAACAAAACAAAAAACAAAAAAACAAAAAAACTGCCTTTGGTGAAAGAGAAAGAAAAACTTTCCATGATATAAACTGCCTAAAAATTTTATATCCAACAAACCAAAACCTAAGGAAAACATAGAAAATAATATTTTGGACCGAAGACAGGGATGAACATTGCCAAGAGACTGCTGGAAAAATAGAATGCTGTAACTGCTAAAACACAAAATACCACTGAGAACACAACACAAAAATCAATGACTCATAGCACACATGCATCAATAATAACTTTAATTAGTAATGTCCCCAATTTCCCAACCAAAAGACACAGGCTGAGGCAGAGCCAGGTGGATCTCTGTGAGTTCAAGGCCGGCCTGGTCTACAGAGCAAGTACCTGGTCAGCCAGGGACATGCAGGGAAACTCTTTCTGAAACTCCTCCCCTCAAAAGACACAGGCTGACTGAATGCATTTTTAAACAGAATCCATACATCTATTGTTTACAAAACAACACATCTTAGCTTTAAAGCTAGGCACTGTCTTAGAGTAAAAGGAAAGACAAAAGTTACTCCAATCAAACGGGCCAGAAACAAAAAGGCATCGGCTGTCCTAATGGCTGAGAAAGCCAACTTCGAGCTACTAACCAGCAGAGATAAAATGGAGCACTTCCTTCTCATCAAGGGAACAGTTAACCAAGAAGACATTACTATCCTCAATGAAGGGGGCCTAAACACTAGGGCACCCAGTTTCAGTTTTAAAATGTACTATTAGATTTGAAGACATAGGAAGCATAGGCAGTAGGTGATTTCACTCTTCTACTATCTCCAATAGACATCGGGACAAAAATTAAACAGACATATATCAGAATTAAAGGACACCAGCTGCAGAAACCAGACAGTAAGAAGGGACCATTGGCCCAGGACAATAGAGAGGAGTGCCAGCGAGCTGATGGGGGGAGTGAGGAAAAGGAGGAGTCTAATTAGGAGTAGGGAGAGAGATAAATACAGATGAATGAAGGAGGGTAAAATAACAGTAAGGATGTCTGGAAAAAGTAGTATTAACTATTTACCTGTAAAGAACTATAATACAGCAAGTCTCTGTATAAATAAAGCTTAAATGAAATCTTCTCCTCTGGACTGACAGTGTGTCACCCAAGAGTGAGAAGCCAGCTGACAAAATCCCTAACACCAGGCATGAGAAGCCCTCTTTGAGTTGTTGGTCAGGGCTGTCCAAAAGACCCCCAAAACATACAGCCTATTGCGATTGACCTTGGGTACTAACTCCCCTCCAGAGGTGGATGTCACTTAGGCTAATGACACATTGCATTTCAGACACAGGGCTCAGAGTCCCCTTGGCTGTAACTGACCTGAATGCCTCCTCCTTAAGGACTAGTTTTCATGTTACCAGAAGACACCATGAAGCCTTCCAAAGGAAGGAAGAGATCAACCATCCTACTTAGCTAATATGTGTATGAACCACAACCACCATCATGGCCCAATAAGGGTTCAATGGTGACATAAGTACCTTAGCAGTAACAAACATCTCTCTAATCAGACTCAACGAGAGAAGGATTGTTTGTCATTGGGAAACCTAGCCCACTACCCAGGGCTAGTAAAATCATGAATCTTGGGGAATACCCTACAACTATTACTTTAGTAAACCAGTATGATCCCTAAATACATTCTAAATATATGTCCTTATACCCACAGGTAAGTGTAGCCATAGGTCCTCATCAAGGAAACTTTATAACAGAGACCATCACAGAAAACCACAATCAGTCCAAATACAGGGTTCTGGAGCCCAGTCCCAGTGGATAGATACACACAAAAACCAATTTCCATACCTGAGGTTCAGAGATTATTGAAAAGAGTGTACAGAAAGATTGTAATATGAAACGGGGAGTTTTCTGTGGGACTGTGGCTCCCAGGAATGTCATAAGCTGCACCATGAAGTCTCACCAATATGTGTGCCCAAATGTGAGCTGAACAAGGACAACGATGGACTTGTGAAAGAGTGAGGGAAAGGCCACCAGGCTCTCAACCCTATACAAGGAACTACAGGAAACCAAGGAGTGCTGGGAGTGGGAGACATAGTCTTCCCCAGGGAAGAAAACACCCAAACCATGGTCAGCCCGAAAGCAGTAACATTATACAGACTGGGATGGTTACATGCAGGAATATATATGAATATACACAAATGCATACAACCGATTAGTGGGGGAAATTTGTGAATTTGAGAGAGAGCAAGGCAGGATGTATGGGGGAGTGTGGAGGGAGGAAACGGAAGGGATAGATGATGTAATTGTATTACAATCCCAAAAAGAATAGACTAAAAAGGGGAAATGACATCATACATCAAATGGACCTAGCAGATATCTATAGACTATTCCACCCAAACACCAAAGAACACACGTTCTACTCCACGGCACACAGAAGCTTTCCTAAAATAGATATATCCTGGGACACAAAATAAATCTTTACAAATTCAAAAAAAAAAAAAAAAAAAAAAAAAAAAAGAGAGAGAGAGAGAAAGAAAGAAAAAGAAAGAATCCCATGTATACTATCTGACCACAGTGTGATAAAACAAAATTAACAGCAGACAAATTTCTAGTTAAATACACAAACTCGTGAACATTAAACAGCTCATGACTGAATGATGACTAGATGAAAAAGGAAATCAAGAAAGAACAAAGTTCCCCTGGAACTAAATGAAAATGAAAATACAACAAAACCTCTGGGATACATTGAAAGCTATCCTACAAGGGAAATTTGTATCTTTAAATATCCAAATTAAAAAAAAAAATCAGAAAGAGGCACACAGCCATGGTGGACAACACCCAGAGGCCAGGGTTCTACTACATGAACAAGTATATAGTGGAGAGGAAAGAGAAGTGAAGGAGGTTACTACATAAGTTAGCCCCAAATAAACTCAAGAAAATCAGTATACTGATTTTATACTGATTGGTCAAACAGGAATCCTCAATGCTTTTCTGCCATCCTTCTTAGCACCCTGGGGTGTACCAAGTCAGTCTGTAACGAAGTGGAAGGGGTTACTGAGTGGACTGACCAACATAGACAGAATGGAAGAAGTACTACACGGACTCAAGTCCACAGCACACACAAAAGCCAATGGAAAGCTGAGTCATCAGATCTAGATCAGTCAAAAACACATTGGGTCTCATGAACTATCAGTGTTAGCAGGAAGGCTATAGTCAGTCAATCAATCAATCAGTCAATTTAACAATAAATCAGTCAATCAATCAATCAATGTACCTGTTTTTAGTCATCTGGATAAGAGAATAAGATGGTATAGAAACCCAAAAATCTGAATGTTTGTTTTCTAAAGATTGGTAATCATGCATCTTCTACATCGTGGATAACTGCAAATCATGGTCACTTCCTTACTGTTTTTGTGGCTTGTGTGGTGATCTGAGTAGAACCCAGGGCAACATGTGTGTTGGGCCAGTGCTTTTCTACTGAGATGCAGATCCAGGTTAAAGCACACTGAATTTATTTTCTTTTATTACATTTATTTATTTATTTATTTATTTATTTATTTATTTGGGGAAATCGGGGAACAAACCTGTCCACTCTCTCCTTCCACCATGTGGTCCCCAGAGATTCACTCTGTCAGGTTTGGTAGTGATCACCTTTACCCACTAAGCCATCCCTAAATGTGTAGGTTGATATCAAGGCCATACACAATTGAACAGTAGAGTGGGGTGGGGCAAAAAGTTTTGGTAAGGCGGAAGAGAAGGAGAAAGTGGGAGATTCAAGATGGAGGTGGCTGAGGAGGATAGTTTAGGTCAAGGTAAACTGGATCTGTTTTATCTTGTCTAGGTGGGTGGTTTATATCTATTAATTGGAAGTGAATTTATTCTTTGGATGTATTGTGGATTGAGAATTTAACATATAAATCTGTAAGTTATTGATTGTTGAGTCATGATTTTACTGGACTGTAGAGGACCGTGTAGGACGTGGTGCCCAGTTCCACACTGGAGTGGCTCCTGAAAGACCCCCAAATAGGGGAAGCCCCTCACTCTAGTACTGGGAGAACGCGAACCCAAGAACTCACAGAGAGCCTATCTTGCTGCAATCAAGCAAGAGGTTTATTTAAGGGAAGGGGGAAGCCAGAGCTCTGGGGACGACACATATCTCACGCAGGAGATAGAGGAGTCGACCTCAAACTCAATTAGGGGAACATATTTATAGGGAAAATTACATAAGCAGTTAGCAACAAGTAAACAACAATTTCATTGGTTCATTCAAATTGGCACTCTCTGTCTGCTTTTGGATATGATTCAACTCCAGACCACTCTGTTTTGGGGCACACTGACCTTCATACTAGTTTTTCTCAGGACTGCAAAGTCAGACCTTATCGAGATCAGGTGGTCTGCGGTTTTTGTTCTCAGTCTTGAGACATACTTGTCCTCAAGGCAGGGTTAGTGGGGGCTAACTTGAAATTTTAACTCTTTCACTCCCATAGACCACGGAACCAGTAGCAACAGAACTCTTTTTTTTTTTTTTTACCATAACACAAATGTTTAAGTCTAACTCGATGTTCTTGCAGAGGACCAGAATTTGGTTCCCAAGACCTGCATTAGTTGATTCACAACTGTCTAAAACTCCAGCTCCAGAGGAATGAATCCCTGACTCACAGCACCTAAATACAGTTGGTGTGCATTCGAGAGACACACACATCTACCTACCTACCTACCTACCTACCTACCTACCTACCTACCTACCTACCTATCTATCTATCTGTCTGTCTGTCTATCTATCTACATCCCAAATGCTGTCCCCCAACCCCTTCACAGAGTTCCTCCCCCTCTGTCCATCCCTTTACTTCTGAGAGGGCAGCCCCACTCCATATCTCCCACCCTAGTGCACCAAGCCTCTGCAGGATTAGGTGCATGCCCCACTGACACCAGACATGGCAGTCCTCTGCTACATATGTGCCAAGGGCCTTGGTCCAGCCCCTTGTATGCTCTTTGGTTGGTGGCTCAGTCTTTGGGAGCTCCCAGGAGTCCAGATTAGCCGACACTGTTGGTCTTCCTGTGGGGTTGCAATCTACTTGTGGGCCTTTAATCCTTCCCCTAACTCTTCCATCAGGGTCCCTGACCTCCATCCAATGTTTGTCTCCATTCAATGTGCATCTCTCAGTCAGCTGTTGTGTAGAGCCTCTCAGAGGGTCGCTAAGCTAGGATCCTGTTTGTAAGCACAACATAGCATCATTAGTAGTGTAAGGAATTGGTACCAGGCCATGGAATGGGTCTTAAAATGGGCCAGTCACTGTTCAGCCTGATCCTGCCCCCTGTTCTCCTCACCCTCCCTTCTACCCAGATCCCTTCCTCCCTCTGCCTCCCATGACTATTTTGTTTCCCCTTCTAAGTGGGATTCAAATATCCTCACGTTGGCCTTCCTTCTTGTTTAACTTCTTTGGGTCTCATACACACATATATTTAAAAGATAGTTTTTGCTGCTTTTGTGGCAGCACTACCCTGAAGCTTCTGTGTCAATACTCTACCTGTGATAAAATACCTGAGAGAATAAAGTAAAAACAAAACAAATGTTCATTTGGCTCCATTGCTCTTGTGAGGCAGAACATTATCATGGGGAGCATGAAGTGGAGCAAAGCATCATGGGGAGCATGAAGTGGAGCAAAGCATCATGGGGAGCATGAAGTGGAGCAAAGCATCATGGGGAGCATGAAGTGGAGCAAAGCATCATGGGGAGCATGAAGTGGAGCAAAGCATCATGGGGAGCATGAAGTGGAGCAAAGCATCATGGGGAGCATGAAGTGGAGCAAAGCATCATGGGGAACATGAAGTGGAGCAAAGCATCATGGGGAGCATGAAGGGGCCATAGCAAAACATTGCACTAAAAGGCATGTCCCCGAACAGCCTACTTACTGTAACTAGGCAGTTTCCTCCACTCCCCTTAGTTATTCTGTGTGTCCATCAGTGGATTCTTCTATCTGTTGCCAGAATGCCTCAGTTCTAACACACGCCTTATGAAGAAAAGACAGTGTATTGTTTGGGTGTGGTGCTGTGTGCCTGTACTCCTGAGGAGCAGGAGGACTACATCATACTTGAAGGTAATCTTTAGTGTGAGAAAAAAAAGTGGAACAATTTCTTTTCTCTTTTCTGCTGACTTAACTTGAGCTTTAAGTGAAAATGATCTTCTCATCTTTTTCTTCCTTCCATTCTCTGACCTACAACTTAAGTGAGAACATCTCAAAATTCTATCTTATCACAAGCTTCAATTATTTACCCATAGCTTTGATTCTTAGTTTTGTTTGGCTTCAACACACAGAGATGCCCCCATTCCTCTGCCTTCTGTGTGCTGGGATTAAAGGCCTGTGCCACCACATCTGGCCAAATCCTTAGGTTTGTGATTCTTCTGATGTTAGCTGGAACCTCTTGGTCTTAATTCTAGACCATAGGAGGTATTCAACTCCATTTCACAAGTCTCCTAACAAGTCCCCTTATTTTAGGACCAGCAGCTACTGTGATTTGTGACAGAGAGAGTAAGAGCCAAGGCAAGCCGCACCCTTAGTTTCTATTTGTATCTTATTTTAAAACTATTATTCATGTATGTGTATGCATGTGCATGACATACATGGGGGTGCATGTGGAGGTCAAACAACTGACTTGAGCTGGCTTCCTCCTACACCTGTATGTGGGTTCTAGAGATCAAACTCAGGTTGCCAGGCGAGTTCTGCAAGGGTTTTTACCCACTGAACTATCTCACCGGCTACACACAGATACTTTAAAAACTTTTTCTTACAGCGTATCCATGAACAGTTCATTGCCAGACTAATGCTTGTAGCCAAGCTCTGTCAAATGGAGTTGAAATGAATAATGTATACTCAAGGAGTGTGAAGAAATGAGGTGAGTAATCCACGGCGGAGACTAAGCATTACCTAATTACCAGATTATCAGAAAGAAATGATTTTCCCTGTTACTTGGGTCTGATCTTGGGTGAAGCTTCCTATTAGCAGAGCCCAGGATGGAGAATCTTCAGCACGCATCTTCTGAGTGTGATTTCAAGATCACATGCTGGGAAGTGAGACAAAGACAGGACCAAGGAAAGAAAAGGAGCAGGAAAGGACACCTCAGTGTATGTTTGGAAGAGAGGGCAGTGTGACCTCATCTGGGAAGAGAGAGGAAGTATGACCTCATTTGGGAAGAGAGAACAGGTGTGACCTCATCTGGGAAGAGAGAGAGAGTAATGACCTCATCTGGGAAGAAAGGGCAGGTGTGACCTCAGCTTGGAAGAGAGGGCAGGTGGAAGAGATCCCAGTTCCCTGGGAGACTGAAGTGAGCATTCTGTTACAGAGTTGTCTGTCTTGAGATAACTGCCTCCACGGGGTGTGAGTCTGTATGTGTGCAAGCATGTGTGCAGTGATTCATATTTATAGTTGTATTCTAGCTTGATATTCTGTTGCTATGTTAAAATACCATGACCAAAAGCATCCTGGGGATGAAACTTAATTCTTTTTCTTTCTTTCTTTTTTTTTTTTGTTACTTGGGTCTGTTCTTGGGTTAAGTTCCTTATTCCAACTTACACTTTATAGACCACTATCAAGGGACTCCTGAAGGCAGGAACTCAAGGCAGGATCCTAAAGTAGAAACCACAGAGAAACAGTGCTTACTGCTCTGTTTCCCAGATGGTATTCAGCTACCTTTCTTGTCCAACTCAGGCCTGTGTGCCCAGGGAAAGTACCGCTCAGAGTAGGCTGAGCCCTCCTACATCAATTGGCAACCAAGAAAATGTGTCTGTTAGTGTTTATCAACTTGACTCAAGCCAGAGTCATCTAAGAAGAAGGGATCTCAACAGAGAAAATGCCAACCCTGCCCTGCAGTGGTGACACCGGCCTTTGGTCCCAGCACTTGGGAGGCAGAAGCAGATGTATCTTGGTGAATTTGAGAGAATTGTGGCCTACAGAGAGAGAGAAAGAGTTCCAGGACAGCCAGGGCTATACAAAGAAGTCCTGTCTCAACAAAAAACAAAAACAAAGGAAAGGAAGAAAAGAAAGAAAAGAAAAATGCCTTCATTAGATTATCGGAAGTGTCTTGATTAATGGTTGATTTCGGGGCCCAGCACACTGTAGGCAGTGCTACCCCTGGGCTGAGAGAGTTAGTAAGCAGCACTCTTCTATGACCTCGGCCATGGCTCCTGCCTCTGCTCCTGCTTGAGTTCCTGCTCTGACTTCCCTTCACGATGGACTGATGAACTAATTGTGAGGTGAAATAAACCCTTTCCTCCGTACACTGCTTGTGGTCTTGGTGTTTATCACAGCAACAAAAAGGGAACACCTTCTGTTTGTTCAGCATGCTCTACTTCCAGGGGCTGGCCAAGAGTTTGCTCAGGACTTCAAACCAGACTGTTTCCATAGTGCAGCTCTTGGTGATTCACAGGACAGGAGAAGCCTATCTGGTGACACTTACATCTGTACTATTCATTCCAAATATTTAATGATTATGCCAAAAGGTACCCAGCTAGCACACTTCAGATATGAAGAAAATGGTTAAGAACGATGGGAAATATTTCATTCACAAAAACATTTTCCCTTCTTCTTGTTATTAGAGGTTCTTGTTTCTTTTTTCTTTTCTTTCCTCTTCTTTTACTCCTGTTTTCTCCTCCACACCTTTTCTGTGGTGCCTGGTTGGTTTGAAACTACTATGCAGTTGGAGATGACCTTGGACTTCTGATCTTTGCCTCTACCCACAAGTACCAGGATTACAGTCTCGGGCCACTGACCACTTTATCAGTAGTTCTGATAAAGAGATGTTCCCTTGTTCCCTTGTTCCCTTGTGGAGTTAAAAGCACTTTAGTATATCTGTTACTAGTCGTTGTAGTCTGCATAGGTGTGTATAGGGTCTTTGTGTATTATCCAAAGAATTGAAAGTGTGCATATGAAGAAAAAGAGGATAGGAAAGGATTTTGTTTGTAAGCGAACTGAAAACTTCAGGACGGCTATGCTCTAAGAAAGCTGAGAGCTATCTGAAGCTCACTGCCCTGGTTATTTCCTAGGGCATCCCTTTGTTGGTCCAAGATGACGAGGTGGCTTTTGTCTTGATTGATAGGCTTGTGTTACACAAACCTTTGTTTGCTGTGCAGGTCCTTTCTCATGATGCACTTGATTGCAATCTTATATATGCCCAATCATGCATAGGCATGATTTTAGGTAACTTTCCCTAAAAGTTCACTCAGGGGACAGAGTTTGTCTAACTGTGAGTGCACTTGAAACCAGTCTAGGCTGTTTTCCCACTGCCTCTAGTTCCAGCGTATGTTCTTGAATGTATTTGACCACAGAAAGGGAGTTATTAAGATTACTAAGGAGCTTTGATGGTTGTGTTGTCAATACGACAGAATGTAAAATCACCTGGGAGATGGACCTCTGGGTTTGCTTATGTGGGATTATCTTGATTATGTTAATTAATGTAGAAGGATGAATATAGATCATGAATTACTCTCTCATCATGGGGCCCAGGATTGTATGAAATTGTGAAATAGAGTTGAACACTAGCAAGCAGACTGATATTTTTTAATAAAAATCTAATTTAAATCTTTTTTAATCTTAAACGTACTAGTGTTTGGGTTGCACGGAGGTCTACATGCCAGTTGCATGCCTGGTGCCGGTGGAGGCCGGAAGAGGATGCTGGGCAGAAGAGAATGCTGGGTTTCCGGGAACCAGAGTTCCAGAGAGTTGCAAGCTGCCATGTGCTTGGTGGGAATTGAACTCCACTCCTCTGGAGGAGTGACCGTGCTCTTTATAAATTAGCTAATTAAGTAACTTTACATCCCAACTTTTTCCTTCCTTCTCTCTTCCCAGTCCTTTCTCTACCCCCTCCCAACTCCCCCTCCCTTTCTCTAGGAAAGGTGAGACCTCCTTTAATGGTAACCACTTGGCACATCAGGTCGCGTTAAGATGCAGTCCATCTTTTCCTGCAGCCCAGTAGACGGAAAAAGTATTTATTTATTTAAGTGCACTGTAGCTGTCTTAAAACACACTGGGATTCAAGGGGACGGCCGAAAAGTGGCTCACCGAAACCATGGTCCACCTCACAACCTTTTTCTGCAAAGCCTACCACGAAGGTCACCTAACCATACACCTTGCTTTGGGTAGCTGCACCAACCGGCCATTTTACCGCATTGTGGCTGCTCCCAACAAGTGTCCCAGGGATGGCCGATTTGTGGAGCAGTTGGGCTCCTATGACCCACTACCCAACAGTCATGGAGAAAAACTAGTTGCCCTCAACCTGGACCGGATCCGGCACTGGATTGGCTGTGGGGCTCACCTCTCTAAGCCTATGGAGAAACTTCTCGGTCAGTGCGGCTTGTCCCCCCTGCATCCGATGATGATCACCAAAGCTGAGAGACTACGGAGGAAGAGAGCACAAGACATCCTCTTAGCGTCTCAGAAAGCAGAATCAGAGCCCAAAGAGACGGAAGCAAGCTGACTTCAGCGAACACAGCTGTGGACACGAGGTCAAGGACCTGGAAAACTTGGGCACAGAGTTTTGTGTTGGATCTGGGGAATCAATAAATGGAGCTTTCCAAGTCTCAAAAAAATAAAAAAAAATAAATAAATAAAAATAAAAACACTGAAAGAGGGCAAGAGGGCATCAGATCTCATTACAGATGGTTGTGAGCCACCATGTGGTTGTTGGAATTTGAACTCAGGACCTCTGGAAGATCAGTCAGTGCCCTTAACCGCTGAGCCATCTCTCCAGCCCCTGAGGGAAAGAGTCTTGAAGGCAGGCAATAGAATCAGAGACAGCCCCTGTTCCCACTGTTAGGAGTCTCACATGAAGGCTAAGCCACACAACTGTAACATGTGCAGAGGGTCTAGATAAGTTCCATGCAGGCTCTCTGGCTGTAGCCAGTGCTCTTAACCACTGAACTATCTATCCCCATAAATGTAATTTCTTACATTTTATTTTATGTGGATGGTGTTTTACCTCTATGAATGTCTGTACACCACATGAGTGCAGTTGTGGAGGCCAGAAAAGGACATTGGATCCCCTGGAGCTGGAGCTACAAAGGGTTTAGAGCTGCCTTACAGGTGCTGGGAATCCAGTGTGGGTCCTCTGGAAGAATTACAAGTGTTCTAAACTGCCAAGTCATCTCTCCCAGTCACAGGTATATGTTTTTAGTGTTGGCTACTAAAGTACACTTGACTATATACACATATATATTTTTTAAAGATTTATTTATTTATTATATATAAGTACACTATAGCTGTCTTCAGACACACCAGAAGACATCAGATCTCATTACAGGTAAGTTGTGAGCCACCATGTGGTTTCTGGAAATTGAACTCAGGACCTCTGGAAGAGCAGCCAGTGCTCTAACCACTGAACCATCTCTCCAGCCCATACACATATATTTTAATAAGAGCCACTATAAGGCTGGACATGGTGGCTCACATCTGTAATTCTATCATTTAGGAGGCTGAAGCAAAAGGGTTCCTGCAAGTTGAAGGCCAGACTGTCTCAAAAAAAAAAAAAAAAAAAAAAACACCCCAAAACGAATAAACATAATAAAAAGCAGAACCGTTAGAAATTAACAAAAGCCGGGTGTATTAGTCAGGTGTCTCTAAAGAGACAGAACTGAGAGAATGAACAGAGGCAGAGCTGAAGTGGAAATTTTCTGGTTTCCTTGGAAACTGTTAGGTCATATGATGTTTTGCTGGGGCAGACAGGTGAAGGATGTTTTGCTGAAGCTGACGTGTGAGGGGACATGTAATGTTTAGAGAGAATATAAATATGACCCCACAGATGACGGGAAGAGGCCCTATGCAGCAAATCTTTGCTTGCCGTGGCTTCATAGAGAGTAACTCGCCAAAAAAACCTCGCATGATATTCCGATGGCTTCTTGTTACTTCTGTGAACTATGGGCCATTTGGCAGAGCCTTGTGGTTTCTTTTTCTTTTTTTTTAATTTAATTTTTTTATTTACATTTAAATGTTGTCCCCCTTCCTGGTCTCACCTGCTTGAACCTTTCACCCCATACCTCCTCCCCTTTGCCTCTAAGAGGGTGCTCCTCCACCCACACGCCTTTCCCCTCATCCCTCTAGCATCCCCCTTCTCTGGGGCATCAAGCCTCCACAGGACCAAGCATCCCCCATCCCACTGATGCCAGATAAGGCCATCCTCTGCTATATATGTGGCCAGAGCCACAGACCGGCTCATGCGTACTCTTTGGTTGGTAGCTTAGTCCCTGGGAGCTCTGAGGGGTCCAGTTAGTTGATACTGCTCTTCCTATGGGTTGCAATCCCCTTCAGCTCCTTCAGTCCTTCTAACTCTTCCATTGGATCCCCAGGCTCAGTCCAATGGCTTGATGTGAGTATCTGCATCTGTCTCAGTCAGGTGCTGGCAGAGCCTCTCAGAGGACAGCCATATCAGGCTCCTGTCAGCAAGTACATCTTGGCATCAGCAATAGTGTCAGGGTTTGGTATCTGTGGATGGGATGGATCCTGGGGCAGGGTTGGGGGGCGTCTTTGGATGGCCTTTCCTTCAGTCTCTGCTCCCTTTTTTTTTTGTCCCTTTATTGGTTCAGATATAAGTGGGTCTTCCTGCTTCATATAATCTGATTAAGAAAAATTCCTCACAAGTGTCTGGCAGCTTGCGTTTTAGTTGATCCCAGATGTAATCAAACTGACAATAAAGATTAGCCATCGGAACTAATTGTATATTTGTCAACCTTGTCAATACAATCACACCTTTTTTTGTTGTGCTTAATTTCCATATGAAAACAGTGACTAGTTCCATGTAGCGTAAATAACCACAAACACAGCATTAGTGAAAAAGTACCTTGAGAAATGCTTAGTCCTCTAAATAACAATATATTTATATTATATTATAGCAATCTATTATATTACATGATAATAGAGGAGAGAAACACAAATATCTGCTTAATATATATCTGCTTAATATATGTCCATATTTGCACAAATATTTTCTTAATGGAACATTACAGAAATACTTGTGTCATTTGCAATCCTTGTTTTTGCAGCTGGTCATGTGACCTCGGCTGATATTTACAGCTACCTTCCTCTACTATTTATTCTGTATTTCCTCCACCCTCAGGAAAAACCTTAGCAGGTTCTGGGTCTTTACCTGAAAAAGTGACACAAATCTTCACCCCTGGAGTGTCTGGGCCCTTTGTCATCCTGCCTGAACTGGGTTATTCTAATTTCCAATTGACTTTAACCACAGGACATGGTAACACCAGGAGACACCCTAAAGGATCTCCTGCACCCTAATCTTTCTTACCTCCATTGTGAAGAATCAATCCAATTCCCCCTTGGTAGTTTGGGTCAATTACCCCTCCTAAGCTCCTTTCTTAACCTTATGGCTTAAGGGTATCAGAAGCCCAAAATGTCCAGGAGGAAGTCTGAGTTTCCAGATCCATGGAATGTTTGCTGTGCCTTTAGGCTGTAACACTCCTCTGGGACCAGAACTTTTAGCCCAGTATAACTTAAGTTTGAGGAAACAGGAAGCAGAAAATCCCCTAATGAGTTACTAGGGCTAAGAATGAGTGGAACCCTTCCTGTTTCTCTCTCTCCATCCCTAGGCCTGTGAATGCTGGCTAGAAGAGAAACCTCACTATATATTGGATGTATGCAAGGTATATGCTGCCTCCTAAAGAACCCTGCCCCAGCACTCCAGGACACTCCCAGCTAATTAGCACTGTCTTCAAAAGGTTGCCCTAATTGTCAGTGTAACTGTGTCTTCAAAAGGACAATCCGCCATTCTGTCAAATCAGACATTTTCAGGATGTCGGGGAACATGGTAAGACCAGTGGGTTCCATGAACATAGGCTTACTGTCCCATATCTCTGGCTGTGAATTGAGGACCAGTGCGTTCCATGAACATAGGCTTACTGCTCCATATCTCCGGCTGTGAACTGAGTTCCATGGTCAGCAATGCTATATGGAATACCATGGCTGTGGATAAGGCATTCTAAAAGTACACGGATGATGGTGTTCTAGCAGAAGCATTACATGCAGGAACAGCAGACTCATAACTAGAATAAATATCTATTCCAATAAGGAAAAAGCGTTGGCCTTCCATAAAGGAAAGTTATCCAAAGTCAACTGGCCAAGTAGGTCACTGGCTGGTCACCCAGGGGAAAGGTTCCTTATCAGAGGCCAAGTGTTGGTCTTTGCTGCTGGCAGATTTGACACTCAGCAGCAACTGAAGCCAGGTCAGTCTTGGCGAGAGCAAGTCCATATTTTGAGCTTATGTGTCTCTCCCACGGTGGCCGCTTTGTAAATGAGTAAGGTGAGGAAGACATGCCTCCTGTATCAGTAGTAGGCTCCAGGAACGAACAAGACACAGACTGAGTAGGCGGCTAGCTCCAAGGAGACACTTATCAGAAAAGACGGGGTGAGAAGTGGGTAGAGTAGGTGGAAGAGATGCAGCTGGGAGAGAAGACTCTAAAATTTGGAATCAAATATGGTGGTTGGCAGAAGCCAGCAGAAGCAAATGAACCAGACCTTAGGAAAGTCAGATCAGCAGCTTGGTTCAGTTAGGAAGAGACTGGACCCATTGGAAAGAGGTCCATTTGTGCATTTGCCACCAGATGCATTCAAGGGACGCTGTACAGAAATTGTACATGACACGACCATGATATTGTTACGGTTTTAATTGTAGATATGAGAGAAAAGCCAGAGGCATCTGGAAGAGTCCAAAGCAGAGAGAAAAAAAAAAAGACTGAATATGGCCAAAAGACTGGACATGGCCGGGGTATCTGGGAGAGAAGGAAGAGCAGCAGGGAACAGCAAGCTGGGAGAGCACAGAACAGCAGGGGCAGTGGGAAACCCTGTCGGTATAAAGAGAACAAATGGGTATCTGGGAGGAAGGAAGCATGGGCGGATGAGAATGCCTAGGATGCTATTGTGCTAATGTGGGCTATGACATTTATAACAGGTACTTGGGATACTGAAGGAGCCTGGAGGCCAGCATGTGCTTCCATTTGCAGCTACAGGCATATGTCAACGGAGCCATGTTTCCTTCTGCCAGAGGTAAGGAAAATGACTTACTTTTGGCAGATGGGAACTGGTTTCACAAGTTCCTGAGGACTGTTGGCCTTTATCTCCTAGAAACCCTCCTGTGGTCCAGGGTGAGCTCATTTCCAGGTTATTTGAACTGCTTTTGGGGGGGTCTGGGGAATTGGGTACTGACAGGAATGGCTGAGGAAAGAAGCTGACTGTTCAGAGAACGAGTCATTCTATCTACTTGATTATTGAACTCCTCAGCTGAGGTCACCTTTGAATGAGCATTTACATGGGACACAATTTTAAGGTGTCGTGGCCTATGTCTCTAATCACAACACTTGGGAGGCAAAGGCGGGTGGATCTCCAAACTCCAGGCCAGCCTGGTCTACAAAACAAGTTCCAGGACAGCCAGGGATACACAAAGAAACCCTGTCTTAATGGAAAGAGCTATCCAAAGGTTTCAAGGTTCTTAATTCATTGTCCTATATGTTAGGTCCAGAGCTCAGAGTGGCAAGGGGACAAAGGAGCAGGCCAGCTACATGTATTTAATTAGGGCACGACAGACTATTGGTTATGTATTTTTCCAACTTGGTTTGGACAACAGAAATTTCTATATTCTTTACCAGCTAAGAGACAATTACGAGGGACTGGAGAGAGACTGCTCTTCCAGAGGTCCTGAGTTCAATTCCCAGCAACCATATGGTGGCTCACAACCATCTGTAATAAGATCTAATGCCCTCTTCTGTGTGTCTGAAGACAGAGTGTACTTATATATAATTAATAAATAAATTTTAAAAAAGAAAGAAAACTGATCTTACTGGTGAAACAAGTTCACGTTCCCAGGACGAGGTTCAGACACCTATCCCTCTTCTCTCCAGATGTTCTCTTAATTGTCTCTTTTATTTATTTATTTTTTTTTAAAGGCTAGGCTACATAAACCTACCAAGTGGGGGAGGGAGGAAGAAGGTGACTATCACATTTGCTTGTAGAGGAAAGCTATATTCTCAAAGCAGGTTCTTAACAAAGCCGGAGATGTATATGTTTGGGTCAGTAGAAGCTCGAGGTGTTTTCATCAATTGACCCTTTAGCAATTTGCAGACTCCTGGCTGTTAACAGTGGTCTGCAGAACAAAGCAGCTAAAAAAGCCTCTTTCATTCAGAAGCCTAGGCATTGCGCTGCTGATTGGGCTGCTGTCAATTAGCTGGCTTTCAGAAGCTGTTGATAACTGGCTGATTTGGAAGCCCCTGAAGAAAGGCTGTCTTCGATTGGCTGATTTTCAGATACCCTATTGGTTCCCTCTAAACAATGGTTACACATTCACGACTTGGGTCTGAAGACAATATTTTATTTTTCTCTAAGTATAAACATAAGTATTTTATTTCCCTCATCTTAAAATTTTTCTTTCAGTTAAGCCTGCAAGAGACACCTTGGGGATTGTTAAATTTTTTACAAGTGGAAGGAGGATTTTTCAGCCAGCACTATTTATAAATGATTCAAAGGCTGATCATTGTAGCAGGTAAAACTAGTCTTGGGTTGTTATAATTTACTATGAAAAGATGAATTTAGGACACTTAGGACGTCTTGACAAGGTCAATATGTGGTTCTTAAAACACACCCTGTATATAAAGGACGCGAGCAACACTCCACTTGATACAGGAAGGAACTTGGATCTCTCAGATTTTCTGGCACGGACCATCCACTGAACATCAACTGCAAAGGCAGGGGTCTCCTGGGATACTGTGAGCACTCTGATACCAGTGCCCTCAACAGGCCGCATCGCTTAGGGGCTGAACGTTACAAGGATGGATATGCAACTGATGAGAACAGGTAACTGTAGCCAGGCAGCGGTCCAGGGCTCCTAAGGATAAAGCGCAGACCTGAAGAAGCCTAGCCCGGCCCTCGCTGGAGCGAGACTCCGCCCCGGGCGCGTCCGCGAGCGTGGCTGTAGCTCAAACAGAACCCACGCAGAGACACCTTAGGGCCCGGAGGTGTGGTGTCCTGGAGCCTGCGCCATGCGGCCCGCACCCCAAGTCCGACTGGCTCCTCCGCAGCTCGCTGCAGCGCTCGGCCCCGCTCACACTGACGCCCCCGCTGCGCGCTCCCGCCCCGCCCCCACGTGCCCGCGCGCGCCGGCCCCGCCCCCTCGGCGCACCCTCGCTCCTCCCTGCCGCTGGCCCGCTGCGGTGCGGGCCCCAGCGACCCTCTGCTGCCCCCAGGTCCTCGCTGCCAGCCTCCATGGACTCGTTCGCCCCCCAGCAGCCGGGGCTGTCCCGCGCGCGCCTCGCTGGCACCTTTGGCCGTGGGGCGGCCTCCGTCAGGTATGCAGCGTCGAGACCGCCGAGGGGGGCCCGGGATGCGCCTTGGGGCGGCTACGCCTCGGGCGGCAGGGCGTGGTTTGATATGGCTTCCTTGCGGAGGATTGTTTCAAACGGCTCCTTGGAGAACGGTTGCCGGGGGACGGCGGCCTTCTGGAGCGACCGTGCTGTGTCTGTAGCCCGACAACCCACCGCGGTTCCCGGAAAGACCCCATTGTGACATCCCCACCCCGCGGATCGGTTTTCCCTTAAACCTTGGCTACCGCTAGAGGCCCTGTATTCGCGCGAGTGGAGCCCCAGAAACTGCCGCGTGAACCCCTTTGCTCCTAGGTGTCCAGAGCCTTTGACCCAGACCGCAGCCTGGTTGTAGAGTTCCCAGTCCCCTGCATATACATGGAGCCCCCTCACCGGTCCCTGGCCACTGCACCCGACCCCTTCCCCTTGGGGAGCGTCTGTTTCGGGGACTTGAAGGTCATTGGGAGAGCAGGAAGAAAAAGGAGACTGGATGGAGAAGGGAAGGGAGGCTTGGAACCCCAAAAAGCGGCTGACACCAGGTTCCTGATAGAATGCAGGAATGCCGGTATACTGGGAAGGGAGTTGATATTAGGGAGGGCCGCCCTGCCCCTTTCCATACAGAAGACATGTTTCCAATTTCTGCTCTCTGTCTTTGGGGCTGACCTTGATAGTCTGGGCTTTGTTTGTGACGGATCTGGTATGGGGCTGCCAGCGAAACGCGGAGGTTAGGAGTGATGGAGGTGTTGCAGTAGGAACCTATAAGAAAGGGAAGGGAGGAGTCATTGAGGTTTGGATATTGCTAACCTGTCATTAAACCAGAAGAGGCTTTTTTGTTTGCTTACTTGCAGCTCTTTGGCAAGCAAATATGCTATTGTTTCCTTGAGTGGGGGTTGTCAACTAATATGTTAGAATGTAGAATGGCTGTTCCCGTAGTCTGTCTTTTTTTTTTTTTTTTTCTGAGACAGGGTTTCACTGTGTAGACCAGGCTGGCCTTGAACCCAAAGAGATCCACCTGCCTCTGCCTCTCGAATGCTGGGATTAAGGGCTATGCCACCATTGAATATTATAATGTTCTCTGTGTGTATGTGTGAATGTTTCTCTCCAGTGTTGAGTGTCAAATCCCAGGGCATTGCTTTTGCTAGAAACATGCTATAGCACATCTAGCCTTGTTTTTTTGTAGCCTGTTGTCTTTTACTTGTTTATTTAGGGGGTGTTGTTTGTTTAATTGGATCAAATCTATGAAGAGTGAAAAAAAGAGTCTCACTTTGTAGGCCTGACAGGTCTTGAATTCAGAGATCCACCTGCTTCTCAGTGCTGGGATTAAAGACATGAGCCACTGTGCTTGGCTTCTCTTTTATTTTTAAATTGTGTGTGTGTGTATGTATTGTGTGTGTATGTATGTGTTGTGTATTTGTGTATGTATTGTGTGTATGTATATATGGTGTGTATGTATGGTATGTATCTATGTGTATGTATGGTGTGTATGTTTGTATTGTGTATGTATGTATATATGTATTATGTCTGTATATATGTATTGTGTGTGTCTGAATAACACTGTGCTTGCCACCGTGAGTATGAAGGTCAGGGCACAACTTGCCAGGAGTCTTCTCTTTCTCCTATGTGGGTCACCAAGATTGGACTCAGGCAGGTCTCTTGGCACCCAGGTGCCTTTACCCACTGAACCATTCTTCAGTTCCCAAAACGAATTCTTTTTTCATTTCCCACACTCCTTCAAACACTCTGGTAACGTGTTTATTGAATGACTAAGCCATGAAAGAAGAAAAGCAATTAGACGGTAATGAAACAGCGCATTTAGGATTCCTGGTTTGCTTCTGTTTTGACACTGTATGGCTTTCTTTGCCCCCAATGGGAATTCTTTCTGGGCTCTGCTGTTTGTAATGGGTAGCTGCTCCTGGGAACAGTCTCTATCCTCTCTCAGTTATTCTGCAAGAGAGCATCCCTATTTGAAAGTATTTAAACTTTGTATGAAAATTAAACAGGGTGCATCAGGACTTGGAGCAGCCCAGTGATAAACCTCTCTGGAGGGGTGTGTGTCTGCTTGTCTGCCTTATGTGTATCCAATGCCACATTTGTTTGATCTGGTGCTAGGGATGGACCCCAGAGCCTTGAGAATGGTAGCCAAGTGCTGTCTCTGAACTCTATCCCCAGCACAAGCCCAGGGATCTTTATTTACATTTTAAAAACAATTGCATAGATTTATTTTGAAGTGTGAGCATGCTGTATACAGGAAAGCACATGTGAATGCAGATACCCAGTGAGTCCAGAAGAGGGCGTTGGATCCCTAGAACTGGAGTTATAGGCCGTTGTATGTTGCCTGACATGGGTGTCAGGACCTGATCTCAGGGGCTCTACAAGAGCTCTTAACTGCTGGGCCATCAACAGCCTCACAGTTTTATTTGCTTAACCAAAGGTATGTGTATGTGTCTGTGAAAGTGAGTGTCACAGAGCACATGTGACGTCAGAGGATGATTTTACTCTTCCCTTCCCTTATGTGTGAATGTTTGCCTCAGGGATCCAGTTCATGCCATCAGCCTTGGTGACAAACTCCTTTACCCACTGAGCTATTTTGCTGACCGTTGGTTTGAATATTGAGTCTTGGATGTGGAGAAGCAACTTTATCATAAAAATCTACCCCCAGAATACTACCTACTCTCATCCCCACTCCCCCACCAGTCCCTGTCCTGTTAAGGAGCCCTGGATGGGCTGGAACTTGCTGTGTCTACTGAGCTCACCTTGAACTTGTGATTTCCCTTCCTCTGTCTCCAGAATGCTGGGATTACAACAGCATAATCAACATTTGGCTTATTTATTTTCTTTTTAAGATTTTTATTATTTATTATTTGCAGGTGTGTGTGTGTGTGTGTGTGTGTGTGGTGTGTATTATATATATATATAAATGGCTAAGGGATCCGGTGTCATCTTCTGGCTTCTGCAGGCACTGGCAAACATGCGTATATACTTACACAGACAAACATGCATACATACATACATTTTTAAAAAATGTGCCAGGTGATGGTGGCTCATGCTTTTAATCCCAGCTCTGGGTAGGCAGGCAGAGGCAGGCAGATCTCTGTGAGTTTGAGGCCAGCCTGATCTACAGAGTAAATTCTAGGACAGCCAGGGCTACACAGTGAAACCCTGTCTCAAGAAAAAGAAGTGTATTAGCTGACTAAATTTAATTTATTTAATTAACCATAATTAAACTCTGAATTTTGCATAAAGTAGTTTGACTGAAACTTGCCTTAGTACATAATTTAACAGTGGGCCTCTGATAAAGGAATTTTGGTGAAGGGTCACATCATTTCTCTACCTCCCTGTAGTTGAACATGCTTTTCTTACCTATTAAAGTTTTCCCTTCTAACACATCTAGTACTTTTGAAATAGGTCTAAATCTGTTTCTCAGACTAGCTTTGAACTTGGTTGATCCTCCTGCCTTTTCCTGCCAGGTGCTGAGATTTCAAGCCTTGACACCATGCCTGCCGCCCCGTCCCCTATTCCCTTGCACTTTTTGATGTTTCTATCAGGTTTGGGTTCTAATCTTGCCCTCAACTACATTTGGTTTCTTTGTACTCTCTCACTCCCCACTGATGAAAGAGGCAGGCTTAACTAGTGAAGAAGTCATGATCTTGGAGACTGTAGGAAGTGTTGGCGAATGCATGGTTCTCTTTTATAGGAGCCCGTTCTCACAGATGGAGAATGGAGATCAAAAGTGAAAATATTATTGCTTAGAATGAGAGGCTCCTTTCTAAGGCTATGACCATATCATGCTATCAGATAATTTTGGTTTCTGTCCCCCAAGCGTGTTGCTTTCTCCTTTTGAGTTGGCTTTTCAGATGCTCTTGGTTATGAACTGTATGTAAGAATAATGCTGCAGTTCTTGGCAGGAAAAGCCTCAACCATGAATTTGTTATTCTCTTTCCTCTGTTATGGCTGCCCTTGCTCCAAATCACTCTGGAACCCAGAGTGAGCATGAGAAAGCAGTAAAGGTCACTGGGTTTTAGAATAGAATAAAAAATTATTTTAATTTTTACTAGATTTTTTAATTTTTATTTTATGTGTAAATGTTTTGCCTGCGTATATGTCCATGCACAATGTGCATGCTTAGTGTGTGCTGAGGTCAGAAGAGGGCATCTAATCTCCTGAAACTGAAGTTATCAGTAACATGGTTGTGAACCGCCATGTGAGTGTTGAGAATCTAACCCAGGTCCTCTCATGAGTGTCTAGTGCTCTTTACTGCTGACCCACCTGAATACAAAGCTTTGGTCTCAAATGGTGGTCCACTACTTTGGTCCCAGCATTTGGAAGGCAGAAGCAGGAACATTTCTGTTGAGTTTGGGGCCAGGCTGGTCTACATTGCATAATTCAGATCAGCTAGGGCTGCATAGTGAGACCTTGTCTCAAAAAAAAGTGTGTGTGTGTGTGTGTGTGTGTGTGTGTGAGAGAGAGAGAGAGAGAGAGAGAGAGAGAGAGAGAGAGAGAGAGAGAGAGAGAGAGGGAGAGAGGGAGAGAGGGAGAGAGGGAGAGAGGGAGAGAGAGAGAGAACTACTTGTCTGGAGTAAATTCTCTCCTACCCTGTGAATCCCTGGGATTGAATTCAGGGCAACATACTTAGCAGCAAACACCTTTACCCGCTGAGCCATCGTTCTGGCCCTAGAATTTTTCCTTAACCAAAGTATAAACCTAGTTTATATGAATTAATACTAAGAAGTTAGTGGAAATCTTGCTGAAATATACTGTCCTATTTCAGATTATTTTTTTGTGTAGGGGTCTTTTGCAGAATTTCAGAAGTTCAAGAAGAACTTCAGTTATATATCTGAACAATTTTCAGTTTAGGATCAATCTAGGGTATGTCAGATAAACAAGTAACAACAAAAAAACCCTTCAAAAACCCATAGTTGCTTGGATGCTTAGTAGGAAGGCTTAGTGTGATTCTCGCAGAAGCAGAAAGGTTTGCTTGTTAAGACTTGTAGCTGTGTTTCTGCCTGGAGGTGGTGGCCCCACTGTTTACCCTTGTGCTTATGTCTGGGGTGACAGTGTACCGTGGTCTTTAGTTCTGTGACATCACTAATGTGCATGTAGGTAACATGGTGGTGTTTCCTAGCTTTGGTGCTGTTATCCAAGGGGGAGTAAATGTGAACGGTGTTACATAGCTTAAACTGTTCGGTTTTCCCTGAAGTCTATTTTTAAAGGGTCTGGAGAAATAGCTCAGCAGGTAAAGGCACTTGCTCCCCAGCCTGAGAATCTGAGTTCAGTTCCTAGAACCCACATGATAGACAGATAAAACCAGTTCCACAATTACACATACACCTACACACACATCATGAAATACACATGTCAACACATGCAACACATAGCACACACAAATGAATATATCAGTAGAAAAAAATAAGAAGGAGGTATTATAGTTTGGGTACTTAAGACTAGTACCTTTGATTTAAAACTCTCGTTTGAAGAAAAGGTAGCATATCTGGTGTATTTCTTTTTGAGACAGGGTCTTACCATGTAGCCTTGGCTGACCAGGAGCTCCGTTTGCAGACCATGGTTACCTCTGTCTCCTGGGTGTTGGAATTGAAGGTGTGTGCTACCACACCTGGGTTTAGTTTTTATCTTGTTAAAATTTTTAATTATGTTTATTGTGTGTGTGTGTGTGTGTGTGTGTGTGTGTGTGTGTGTGTGTGTGTTGGTATGTAGGGAATGGCAGTTGAAGACAACTTGAGGGAGTAGGGTTTCTTCTTTCATGGTGTAGGGCCTGGGGAATCTAACTCAGGGTGGGCAAGTATCTTAACTCCCTGAGCCATCTACTGTGCCCTAAACATGCTTTTTAAAAACTTGAGTTTCAGAGTAACTTTAGATTTCTAGATACATTGTAGTGCAGAACCATGGTGCATTTATAATAATGAAGGCATCAGTGTTGGAATAAAGCTTTAGTATACTTAGTAAACTTGCTTACTTGGAGTGCAGACTTTATTTTTCTAAGTGAACTCTCTCTATTCTAAGATCTAATCTAGGATTCCACATTATGTTTGAATTTGACATGCTTATAGCAGTCAAGGATGTGGGGGAAGATAACTGGATGCTTGTTGCATGAATACTTGTGGAACTGATTTTACAAAGAGCAGGAAGTAAGAGCCGGGCTCACAGTCAGCCAAAGAGAGGGAACAAGAGAAGGAACCATGTGGAAAACATCCGAATACACTGAGCAGACCTCTGGATAGCACTTCCTGTTTATGATGACTCGTTTCCTGGAGTTCTTGAGTTTAGCATCTTATTAATACACGGCCTTAGCATTTATTCTCTGTTGCAAAAGATGTCCTCTAGATGATGAGAAGTATAAAATTATACTTCTGATATAAAATTAGCAAGGAGCCAAGCTACTTCTAAATACTTTCCTTTGATGACATTGGCAAGTGACTTTATCATTTTAATAGCATCATGGTCACAAAATGACTGAAGGAACCCTTGACCACTGTGTCTTTCAGGTCAGAGGAGGAAGCTAGCCCTCTTAGTTAACTCTGTCCCCTTACAAGAGTTTTTTCCAGAAGCTTCTATCACAGCTTCTGGATTGTCCTCATTAGTCAGATGGCTCTAGAAGCAGAGCAGTTGGCTTATTGCTGACCTAAGCAAGGCGGGAGTGTTACACTGAGAGGGGGATGGGTGTGGATCAACAGCTGTTTCTACTAAGCAAGATAACTCTAGAATGAGGATTGTATTGCACTGGATTGCTGTGGCTGTGGAGGTGGGTGTCTTAGTCAGTGTTCCATTGCTGTGAAGAGATACCGTGACTAAGGCAGCTCTTAGAAAGGCAAACATTGAATTGGGGCGGGCTTACACTTGTCATCATGACAGGAAACATGACAGCGTCCAGGCAGACATGGTGGCAGAGAAGTAACTCAGAGTTTTACACCCAGATCTCCTGGGCCTGGCTTGAGCATTTGAAACCCAAAGGCCCACCTCAGTGGCACTTACCCCAAGAAGGCCACACCTATGTTAACAAAGGGGGGCAGTCCCTTAGCATTCAAATATATGAGCCTATGGGAGCATTCTTATTCAAACCATCACCACAATGGAAGTGCTGGGAGAAAATTAAGATTACCACATAGTTACAAGTCAGAAACCTGTTTTTTAGTAATAAAATATATGTCAGTTTGAGTCGTTTTATGGTTAGTGGCTAACCACTTTTGGTCATGAGAATAGCGATGCGAACTTTGTCTTACCTATCACCCATCACCTGGCATCAGTGGAAATGGCTTTTATGGTCTTGCCACATGCCCTAAATCTGTTATTCCTTCAAGTTTCTTAATTTTGCCACAAGGAGTAAATGGTGACCACTTTGCGGCAAAGGCCACGTCTTGTCAACCTGCCTCGGTTGTACAGGGAGCTCATTCTAATCAATACCTGAAGTACCTGAAGTCTAGATGAGGCAGATACTGCAGCCTCTATTATTCCCACTGTGATTCCTCTAATGCTGTAATATGAAGAATTTCAGAAGTACAGAAAAGTTGAATTATTCAGTGCACATTCATACGTGTCCATAAGTACACAGACTCCAAACTTTATTGTGTTTGTTTTCTTATGGCGCTGCTTGAGTCCCATCCCAGAGCTTTGGGGTTGCTGGTTAAGCCCTTTGTTGATGAGCTGTTTCCCTGGCAGTTCATTTATTCCACTTCTGAATATGGTTTGGTCCTCTGTTCAGTAAGGGCGGTTAAGAGACACTCAGACCAGCCAGTCAGCCTAGAAGAGACAGAGGTCACCAAAGCATCCTCAAAGAGGCTTGGACCACTCAGCTACCTGCAGGAGACTCTCTGAGACCTGTGGAGTGGCCTGTGACTGCAGTGAGCTCCAGGTTTCTAGCCATTGTGAGCCATGTCAGGAACCCCAATAAAACTCACTGGTTCACCAAGTTGAACTTTGGTGCTTCCATTACTGGGATGAGTAGACATTGGTTTGTCTACCCAGGAATAGTGTCTCTCAGCACAAGGGTGACCTCAAAGTCCTGACCCACCTCTGCTTCCCAGTTGCTGGGATGACAGGAGTGCACCTGTCACTGACTTTTAATTGACTTCCCAGGTTCAGTCCTCAGTTCCCTTCACTCTGCTACCAACTCAGCAAATAGAATAATCATCTTACTATCTGTAATAATATTGTCTATATTGTTCTATAATAACTGTTATATAATTGTCTTAGGGTTTTATTGCTGTGAAGAGACACCATAACAAAGGCAACTCATAAGGCAAACATTTCATTGTGGCTGACATAATTTCAGAGGTTCTGTTCATGATCAGCATGGTGGAAAACATGGCATCATGCAAGCAGACATGGTGCTGGAGGAGCCAAGAGTTCTACATCTCTATCCAAAGGCATCCAGGAGACTAGTAGCATCTTCAAGCAGCTAGGAGGAAGCTGTCTTCCACACTGGGTGGAGCTTGAACACTAGGAGTCTTCAAAGCCTACTCAGTGGCCCAGATCTTCCAACAGGACCACACCTACTCCAACAAGGCCACACCTCCTACTAGTGCCACTTGCATGGGCCAAGCATATTCAAGCCACCACAATAATAATGGGTCATATGTTACAGCTGTTTTCAGAGCACTTCTAATAAAGGCTCACCTGTGGACTGAGGCGCTCAAGAAACACTTCTCAGTTGATGGTTAAGAGCTCTTGCTGTTCTTGTAGCGTTTGGATCTAGCTTGTTCTTGATCTGTTCTTCTGGGGTTTGGATCTAGCCCCAAGGGATCCAATGCCCTCTTCTAGCCACCACAGACTCCTGAACACACCTGGCAGACACAAAAAATTTCACTTAGGACCTGAAATTTCCAAAAGAAAAAAAACCAAACCTGTGGGAAACATTATTCTAGACTGCTGACTGATTAGAATTCCATGAAAAACAAAACAAAACCAAGACATACTGTTTGTTCAATGTCTTTTTAGAGCTGAGTCACGTTAGATGCTAGTTTAGATAGTGTGCAGTCTCTTTTCTAGTTTAAATGCTGACTTGAGGGAGACGGGGGAGTAGAAAGATCGTGCAGGGGCTTCCTGTGCCTTGGAAGGAATGCACAGCTCATGCCGTGCTCTCTGAAGAACTCAGTGCAGGCTGATTTGTCTAGAGGTGTATGTCCTACACTCTAGGAGGGAGGTGGCAGCCACATTGTTGCCACCGTACCTTTCTGCAGCCGTAGTGGCAGTCTCTGGTTCTCTTCACCCTCCAAAAACTTGAAGCACAACAGCTGTAAACCTCAGAATGCCACGGGCTCCACTCCTGTCTTTGGGCCAGTTCTCTGTGGTGTGCCCATTGGTGATTGCGTTGCCATCTCTTGTGTTCAGTCAGCCTCAGTGTAAACCCAGGGAAACCCAGAAAGAAATAATGGTATAAAGGTAGCACTAGGTAGCACTTCCCATGGAGCTATGTCATCTGCCTGAAAACATTGGAGAGTGTGTGAGCGTTCGTGCGTGTTTTCAGTACTAGGGATTGTACCCAGAGCCTGGCAGATGTTCTACCATTGAGCTATATCCTCAGCTTCTTCATAAGTTTGTTGTTGTTATTTACATTTATCTATTATTTGGCTGGGTGGGGCTTCGTACTGACTACCAAGTGCATATATGGTACTCAGAGGACAACTTGGGAGGATCTGTTGTTTTCTCCACTCAGGTTTCTTGGTAGTGCCTTTACCCCTTGTATTAGGGTCACTATTGCTGTAATGAAACCCATGGCTAAAAGCAGCTAGGGGAGGAAAGGGTTAACTTGGCTTTACTTGGCTTACTCTTCCATGTCACTGTTAAAATTGAGGACAGCAACTCAAACAGGGCAAGAACATGCAAGAGTGCTGCTTACTGGCTTGCTCCTCATGACTGATTTAATCTGCTTTCTTACAGCACCCAGGACCACCAGACCAGAGGTAGCCCCAGCCACAATGTCCCACATCGATAACTATTAAAAAGTGCCCCACAGGCTTGCCTACAGCCCAGCATTCCATAAGGAGGTATTTTCTCAGTTGAGGTTCCCTTCTTTCCAATGTCTCTGGCTTATGTCAAATTGGTATAAAAGTGACCAGCACACCCACACATGACTTCTAATGACTACAGCCTCCCTTACACAAATTCTGAAGGTAAAACTCTGTAAGTCGTGGGCTAATATATGCCTATCCAGGATGTACCAGCCTTGCTCAGGTACTGTGAGCTACATTGGCAGTGTTACTACTAGAATTTTGAGTGTATGCAGTGTAGACACATGACAAACTATCATGTATGACCTTTGAGTATAAAGATCAATGAAAATGTCAGTTTCATATAAATGTCGTTTATTCCTTATGAAAGTACAATAACTCATATTTTACACATACAGTTCAGAAAGCACTAGTCTGAATAAAAGCAGATGTGCCAAGATGTCAACTGTGATTACTTCCGGGTGCTGGATGGGATGGGGTCATTGTGCTTTACTTTGAACTCATCAGGGATTTTCATGTGTGTGGCTTTTGGGGTTGTTGGTTGGTTGGTTGGTTTTGTTAAAAGTAAATATTTAGCCGGGCAGTGGTGGTGCACACCACCATGCATGCGGGTGGATGCATGCAAGAAGCAGAGGCAGGTGGAGCTCTGAGTTTGAGGCCAGCCTGGTCTTCAGAGTGAGTTCTAGGACGGCTAGGACACAGAGAAGCCCTGTGTCAAAAAACAAAGCAAAATAAAATAAAATAAAACCGTCGGGCCTTGGCAGCACACGCCTTTAATATCAGCACTCTGGAGGCAGAGGCAGGTGAATCTCTGTGAGTTCGAGGCTAGTCTGGTCCCCAGTGAATCCCAAGCTAGCCAGGACCCAGAGAAACCCTGTCTTACCCCCACCCACCCAAAGTAAATAATTAAGTAACTGTAACGCTTCATGGTTCAGTCACAAACAGACTATATTCTGGTTAAAGATTAAATTTGAGAATCAAGAAAGTGTACAAGGGGAAAACCCCTAAATTTAGTTTTACCCATTGGATAAGAAAGCACTAGGCAGGATGGTGTTCTACTTAAGGAAAAAGATACTTTTCTTACATTTGTGTGTTCCCACTGTACTTGGACTGGACAGGGTACAAGTAGGAAAAAAGTCTCCTACTTTCTGTATTGTCTTGGCTTCCAACAGCAGTTGCCAGGGAAACTCTTTTGTTTCTTGGTCACATGATCAGGTCATGCTTTTTGTCTGTGGCTGGTTATAAGTTTGCAAACCAAAGAGCTCTTGGTAACCTTGGCAGGCAGTCAGCATACTGTCCTTCACAGAAAAATGGGCCAAAGGTCCGACTAGCAAAGTCCTTCTAGCTGGGAAAGGAGTCCCGGATCAATCCTGGTAAAAAGAAAATGTGCAGGGGCGGGCAGGTATCGCTGCTCAGGGAAAGATGTTCATTTAGTATTTAAAATGACCTTTACACCGTGCTTATAAAATGTTGTTATTCCATAGCAAACCCCTTCCTCATAACTCCTAATTTTTATTATAAAAACCCCAGAAAAGGTAAAAGAATAGTTTGCTGTTCACTCATGGAGCCTACCACATACATTTCATTAGTTAGTATCTTTGAAACAGGGTCTAACTATGTAGCCCTTCTAGCCTGGAACCCTGTTGTCATACCAGCCACCATATATTTCAGAATAAACATTTCTGTATCCATAAAAGTGCTGGCATTTAATAGGAATCACATTAAACCTTTATGCTAACTTGAGGAGAGCTGGTATTTGTAGTGTGCTGGGTGACCGCACCCCAAACTCTTCTCCTAGCAACCATCAACTGCTAGTAGCTCTTCAGCTAGAGATGGGGACCCATGACCTCTCCCTGTCCATGTTGAAATTTCGACTGGCTTGATCTCATGCAGGTAAGCACACCAACTGTGAGCTGGCCAGTGAGTGGTTGTGTCCTTTCTAAAGGCAGCACTTGCTCCTCTCTGCCCTCCAGCTCTTCCTCTCTTCCTTCCTCCTCTTCAGTGATGCTCACTAAGCCTTGGTGCTGATGGTGGTCGAGGAGGAGGTGATAAAGGTAGTGGAGGTGGTGGAAGATGAAGTGCTGGTGGGTGGTGGTGAAGGTGGGGGTAGAGGTGGAGGAGGAAGAGGGGGTGAAGGTGGGGATGGTGGGGTTGTGGTAGAGGTATTGGAAGATGAGGTAGTGGTAGGGGTGGTGAAGGTGGTGGTGGACGTGGAGGAGGCAGTGAAGGTGGGGGTGAGGTGGTGGCAGAGGGGGAGGTGGTGGTTGAAAGAATGTCCCATTTAGTGCCACAGTCACTTGCATTTGTCAGCACTTTGAGTAGCCATGAGCCTCTACAGTAACCAGTGTCCACTGCACCTGGACACTTCTCTGAGCAAGGTTAGGAGCGGTGCGGCTGTGTGTGTGTGTGTGTGTGTGTGTATGTGTGTGTGTGTGTGTGTGTGTGTGTGTGTGTGTTATACCATGTGCAGGTGCCCAGGGAGGCCAGAGGAGGGCGTTGCATCCCTTGGGACTGGGGTTACAAGGATGTATAAGTTGCTGCTGTGGTGCTGGGCTGGACCTACGTCTTGAAAACTGAACTCTGGTCTTCTGGAAGTGCTCCTGGTCATTGTGTCACTCCTCCAGCCGTACATCTGATTGGATAGTGACGTAGCATAGGTTTCCACCAGGCATTTTTGTAAATCCTTAGTTTAGCTTTGTTTTTTCAAGATCAGGGTTCTCTGTGAATCCCTGGCTATCCTAGAACTTGCTCTGTCGACCAGGCTGGCTTCGAACTCACAGAAATCTGACTGACTCTGCCTCTGGAGAGCTGGGACTAAAAGCATGCACCACCACTGCCTGGTTATGAATTCTTGGTTTTGGCTAGCCTACCCCTACTCCTTTCTCTCCCATTGTCCTACATAACCTTTAGCCGGCAGTGTCCTCCCCTCTTCCCTCAGAGCAGCTGTGTGCTGTTGTCACCTCCCCTGATTACGTCATCTTACCATCCCCCTCTCATTGGCCCTTTACAAACATTCCAAGTTAAATATAGAAATTTAAAAACTTGAATCTGGGGGCTGGGGCAATGGTTTTCCTGCAGAGGATCTGAATTAATGACCCATTAAGTGGCTCATAATCATCTTTAACTCCAGCTCCAGAGGGATCCAGTGCCTCTGGCCTTGTGGGTGCTAGCATGAATACACACATAATTAACTTTTTTATTTTAAAAAATTAAAATACCATGTGCATTTGTGTTCTACCTCCATGTATATCTGTGTGAGGGTGTCAGATCTCCTGGAACTGGAATTACAGACAGTTGTGAACTCCCTTCTGGGTAGAGGGAGTTAAACCCTGGTCCTTTGGAAGAGCAGTCAGTGGTCTTAATTGCTGAGCTGTCTCTTCAGCCCATAGAGGGCATGCAGGGTCTTTCTGGGCTTAAATTATCTTGCTATAACATTTTCCAGCTCTATCTGCTTTTCTGAAACTTTCATAATTTCATTTTTCTTTACAGATGAATACATGTATTGCATTTTCATTATCCATTAGTTGATGGACATTTAAGCTGATTCCATTCCTACCTATTTTGAATAGATGGCAATAAATATAGATGTGCAGGTGTTTCTGTTGTAGGATATGGAGTCATTTGTGTATATGCTCAGGATAGGTAGGCCATATGGTAGCTCTTTTTTAGCCTAACACCCCCACACATTGATTTCCATAGTGTCTGCAGTACTTCATACCCTAACATACATATATCCTACCAACTAGTAGATAGGGGTCACTGTGTCCCCATGTCCTCTTCAGTCTTTGTCACTTGTTTTCTTAATGACAGACATTATGGCTGTGGTAAGACTTAATCTCAAAGTAGTATAGCTTGCATGGCTAATGGTTAATGATATTGAACAGTTAAAATGTTTATGGTCTGAGCGTTGGGCATGAGGTGGTGGGGAAGAATCAGGCTTGACCATGAAATTGGGTCTTCATCTTTGGGTTCCTGAGAGGAATAGAGAGAGACAGAAAAGCAGTAGAGCCCTTAGTTTATTGAAGCCTTTATATCAGTTTTTGTTTTTGTTTGTTGTTTTTGAGACAAACTGAGAAAGGCTAAATTTAGGCTAAAGCAGTGTAGAAACTTTCCTTTGAGAATCAGCAAAAGTGAGACGACATTGGAAACTCTTGGCATCAGCTGATTATGGGACCTTGGTACCATCTTCCACTGAGCCAAAGAGCTCCTGGCAGTTTAGTTCATCATCGGTTCTCCAGATAGTCTTTAGACCACTTATATTAAATCTCTTTTAAAGCATGGAAAAGGAGTGTACGGTTCTGATTAGAGATCTAGATACCACTTTCCTTACCTAACAAAACAATTTCTCTTGTGTGTACCTTTTATGGACTCTCAAGAAGTTCTGTTCTGTTACAGCTGCAGCCGACTCCGCCAGGTTCAAAGTATCCTGACCCAGAGCAGCAAGTCTCAACCTGATGGAATTCTCTGCATCCTAGGTCAGTGCTTTACTAATAAGTCTGTAGCCTTGATCTCAGGAAGATACTAGTAATGCTGTTGTATAAGGTACACTATAGGCTACACTATAGGCTAGCATCTTCCCAGTTTTCATTCCTGAAACATCTGGTCCATATTAATGAGGGTGACTATTAAGAGAGGTGTCAGTGAGATAAAGAGGGAGCTCCCACCACAAGCCTACCTGCCTGCCTTTCTTTATTTGAGACAGGGTTTCCCTGGCTGCCCTGAAACTTGCTCTGTAGATCAGGCTGGCCTCAAACTCAGAGATTTGTCTGCTTCTGCCTTCTTAGTACTAGTATTAAAGTCCTGCACGACCATGCTGGCTACAACCCTTTCTTTTCAAAACCACATAGAGAGCAGTTGCTTGACTCTGATCCTTCCATCCAGCCAATAGCTGTATCATGGGATGTCTAAGTCATTAAGAGGCAGAAGTAAAGAGTCATTTATTCTCCTTTTGTCTCTGGTCCATCCTTACTAGACTAACCTTAGTGGAGGTCATCTGCAGGAGTGCATATCCCCACCACACCTTACAGTGCAGTGCTAAGCATTGCTTCTGACCTTTGGGAAGGGTTAGTGTGTATTAGTCTATCCACGTGTCCTCTTCGTTTTCACACCACCTTAACTTGTTTTTATTTGATCATAAACATGTTTCAAAGGGATCTCTTTGAGATCTGTTCTTAGGCTAACAAAATACGCCAAGATCTGTAGTAAATCCATAGAAGACCTTATTTTCTGGTTCTTTTTGCCCATAAGAATTGCTTCATATGGGCTGGAGGAGGTTCCATAGATAAGAGCACTTGTGTTCTTCCAGAGGACCCAGGGCCAATTCCCAGCACCCACATAGTGACTCATAACTATCTGTAACTCTAATTCTAGGGGATCTGATAGATCTTGGAGGGGGCTCGTCTGGCCTCCTTGGGTATCAGACATACATGATACACATATACATGGAAGTTAAACATCCATACATGTAAGTAAAAACTGAAAGAAAGAAAATGCTTTTCAGAATTAAGAGCCTAGTAACCATGTTGCTTAATTCTTTGACCTGTGTAGATCTTGAGATCCAAGGAAGGTACCTTATGCCTCAGCTTGTTTGTTTCAGGGGTTGTTTATTTAGCTTTAGCACTGAACTGGTTTGGCCATCAAGGCTTTACTAAACGGGCAAATCCTTGGCTCTTACTGTATTCCATGGTGTGGGACAGCTAGTCACAGCCTGTTTTGCTTTGCAGGAATTGACAGCAGATACAATGAAGGCTGTAGAGAGCTGGCAAATTACCTTCTGTTTGGTTTATACAGCCAGAATACCACTGATTTTGAGAAAACGGGATTTTCTGAAGAAATTCTAGATGGTAAGTCTGTATTATATTGGCAAATTGTAGGAGACAGCGGTTTATTCCTTTGGACCCTTAATTCATGATCTTTTTGTAAAAATTGTTTTAATTTTACTGTATTGTATGAGTGTTGCTTACATGTATGTATGTGTACCGTGTGTGTGTGTGTGTGTGTGTGTGTGTGTGTGTTTGCGCGCGCGCACACACACACACACACACACACACACACACACACACACACACACACGCGCGCGCGCGCGCACGCGAGCGCATGCTTGTGCAGGAATGCATGCATACTTGGTGCCCAGAAAACAACATCAGATTCCCTGGAACTGGAGTTACAGATGGTTGTGAGCCACCATTCAGTGTTGGGAATCAAACCCAGATCCTCTGGAAGAATAGCAAGTACTTTTAACTGCTGAAACATCTCGACAGCCCCAGTTCATGATTTTTTGTTTCTGTTTCTGTGGTTTTGGGTTTTTGTTATTGTTGTTTTTTTGTTTTGAGTTAGAGTCTCATATAACTTTAACTGTCTAGAAACTCACTGTGGAGAACACGCTTGCCTTCAATTCTGAGATCTACCTGCCTCTGCCTTCCTAGTACTAGGATTAAAGACATATACCCAGCACCCCATTTGTGATCTTTTAGTAGGAAGTTATAATCAGAATTTAAGAAGTCCAAAGCTCTAGTAAATTTTTGCTTTATTTTGTTGTATCTTTTTAATGGTGAAAAATAGCATTTTCTTATTGACCTTTTAAAATCGACCATTCCTATTGGCCATGCACTGGATAACAGACTATCAACAGCAGTTTCCAGAATACATTTATTGAGTAAATCATCTTTGAGACCAAAAGAGGCCTTGGTGTTTGGCCTTGTCTCTTGGCAGGGTAGTCGTTTTTCTTAGCATTGCTGCTGCTCCTTTTCACTGAAGGTTCAGACTGTGTGCTGTTGCCAGTGAAGGCACTCTCTGCTTTGAGGCAAAGAGGAGCTGCTCTTGTGAGAACGAAGATTTTATGTGGATCTTTAGCTGAAGAACAAGGGGCTATTGTCCTGCTGTCTTTGGGAATTGTTTTTTGTGTGACTTTAATACAATGCAGGCTTTCTGCCTGCAGTCTGCCTTCTCTGGCTGGAGACACTGCAAGCGTTGATGCTCCTGTGGGCTGTTGCCCGGGAGCTACTTCTCCTGTCATATACTTAGCATTATAAATTGTCTGCACGATGAGTCAGGAGACATAGAACAAACAAGTAAAACTGGACAAGAGACAAGACACTTGCAAGGCAGCTGGGAGACCATGAAAGCAAACATTCGCTGTCAGATGATCTCACTTGAGAAGTGTGGGCTCAGATGGAGGGCATTTTGTCCCTTGGGGGACATTTAGCAATGTCTGAAGACATCTTTGATGGCTGTGGCTCAGTCTGTGGTACTACTGTCATCTAGTGGACACCAGGGCTGCTGCTAAACATCACAGAATAAACAAGAAAGCCCCGGTTACACAATGAAAACAATTCTTATTAAACTGTCAATAGTTCTGAGTTGTACCCTTGGTAACGACCCCAGTACTATCCATATAGTTTAGTTAGAGCTGTTCTTTTTATTATGAGTGCAGAAAAAGGAGCCGGAAAGTACTTTCTTCTTTCTTTCTTCCCTCCTGTCTGAGGTATTCTCTCTCTCTTTGCATCAGCCGGCTTCAGATTCAGGTGCTTCTCAGCCTCTTGGGTGCTGGGTTTGTGTCCAGGAGCCACCACTGTGGTCTTCATCAGGTCATTTTTAGATTTCGACATTATAATACAATGTAACACCTTTTCTTCACTTTCCTTCTCCTCCTCACTCTCAACCAAAGTTCAGGACCTGTGGGTCATGACCCCTTTGGCAGCCCCCTGTCTACAAAACACGTGCATCGTGACAAATAACAGTTATGAAGAACAATAATCATTTTATAGTTGGGAATCACCACAACTTGAGGAAAAGTATTAAAGGGTCAGAGCTTTAGGGAGGTTGAAAAATGCTGCTCTAAACCCTCTCATTTGTCCCTCCTTCTCCTTCAATTCTTGACCTCTTTTTTCTTTATTATTGCATGCATGTGTGTGTGTGTGTGTATTCCTATATATAATCTTTTCATTCCATATAATATTATTTGTATGTATGTTTTTAGGGCTTTTTTGTTCTTTGTCACTGGACAACCAGTTGGTGTGCTGTTCCCAGGAAAAGGACAACTCTCCTGAGCCCAGCTTTTCTCAGTTGCCATAGCTCTTTGAGTAGCGTTGAGGCTTCCTGGACTTGACTCTGTCCACTTTGACGTGTCCATTGGTGGTGTCCTTCTTTAGCTCATGTTGGTGAGACTTTTACTAGAAGGCACCATCAATTGTTTTTCAGTTCATTTTTTTGTTTGTTTCAGATTTTGATTTTAAATTTATTGGTCAGGCAAAGAGTTTCAAGTCTTTAATCCCAGCACTGGGGAGGCAGAGGCCAGTGCATCTCTGTTTCGGTTAAAGCTTGCCTGGTCTACATAGTGGATTCCAAGACAGAGCTAGGTAGAGAGACCCGGCCTTGAGTAAATAAAAGAACATTTCTTTCAGGGGGCTGGGGTGATGGCTCAGTGATTAGGAGCACTGGCTGTTCTTCCAGAGGGCTGGATCCAATTCCCTTTGCCCAGGTGATTACTCACATCTGTGGCTTGAGTCTGAGGGGATCAGACCCCCTCTCCAGGCGTCTTTGCAGCTACCAAGCACATGCATGATACATAGACATATATGCAAGCACAATACCCATATAAATAAAATAAAACAAAAATCTCAAATATAAAATAAAGTATCTTCCCTTACATGTCGTGGTTTGGGAAGAATTTACTTTGGAAGTCTTCAGTTGCTGCACATTTCACTGCAACTGTGGTTGCAGGGCCGCTTCAGTATAAACATAAGGAGTGTGTTTGCATTCCAGAGGTGTGTTTTATCCTGCCATTTGTCACAGGGGAAACTTAGTAAAGTACTAATCAGTTTACTCCAAATTAATAAAGCCAACTTTAAATCCTTATAGTTAGAAAGCTAAGATCAGCAGATTTATGCTCTGGTTTTTTGGGTTTTGAGGCAGGGTTTCACTCTAGGGGTGGCTGTCCTGGAACTTGTTGTGTAGACCACACTGACCTCACACTCACAGAGATGGAACTCAGATGCCTGAGTGCTGGGAGGAATAAAGTAGCCACCACAGCCCTCAGGCTTCTGCCTCAGCCTCACTGTGCATAGAAACGGCCAACATGAGATACTTACTTTTCAAAGGTATTTTAAAACATTTTACATGATTTTAAATTTTTCTTTAATTTATTGAGACACGTTCCCTTTATGTAGCTCTGGCTATCCTGGAACTAGCTGTGTAGACTAGGCTGGCCTCCACTCACAGAATTCTGTGATTGAAAGTTTGTGCCAGCTTACTAGCCGACCCTCCCATCTCATCCTGTCCTCTCCTCTTGCTTCTTCCTTCTCATTCTCCTCCTGCAGCTTTTTAAGTTTAGTGTTGTTTTTGACGCAGGGTCTCTATGTAAATCAGAGTGGCATCCTCGGACTCGTGCTAGGTCTTCAGCAAGTGCCATCATGCCCAGCTGTATTTTTCTTCCTTCTCTCCTCCTCCTTTCAAAATAGAGGCTCACCGTGTAGCTCTGGCTGAACTGAAACTATGTATGGAGACCATGCTGGGCTCAAACTCACAGAGATCTGGCTTCCTCTGCCTTCCCAGGGCTTGGATTAAATGATTAAAGCCATCACACCTGACCATATTTTCCTCTTTTTATTTGTTTTTTATTTATTTTTTTCATAGTTTCTTTTATCTGACCGTGTACTCTGTTAGGTATCAGGTCCATTGAGAATATGAAATGTGTGATTAGATTTAGCTAGCAGTTGTTATGATACATCTGTTTTTGGATCCTAAAACGTTAAGGTTCTATTCAGACTCTGCGTGGTGTGTGCACTGCCACCCCACTTTCTCAGGTGTCATAAAATTTCTCCCTTCGCAGGAAGTCTACAGTTGATTTAGGACAGGGCTCTGGGACTTGAGGAGGCCCAGTGCTGAGACACGAGAGAGGGGGTCTTCTCTTCTCTCTGCAACCCCTCACGTTATCAGTTCCTAGTGTGGTCTTGGTAGAGACGCTTCGTGGCTCTGCCATGGGAGAGCTATTGAGCAAAGCTTGTAGTATTTCTGCCCCATTCCATTTCCCCTCTCAAGGCTCCTGAGTTTGCCTGGCTTTCCTTGAACCCTTGGGATGTCTTTATTTACTCTCTCCACCTCTGTTGATGCTGTTCTGAATCTGTAATCTGTTGGTATGCTTCCGGAAGCTCGTTCCCCCTTGCCTGTGTTTCCTTCCTTCAAGCCTCTTCCTGTGTACAGAACTCACTGCTGTACACAGTGACTGTCCTAAGACAGATGTGCAACGTCCAGGCTCACAATTGCCTGGAGCCAAATGAGCCTCTGGCCATGAATTTTAAATACTGGTTTTAGCGTAGAGTCCGGGTTAATGTAATTGGTGCTGTTTCTTGATTGAGTAGCTGTTTAATACTTATTTCCTCATTGATAATGCATTGTGAAGCCTGGTGTGGTGATGCTTGTTTGTAATCCCAGCATTTAGGAGGCAAAGGCAGGAAGGAGGATTGCTGTAAATTCAAGGCTAGCCTGGTCTGCACAGTGAATTCCAGATCAGGGAGAGCTATAGTCTTTTAAGGAAAAAAAAAAAAAAAAAAAAGCCAGGCCTGGTAGCATAGCTCTGAAATCATAGCTGTTTGAGAGGCTGAGGCAGGAGGATTTCAAGTTCAATGTCTGCCTGAGTTGTATGTTGAGTTCAAAGCCAGTTGAGGCAACTTAGTGAGACCCTGTCTTAAAACAAGTGAAATGGGCTGAGGGTGACAGATTGGTTGCTGAGCATGTGTGTAGCCTAGGCTCCATCTTCAGTAATGCAACCAGTGCGTCATCAGTTAGTAAATGAGTAACGTGACCAAGACTGGGACCACAGCTCTGACCATTTGCAGTGCACTCTTTCAGGAATGAACTCTGCTCTTTTGACTTATTTGGGGCCTACACTGTCATATTTAGAAGGCCACCATAGGAGGAGCATTGCGGAGGTGATAGGAAACCCTTACTTCCACACCCGACTGTTGCTTGATTAAATAATTACCCATTTAGACTTTTGTTACATTGTTTCTGAAATAGCTGTATGTTTTGTTTTGGGAGTTTCCTTGTTTGTTTGTTACACTAGAAATGAACCCAGAGTCTGGCCATGCAAACTGAATTGTTGAACTACAATCTCGTGAATTAAGTGGAGTTACTAATCTTCTGAAGGAAAAGCCCTGACTTTTTCTACCTGTTTGTGTTTTGCCTTTTTCTTCCTGCAGATGTGGTTATATTGATTAAATCAGATAGTGTCCATCTGTACTGCAACCCTGTCAACTACCGCTATCTCTTGCCTTACGTGGCACATTGGAGAAACCTGCATTTCCACTGCATGACGGAAAGTGAGGTGAGGAGAGAGGACAGGATAAGGACTTCCTTCAGGAAAGTGTTGGTTCGCAACAGAAGCTCCTTTAAGAAACTACAGATCTAGTGTCTGAGTGTGCTTACTCAAAAACTAATATTCAAGTAGCAAGCTTCCTGTGTGAGGAACACCCCCCTCCCACCTCCCACCGTCCTTCCTGTCCTTTACCGGTCTCCATCTGCCTGTCCCCAGACTGACTGCTCAGAGACGCCTTTACAGTCTTTCCAGCCTGCAGCCTGAGGGCTCCAGCAGGCATGAATAGCTGTGTTGCTCAGCACAGGCTTGTAGGCTTATTTAAATAGTTATGGGGTCTTACTGTATCTTTTATCTTATTTTTATTTGTTTGTTTGAGACCACAGCATCTCACTGTGTAGCCTTGACTGGCCTGCAATTCAGACATCTGCCTGCCTCTGCCTCCCAAGTGCTGGGATTAATGAGACATTCAACCAGCCTGTTATCTGTTTATATATTATTCTGTTTAATATATAAGTTGATTAGACAATTTTTGAGTGAATCTAAACCTTATAGATGACAGAATTACAGTGTCAAAAAACCTGACATGCCTGCAAAGGTTAGAATTGTCCTAAACTTTGTGACATTTATGTCTGGGTTTCTTGGTATCTATTTCCCTTTGGGTCATTTTGAAGAATATGACTAGAAAGCAAATTGGGATTTTTCTGCCTGTAATGAATGTCATTGTAATTTCTACCCAGTATTAAGAACATTTCTTTTTATGCGATTATTGGGGACACTTGGAGGAATAGGTTTTATCTCTTCCATTTAAGTCTCAATACATTTTGAGTTGAATTTGTTTATGAGATGCAGAAATGGAGACTATTTTTGACCAGCAAATAGGATGGCTTTAGGAAGCCCTTCCTTAACTAGGAATAGTTCCTTTTAAATGCCATTTAAGACAGTCCCTGAGGCTGGTGGTGGTGGCTCCCACCTTTAATTCCAGCACTTGAGGCCACCCTCAAGTCTACAGACTGAGTTCCAGGGTAGCCAGGGCTGTTACACAGAGAGACCCCGTGTGTGTTGTGGGTGGGGAGGTGACACAGTTCCTGAGACTACACAGAAATGATGTGGACTTTAAATGATGTGTCTCATTAGAGTCCACCTTTCTTTGAATTTCCCTTAGTATGAAGATGAGGAAGCAGCAGAAGAATTTAAGATTTCCAGCTTTGTGGACATGGTTCGAGACTGTGGTAGAATTGGTATTCCTTATAGCTCTCAAGGTGAGCATCTGACAGCAAGCCATTTGAGAACGTTGCTTGGGGCTGGAGAGATGGTTCAGAGATTGAGCACTGGCTGCTCTTCCAGAGATTCTGAGTTCAATTCCCAGCAACCACTTGGAAGCTCATAACCATTTGTAATTACATCTGCTGTCCTATCATCTGCTGTCCTATTCTGGTGTGCAGGCATACATGCATGCAGAACACTACATATATAATAAACAAACAAACAAACAAATAAATCTATCTTTTAAAAAAGAACGTTACTTGCTTGGAAGGTTTGAGAATTGAATGGTCCTCTTTCATGGTGTATATTTGGCTGGAAAACCATTTGACCCATTTTCACAAAGGAAAAGGATCAACCAGAATGAGGTGTGGGAACTCTTAGATGAGCTCCTTGTTCATAACTGTGAAGTTACCACAATAGCATAAGCTACCTGTGGTCAAGGAGGACTGATGGGGGATCTATCACAACTGACATCTAGTCTGTATTATTTATTACTTACAGATATGATGTGTCTTCATAACAGAAAATTGTAATTTTAGTAGCTATTTAAAAAACAGGCTTATGGGACTAGAGAGATGGCTAAAAGGCATGTCTTTCAGAGGACCTAAGTTGGTTCTCAGCAGCCATACCAGGCAGCTCACAACTACTTGTATCTCCATCCAGGGGATCTCACTCCATAGTGCCCTCACACATACATATACATCATTGAAATAAATCTTTTTGCCAGGGTGGTAGCATCTACCTTTAATCTCACTCAGCAGTTGGGAGGCAGAAGTAAATGGCTCTCTGATTGTGGTCTACATAGTGAGTTCGAGGCCAACCAACACTACATAGAGGCCCTATCTCAAACAAGCAGGCAGGCAAGCAAACAAAAATGTTTCCCTAGCAGTTCTCAACCTGTGTGTTGTGACCCCTTTGGAGGTTGCATATTCTATGTCCTGCATTTCAGATATTTGTATTATTCATAACAGTAGCAAAATCACAGTTATGAAGTAGCAACAAAATAAGCTTATGGCTAGAGGTCACTATGACATGAGGAGCCGCCAAATATCTAAAAAGGTTGCAACATAAGAAGGTTGAGAACCACTGATTTACAGGGAAATTCAGTGTAGAATACAGGGGGGCGTTAAGTTTATCAGTGCTGATATTATAGGAAGAAAAGAACCCTGAATATTGACATTATTGTTACAAAAATAATACCTGTTTTTGTTTTGTTTGACACAGGGTCTCACTGTGTAGCTGCCCCTGGCTGTGTAGACCCGCCTGCCTCTGCCTCCCAGGTGCTGCTAATTGAAGGCAGATGCCATTACAGCTGGCTAAAAAGGATTCCTTTGGTTTTGTGGTTTTCCCTTGAGGAAGCTGATTAGCTGTTTTGTTAGACAGAAGAGTCAACTTCTGGTCTGTTAATAAACATACTCACTAAATAGTACAAATCAATTGTAGTAGAATACTATTTACTTTAAAAAAAAGAAAACAAAATATAAAGGTGCTATAATCTGAATTTATAATACTTGATTGTGATTCTAATTTTTCTTGAATTTCACTCTATATTTTTAGTTTCAATATCTAATCCTCTTACTGTCCTGGCAAATTTATAAGGAATGATTCCTGTCTAACCACATGAGGTTGGGCTCAACTGTCCAGGATGGTATTTGATGTGTGTTGATGTGTGATTCTTCTAGGTCACTTACAGATATTTGATATGTTTGTGGTAGAGAAGTGGCCAATTGTACAGGCCTTTGCACTCGAAGGCATTGGAGGAGATGGATTTTTCACCATGAAATATGAGGTACGTGTGAAAACTAGTGTGTTTAAGTCTTGTCACAAAGTTAATGTGCATTAAACAAACACAAACCAACCAACCCAAGAGCTCACTGTGTAGACCAGACTGGGCCTGGAACTTCCAGTGATCCGTCTGCCTCTGCTTCCCAAGTGCTGGGATTAAAGGTGTGTGTCATTATGCTTGGCTTTGAATGAGATGGAGTATATGTGTATGATTTTGATACTGTAAACAGCTAATATGTGTGTAGAGAAAAAGTATGAGGGTGATGATAGAGAAGACCTGCATCTTTGCATACATTAATACTTCTAAATTGATAAGAAATAGACATCTCTATGTAAATAACATAAATCTAGACATAAATAACAAAAAAAGGCTCTAAGTTTTTGAATGAGACAAGTACTTTCTGAAAGGTTAAAGTAGAAGATTCAGTTTTTTTATTGTAAGCCTTTTGTATTGTTTATTTTTCTTAACAAAAAAATGTTACAAGAATGTATTATTTTAATTAAAATTACCAAGAAAAAACATAGTGTATATATGTGTGTGTGTGTGTGTGTGTGTGTGTGTAAATGTGTTTGTGCCATTATTGAATGTAACCAGGTGATATATTGAAGATTCTGAAAATAATTTTCTTGAATGAAAAAACATTTATTAATTTTACAGGGTCAAATAAGATTAATAAAATTGTGGTTTATTCTAATAGAATTAAGAGAGCATTGGTTTTATAATAAATACAGTTAAAATTAATAATTTAAAAATAACATAATACATTTTCAGTTATTATTCTAGTAACTATTTATACCAAGATAGTAATTTTTGAGTCTCAGAAGATGAGAAGTAATTGACCGTCCTAGTAATTGACTTACTGATGCTGATGCTCTGCCTTTTGTTGCAGTTGCAGGACGTGAGTTTGAGCCTGTGGAATGTGTACAGCAGGATGGATCCTGTGTCTCTGGAGACCATGCTTTCAGAAGTAAGGAGCCAGAGTGTGTTTAACATAATTATGTTAAATTATCCTAGCCAATTATCCACCAAAGGTATTTAACTTGAAGAAATGCAAAGTACATCTTGTTTGCTTTAATCAAAGAGTGGAACATATCTTCCTACTTTGTTCTGCACTCTTGAAAGAGAAAACCTGGGAGAATTGAGGCTTTTCTTTGAGGAAAACCTGCTGAGGCAGCTGTTTCACCTAAAGACTTTTGGTTATTTTTTCTCTCAGGGAGGGATATTATACTGGACTTTAATAAAAACAATGCAGAGGTTGTCCTGTAGCATGAAAGATTAGGATGACAAATTGCTTAAAGAGATCAAAGTCTGAAACAGATGGCAAACATGTCCTATTGCCTAGACAGCAGTATTTAACATCCGGCCCAGGTCCTAACAAGTGCTCAGCATTCTCACTGTGGCACAAAAGCTGTTCTAGATAGTCCTTAAACTGGGCGTGTCTGTGTTCTCCTGCAGTCCTGTTTACAGAAATGTGTCCCACCCTAGCTAGAGTGTAATTTTCCAACCCTTGAGTTCTTAATCGTTCATCTGGGTGTGGTGGTGCATGCCTTTCTCTCAGCACTCTGGAAGCACAGCCGCTGGAGCTCTATGAATTCAAGACCATCCCCAGTTAAATAATGAGTTCCAGACTAGCCCTGACTACACTCTGAGACCCTGCCTCAAAAGAAATAACAAAGGCAACAAACAAAATCTTGGTATGGGGCTGGTGAGATAACTGGGCAGGTAGGAACACTTGTTGCCAAGCCCAAGGACATCCACAAAGGAGGGAACCGATCACAAAATTGTCCCCTAACCTATAAAATAGATAAATAAATGGTCGTAGTTTATCAGGATTCTCTGAGATGTGTCACGTATACTTTGCACTAACCATTTAGAATGGGGGGGGGGGGGGAAGGGAGGTAATTAGAAAAAGAGTCCCTAAGACTTATCTACTTGGACATTGTACAAAGGACATTAGGCTCTGTCTCCCTCCCATCTCCCCATTCTCCAGCATTGCCAGAGATCTTGTGATCTTCTTCACATGATCTTGACTGTTTGCTGCTTCTCACCTAGAACCAACCATTTTCTTATAGAGACAGAGCCCCTGTGTGTTTAAGGAGTGAGTTTAGAGGCCACAGTTGAGTTTTGTACTACTGTGAGCATTGTTTCTAGCTCCTTTGGGCAAAAGGAAGTAAAAGTAAAAAAAAAAAAAAAAAAAAGGAAAATAGATATTTTTTATTAAATTTCTTTATTCACTTTATAATCCAGTGTCAGCTCCCTTCTTCTCCCAGCACATCCTCCCCCCATTCCTCTTCCCTTCTGCTTTGAGAAGGGGAGCCCTCCTCTAGATATCATCTCTCCCACTGCCACTTTCCCCTCCCACTGAGGCCAGATAAGGCAGTCCAGTTAGGGAAGCAGAATCCACAGGCAGGCCGGCAGCAGGTTCAGGGACAGCCCCTATTCTTCTTGTTGGGGACCCGAATTAAGACCAAGCTACATATGTGCAGGGTGCGTAGGTCCAGCTCTTGTATTGTATGGTTGTGTGGTCCCGAGGCATGGCCTCTGAGGAGGCAGGGCACAGGGAGTTGACCTTGCTTACTAACCACACTATCATTGGGTGGATGTCAGGCTGTAGGGGAAGTCCAGGGACATCCTGGTGCGGGGAATCACAATCTGAGGCATGGGACAGCCGGAGCTGGCTCGGGGTCCCCAGGACTGCAAGGATGTCGGGATGTCTGGTTCTCAGGCTCCCAGACACTCAGGACACCACAGACTGGATCTAGCCCTGGGGGGTGGGAAGGGCAGGGGAGCTCTGGCTGGTCCCGCAGGGATGAGTCCTGGCTTGACTGTGGCGGGCTTGAGCTTGGCTTGGTGGCAGTTGTGACTGGGAGCACAGAGAGGCCTTCTACATGAGATTAGATAGCGGCTCTATAGGTGAAGGCCTTCTCCATGGCTCTCCACAGCAGGTCCTGATGGAAAGAGGCAGTCAGTGATTTTTAGACATTTATTGTAGTGGCAGAAAGTAGACGAGTAAAACCATCCCCACTTCTCAGGATGGGCCTGAGGTTAAATACCTTCTGCAGGGAGGAGTGTCTGGACGGGAAGTTGGTTGTCTGCGCTCTTCAGACCTTGCGGTACCTCATTAAAATGGAGATCTGTCTTGAGCCTACGCAAGCACATAGCACACACATGTGCACTCCTGTACATGTGGAGGGGCTTAGGGTATTGCCCATACGTAACTGATAGTCACAAATCTATGGGGGCTGTGGCTAGTGACAGGGGCCTGTGTGCCTGGGAACAGGGAAGCGCCTACTGTCCCTTCAGGATTTCCAGGGTTTCAAGCCTTAGCTTGACTGGGAACCAGGCTGCCTTTCATGTTCCCACTTTATATGTCCTGGGAATCCCCAAAGGTACAGGTTAGTTGACTTTGTTGGTCTTTCTGTAGAGTCCCTGTCTTCTTTGGGTCCCACAGTCCTTCCCTCAACTCTTCCATTAGACTCCCCAAGTTCTGTCTAATGTTTGGCTATGGGTTTCTGCATCTCCATTGGTTGCTGTGTGGAGCCTTGCAGAGGACAGTTATGCCAATCTTCTGTCTGTAAACATAACAGTAGCATCATTAATAGTGTGAGGGATTGGTGCTTGCCCGTGGGCTGGGTCTTGATTTGGGGCAGTCATGGGTTGGCCATTCCCTCAGTCTCTGCTCTGTCTTTGTCCCTGCACATCTTGTAGGCAGGACACATTTTGGGTCGGAGGTTTTGTGGGTGGGTTGCTGTCCTTACCCCTCCACTGGGAGTCATGCCTGGCTACAGGAAGTGACCACTTTGGGATCCATATACCTGACTCCTAGTGTCTTAGCTAGAATCACCCTTATAGAGCTTCTCCCATCACACATCTCTGGCACAACCTAGAGATGCCCCTCTCTACCCATTTCCATTCTCTCTCTCCTGTTCTCCCACATCTGATTATCCCCTCACCCTGCTCCCCTCCCCTCTCCTTCCCAGTTCCCTCCCTTCATCCACCTCTGATAGCTATTTCATTACCCCTTCTGGAAAAGGTTCCACCATCCTCCCTTGGGCCTCCTTGTTATTTGGCTTCTCTGGGTCTGTTGATTATAGTGTGGTTATCCTGTGCTTTATGGCTAATATCCATTTATAAGTAAGTACATACTATACATGCCCTTTTGGGTCTGGGTTACCTCACTCAGGATGATGTTTTCTAGTCCTATCCATTTGCCTTCAGAATTCATGATGCTTTTGTTTTTAATAGCTGAATAGTATTCCATTGTGTAGATGAACCACATTTTCTTTATGCATTCTTCAGTTGAGGGACATCATTTAGGTTGTTTCCAGTTTCTGGATATGTAATAAATAAATAAGGCTGCTATGTACATAGTTGAGCAAGTGTCCTTGTAGGATGGTGGACCATCTTTAGAGTATATGCCCAGGAGTGGTAAAGCTGGGACTTGAGGTAGAAAAATTCACAATTTTCTGAGAAACTGCCAATTTGATTTCCAAATTGGTTGTGTAAGTTTGCACTTCCACCAGCAATGGAGGAGTGTTCTCCTTGCTCCACATCCTCCCCAGCATGTGATAGCACCCGAGTGTTTGACCTCAGCCATTCTTAAGGTGTAAGGTGGAATCTCAGAGTCATTTGATTTGCATTTCCCAGTGACTAAGAATGTTAATTGTTTTTCCTTAGAGTAGCAGGAATTTTTGTCTATATATTGAAAAAGGTATTCATTCAGTCATGGTGCCACTTACCTTTAAAAATCCTGGTATTTGGAAGGCAGAGGTGCTGAGCTGGAGAGATGGCTCAGTGGTTAAGAGCACTGATTGTTCTTCCAAAGGTCCTGAGTTCAAATCCCAGTAACCACATGGTGGCTCACAACCTTGGGATGGGATCAGATGCCCACTTCTGGGCTGTCTGGAAGGCAGAGGTGGGTGGATCACTGAGTTTGAGACCAGCCTGGTCTCGGAGTGAGTTCCATGCCATCTAGGACTACGTAATGATAACCCTTTGTCAAAAAAAAAAAAAAAAAAAAAAAAAAAAAAAAAGGATGAGAAGGAAGAGGAGGTGAGGAGAAGGTGGAAGAGGAGATGAGGAGGAAGAAGAAGAGGAGGAGGAAGAGAAAGAGGAAGAGACAAAAAGTTATTTCATGTCCCAGAGAAACTTTCTCCAGAATGGTCAGTACTGAGACATAGTTCCCTCCCCTCTTTATCAAACACAAACAAAAAGCAGTAAATGCTTTGGCATCCATAAACAGATAAAAAGGTAAGATTCAGGCTGGTTTAGATTTTTTTCAATACAAAAACTAAAAACAACAAAAGAAAAACAAAAAAAAAAAAAAAAACTAAAAGAACAATAAAGCTTCACTTATACGCTGCCTCCAAGTATAACTCCCAGAATGTTATATTGTGAAGCACTACACAACTGTTTCTCAGGCAGTTACATCATGTGGGTTCTGAGAATCGAACTCTGGTCCTCTAAAAGAACGTACCTGCTTTTAACCGCTGAGCCATCTCTCCAGACCCAATCTTTTCTTCTTGCCTTTCTCTCTCTCTCTCTCTCTCTCTCTCTCTCTCTCTCTCTCTCTCTCTCTCTCTCTCTCTCTCTCTCTCTCTCTCTCTCTCAATGCAAAATTAAAGTTTGATTAAGAGATTTTAAACAGATTTAGGCACTCAAATTACTGGGAAGAAAGTCACTTAGGAGTAAAGTAAGTGTACATGTTAGGGCTGTATATCCAGGAACCGGGAAGAAAGTCAGATATATTTTTCACAATAATGTAACTAATCTTATTACTGGGCATGGTTGGGGTTTAATAATTATTGAGGAAATTGTGCATTAGGATCTTTACAATAGTTAACAGGTAAACCTCTAGGAACTGAAAAGCAATAACAATTTTTAAAAACAACTTATTAAATTTTAAACTTTCTTTTAGTTTTCTATAAAACTAAAACCGGGGGTATCAAGAAGCAAAGTTATTTATTAATAACTGAAATAGAATATCACTTAGAAGTAATTTTTAAATGAAAATAAGTATCAAATTAAATACTAGGGAAGAAAGGGCTGGTTAAAAAGCAAACAGCTTTGGCCAGCAATGGCACTTGCTTGAGGCTAGTGATCTGAGATATTCCCTGACTATACATAAGGTAGAATGAGAGAACCAACTACATAAAATTGTCCTCTGGCTTCCACATGTACACCTTAAGAAGAAATTAGCTATCAGAATATAAGAAAAGTAGTCGAAAGATTGAAAACTAAAGATATATTAGTTTTCTAAGTGTATATAATTTGAGTTCCTAGATCTAAGCATTTGATATATTTGTATACACGTTGCTGATACTGTAATCTTTGGTGGTACTCATATTGGTTTGGTTTTGGATAGTGGTTTTTACATCCTTTTAAGCTGATAGCCAAAGTCTTTGAAATTTCCTTACCAGTCACTATGAGATGTTCCATGCCCATATTTTGTAAATTTTCTGGCCTAGACTTGGAGCTGATCTTTTCTCTAAATGCTGGTTACTTTGAGTGGGAAACAGTATCTCATCAGTATGATGACTGTTGGGGATGTTCCCTGTGACTGTGTGGTCCCATTTCTAGACCTCTAGTAGCCGAAGCTCCCTTCATTGTTCATGTTAACTATGTGCAATACATAGGATTTGAGGGCGGACAGGGCTGCGGGGTGGTTAAGGATTACTCTTCTTCCAGGTAGCACAGGCTCCCAGCACCCACATGGTGGTTTACAGCGTCTGGAACTTTAGTTCCAGGGGAAGAGGACTTCTTCTGACCTTCTTGAGCACCAGGAACACACATAATGGCTATACATACATGGAAGCAAAACACTCATATTCATAAAATAAAAATAAACCTTTAAAAAAGATAAAAAAGGATGTAGGTACCAAGAAGGGTATTTTTAGGCAATTTTGTCTTGTGTAATGTAAGCATTATAAAGCATGATTACATAAACCTAAATGAAACAGTGCTTGGTGTATGCCGTTATATGTTTGGTCTGTCATTATCCAAAACATCTAGTAAGGAATGGTATATGCATAGAATCTCAGTATACAGGAGGCTGAGGCAGGAGGATAATGAATTTGAGGTCAGCGTGGACTATATAGTAAGATGTTATTTCAACCTTTTCCCCAAATTTCCACACCTGTGATTACTGTGAACTTTACAAATATATGTGTGTGTATCTTATACACATGTCCAGACATGTCTATGGTAGCGTGTAGCAATAAGCAAAGAATTCTAGTGAAAGCCAGCCATCTTTACTCATGCACTTGGGAGGCAGAGGCAGCCAGTGCTGCATAGTGAAGCACTGTTAAAAAAATAAAAAATAAAAGAGAGAATATTTTTATCAACCTAGAACTTTACCTTTGTCCATGGGCAGTCAATGTCTGGCCCCACTTCTCAGGTAAGTACTGCCAACCCACTGTGTCTGCAGAGATGTTCCTTTTCTGGATATTTTCTTTTCAAATGTAATAAACAGTTCATGTATAGAAGAGCCTAGGGTTCCAGGTAAGTTCATGGTTCTCGTTCTCTACTATACCTCTTCTATGACTCTGTGTTTGTGTTTTTACACAGGACCTGGCGGTGTTCGAGCGTCAGTGGACAAGCTTCTTTGCTAATTTTGACACAGAAGTCCCTTTCCTGCTAGAACTCTCAGAATCTCAGGCGGGTGAGGTACGTAAGTAAAAAGTCATAAAAAGAACAAAAATAGTACATTTATTATTGTTGTTGTTATATTATTTTTGTTTTTATTTTATTATGTGGTTGCTATGTGACCCTGACTGGCCTGGAACTTAAAGGTATACACCTGCCTCTGCCTGACTTACTAATATTTTTTTGAGATTCATTACTGTAGAGGTTTGTTTTGGTTATCATTTCTTTAAGCCATGTTGTAGATGTCACAAAAGAAATCCCTTCCCATGCCTATAAAAACAAGTATATCTAAGGCTCTGGTTTCAGTCCCCTACATCCCCAAAATACGTTTTGTATGCCAACTTCTCTATTAGGAGGGTATTTACCTCTCAGCACAGCGGTGTCCCCATCCAGTAGTTATGTTAGCACTACTTAGTACTTGGGTACCTCTGAACACTACTTGAGCCCCTTGGTCACAAGTGCCATGCTGTTGTTCCAAGCCCACATTGGTAGTGAGTTACTAGTTACCTGGTTCAGACTAGGCACCTTCATGACTAAACTGAACTGTCTATTTCAAAAACTAGGGAACAAAATAGTCCCCAAAACTTTACAACAAGAAGACTCAGAAGAGCCATCCTGAGCTTGTCTTGAGATTACCTGGGGTTTAACTATCACTACACTGTTCTTCAGTGTAACACAGTGGAACAGAACAAGCCCCCACCTGACTATTGGGAGTTGATCTGGACACACACACACACACACACACACACACACTATATATATATATATATATATAATGTATGTGTGCATATATATATAATATTATATATTGCTGCTATTATTCTTGACTATCTTAATAATTAAGAAAGAATCTTATCTATCTGTTATCTGTTTACTTTTCTCTGGAGCTCTGCATTCCTCTGTATGGACCAGTCTTCTGCTTAATGTCTTCCTCCTCTAAAGATGTCCTTTAATGTTGTTTGTAATCTTACGGTGTTGAATTCTTTTAGCTTCAGTATGTACAAGGGAACATGATAGAGAAACGTTCTTTTCCCGCGGTGGTGGTTGGAGACAGGGTCTCACTGCATAGTCTAGGCTGGCTTTGGACTCACTGGCTTGCTGTTTCTACCTCCCAAGTGCTGGGGAAACTGATAATATGTTGATTATTTTATTTTTGCCATGAAGACACCTTGACCCAGGCAACGTAGAGAAGAATGAGTTTATTGGGGCTTACAGTTCCAGAGGATACATAGTCCATACCCATCATGACAGGGAGCTTGGCAACAGGCAGGGTCTAACACTGGGGCAGTAGCAGTACATCCGAGTCACATTCAAGAGGCAGAGAGACACTGGCAATGACCCCCAGTGACACACCTCCTCCAAAAAGCCTACACCACACCACCTAGTTCTTCCCAAACAGTTCTACTGGGGACCAAATATTCAAGTGTATGAGCCTGTGGGGCCATTCTCATTTGAACCCCCACAGATGAGAGTCACCACTCCCAGTTCCAACTGCTTTTTCGAAAGATGTTTTTGCAGTGAATAGGCAAATGTGTAAACTTTATTATTTCCAAAGCTGTTATCTCACATCATCTGTTGGCTTCCTTTTAGCCATTCAGAAGCTACTTCAGTCATGGAATGATCTCCAGCCATATTACTGAAAACAGGTATGTTTCCCGGGAAGGAAGTACAATTAGTGAGAGAGAAAATGGAGTTGAGAGCAGGGGTGTCGCATTTGGGGAACATTGACGTTCTGAGTTGACTATAGTTACTTCATAAGAATCATAGCTGTGCCAGGCAACAGTGATGCATGCCTTTAATTTCAACATTTGGGAGGGTGGGGCAGGCAGATCTCTGTGAGCTCAAGAGCAGCCTAGTCTATAGAGTGAGTTTTAGGACAGCCAGAGGCACACTGAGAAATCCTGTCTAAAAAAGCGGGGGAATCTGTAGTTGTGATTCATTTGTCTTGGTGCTTTGTACTTTTGTATTTGCTTTTTATTTTTTTGTAATCTTATATTAAAGTTTAAAATATTATAATCAGCCTCAATCTAAAGAAAGGAAATTTTAATTTATACCTAGCTCAGGAAAGCAAAACTACAGACAGGGAACAGCAGTATTGGGGTGGGGTTGGGGCTGTAAAATTAATTAAGCTAAGTACCTTGCAAAAGATGGAAGGAGTAAGGGTTTCTGAGTTGTTCCTTCTCCATCTTTGTCATGATCAACAGGAATTTTAGTTGGTGGGTAGAGGAGGCAACTGATCCCCCCCCGCCCCCAGTCTTGTCCAGTCTAACAGACAAACCACTTTCCTGGGTTTTAGACACTTCCTTTTCTGTTGAAAGCGTAGCTTAGCTTGAACTAAGGTTCAAAAGGAAAGTGAGTAGTCGTTTGATTTGCTACATGTTCCATGTGGTGTTTCCTTGGTGGCTCTTAGAAAAGCTCCCTGAGGACTCTGAAGGGATTGGTTCTGGAATGAGCAGGAGGTGGAAGTCTAGTTGACAGAGAGGAGACCACCAGGACTGGCAATGGATTTGTGTGAGGTGTGCGATAGGGACACCGTCAGTCTCCTTCTCTCCTGCTCTCCTGAAAGGGACTTAGAAGTTGGTAGCTGCTCTGTTGTCTATTGGATCTGAGTAGTCCAACTGCTGTGATTCTCTAAAAGCTGTATTTCTGTTAAAATTTTACCTTATGGAAATCAGGGTATTATCATTATATTCTTGAGAGCAGATTCTTATAACTGGTTCCTCAAAAAGGAGGTCAGGTGGGAAAGCATAAACTTAGCAGGGATATAGTTCTAACACCCATGGGTCATTAGGACGGATCAGAGACATCTGACATTCTTTCTAAGACAGCCAGGAACATTACATAGATCGGACTTTGCCCATCCTATGGTTACACCACTCAGAAAAGCCTAAGATCAGTCATGGGGTCTTGTCTAACCACATTTTGACTTGCTGTTCTAGCCCTCATCGGCAGCCTTTTGTTCTCTTTGGTAACCACTCCACGAGAGACAACCTGAGCGCTGGCAGCTTTAACTTTCCTTCTGAAGGGCACCTGGTGCGCAACACTGGTCCTGCAGGGAGCTTTGCCAAACACATGGTGAGTGGCCAGACTGTCTCGGACTTGATTAATTTTATTAACTAATAACAAGAAAGGGCTGCTGGCCAAAAGGAACCTTTTTCAGTTATTATGGTGACTTAATCCTGAATATGAAGTTGTTTTATGGAGCTGGTCTTTGATACTTTGTGGGTTCTTTTTTCCCACCCTTTATTCCCCCAGTTTCACCCCTATCACTAGATAGGAGAGGAGAGGAGAGAAGAGGAGAGGAGAGATCTCCAAGAATCTAACTTCTTTCCTTTTGTTTCTTTGGGCATGACTACTAACAAACCACAACCAACCCTCCTGAATAACCACCAACCCTACCTCTTGGGGCTCTAGCATTTATACACCCTCCAAAAAGTTCCCAGAATTCCAAATGTTACACAGTTGCAGAAACTATCTGCTGCTGACGAAACTATGCCTCTGTTAGAGCACGAGACAGTTCAAGTCAGCTGTTGCAGTCGGAAGCATCCCCAACCCCCACACCTGGGATTATAATAAAAGCGCATTTTTATATTTCTGTGCTTTTTAAAGAAACCAAAATTCCAAAATTGTTACTACAGTTTTACAGTGAAAAGAAGTGACTTGTAATAATGACTATATATATTCTGAGTATTAGATATGATTTTGAAAACATTTGTTTATAGTTTTGTGTGTGTGTGTGTGTGTGTGTGTGTGTGTGTGTGTGTGGTACAGAGGGACAGGTCTCCTGTATATAACCGCACATGTGTGAAGCCAAAGCACAAATGCTATAGAGCCTGTTCTTTCCTTCTGCCTTTACATGGGTTCTAGGGATTGAACTCGGGTCCTTAGGCTTTACCCACTGAGCTGTCTCACCTGCCCTCTGATTGTTCATTATTACATGATATATATCTTTAAAACATTAGCAGTCAAGGAACTGTCTCAGGGTTGAGATCCCTAAAGCCCACATAAGAGCCTGACTCAGTGGATCAAATCTGCATGATTCCGGTGTGTCCCATCACAGAGGCAGGAATAGGACACTCCAAAAGTTTGAGGATTAGGCAGTCTGGTGTGTGCAGAACTGCCTTCCCATAAACTGTTCTGGCATATGCACGCACGCACACGAAAAATAAATGCAATTTAAAAAATAAAGCCTCCAAAGTTAAAATATAAAGAAAAAAACAATGGGCAACAGGCAGATCTTACACATCCACTTCTGCATCAGCTGTGGATAATTTAAAAATTAAGAAGAGACGTGAAAATGTACAGATTCATAACAAAAGCAGCTTCGTGTTCTGTAAAGAATTCTGTTATCATTTCAGAAAAATGCTTTGTGGGGTTAGAGAGATGGCTCTGTAGTTAAGAGCACTGGCTGTTCTTCTAGAGGACCCAGGTTCAATTCCCAGCACCCACATGGTAGCTCACAACCTTCTGAAATTCTGATCCTTAGGGTATGACACCCACTGGTGACCTCCATGCATACCAAACAAAACAAGTGGTCATAAATATACATGCAAATTAGACACCATAAACATGAATGAAGAAAAATGCTGTGTCTCTATTATGGTTTCTACTAGTAGACTAAACTGGAAAGAATGAATATTGGTAAATATGTAGCTGCTTTTTATATTGTCCTAATTTCCATTCTTTTATGGCTTGTTTTTTTGCTTTTGGTTTGTCCTTTGAGACAAGGTCTTGTGTAACCCAGACTGGCCTTGAACTCACTATGTGACTAAAGATACCTTGAACCCTCCCAAGATAATATGCACTTAGCACCACACCAGCATTCCTTTATGGTTTTTCTTTGTTTCACTTTTTTAAAATTTATTTTAGTGTATGTATGTGTATTCATGGGAGTAAGTCTGTCCCTTCACCCTGTAGGTCCCATGGATCAACTCAAGTTGTCAGTGACAAATAGGTGCCTTTACCTGCTGAGATATTTCACTGGCCTCCTTTAGTTTGGGTTTTTTTTAGCACTTTTTTAAAGATTTATTTTATCTTGTTGTAGGAATGTTTTGCCTGCATGTGCACTGTACATGCCTCAGACCTGCAGATTTGGTTGTGAGCCACTGTGTGTGTTCTGGGAACCATCGCTGTGTCCGAAAAACCAGGGCCTTAAATTAACTTAAATTATCTCTGCAGCCCACTTTTAGTTTTGTTTGTTGTTGTTTTTTGAGACAGAGTTTCTCTGTGTAGCTTTGAGTGTCCTGGAACTCTGTAGACCAGGCTGGCCTTGAACTTAGTGATCTGCCTGCCTCTGCCTCCCAGGGAGCTGTCAGGGAGATTCTGAGAATTGAACTGGTGTCCTCTGGAAGAGCTCTTAACTGTTGAGCCATCTCTCCAGCCCCAGCATTTCTATCTTGATGTAAAAGAACAGCTTCGAGCAAGGGACAAGATTAAAAAACCTAGAGGAGCTTTTTCTGTACACAGGTGAAATTCAAATGAAGCTGGGAATCTGTGTTTCCTGAATTTGTAGCTGTTCCTTGTATTCTGCTATTATGTGGGCCAAGGTGTTTACTGTAAATTCTCTGGGCTGAATGACAATGGCAGCAAATCCAATGTATTGTCTGCTTTTCCTTACCAGTTGTAAACCCATTAATATCCTGGGCTGACTCTGCTCAACCTCACAGTGTAGCCAAGGTTGGAGAAACAGCAAAAGTGAACACAGAGGTGGCTGAAGCTGCTTACTGTTGACTCTGAAAATCTGATTTGATCTCTGTGTTCTGTTTCCTTTCTATTGTTGTGATAAAACACTAACTGAATTAATTTAGTGAGGGAAAGGCTGTATTAGACTCATACTTTGAGATCACAGTTCATCGCTGAGGGAAGTTGAATTGGAGACTATGGAAAAGCAAGCACTGCTTGCCAGTTTGCTCACAGGCTTAGCTTCCTTGTACAGCCTAAGAGCACTCCCCACAGTGGGTTGGGCTCTCTTCCATCCATTCCTTAGGACAGTTTCCCTATAGACGTGCCCACAGAACAGTCTGACCTGGGTAATCCCTCAGCTGAGACTCTAGTGATTTAGACTCAGTCATATTGACAGTTAAAGCTAGCTAGAACCCCACTTCAACTCACGGAGAAGGAGAGAACCAGCTCTCCAGAAGTTGTTTTCTGAATCCTACATGTACACTATAGTATACTTGTTTGCACCCCTCATGTAAATAAATAAAACCAAAATTAAAAACAAATGTTTCAGTTTAAACAAATAATATTGTTTAAATCAAATTAAGTCATCTTTGTCTATAAAAAGTAAATCAGATTCAGTTAAATAAACTTCGTCCCATTAACTGTTTGCCTTTCCTTTCCTCATCTTTACTTGTCTAAGCATGCTCCTTTTTAAAGTCCGGTTATCGTGTGTATGCTCATGAAGTGGGCTATGCATGTGCCATGGCAGGTCAGTAGAGGCCTGGGGACAGTCTTGTGAAGTCTGTTCCCACTTCCATCTTTCCGTGGTTTCTGGGGGCTGAATTTAGATGGCCAGCTCACCAGCTCCCAACATACTCATCTTTCTTTCCCTCCCAAAACCATTCAGGTCGCTCAGTGTGTCTCACCAAAGGGGCCTCTGGCATGTTCAAGAACATATTTTTTTGGGGCCACTCATGTTCCTTACCTGGGTAAGTCTCTGCAAATAGTTATCTTACCAGCTCTTACCTAATGGTACGATGGAGAAGTTAACATACCGTTCACTATTTTATGAAAAATTCTGTCTTGTGGGCATTGATTCCTTCTCTGATTTCAACTAAGAGTCAACTTGTCTAACTCATTCCTCACAGAATGCATTTCAGGAGAAAAACTATTTGTTCAACCTATAGTTTGAAGTCTAGCTGTATTGTTTATCTGTGCTCAGTGAAGAAAGGCCAGGATTAATGAGGCAGCTTGAACTAGCAGATGTGAGCTCCAGTTGGAGAACATGACTGAACTCCTGCCTGGTGGCTTTGTGAGAAGAGAGACACCCATGGCTGAAGACCTGCAGCAGTGAGCTTCAGGAATGCTAGCTGAGTAGGTGACTCTGAATCTTCAGATATCCAGAGAGACATGGGGAAAACTTTTGAATTGAGTGTGGCTCTCAGCATTGCTACCCAGAGGCCAGGACATCACAGACTGTTAATATAGAAGCCAGGAGACTCTGGAAAGGAAAATTACTTAGGTCAAATAATTAGGAAAATTAAAAAACAGAAATGCACACACACACACACACACACACACACACACACACACACACACACACACACAAAGAATTGAAAAAGGGTCAGGGGTAAATGAAAATCCAAGGAAATTGTGGGAAAAGGCAAGTACCACTTGCCATTTGTCCGTGTGTTGTATTTAACTTAAACGGAAACATTTCCCCTTACAGGTGATGATGAGAAGCTGCCGAGGACAACTGAGCAAATGTAAGTCCTTGTGCCAGATTTGTTTTCTCTTCTCAAAGCTGAGTTTCTCTCCGAGGCCCTCCTGCTTCCCCTTGGCATCAGCACTGCTGAGGACTGCTGCTTATGAGGCAGACACTGCTGTCTATGACCCAGCCAGTCCCAGAACCACTCAGTCTGGAGCCTAGGCCAAAGGACTGTGCCAGCTTTGCCATCTGCTCCTCCCCCTGGAATGCCTCTAAGACTTCATATGTGCATATGCCCATACATTTGTATGACATAACTTCTCTTCTTGCATTTCATACATAGTAAAAAAAAAAAAAAAAAAAAAAAAATTGAGGATTTTTCCAAAACCAAAACTTTCTGCGATCCCTTGGGAAAAATCTGATATCTTATGTGGTCTGCAGAGTTCTCTCTGGACTTGACATTCAGACTTATGCCCGAGCTGTGCTCAGTCTCAGTCGTGTGCGTTGGAGCGGTCCTACTTATACTGACTTCCCTCCCTGTACATAAAGGAGGAATGCACAGACCGGAAATAGATGCTTGAAGTTCTAATAAGTATCCTCTCCACCCGACTCCCCAGAAAGACTAGACTACTTCTTTGCAAAAGCCAGCAAAGACTGACCACAGATAATTGTCTATAGATCTCTTTAAACTCCCGGGCATGCAGTGATGTGGCTGCAGCGTTCCCATTGAACATCAGAGCTGCTTTGCTTAGGTGTTAGTCAGTGTCACCCCTTCTCACACAGGCTCGGACTCTGCAGAATGAAGCCTTCCTTCTCCCGTTGGAGAGGAGTGGTCAGTCGAAGCTGCGAAGGTAGTGCACTCTCCTATTAGAATCCCCAAACAAGCTCCCAGGGACCATGTATTGACCACAGTCAGGCTACAGTGACTGTGACAGGCTACACATGACATCTGCCTACTGCACGTGACATCTGCCCAGTCTGGTTTTCCCCTTGAGACAGTATCATGTTAGTTACTTTGCTTGTCATTGTGGTAAAATACCCAGGCAAAAAATAAAAATTAAAAAGGGAGGGAGTGTCAAGATGGCTCAGCAGGTGAGAGCACTCGCTACTGGAGGGAGGGGACTGAGAACTGACTCCTTAGAGTTTTTCTCTGACCTCATGGAGGGAGGGGACTGAGAACTGACTCCTTAGAGTTGTTCTCTGACCTCATAGAGGGAGGGGACTGAGACCTGACTCCTTAGAGTTGTTCTCTGACCTCGTGCACATGGTGCACTGGCTGTGACACTCTTTCTGGGGAGGGATAAGCAAGCATCTCACTTCACCACAAATGTTGAGCTTGGTAAACCAGTGAGTTTATGGGGTTACTTCCAGAAGTGTGGATGACCTCAAAGGCAGCCACAACTGCGACACTGGCCCCTCACTCCAGCTTGGGTGATGAAGCTCTCTGCATAGCTTGCAGGCAGCTCAACAGACTGGAGACTCTCAGCAGCCTTTACTGCTCACATAGCCCTGGAGAGAGGGAGGGGGTCTTGTGGGATTGTTCAGTTTCAGGGACTTCTGAGACTTAGCAAGTTGTTTACTTTCTGAGTCTTAACTTTTCTTAGTATTTTCTGAGTCTTGGGACCTGGGAGGCAAATGCAGGTAAATCTACTGAGTTCAAAACCAGCCTCGTCTATACACTGAATTCTAGGACAGCCTGGGCTACACAGAGAAACCCTGTCCTAAAAAACCAAAAAAAAGTTAATAAAATAAAGGAGAATTTCCTGAGTTTTAACTGAGTTTTAAGCATTCCCTCCAAGATGGAGTGTTTAATCTGGGAGGAAAATGCTGCACACTTCTATTCCCAGAACCCACAAACAAGTGGATGGCATGACTTGCATTTGTAATTCCAATATTCCTGTGTCAAGACAGAAGGCAGAGACAAGTATTGCCTGGAAGCCATGGGCCAAGTAGCATAGAATCCACGGAGCAGCAGGAACAACCAGAAAGACCCTGCTTCAGCAAGGCGATAGGAAAGATGTTGTCCTCTAGACATGTGTTGTGGCACATGCATACTCCTCACCCTGTAAAATGCATACCATATGTCTGCACTCGGTAATAATAATGATAAATAAACCTGACCAGTTCAGTGTACACTCTGTTATGGCAGAGAATTCATGGCAGGAAGAACATGAAGTGGCTGATGTCATTGCAGCCACAGTCAGAGGAGTCAAGGAAAGATGGTTGCCTGTGTGTAGGACTAAGGTTCACATTTTGCTGAGTCAACACAGCTGACCATTCTGGATAATCTCTTACAGACTTGCCCAAAGCTTTCTCCTAAGTAATTCTAGATCTGTCAAGTTGATAATAGTAACCATTACAAGGATCCTATTGTATAGCTCAGGCTGGTGTGGAACTTGCTGAGATCTCTTCTGTGTGTACCACCATGTCTTGCTTAATCTGTCTTTTATTAGGGGGATGGACAGGGGAGTCAGGTGTGGCAGTTCACACCTGGAATCTCAGCACTGAGGAGAATGAAATACATGAATTGCCACAAGTTTCCAGGCTAGCCTGATCTACAGAGTGAGTCCCTGTCTGGGAAAATATAATACAAATTATATGATTAGACAGAAAATAGGAAAATATATCATAATTCTCTCTGGTGTTATCTCTGATATCTTATATATAGTCTGTCTTCCTATGCAGCTAAAATAGGTTGTATTTTGGGGGGCTGGGAAGATAGCTCAGTGGTTAAGAGAGCATATTGCTCTCATGGAGGACCAGAGTTAAATTCCCAGCACCAATGTCAGGCAGCTCACTGAAGTAATCCACTGGAGAGTTATTGAAAACCACAACAATTAAACCAATAAAAAGGCATGAGTTATTTTATTAGCTGGTGACCAAAGACTGCTCATGCCTCAGAGTCTCGGGGCTGAAGCTCAGTAAGGTACAGAGATTTTAAAGACAAACCCTCACAATTGTATCAGTGTTTGAGGGGATCAGAGCAACATCTTTCTGGAGCTTAGCAGTATTTTTCAGATCCTGCATGACAGTTGTTTCTGACTTATACACTTCCTATTAGCTAGTTTAGTTTATGTTTTAGTCTGCACAAACGTCAGTTACTCTGGTTAATACTTCTGGACCATGGTCAGGGACACAGGCAGTCCCAACAGCGTTGCTGAGGCAATTGTGGCTGTTGAGGAGATGGAAGACTGAGGAGTGTCTAGGCAGACATAAAATAGTCGGACAGTACGTCACCACACTAGCCATTTCATCACAGCCGCCTGTAGCTCTGTGTCTGGGAGCTCTGCTGCCTTCTGGGTGCTACACACACAATTCAGATTTGGGAGGTAGAAGATTGTGCTTTTAGGTTATATGTCACTTTAACCATAATGTGTGTATCTGGTTTTTCTTTTTTTATACATTTCTTTCACTTAATAGTAAGTTGACTTTTTTTCCCATTTCTATGCCCTTTCTGCTTAGCCACTGCTTAGGGTCCTCATTCTGGACCATTTGAAATTTGCCTACATCGGGGATTAATATTAAGATGTACTTAAGCCCATGTGAGATATTCCAGATCACAGTGGCAGTGAGGACCTGTGACAGCAACACAACCAGGCTGTTGAGTGGCTTAGTAACCAGACATTGGTTTACGTACTGAGCTATTGTCTAAAGTTCTGTATAGGGTAGGCCAAGTAAAGAGGGGTATCTAGCATTGGATTGGGTGATGGATGAGTTGAGGTAATGCAGAGGGGAGGGGCACCTAGCCTGTGTTGGATTGATTGATATTGAACAATGAGGAGATGTCTTTGTATGTCATAAAGTTGGGCTTTATAAAACTTCACCCCATTCAGTGTGGTAGCACATATTTGTGTTAAGGACACAGGGTTGGGAGGAGCCAGGGTTCAAGATCATTCTTGGCTACATAACAACTTCAGGGTTGTCTTAGGCCTTAGAAGCCCCTGCCTCAAAAACCAAACAGTCAAAACAATAACAACAAAAAACATAAATCATTCACTTAAGTGTCATGGTATGGAAAAATCTTTCTAGTCTCACCAAGAAGTAAACAGACTCAAGGTTAGTGTACCTCACAGGCCTCTTTCTATTACCAACCCTCTGCTGTGACCTGCCTCAACCAGGGGGAACTTGCCTTGTTTTTCTCATTTTAATTGTGTGTGTGTGCACGCACACATTCGAGTTCAGTGCTCAGGAAACCAGAAGAATGTGCTGGATGCCTTGGTGGTCGTGAGCTGCTGGTGTGAGTTCTGGGAATCCAGTGCAGGTGGGGCTGCAACTGTTTGTAACCACTCAGCAATCTCGCTAGGATGAAATACATAGTCTGTGCTGGTCTCAACCCCTCTCCTCCTGCTTCTCTCTTCAGCATATCCTATATGGTCTCACTGTGTAGACCAGGCTAGCCTCGCACTCACAAAGATCTGCCTGTCTTTGCTTCCTTAGTGCTGGGATTAGTGCACCACCATTGTCATTTTGTTATTTGAGATTCTTTGTTCCATCTTGTTCTTTGCTCTAATCTATGGCTGTACAATGGAGGCGTGTGACAGAGGGTAGGAAGGAATTGAAGGAAGTGACTGTGTGGCACAGAGGAGAGGCACCCAGCTGAGAGTGAAGTTCATGTTTTCTGTCTCTGTGACCTTAGACAACATATTTTACTTTCAGAGACATTGCTTGCTGGGTTAGCCCAGATGTCAAACTCTTACCATTTTCTACCCTCTGAGAGAGTCTCACAGATTTCAGTCCATGTGAGTCTTATCAATTCCTTGCCAAGAAATCCTCTTGCCTTCCAATGTCCAGTGAATAAGGCCCGTTTCTCTGTAATCGTCCTAACTGAGAAGAGCCCGGGCATCCTTAGTCAGGCATGGTACCTGGACAGTGGCGTGCCCGTTTCCTTCATTGAACTCAACCTCTCTTTTGCTGACCACCTGAGATTTCTATCCTGAGTTCATAATAGTTCTTGTTTACTAATGAGAGGACGTGACGAGTGTGCTGATGCTTGCGGAACCCTTCTGTCTGTTTCAGCTCACAGGCTCCTGGTGTCTGGTAGTTACTCCTGCTCACAGAGGCCCAGGAAGTCCACTGATTTTATTGTTTGCTCACAAGTAGGGAAAGTTGTTTTTTTACAGTGAGCTAACGAGTTTTATGGTTTTATTTTACTCCATTTTTGAAAACTTATTTTTTATTATTTTTGATTAGATGTATTTGTATGTCTTTATGGGTATATATGTGCACAGGAGTAACAGTGGCAGAGGAGGCCAGACATGTCAGGTCCCTGGAGCTAGAGTTATAGTGGTTGTGAGCCATCTGACAAGAGTGTAGAGATCAAACTGAGGCCCTCTGGGAGCACAGTGTGTGCTTTAAATCCTGAGCCACCTGCCTAGCCTATCGCTGTCACTCTTGTTCTTGAAAAGATTTATTGGGCAAACTGAAGCATTCTTGTAATCTCAGTACTTGAGGCAGAGACAGGTAGGTCTCTGTGAGTTCAAGGCCAACCTGGTCTAGATAGTGAGCTCCTGACAACCCAGGCCACATGGTGAAATAAAGCAGTCTAAAAAAAAACCCAAAAAATTAACAAGAGTGGAGTACAGGAAATAAACACAGGACTTTTTAAAAGTTGAAAAAAAATTTTTTTTAGTGAGTTAAAGTAGGGCTTCTTAGACTTTTTTCACTCGACTATACTTTTTTATTTAAATTGTTTATATATGAGTATTTTGCCTGAAAGCATGCATTTATATGTACCTCGTGTATACTTGTGGAGATCAGTGAAGACCCGCAGCTCCCCTGGAACTGGAGTTAAAGGTGGTTGTGAGTCACTATAGGTGCTGGGACTTAAACCAAGATCCTCTGCAAAAGCAACAAGTGTTCCTAACCACTGAGCTATCTTTCTGGCTTAACAATCCTTCTTTTTCTTCAAGACTCTGAGCATATATGAATAGAAATAGCTATACAGATTATATAATACATTAAATAATAGATTAATAACCCAGAAGCTGGACATTGTAACACACCTCTAATCTCAGCACGTAGGACATAGGGTCTGCAAGATCTTACATGTTTGAGGCCAGCCTGGTCTATATTGTGACTTCTGTGCCAGTCGAGGTCTCTAATAAGACCCTGACAAAATGACAACAAAACCAAGTCTGGAGAGATGGTCCAGCAGTTGAAAGTACTGTCTGTTCTTCTAGAAGACCAGGGTCGATTTCCAGCACTCACAGTTTAAGGAGCTGTGAGTTAATGTTGGCAGCTTCTTTTGACAATGAGTTTAGAGTTCTGTTTTTCAATTAGTTCCACTTTGGCACTTTCTTGGTTTATTTTAACGTTGATTTCTTGGGATGCAGACATGGAGCTTTATTCCTATAATACCAGCAGTTTGGGAGGCGAGAAGATAGTTGGAGGCCAGCCTGCCTTACATACAGGATTTCACCTTTTTCAGCATCACTATAAACCACCATTTATGGGCATACAGCTTTTCTTAAAGGGTCTTTAAACTTTATGTGAGTGTTTTGTCTGCTTGTATGTTGTGTACTATGTGTGGAGACCAGAAAATGACATCTCGTCCCCCGGAACTGGACTTACAGACAGTTGTGAGCTGCTGTGTGGTTGCTGGGAATTGAACCCAGGTCCTCTTGGAAGAGCAGCCAGTGCTCTTAACCAGTGAGCCATCTCCTCTGCCACAGGCATACAGCTTTTTCAAGACTATGTGCTACTATATTAACCATTATTTTTTGTTTTTAAAGTAGGCTCTTATCCCAGATATATGCTGCTGTTGTTGAGGCTGTTTTGGCTGGCATTGCATGTTATGCTAAAACTTGCAGTCTGGCGAAGGTAATTTAAGTACTGTATTTCTGTTTTGGTGTCGTCATTTCCATGTAACTCATCCTAACCGATTTGTTCTTTGGATGCCGTGCAGTGCTCACTTCTGTGACGAGGCCCTGACAGCCAAGTGTAGCACTTGGCCTGCTGCTGCCTGGGGCCATGGTGCTGCTATTTCATGAGCCTTTATAAACACCTGATTGTGTTAAAGGACATCATTGTTAATAATTTAGACAAGACACTTTTAGAAGTTAAAGAAGAGCAGATTGTCCCCTTGGATTTTAATGAAGCTATTAAAGCTTATTCTGAGCTACATAGTTGGTTTCCTGTAATTCAGTGTTTAAAACTCAATACAGGTTGGAAACTCTGAATTACCTTTCCTAGGCAAGCATGCGTATACTTGCTCTCTGACCATTTTCTTCCTTGCTGTTTTGCGGTTAACCTGCCCTGCTGAGTTGGATTCCTAAATCTGACCCAGTAAGATGAGAAGAGACGGCTTGATGCCTTCCAAAGCCAGTAGGACTTTTCCTGAAGGAAGCCAGTTGACAGTGGAAAGGTTGTGTATGATGTAGATATCAGAGAGACTGTAGCTGTAGTCACCAGCCCCTTGGCATCCCCTCCCTATGAGCTCCATTCCTTGTAGGGATGTGGGTTTCCTCGGCTCCTTTAGCTGCTACATAGTCAAAGCTCTGCAAAGCCATTAGCTGTCCTTCAGCTTTAGCTCTCACCTCTCTTTCCCTCACTGATCTTCTGTAGGCTGAGTTATCTGAATATTCTCAATGTCTAGCAGACACGGAGGGCACTGGTCTGTCCCCAGAGGCAGGAGAAGGGAGGAGGAAGCACATTTCCAGTGCCCACAGCTCTCCAGCTGCCTAACCAGCTGCTTAATCTCTCCAGCAGATCAGATGCCAGTGTGCCCCTGCCTAAGTACGTTTCCTGCGACGCCAGCAGGCACCTGTTCCCCTAACCTGATGCTTTCACTTTAATCTTTTGAGGTATACAAAGTAGTCACATAGAAGGGAAGGGCACTGGCCAGCTTTTAGAAGGGCCTTTCCTATCAGAGGTGTGTGTGCTTTTGCTGCTTGAAAGGTGATTGTTTTTGTTGCTGCTTTTACAGGCCAAGGAGGTAGCAGAGCATGCCCTGGAGTCTGGGTTAGTGTTCACTGAGTTGGCTCCATTCAAAGCAGATCTACGGTAAGCAATCGCTGGTATTTTTTATGAGAATTTATTTTAAAAACATTAAGATCCCCTTGTCCCTTATAACTTAGATTTCACCTCTCTCTCATTTTGAGAAATGTTCAAGTCAAATAATAGGAGTATGAAAGAGACCCATCCCCTTGTTATCAGCATGGAGAAAGTTTCTCAGGCAGACACGCGTCTGCTGCGGTACTAGAATGTGAGGCAGATTGACACTGGAACTGTGGGGGCCTGGCCCGCCTGGTGCCAAAGCTGATGAAAAGCAGGGGACCACTAACAAAAGAGAGCTTACTTCAGCCCAGCTCCTTCCTGACAGCAGGGAGCCTAGTTTCTTGAAGTTCCCCTGTCACATCCCCAGTATGTCCTGTTACAGTTATGTGCTGCCTTTGTCCTTAGCTACATTTTCATGAGCTCAGTCCTCTCCACCCTCTGCCCCATAAGAGGACCGTTTTGTACAGTTTTATACAAAGGTTATGAAAGACCAACTCTGGAAAAGTTTATTTAAGAATACTTGGAGCCCTTGGTGGCACATGCCTCTAGTCCCAGCACCCCAGAAACAGATGGCCAGAACTCTGCATGAGTTAGAGGTGAGCTCTAGGACAGTTAGAACTACATAGTAGGACACCTTATCTTTAAAAAAAAAAAAAAAAAAAAAAAAAACTGGGCGTGCTTTGCCGTATTGCCTGATACAGCATGTTCCATGCTGCACATCTGTGGTTCTGCATCGTGAGAGAGGAGCGTTGGGTAGGTGGGTTAGCCGGCTGACAGGACAGGGAGGAGTCTGTTGTTGAGCTGCAGCTCCATGGGTGGAAAGAAGATCCAGAACTCTGTGATGCAAGACTTCCATCTTGTCGAAGGTCTCCTTTCCCAAGGCTCCCAGGTTTGAAACAGGAGAACTGGAGGAACTCTTCTCTTGTGTTGAGGTCTTAACTGAGAATGTGCCTTCCCTTCCCAGCTGTGCTGATCTAAGCACAGTGGAGACCTCCCACGTGTGTCCTGGACGGCTCGTTCTGCAGAGTGGTTGGGCAGTAGATCTTAGTTGCTGTGGTCCTCAGCCCTTCTCTATGACCACCCAGGCTGATACAGCCATCCTGGGCCTCCTGTTATTCCAGCTCTTGCCCCTACCACCTGTAAAGGTTCCTGGGTCTGAATGAATACCATCCTAGCTGGAGGAAGGAAGGAGGAGAAACTCTCCCAGGGTAGTTAGTGTTCAGACTGAAATCATAACTCCTCCTCCACCAGGACCACCTCACTGAGGTCCCTAAGTACATCACATACGCACATCTTCTCCTAGAAGGCGAAGGAAGATGGAGCAGTTAATAAACACAGGAAGCTCATGTGTTCCTGACTCATCCTTGCTGAGACATGAAAGTAAGCTTATGTAAGCACATACAACTTAGTGACTTTCTTGTGCTGGCAAGATGGTGTACCAGGTAAGGGAACTCACTGCCACTCTGATGACCTGAATGTAATTCCCAGGACCCACATGAAGGAGAGAACTAACTCCTGCAAGTTTTCATCTGACCTCCACATGAGCATGGTGGGATGCTCACTGCCCCACCCCCTCCACACACAACTAAATGTTTAAAAAAAAAAACTTTCAGAAAGAGTAAGCCAGGGCTGAGCATAGCTGCGCATGTCTGTATTTCAGCACTCAGGCAGCAGAGGCAGAGAGGAGCATCTCTGCAGGTTTGAGAACAGCCTGATCTACAGCAAGTTCTAGGCCAGCCAAGGCTACACAGTGATACTGTCTCAGAAAGATCCATGACTCCCAGAGCGAGAGCAGGAAAGTTCTTCTTCAGCCGAAGCTTGACCCTGCTGTGGACCCATAGTACTTGACTTTGAATAGCAAACGGAGCAGGGCTGGCAAGGTGACCCAGAGGTACTAACAAGGAGGTGGATCCGAGTAGTCTGCACACACTGAGGAACAGAGGCTCTGGGATAGGAGAGGGCCATTCCTAGGCAGGCCGCACTGGCCATTGTGTCTGCTCATAGATAAGAGTTGAGGCAGTCTCGAGAGGCAGTGCAGATGCAGGGCCATGGATGGGATAGTATCCTGGCTTCATACCTGGTTTCACACATACCTGGTGGTGTACTGGGACCTTGAGAAAAGCATCTAGAATAGCTAAGGAAGGATGACACTCTAGCTGTAGTAGGGGACACCTTTGATCCCACCACTCAGGAGGCAGAGGCAGGTAGATCTCTATGAATTGAGGCCAGCCTGGTCTACATAGTGAGTTTTAGGACAGCCAGAGCTACATAGTAAGACCCTGTCTCAAAAATAGAAACAACAATGGAAAAGGAGACGCCATTTTTGATGGAGTGGCTGTGACAGTCTAGGGAATATACAGGGTAGAAACAAGTATTTCTTGTCCTGAACAAGAGCCCTGACTTCTGGTGTATTTCCTTTCTGCTCTGCAGCTCCAAGGTGGCTTTTCATATACATGCTGTGAATAACCAGGGAAGGTAGGTGCAGTTATGGTGACTCCTGTCATGGGAAAGTATGAGGACACAAAGAAAAGGGGATCCAATTGTGGTCCACACCTGGAATTTCAACACTCAGGAGACAGAGGCAGGAGGACCCAGAACTTGAGACCTGAGTACCAGTGAGATGACTCAGAAGTGTCAAGAAGAACAGAAGTTCATGATCATCCTCTGATACCTAGAAAGTTTACAGAAGGCTGTAGTTGAGATAAAGAGACACAGACAGACAGACAGACAGACCCTTAAAGCTGCTACCATTATTGATGTTAGCACATTCCGTTTTGGGAGAAGTGCCCTTCCACACTTGGACCTTGGCTTAACTGAATCCATGGGAAGTTGGGAGACTGGGCCAGGTGCTCACATTACTTTCTCCAGTGCTAATGTTGCACTCTGTAACCCAACACTTATTGTTTTGTTCTTTGTGAGAGTCTCATATAGCCCCAGGGTGGCCTTAAACTTCTACATTCCTGCCTTCAATCCTCAACTGCATAGTGAGCTTGGGGTCAACCTGGGTTACAGGAGATCCTGTTTTTTAAGAAGAAACACATCCTTTAATGTCTTCTCTACTGTCTCTTTCTTCTAGAACTGTGCCTCTGAATAACGAGGATAGCGTGTCCTCTGTGAAAACGGTAAGCAGGTGGCAGAACTGTCACAGGCTGCAGAGGGATATCTGCAAAGGACTTGTGAGAAACAACTGGGAAGTTCTGCAGGCAGCTGAGGTTGTGACAACCTTGTGAAGAATTGTGAACTGAGCATAGCAAGCCAAGTCTTCCATGGTTCTATTGTTCTGGGTTGTTTTAAGTTTTATTTTTATTTGTATGTATATACCACATGTGTGCTGGTGCTGGTGCCAGTGAAAACCAGAAGAGGGTGTCAGATCATCTGAAGTTGGAGTTACAGGCAGTAGTGAGCTGCCCAGCATTGGTGCTGGAACTAAACTCAGGCCTTCTGAAAGAGTAACACTTGTCCTAACTGCTGAGCCATCTCTCTCCAGCCCCTCAAGGGCTCCTTTTTATTATAAAATCTGCTCTTGTTGCCTTAACAGACCAGGGGGAAATTAAGCAGCAATCCACAGATGCCCATGTGGAGCTGGGTAGTCAGAGTTATCCCTATTTTCTGCTGGGGCCATGGAATAATTTTAAAATACACTGAGCCAGGCATGGTATGCCTTAATTCCAGCACTTGGGAGGCAGAGGCAGATGGGTCTCTGTGAGTTTGAAGCTAGACTGGTCTACAGAGTTCCACACCTGCTAGTACTACATAGCCTCAAAATAAAAATAGGTAGGTGGGGGTGGGTGGGAGCTAGGTGGGGAGGGGGATAGGTAGGTTGTTGTGGCCCATAGATATAGTCTGAGGAAGTCAGAATTTGTAGGCTATTTTCAGCCATAAGCCAAGGGCTTCATTTACTCCAGGGCAACCCTGATGTAAAGAGCGCTAGCAAACAGAATGTGAGAAGATGGTTATTTACAGCCAAGATTCTGGTTTTAGTACACATGTCCATTTTCTGAATTTCAGAAGGCTTTGGTCTTGGACAAATGTGTGGGGTAGCTGTAGATGACTTGGTACAAATGTATCCTCTTTTCCCTCTCAAAAAATAATAAAAAGGTATCCCCATCTCCAGTAGAAAAGCACCTCAGAGTTCTTAACACTGCAAGAATAGTTTTTAAAGTTGTGAGTAATGAACATTTTATACTATACATGGTCCCTTTGAAAAAGACTAAATTAGCATCATAGTAGTAGTACACACCTTTAATCCCAGCATTTGGGAGGCAGGCGGGTCTCTGTGAGCTTAAGGCCAGCCTGGTCCACATAGTGATTTCCAGGGATAAATAGTGAGACGATATCTTTTATTTAAAAAAAAAAAATCACTTAGATGCTGGAAATGATTTAGTTTTTATTGTTTTATTTGTCTTAGATTTATTTTTATTTTATATGTGTGAGTGTTTTGCCTGACAGGCATCTGTATACCATATATACGTTGTACCTACTAAGGCCAGAACGAGTGTTGAGCCTCTGGGATTAGAGTTTCAGATGGTGTGAGCAGACGTGTGGTTTGCTGGGGATCAAACCAGGTACTTCTGTGCCTACACTTAACTGCTAAGTCATCTGTCCAGCCCCAGTCTGTCCCTGCTGACCTCTAGCCCCGACTTCTCTTAGGTTTTGTGCATCACTTTTTAAGGTGCTTTTATACAGTAAGAAGTGATTTGTAACAAGTTAAGTTGTGTTACTTTTTGTTATTAATTCATTTAAAGCCAGGCACTGTGCCACAGCACTGTAGTGTGAGTGACCTGGGAGGCTGAGGCAGAGGAGTCCTTGAACCTCTAACTTACGGACCAGCCTGGGTGGCGTGCTGCACCATACTGCATACGAGCACCAAACCCAGAGTTTGATCTCCAGCACAGTCTGAACTGGGCACACAAGCGCATGCCTGTGATCCAGCACTTAGCAGATAGAATCAAAAAGAAAGACAGAATGCAGAAGTCCTGCTGTTCTGCTCTTTACGCTTCATTCTTTTGAGACAGGGTCTCAGAAACCTGGATCTAGGCTGGTGAGCAGGCCCAGCTCTCCTCGTCTCTGCCCACCCCCAGCACTAGTTCAGCTTTTTATGTGGGTACTAGGATTTGAACACAGATCCTCATGTTTGCAGGGTGTTGGTTAGTTTTTAACAGCTTAATAGGAACTGAGCTCCCTGGGAAGAGGGACCTTCATTTGAGGAATTGCCTCCACCAGATTGGTTTGTGGGCATGTGGGACATTGCTAATTGATGGTGGAGGAGCGCCTGGCCTCTGGGTGGTGTCACCCTTAGGCAGGTGGTCCTAGATTGTATAAGAAAGGTAGCTGGGCAAGCTAGGGAAGGTTAGCCAGTAAGTGCCAATCCTCCATGCTGTCTGCTTCAGTTCCTGCTTTGGCTTTTCTGACTTTGGACTGCAGCCTGTAAGCCAAACAAGCACTTCCTCCTGAGGCTGCTCTTGGTCATGGTGTCTTTCACAGTGGAAACTAAACTAGAGCACAGCTACTGCTGCGTCCTAGTTTTTCTACTTTTGTAAAAATGGCATTGAAACTTCTTCCCTGGTACTAGAAACTGACCTCAAGGCCTTGTGCTTGCTAATCCAATGAGCTAAATCTGTCCTTGTGGCTTTTGCGAGGTTTTTAATCTGTAGATTAGTTCTAGCAGAATCGTTTGCACAGGCCTTCCCCTCTGGTGAGCTGTCATCATCAGTTTTGTTTTGTTTTGTTTTCAGTGTCTTACTATATTCCTTGTAGCTGTCTTTCACCTAGTTAGGTTTTTTTAGTTTTTAAAGCTATTAAGAATTTATGAATGGATACTTTTCCCAGTTTTCTTCCCAGCAGGTACATGTGTGCACACACACACACACTCTTAATTGTGTATCCTGCCACTTTACTGAACATGTTTATCAAATCTACAAGCTTTCTGGTAGAATACTTGGGAACTTTAATACCACCATATGGGGAACAGGGGCTGACCATTCGTAGTTTCTTCAGGACTTTTATTAGGGCATGCTAAACCATGTCAAATGTCTCCAGCATGTGCTGAAATGATCATATGATTTCTGTCTTTAGGTCTGTTTCTATTATTGTATTTTTCATTTATTGATTTGTGTATATTAAGCTAACCTTTCATCCCTGCTATGAAACCAGTTTAGAAGTGATATATGATCTTAATTTTTTAAATTCTGTTTTGCAAGTATTTTGTTGAGAATTTTTATATCTGAGCTTATCAGGAATTTGGTGTGTACTTTCCTGGTTTTGTCTTTGTCTTTGTCCAGTTTTGGCATCAGGGTTATAATATATAATGGCTTTAGAATGGATTAGCGTCCCTACCTTGGTATTTTGTGAAATAGTTTGAGTAATGTTGCTATTCAGCAAGCCCTCTGGATCTGCATGTCTCTACCCATCAGTGCTGGGGTTTATGTGCTGGCTTTATGTAGGTGTTGGGGATGGATCCAAACTGAGGTTCTTACACTTGGGCAGCATATACTTTACCCACAGAGCCATTTATGAACACTGTTTTTTGTTTATTTTATGTGAGTGCTCCTGATGAGTTGTCTTCACCCTGGATTTATGGTTAGAGGGACACCTCAACATTAGCAACTGTGAAAGCTCGAAGGCATTTCCCAGTGTCGGGTATAGAGGTGGTCCTGTTACATCCCCATAAGGTTTAGAGACAGGGATACTATACTAGGGTAATGGGTAGAGACTATAGAACACAAATACTGGGCTAAGTATATCAGTATTTAAGTAGTGAAGTGAAGGAGGAATGGGGAAGAAGGAAAGACGCAAAATACAAAGGGAAGTGTGTGGTTAAAGAATCAACAAATGAAAGTGGAGCCAGGGAATTGGTGGCTCAGTGCCTCAGCAAGCATGAGGTCCTAAATCTGATTCCCAACACTATGTAAAAAGCCAGGCATGGCTACATGTACCTGTAACTCCAGTGTTGGAACCATGAAAGCCAGTGAATGTCAAGAGTGCTCTGGCCATCCACCTTAACGAAAAGAGGCAAGTGTCCACTTTAGTGAGTGTCTTAGTTAGAGCTCCTATTACTATGGTAAATAAAACACCATAGCCAAGTGTACTTATAGAAGGTAGAGTTTGGGGATATGAGTCCAGCAGCAGCATCAGGGACGCATGGCAGCAAGGCAGGCATAGCACTGGAACAGCAACTATGAGCCTCTATCTCAGTCCACGTACAGGCAGCAGAGAGAGCTAACTGTAAGTGGCACAGTCTTTTGAAACCTCAGAGTCTACCCCCAGTGATGTACTGTCTCCAACAAGGACACATCTCCTAATTCTCCCAAACAACCACCAACCAGGAAACAGGTATTCAAATGTCCAAGATGGGGGTCATCTCATTCAAACCACTGCATTCCATCGCCTGCTCCCCACAGTCTCAGGACCACACCATAATGCAAATTCAGTTCAGCTTCACTGTCTTTCAGTCTCAAGACTTAGAAGGTCCAGTCTCTTCTGAGACTCAAAGCAATCTCTCTTTTTTTTTTTCCCGAATACATTTTTAAGGTTGTAATTAAGTATTTGTGCCAAAGCAATCTCTTAATTATAACTCTGTGAAATTAAAAAGCAAATCACACGTGTCCAACATACAAAGGCACAGAATATACATAACTACTCCCAAAGGGAGGAGTCAGGGCGCAGTGAAGAAGAGTAAAGTCCAAATCTCGGAAGTCCGTCCAGTGTGAAAGGATTTAGAGGGCTCTGCTCCTCTGGCTTTACTCCCTGCAGGATACGTCAGACTCGTGGGTTGCCTCTGTTTCTGTCTGCAGCTCTGCTTAGCAGACATCACCTGGCTCTAGCACGCCTTACATTTTGTGTTCTCTAATGAAACTCGGGATTCGTTCATCTCATGGGGCTTCCATGCAGGGACTCCCCTGCCACACTCTTGGTGTCAGTGGCTCTCCTTAGCCACAGATGAGTGTATCTTTCGTGACTAATGAAGAGCCAAGTGGAAGACATTGCTAACTTCAGCTCCCAGCTTAGGATGCACCCTCACTCCCTTGGATCACACTTGCAGGCACTTTTGTTTCTTGTTCCTGTCTAGAAGCAGAAAAGTCCTTTTCCTTTCACAAGTAGGATCTTGCCTTAAGGACACTCTCTTTATCCCAAGGCAGATTTGGACCCTCTTCAATGGCACTAATATCCTTAACAGTTGTAGCCTTTCTTCCCGTACAAGCCTTGGCTGTACCCTTTCTCTTGCCAGTGTCCCTGTTCTCTCCATCTGTGCATTTTGTATTTCTTTCTGCTCCACTTGTTCTTTTCATCGTAGACCAGCATAAGAGTGATTATTAATAATTGTGCAACAGAATCAGTATTTGTCTTGGATTCTCTTCTGCCACAGAAATTACTCCATTACTTTTAAATCTGTCTTCAAGCAGCATCTTAAGACAGCCACATTCTCTGCCAAAGTATCACAGGAACAGGCTCTGGCCCAGTTGCTAATACTGTTCCCACTGAAACCCATTAAATTAAACCTTCACAGTCTGAATGGCTCTTAGCACTACTGTCTGCCAAGCTCCTACTAAGATGGCTCATTAAGCTTTGCTTAGAGTATTCAACAGCTTTTCTAGTTCTCAGTCCCAAGGGCTTCCACACTCCTTTAAAAAAAAAAAAAACAAGAAAGAAAGAAAGATAAGGAAGAAAGGAAGGAAGAAGGAGAAACAACACATGATCAGGTCTATCACACCAATAGCTTTAGTTCCTGGTACCAACTTTTGTCTTTGATACTCTATTTTAGGGGATGAAGTTAAGAAACTTTTGACTTGGCCATGTGTTACAGTAAATATTAAAGAACACAAAAGGTTTATCTCTTAACCGGCCCTGAGGTCCCACTCCTCAGACCCGATCCTGATACGGAGCCTCGGGCGCCCAGTCTGAGCCACCAAGGCCCAACTCCCTTCCTGGCGGTTTTCTACCGCCTATTCTCTGCCTCTATCCCGGGGTGTTTCTCTACCCCAAAATCCCACATAAATATAACTCTATAGCTGATAGCTTTTCATCCAGGTTTATATATTCAACTCTCAAATCCACAAACCCTCTACACAACAAGATTGCATCAAATAGACCAAGATACAGACTGCCCTTCTATATGAGATGTTAGACCTGTAAAATCCTTAATGTACATAGCTTTCTAGCACCAATGAATCCCACCTGGGTCCAGCTGGTCCTTGGGAAACTCCATGTTGCCACGACCTCCATCCTCTGACCTCCTCAAACCTCTCTCAGCCCTCTCTGCCTCCCTTGCCCCACCTAGTCACTGGCTTTCCTTTATTTTACTAATTAAAATGGGAAGGTTCAGTTGGCGGCAGCTTGAAGGAAGTGGAGTTAACATTAAAATACAAACAGCTTCGCGACCATCTATGGCCAAATCTCGATCTAATTTTGTTTCTAATTCACTAAAACCCTTTCATCTTATTTATTTTGTAATGTGTGATGGTTTCTATGTGTTCTGCCCAGGAAGTGGGACTGTTAGAAGGTGTGTCTTTCTTGGAGTAGGTGTGGCCTTGTTGGGGTAGGTATGTCTCTGTGGGCATGGGCTTTGAGACCCTTGTCCTAGCTTCCTAGAAGACCACCCTGTTTGTCTTTGGTAAGATGTAGAGTTCTCAGTTCCTCCTATGCCATGCCTGTTTGAACACTGCCATGTTCCAACCTTGATGATAATGAACTGAACCTCTGAACCCGTAAGACAGCCTGAATTAAGTGTTGTCCATATAAGAGTTGCCTTGGTCATGGTTCTGTTCAGAGCAGTAAAACACTAAGACACCATGAAAGCTTGAATTGGTTAATTGCTTCCCTTTTCAGTAGAGCTACATTATAAGGCTCCTGTGGGTACCTAATGTTTCAGGAAGCAGTGTGTGTGTGTGTGTAATGTTTTTTTTTTTCTTTTTTTACGATTTATTTTATGTATATGAGCACTCTGTAGCTGTCTTCAGACACACCAGAAGAAGGCATCCAATCAGATCTCATTACAGATGGTTGTGAGCCACCATGTGGTTGCTGGGAATTGAACTCAGGACCTCTGGAAGAGCAGTCATTGCTCTAAACCATTGAGTCATCTCTCCAGCCCAGGTTTTACTCTTTTGCCTTGAGTTGGTTTTTTTTTTTTTTTGAGATATTGTCTCACTGTCAGCGTAACCTTGGCTATGGTGGAACTAGCTCTGTAAACCAGGCTGGCCTGGAGATCATGGAAATGCTCAAGTCTTTTTGCCTCCCAAGTGCTGGGATTGAAGGTGTGTACTGCTGTGCCCAGTTTATGGTCAATTTCAATTAAATTAGAATTAATTGGCAACTGTCTTAGGGTTGTATCCATTATTGGCTGGTCTGGAACTTACTAAGTAGACCAGGCTGGCCTTAAATTTATAGATAATTGTCTGTTACAGATAATTGACTTTTCTTTCTTAGTGCCTCTCTTCCCTTCTTATCACTTATGCTCAAACCTGTGCTAAAACATTTTTTAGACTTATTTATTTATTATATATAAGTACACTTGTCGCTGTTTTCACACTCACCAGAAGAGGGCATCAGATCTCATTACAGATGGTTGTCAGCCACCATGTGGTCCCTGGGAGTTGAACTCAGGACCTCTGGAAGAGCAGTCAGTGCTCTTAACCACTGAGACATCTCTCCAGCCCAAAACATCTTCATTAAGTCCCAACTCTTAAAAAGAGTGCTCTGTTTAAAGACACGATTCATATCCTCAGCAAGATGGTGAGAGACAGCAAGATGTAGTCATTCTCTCCAGAGTGGCGTACACTTGGAAAGCCATGTGCCTCGTGTTTCTGGGGTTGACCTGTAATGTTTTTTGACCATTGGCCCTGAATATCGGGAATCACAGTGAGCCGGCCATGGCTAAAGGGGGAAGCTCTGCTGTGCTGGAAGGATCGCTTACAGGTACTGCTGTGCACTCGGAAATTCCCCTGGAGTCATGTGTACAGCAGCCCAGTGGACGCCGCTCCCAGCACCTTTCCCAGCTGAGAGGACTGACGCCTAAGCCAAAGGACCGGTTAATGTGGTGCTGGCTGTGACGTGTGCGGTGTTCAGAAGCTAGAGAAACTAGCCCTGACTCTGTAGATGGGAGAAGTTTTTCTAAGAGTGAAGGCCGTGGGGCTGGAGAGACGGCTCGGCAGTTACAAGCAGTGCTGCTCTAGCAGAGGACCCGGCTCCAGTTCATAGCACCTCGGAGGCTCACAGCTGCAGCTCCAGCTCCGAGACATCCAGGCTTCTGTAGACACTCGCACGCACAGCATAAACATAAACAGACACATAAATAAAGTTCTATTTGTTTTTTCGAGACAGAGCTTCTCTGTGTAACCCCAGTAGTGGAATTAAATATGGCCAGCAATAAATAATAAATTTTAAGTTAAAAAAAATTTTAAACAAGTTTAAAAATTAAAAAGGAAAAAAAAAGGAAAATCCGGAAGACTGTGTTGTTTTAGAGGATGACAGTTTGGTAGAATTTATAAAAATTCTGCCTTTCAACATGTGCATAGCTCTAATCACGGATCTGTGGGAAAGCCCGAGGTACCTTCCAGGTCGAAGTGTACTTCAGCTTAGGTCCTTAGAGGTTTGTCAGTGTTCTTCGCTGCGTTCCTGTCGGCTTGCTGTGGACCTGCCTCCTTCTGAGTTGCTGATAACGGCCTGGCCCTGTTTCTCACTGGCACAGGCTCGCATGGCCGTCTACGACATTCCAGACTTGCTGGGAGGAGGAGGATGCTTAGGATCTGTGGTCTTCTCAGAGTCCTTTTTGACATCTCGGATCCTGGTTAGAGAAAAGGGTAAGTGCATGTGATGTCAAGAAAGCAAACCTTGAAAGACACTTTGGTTTTTTGAGCTTTTTGTTGTTGTTAATTTTTTTTTACAAAATAAACTGTAAACAAAGCCATAGATGACACTAATTAATGTTAGACTACTTAAAGTAAGCAAATAGTATATATTGTAATTGCTGAATAGCAAATAAATAGGAAAATATTATTCAGTAGTTACATGTCAAAAATGCTAACAGGCTGTTCACAGAAGTAGAAAATGAAAAATAAGGCAAGATGGGTTTACGTGCGAAGATTTGCAGCCTCAATAATGGTCAGGAGGCAACAACTTAAACTAAAGCTCAATTTCCATTTACTGCTCCTTATGTTGGCCAAAGGAAAGAACTATAGAGGATGATAATGTGTGGTGCTGGGTGTGCAGTGCCACCAGTGTCACAGCTGTGCAGTGTCACCATTAACGGCTGTGCAGTTTTACCATTAACGGCTGTGCAGTGTCACCATTAACAGCTGTGCAGTTTTACCATTAACGGCTGTGCAGTGTCACCATTAACGGCTGTGCAGTTTCACCATTAATGGCTGTGTTTTTTTTTCTTTTTCTTCCTGGACAGAAAGCATGGTATACATAAGTCTATTAAATGCTTCAGCAACCTTTGTAAATCTCAGTGTCTGACAGCAGCAGCAGCAGAGCAGCAGGTGCCCCCTCTAGTGTTGTAACCCTCATTATGTCCTGGGGTTGTAGAGCTCCAGGTTCTCCTGAGTGTGAGCCACTCTTTTATAGGCCTAGGAAACTAGGGTGCTGTTTCTACAAGTGTCACTTCCTATGCAGATTTGAGACTTCTCAGCCCCAGGCAACAGCTCCACCAACTGGGGACCAGGTATTCAAACATATGAGCCTATGGAGCCCATTCTGAAACTACACAACTTTCCTCTGACCTCGGTATCATAAAAATGCATTCAAGACAACTCCTGAAGTCCTCATAGTCTTTCAGTCTCAATACTGCTTAAAGGTCCAGAGTTTAAAAGTCCTTTCTGAGACTCAAAGCTTTGTCTTTTATAAAAATTATTTTATTTTATGTACAGTGGTGTTTTGACTTAACTGTGTGTGAGAGTGTCTGATCCCCTGGAACAGGAGCCACAAACAGTCCTGAGCCACCATGTGGCTGCTGGGAATTGAACTCTAGAAGAACAGTGCTCTTAACTGCCGAGCCATCTCTCCAGCCCCTCAAGCAATCTGCTAATTGTAAACTATAAAATCAAAAAGCAAATTACATATTTACAACATACAATGGCACAGAACATACATTATCATTTCAAAAGGGGAGGGATCATGGCATACTGAAGAAATACTTGACTAAACCTAAACCAAAGCCCAACAGAGCTGTGTCTGTGTCTGATGTCAAAGGATTTGTTCCAGTTTTGCTGTCTGTAACTGTTAGCATTCTGTCTAAGCTCCACCCCACAGTTACCTGGCAATAGCCTGGTATGCCTAACACTATAAAAGAGGCTGTGTGCCCTTCCTCACTCTCTTATTCTCTCTTGCTCTTGTTCTTGCCTTCTCTTCCCCACTCTCTCTCCATGTGTTCATTGCTGGCCTCTACTCCTCTACTTTTCTACTTCTCTTCTCCTCTCTACTCCCCCCTCATCCCCGCCTTTCTCTGCCTCTACCACCCTTTTGACTCCCCTCTCTCCCCTCTCCCATGCCCTGAATAAAACTCTATTCTATACTATACCATCACACGTGGCTGGTCTGTCGGTGGAGGGGGGGAGGAATGTCTCAGCTCGGGCCCACTGAGGTATCCCCTTCCCCCATACCTGACCACACCTCCATAGAACATATCTCCCCCCCTTATCTTTTTATAAACACATCAGTAACACCTGGTGATAGTAGATGTGGGTGTAAGGTGGGTGGCCTTAGGTTGCTACATAACTGACATGTCTTTGGTCTTCCCACAGATGGCACTATTACCCCAGAGACCAGCTACATCATCCTGACAGCTGCCATCCCCAGATTCTGTTCCTGGCTGGTCAGTATTCTATACAGGTCACAGTGACCTAACCAGAAAATCCTGGGACAAAAGTTTAAGGAAGAACCTCCTTACGGGGTCCCTGGAGGGCTGTTCGATTGTGATCTAGCTTTTATTTAGGAATAGAATCTAATTATAGTCTTGGAAAGTTTCAGAAAAGGAAGCTAAGTTATTTGTGAAGTCATGCAAGGAAGATTTGACAGCCTCACGTTGGGGATGACAATCCGAGAGCCTGCTGATAACCAGCGGCTGGTTCTAGTGCTTCATCGAGACTCTCCTGACCAGGGTCTCGCAGACTTTTGAGACGTGGACTCCTTCTCTGGTCAGAGTGATTGCTGCATCTTTTCTAAGTATCTCTGTACATGTAGAAAAGCCTCCTTTTCTTTGATGAGGCCAGGTCTGAAGTGCAGTTTGGTTCATTGTTGGTTTGGTTTGGCTGTTTTGTTTTGTTTTAGACTGGGGATGGCTACAAGCCTCACTCTGTGGACAGGGCTGCCTTGAATACTTGATCCTTTTGCCTCCACCTTTCACATCCTGGGACTACATTGCACCACCATTTTCAGATTAGTGTTTTTGGGACTTAGAGCATATGCTAGCAGGACATCTTGTATTTAAAAGTTTAAGTACTAGTTGGGTGTGGTAGTATTAGCCTTTAATCCCAGCACTGGGGAGGTAAAGTCAAAAGAATCTCTGTGAGTTTGAGGCCAGTCTGGTTCACAAGTTGAGTTCCAGGACAGCCAGTGTTACACAGAGAAACCCTGTCTTGAAAAACAAAAAATGAAACAAAACAAAAAGTTCAAGTACTTCAGTGATGCACAAATTTCTTGGTAACAGCGGATGAGGTCACAGAAAGATGGGTGCTGACCAGCGGTGGGGGGGGAGGGGTTGGGGGGGACGGGTAAAACCGCTCTGGACGCTGGCCAGGAGTAAGTGGTAGCTCAGTGACTTCAACACTTAGCCTGCAGTCTCCCTTTCCGGGCTGTGTTCCAGGGCACTGCAGGGTTCTTCTTAGGAAAGGACAAGGTCAAAGGGAAGTCTTATTTTGTCCCAACTCAGTTTGCAGAGGGCACTGACATGTAACTCTTTTTTTATTAAAAGCTTTACATATGATTTGCTTCCAGTAATTAAATCTAAGACACTTGAGATTAACCATATGCAGAGCACAGTTTACATGCCGTAAACAGGCAAGGTAGTACACACAAGCCCAGCACCGGGAGGCTGAAGCAAGAGATTACAAGCTTGAGGCTGGTTAGGATTACATAGTATCACGTAGTTCTGCAGCCGCCTGGACTGAGAGCAAGGCCTGCCTTTAAAAGACAAGGTCTTAGGACTTATTTTAGAACCTGTTTCTATAGTTCTGACATAGTTATGGGGGAACAAAAGGTCATCTAATCACATTGTTTAAGTAAGAGTGTACTCAAGCCAGGCTTTATGGCACACACCTTTAATCTCAGCACTCAGGCAGAGGCAGGCAGAGCTCTATGAGTTTGAGGCTAGCCTGATCTACATAGTAAGTTTCAGGCCAGTCCAGGTTACATAAAGACCCTGTCTCAAGAGTACTTACCAGAAATATTTTACTGTATTCCCATTCATTGTAAAGTGATCTTCCCCCTACAGTGAAAGGTAAATAGAGATTAGGCATCTTCTCTATGTATCTGAGGCTTATTAGCTGGCCCTACAATCCTCCAAAGAAAACCCACTTTGACCTAGTTTGAGCCCTGATGACCATCAGCATCTTTGCCAGTATGTCAGGCCTAAAAGAACTGGATGCTGTAGAGAGACTACCTTAGCAGAAACAGCAGGAGTCTATCCTTGAAGCACTAAATTGAACACTATTCATTTCTGTTGGACACAGGTAGAAGATAATGAAATAAAACTGTCTGAGAAAACCCTGCAAGCAACAAAGGTAAGCAGACTTTGGTTCCAGCATCATTGTTAGCATGAGATGGGGCTGGAGAGGTGGCTCCGCAGTTAGGTCGCATGCTGCTCTTGCAGAGGACCTGGGTTGGGTTCCCAGCACCTACATGGAGGGTCATAGCTGTTTGTAACTCCAGTTCCAGGAGATTCTGTGCCCTCTTCTGGCCTCCCTGAGCACCAAATAAACACATGGAGCACAACATGCATGCAAGCAAAGCACTCATACACATGCATAGTTTTGTAAGATGGCCCAAATATAAGCAACTTGGGATGGAGAGATGGCTTAGCAGTTGAGCACTAGATGCTCCTCCTGAAGACCCAGGTTCTATTTCTGGCCCCTACGTGGTGGCTCACAACCACCTGTAACTCTGCTCCTGGAACCCCATTCTCTCTTCTAGCCTCCAAGGCACCAAGCGTTCATATCATACACAGTCATACATGCACACAGAAACACCCATACATATAGAGTACATAAATATAGTTCATCTTACTTCTAAACAAAGGAAGATTCTGTACTTTCTGTCTTTACCTCCTGTTTGCATTCCCCACTTCCTGTTAGGCCTCTGGGGAAAGAACAGTGCTTATGGGGAACAAAGTGAGAGGGAGTCTCCCTGTCTTTTTAAGGATTTAAAAAATCTCCATATATGGTAGCACTGGGGATCAAACCAAAGGCCTTGCGCACTCTAGCCAAGCACACTCTACCCAGGAGCTACCTCCCCCACCTATCTTGAGCACTATTCAAAGCAGATTCCCAACCGGCCTGTACAGAAGCTGAGATGGCAAAGTGTTAGGCCAAGAAGGTGATTTCTTTTTCCCAGACATCAGTGCACCAGAACCAGAACACCACAAACAGTACCGAAGCCAAGCATGACGGAAAGTGCGTAATTGTTCCTACACTCAGGAAGCTGAATCGGGAAAACCACTGCAAGTCCTGAGCCAGCCTGGGCTACAGTGAGGATCTCAATCTCTCTCTCCCTCTCTCTCTCTCTCTCTCTCTCTCTCTCTCTTTTACACACACACACACACACACACACACACACACACGACTCAGAATTCAGAATGTCTCTATTATGCCAAAGACCCAAATGATGCCAAAGCAGATGGTATATTTTTGGTATATTCAAGTCTGACTCACGTTTTTGGTGCTGATAAAATGGATAAGAGTTTGGTTCTGGTCGTGTTTATGCCGTACCTGACCAGTTTTTTGTTGTTGCTGCTGTTTTGAAAGGGGGACGACTGTTTCCTGGGCACTTTGCTAACAGGAGGAAAAGGAGCATATCTTTATTCCAGCAGTCCACAGTCCGGGCCTGAGGAAGGTAAGCAGCTGTGGCTGTGTCTTACCCCCTTATTTGCAGGGTTAGCACAACTGTTGTAGTTAATAATCACCTGCTCTTTGAAAAGAGTGTTGTTTTCCTATGGCTGCTTCCCTTTGGCTCCACCACTTGAGGATGAAGAAACTTGTGCTGGTTTCATGAGCACAGGCCTGGCGCCAGAACTGCCCCTGGTCACCTCGCTTGCTCCCAGAGCTTGGTTCTCAGGATGGGCCAGAGTGACAACACTCCCAGCCGTAGACCACATAGTTTTCTTCTGTGTAACAAACTACTATGACTTCATATTTTAAAACAACACCTTGTTATTACTCAGAGTTTTTCAAGTCAAAAACCTAAGCAAGCAGGGTCTGGTGGCACATGAGTGTAATCCCAGCACCAGGAAGGCAGAGGCAGGACATTCTGACCATGTGTTAAAGGCAGCCTGGACTACATCATGACTCTGGTGTCATATGGAGATTTTAATGAAATAGTCTTAAAAGAGAACACCAGGCAAGCTTATGTAGATCAAGATCTAATGAGGCCCAAGTCAAGGATCAACCAGGCCTGGCAGTTTAATCTAGAGGCTCTGGAGGAAGAGTCTGTTTCCAGGCTTATCTGAGTTGTGGGTCCACCACTTCCCTCTGTTTCTAGGATTGAAGCTCCCAGTTTATGCCTGGCTACTGGATTTGGTCTGCGCTCATACCCTCCCTTGAGCCCTCAGCAACCAAGAATGGCCTTTGTGTTGACTCTTTCTCACATCAGTCTGCTCTCTGGCTGCTGTGGTTCAGATTACTTCCTTTACTGTATAGTCAGCAGCAGCAAGCGTCTCATTCTTTTATGGAAGCAGTTAAAGGCCTTAAACCGCATCATCATGATCTTCATCAAGGACTGGACAGATGCTCAGCAGCTAAGCATACTCATTCCTCTTGCAGAGGATCCAAGTTCAATTCCCAGTACCCACGTTAGACCGCTCACAATCCCGCTCACTTCCAGGGGAAATCCAGTCCCTTTGGCTCCCAAGGGCTCCTGTGCTCAAGCGCACAAGCCCACACAGAAGCATAAACATGCATAAGTTTAAAATGCTTTTTTAAACCTTAGCCAGATGGTGGTGGTGCATGCCTTTAATCCCAGCACTCAGGAGAGAAAGGCAGGAGGATCTCTGAGTTCAAGGCCAGCCTGATCTATGGAGTGAGCTCTAGAACATACAGGATTACACAGAAAAACTGAAAAAATAAAAAGGGGAAAAGAGAGAGAGAATAAAAACCTTTTTAAAAGACAGAACAGCTCCAGGCATGTCCAGCCCATGGGGCATCTAACATAGGGTAGCTGGGAATGCGGCCCAACACAGGATCATGAAGTTAGTGCAAACGTTGAGACTTTTCTTTCTGCAAATTGTATGGTGTCCAGGGAACTTGATTCTGTGGTTCTCAAGTATGACCTTCCTAGATGGCAGCTGTGTTGCAATGTTCAAGCTGGACACACCTGAACCCTGTATAGAGAAGGCTCAGGACAGTAACCAAGGACAGCTCTAAGATGTTACTTTCCTCTTTATGGACTCACGAAACTAACTGCTTGTGCCTTGCTCTCCCGATATAAAGACAGAGCTAGCCTGGGATAACCACCACAGCATCAGGGTCAAAAGCAGAAGGAAAAGCCTAAAGCAGCTTCAGAATTCAGCTTGGAAGTAAGTTGAGCCTGGTGTCCAGGCCTTTATCCTCAACCATGGGAGGTAAAGGTCAGGGGATCTCAGGTTCAAGACTAGCCCCTGGGCAACATACTAAAACCCTATCTCATCTCAGAATAAAAGTAAAGGCATGTCAGCTTCCAGAGGACCTGGGTTCAATTTCTAGCACCCACATGATGGCTCACAACTGTCTGTAATCCCAGGCCCAGGGTATCTCATGCCCTCTTCTGGTCCCCAAGAGCACACATTGCATGCACATGATGCACTTACAGACAGACAGACAAAGTACTCATACACAATTTTTTTTTTCGAGACAGGGTTTTTCTGTGTAGCCCTGGCTGTCCTGGAACTCTCTGTAGACCAGGCTGGCCTTGGCATCTGCCACCACTTCCCAACCAAAATAAAATCTCAAGAAAAATAAATAAATAATTCTTGGGATGTAGCTCAGTGGTAGAATGCTTGCCAACATGCTCTGAATCTGGCTACCTTGGTTTAATACCCAGTACAGGGTGTCTAATCAGGTGGCCAAATGGTAGGGTTTTTTTACTATGATCAAGGCCTGGAAATTGTTCTTGTCGTTTTTAGTTCTGCCCTCTGAGATGTTAGTTTTACCTTTTGGGCTCCTTTTTTCACAAACTCTGACCTCTGTGGTACCTTGTTTCCTATGAAAGATAGCCATCCCTTAAGGTTCAGGACCTAGAAATAGTTCTCCACGTGTCTCAGCCCTGCCCCTGGCTCTTGTTTTCACTGTTAGGGCTCCTTTAAAGAGATTACTGTGTGTATGCACATGGCCATCCATGTGCCGCAGTATTCATTTACTGGTTAGAGGACACGAGGGAATCGGTTCTCTGTCCACCACAGCGGTTCTGGAGATTATACTCAAACATTCAGACTCGGTGGCAGCTGCCTCTACCTACTGAACCATCTGGCCATCCCAGCCCTCAGAACTCTGGCTCTCACCCTGGGCATTGCATCTCAGTGTTCCATTTTCCTCAGAAGGTAGAGCTTACTTTGTAGTAAGCACAGCTTAGTAATTTCATACACCTGCCTCTTGCCAGTAGAATTTGGGGAGTTGAGAAAATCCTTCTTTTCTCCCTTCCCTTCCATAGTTTGTCCTTTTCAATGTGAGCTGGCAGTGGTTTTGCTAATGGAAAATAGCTTGAAAATGTAGATTTTCTTAAATATCTTAAGTGGGTTTCATGGAATTCATTTCCCTGTCCCTTTTTTTGGATTTCTCAGAATAACTGTTTTTCTCTGTCTCTGTCCTCTTGTGTGTGTGTGTGTGTGTGTGTGTGTGTGTGTGTGTGTGTGTGTGTGTGTGTGTGTGTGTGTGTGTGTTTGGGGGTGGGGTTAGGAAACAGAGACTGATTAGTTAGGGATCTGACCCAGGCCTCGTGCATGCTGGGCAGATATTGTGCTACTCAGCTGTGGCTGTGCCCCAGTCCTACAAATAACATTCCCTGTGAGTCCAGTTCATTCCCTGTTGAATATAGCAGTTCTGTGGAGTTTGAACTCTGACTTCACAAATTCCTCAGCCTCTACAAAGCAAATCCTCTTTCTGGATGATTTGTTCTTATTGAAAATATTTTAGCTGGTGGCAAATTCCTCTCCCTCTCCTTAGATTATTGGTTCAGCTTCTCCATTCACATAGCAGACAAAACACACCAATCTCTGATTTTAGCCCATGATGTGCCGGGGAGTTGTGTTCTGCCTTTCTTTTCTGCTTCTCCAGATCTTGGCGAAGACCTGGGAGTCAGGGGCATTGTGGAAATTATGTAGTGTGACGGTAGCACTAACCTTGGAGCAAGATGACATGGGGTGTATGTGTGTGAGGGGGATTCTTGTGTCTCCCAGGTTGGTCTCAAGCAGGAGGTCCACCTACTCTGCCTTCCAAGTTTTTGCATCTCATCAAAGGACTATTAGAAAACTGATTCTGCATTATTGTATTGTCCAAGAAGATTTGAGGTATCCAGTCTCTGTAATAATGAAGATTGAATTAGAAATGTCTGTGTCCTTCTTAGTCACATGGTTTGTGTTCTGCAATTTCTTCTGTATGCAGTGCAAACACTCTACCCCTGAGCCACGCCCCAACCCAGTCACGCCATCTTAAGATCTTAAACCTCAGTGGGGTATGGTGACGTATTTGTAATCCAGCACTCTTGTGCTCCCAGTGCTTGGAAAATTGAGGTAAGCAGGTCACCCTTTCAAGGCCAGCCTGTCCACATACTAAGTTCAAGGCTGGATAGCAAAACCGTCTTTTAGTCCTCTATGTCTAGAAAACTTAGATTTCACATTGACCCCACTGTATCTAGTTTGTGCTGCAGAACAATTCTATAGAAGCAGAAAACTTTAACTAGAGTTCCCTCCTCTGCGCACTAAGCATTTGACTAGTTTAGAATTAGTGTCACAGGGTTAATAGAGCTCTGAGTTATGCCATTTAGGGTCAAAGCACTCTTCATTTATTTCTCCCCTGCCCCCTTTTGTGGTACTAGAGGTTACCACATAAAACCTTACAGATAAAGGCAGTAACTCTTCCACTAAGCTATATATGTTCTGGGGTTACTATTGCTAATTTTAATTTTGGTGTGTGGTCTCAGTTTCTCAAACTGGCCTTGAACACACACTATACTCCAGAATCATTGAACTTGAGATGCTTCTGCCTCAGGAGATCTCAGGCATGTACTGACTGCCCTGTCCTGCTAGGGATTCTTCTCAGAAGAAAATAACATAATATGCCTAAGGCTTTTCTCAGGCTTTGGAAGGGGGATTGCAAAGATAAAAGGCCCTGAGGTTCAAATGTTGTTAGTATCTTAGAATCAGCCTGTACTTAGAATATGGTGAGTTTGAAACTGGTGTCTTTTCATCCCTAAACGTATTTGTCTTGATCTTCTTAGTGTGTTTGATCAAAACTTGATCAAAATATGGATTGGTCAGATCCTGGGCTCTGTTGAAGGGGAGCACTTGCCTGTGGCTGTGGGAGTTGGCAGAGGCGTCTGTATGGTGGTTGGGATACAGTGTTCTGCCCTTCAGAGTGCTCGTGGCTGGGAAGAGCACCTCTTGAACTGCTTCCAGCCCAGTCCATTTTCCCTTCCCTAGCCCAGTGGCTTTTACTGTCATAAGACTTGTTGCTGTTCAGCTTTCGGTCACTCCTGCCCTTCATGTGTCCTTGGCCAGGCAGGTTGCCAGTACCTAATCCCTAAAACCTTGCTTTAGCCTCAGACCATTAGCCTTAAGCATTTTCTGTTTTTAACTTAACCTAAATAAAATCACAGCATGTGTGTTGTCCTTGGGCTTGCTTTGGGGTTTGGTATTATGCTACTAGAATTTATCCAGACTGTGTTGTGTTTGCTTGGGGCCAGCTCAGCGGTGCAGCGGGGAGCAGAACTTACAGAGGGGGTGCTTGGGCAGCCTACTGCCGCTGTGGCCTCAGAGGCTAAGACAAGGGCAAATTTTTAATGACAAAAACGAGGAAGACTACATCAGATATTTCAAAAGGCAGCTGTGGCTTTGCTGATTAATAACAAACCTGGTGTCAGTTGAAGGTGAAACAGACCGTTGCTAGGTAGATGTCCTTGTAACTTTGTAACTTAGGGGAGTGGATGCTGTGCAGGCTGTACCTCTGTCAAACACTCATGGCTAAAACCCTTCATAACTGACATTACTTACCTTCTGAAAGGGCTGATACAGAGGAGCTCAGTTTAGATTCTTAAAACTTTCACTGTTCACAGTTATACATATTCAAATAGTTTGTTGATTTCCATAGCTCCAAAGTATTCCTTTATATAAAAGGGGGCATTTGTCATTTTTATTTCATTTGTATAGATGTTTTGCCTGCATAGATGTCTGTGCACCGTGTGTATGCCTGATGCCCAGGAGGCCAGAAGAGGGCGTCAGGTCCTTTGGATCTAGAGTTACAAATGGCCGTGAGCTGACATTGGGCTCTGGGAATTGATGCAAATCCTCTGAAAGTATTCTTAACTCCGGAGCCATCTCTCCAGCCCCTTATTTTTATTCTTGGTGATCATTTGTTTTGTTTGCAGCCTTGCATTGTTTAGTCGTTGTGGCAGCAGTAATTGCTAGCATTTTTTTTTCTTTTTGGTGGGGAGGGGTGGCTTGTCTTGGACTCACAGTCTGCCTCTCTTGTACTAGGATTAAAGGTGTGAGCTACCTTGAAGAGCCAATTCTTAGAATTCTTTTTGTTTTGTTTTTGATACAAGGTTTCTTTGGGTAGCCTTGGCTGTCCTAAACCAGGATGTCCTCAAACTCACAAGGATCCCCCTGCCTCTGCTTCCTCAGTGCTGGGATTAGAGTGTGCCAGCACCACCTGGCCTGTTCTTAGAATTCTTACTTGACTCTTTTGAGTCCTAGAAACCCCAGTTTCTCCAGAATTTGGTAGAGAGCAGCAGGCCAGCCCATTCCCGAGAGTGCTAGTACCAAGGTGTGCTTTGGGGAGTGGGGTGCAGTGTTCTGTTACCTGGTGACAGTGCAGTGCTGTGCTGTCAGGGTCGGTTTGGGTTGTGCATCTCTGCTTCTTAGTGAGCATTGGCCACATTCTCAGTTATTGGCCATGCCCTCATCTTGTTTGGTTTCTTGTAGAAATTTCTTGTAGAAGTTATTTATAGATGTAAGGCACTAATCTTTTGTCAGGAAATATATCACAATAGGTTTTCCTTGTGTATCTTCATTTGATTTATGACACTTTTTAGCTGGATTCTTTTTCTTCTTTGGAGGGAGGAAAGCAAGTCTAGGGATTGAACCCAGAGCCTTGCTTATGATTGGCCAGTGTTCTGTCAGTAAGGTAAACCACCATCCCTGAATTTTATTTGTAATGTTTGTTGTTTTGTTTACTGGCGATTGAACCCAGGATCTTCTGCATACTACGTAAGCATTATACACTGACCTACATCCCTGGGCCTAATCATAGTATTTTTGAAAGCAAAAAAAGTTTTAACTTAAGTACGGTGCACACTTGGAATTGTAGCATTTAGGAGGCTGTGACAACCTATTATGAGTTCTGAAACACTGTGGGCTATATCTACATACCCTTTCCCAGAGGAGGAGGAGGAGGAGGCAGAGGCAGACTGGTTTCACAGTGAAGTCTCCTAAGTATACAGACTGACAATATGAGCACCCCCTGGTATGATCAAGGGTCAGGTTTTTATTGTAGATATGAGAAAAGCCAGAGGCAACTGGAAGAGTCTAGAGCAGGGTGGGAGGGAGGCAGACTGACATGGCAGGGCCGTCTGTGAGACAGAAGAGCAGAGGTCAGAGAAACAGACGTAAGAAACAGCAAGAAGCAGGAGCAGAGCAGAGAGAAAACATGGAGAACACAGGATTATAAGGAGGATGGGTGACTGGGGGGAGGGAAGCTGTGAGCTTAGGGTGAGGAGGAGGTGAGAAGATGCTAGTATGTGACTTCCAAATGTGTGGCAGGTACTTGAGATACTGAGGAGCCTGGAGGCCAGTGATGTGCTGACAGGTGCCACAGGTAGCCATGTCCTTGCTGCAGAGGTAAGGGACATGGTTCATTTTGGTAGGGAAAGCAGCTTTACGAGTTCCTGAGGAATGCTGGCCTTTATCTAACTGTCAGAAATCCTTCTGCAGCCCATGCTGAGCTCATTCAACCTGTGAATCAAGTCTTGTTCTATGGCCCCTCTGTTCTGTCCCATTATTTAATTCTTCCTTGAGAAGATACCTTAGTCTCAAGTTAGATTTCTAATACATTTAAGACTGGGTGACAGTGGTGGTTTGAATACCCTTGGCCCAGGGAGTGGTATTATTAGGAGGTGTGGCCTTCTGGGGTAGGTGTGTCACCGTGGGCGTGGGCTTTACGACCCTAGCCCTAGCTGCCTGCAGTCTTCCCCTAGAGGCCTTCAGATGAAAGTGTAGAACTCTCAGCTCCTCCTGCACCATGCCTGCCTATATGCTGCCATGTTCCCACCTAAATAATAATGGAATCAACCTCTGAACCTGGAAGTCAGCCCCAACTAAATGTTGTCCTAAGAATTCCCTTAACCATGGTGTCTGTTCACAACTGTAAAGCCCTAAAACAGTGACTTAAATATTAACACTTTTAGGCAATTCTAGAGGCTAGGAAGTCCAAAAGTAAAAGTAGAGACAAGGTAGGCTTTGTTTTGAGACTGCTTGCCTTTGCTTACAGGAGACTACCATGTCTCTATTTACCAAAACAACTTCTTACGTACACAGGGTATACAGGAAGGGTGAGCTCTTTGGGTCTCATTCTCCTGGGGTTTGTTTTTGGTTTTGTTTTGATATTAATTTATTGATTGGGACAGCATCTCACAGCATAGCCCTGGCCAGCCTGAAACTTACTAGATAGACCACACTGGCTTTGAACTCACAAAGATGTGCCTCCCAGTGTTACGATTTATGCTTTCTAATTAATTTGTCTTTATTTATGTCTGAATGTTCCAATCTCTTCATCTTTTTTCTTTTTCTTTTTTAAAGAGGAGACATTTTCTATTATTCCTCTCATTATTCCATCCTTATGTCCCTCATACTTTTTTTTAAAGATTTATTTATTTATTATAGATGAGTACACTGTGGCTATCTTCAGACACACCAGAAGAGGGCATCAGATCCCATTACAGATGGTTGTAAGCCACCATATGGTTGTTGGGATTTGAACTCAGGACCTCTGAAAGAGCAGCCAGTGCTCTTAAGCCTGAGCCCTTCATCTTTTTTCAAGTCCTGATTTACTGTCATTCTCTTGATTGATTCTAGAGGTAAAACTTTCCATTTGAATTACTGAATTTTTCATTTTTGATTGTTTTTAGTATTTTTATTGAGTTTCATGTTCACATATTATATTGACTATTCATTCAGCTGTTATTTGTGTTTTCTTAGAATTTGTCTAGTAGTTTATTTGTATTCTCTTTGATTTTTTTAAACATACTTTTAACTAGTCTCTTGGATTCTTTGTCTGGAGTTCCATTCATTACCAAGATTAGTGATTTTGGTGGGGTCCTTTGGCCTTGTTTTTTCCTGTTTATTGTCTTTTTGCTTTGGCACTTGTATATTGCTGAAATTCTCTTAATTCTTTCATTGGAAATTGTCTTAGTCAGGTTTTTTATTCCTGCACAAATATCATGACCAAGAAGCAAGTTGGGGAGGAAAAGGTTTATTCAGCTTACACTTCCACATTGCTGTTCATCACCAGAGGAAGTCAGGACTGGAACTCAAGCAGGTCAGGAAGCAGGAGCTGATGCAGAGGCCATGGAGGGATGTTACTTACTGGCTTGCTTCCCCTGGTTTGCTCAGCCTGCTTTCTTCTAGAACCCAGGTCTACCAGCCCAGGGATGGCACCACCCACAATGGGCTGGGCCCTACCCCTTGATCACTAGTTGTGAAAAGGCCTTACAACTGGATCTCATGGAGGCATTTCTTCAACTGAGGCTCCTTTCTCTGTGACAACTCCAGCTTGTGTCAAGTTGACACAAAAACCAGCCGGTACAGAAATATTTACAATAGTCAAGGCAGTTGTGGGGTAAGATGCTCTTCTCTGCTCTGGATTTCAAGCTTGACCCGTTGTTCACCTGAGAGTAGACTCTTGTCTACAAACACTAGCAAATGGTACTCTTACTGTGAAAGTACAGTAATGGCCTAATGATAAACATCATCCCTTGAGTGCCAGTCACGTTAGGAATTACAAGACCGGGCTGGAGAGATGGCTCAGTGGTTAAGAGCACTGACATATTACATGGATAATATGGTTATGAATGGAGTTGGTGTGTGTTGATAGAGAGGATAGTACAGTTATGGGTAGGAAGGCAGAAAAGCACAGAAAGGCTTGTAATTAGCATTGGGCTGATTTTTAAAAAATGAGAGGAATATAAATAGAAAGGAGAAATGGTAGGATAGGAGGTATGAGGCAGTTAAGGTAAAAGAAAGGGTAAAAAAAAAATTCAGTCAAATACTCTAAAAAACCTAGAAGTCTGAGGCAGAGACTCTACAGAGGAGGCCGGCCAGTGTCCTTTAAAAACGTCCATAAAAAGGGAAAATACTGGGACAAGAGGAGGAGACAGAAAGGACACAAGCAGCAGGGCTGCTAAATTATCATTGTGTATGAAGAAGAGACCGCTGGATGGGGCTGTTGAGTAAGAATGCTGTCTGCCCCGTGTGCTGTTTCCAGGCTTTGAGCTCTTAGATTTCCTTCTCCACTTCCCTGTGCCAGTCATATCCCAGAATGCACCTTATCTGAGTTGGGTTTTAAGTGCAGGGTGTGGCCCTGAGCAGTCTTCTGAGATCAAACTCACACGCTGGCCCAGTCAGTAGAAAGACCTCCCAAGTGATGCCTCTGGATGGTTATGAATGCTGACTGTGAGCTTGGAAGCTCCTCACAAGGTCCTGATGCTGGTCTCATCTTCAGTGGCTTGTAGATGTTGGCCTCACCAGTCCTTCCTGGTACCCAGGCCTCTTGGAGCCTGAGTCTTCGTTCCCCTGCAGACTCTGGCTCTGAACAAGAATCTACCTTCCTGAACCTTGTGCAATTTTGGTTAAAGTTTCTTCTCCACAGTCTTTAGATATCCTCTTGGTCAGGTTTCATATTCTGATGGCCCACAGGTGTTGCAGCGTCGCCATGCCAACCGACGCAGATCTGGTGCTAGGGAAAGGGCTTCCCTAGCATCAGTGTGGACTGCACTCACCTCTTTGTGGTCTTTATGGAAATGCCTCTTACTAAGATCTCCTGAGCCTCTCTGCTTCTGGCTGTCTACTAATGGTGTTCTCTCTCATTTCCTCTTCTGCTTTGTAAAACTAGAGATAGGGCTGAAGAGATGAGCTCTCAGTTAAGAGCACTGACTGCTCTTCCAGAGGTCCGGAGTTCAAATTCCAGCAACCACAACCATCTAAATGAGATCTGATGCTCTCTTCTGGTGTGTCTGAAGACAGCCACAGTGTACTCACATTGAATGAATGAATAAATAAATAAATAAATCTTCTTTTAAAAACCACTCATACACATAAAATAATAAGTAACAATGATAAAATGTAGAGCTATCCAGCTGGGAGGTGGTATCACACACCTTTAATCCCAGTACTCAGGAGGAAGGCAGATGTCTGTGAGTTCAAGGCCAGCCTGGTCTACAGAGTACCAGGATGAACAAGGCTACACACACACAAACAAAATCTGTCTCAAGTCAATAATAATCATAAATTAAAAAGTAGAGATGTCCAGATTTCCACACACCTCTGAGGGCTGTTGTGTGGTTTCCCCTGGGTGTTCTAATGCTGTGGCTTCCTGTTTGTCATGCTCTTACATTGTTCTTGAGCAGAAATCTGCTATTGTGGTATGTTTTCCCCTCTGTCTGTTTTAAAGATTTCCATTTTATCACTGACTCTTGTTTGATTTTGTTTTATTTTGTTCTGTGGGTGCTGTGGATGAGACTTTGTCACACTAACAAACTGCACTACTCACTTGCAGGCTACTTGGTTTGTGTTTGACTGCCTCTGGGCTTCTGGATTTGTTTGGAGTTGCTTAACTTTATGGATCAGTGAGTGCATTTATACTTTTCCGCAAAATAGAATTGGGAAATTCTTCTGTCATTTTGAACCTTTTAAAAATTAGTCTTTATATACCAAGCTAATGTAATTCCCCTGACTCTTGACCGTGTAGAATCTGGTTATAATCGGATGGTCAGGCCCTCACACTGAGGCACTGAGGCTGCAGCTCAGACATGGTTCTGTTGTCTCTTTCCCACGTCCTTTCATCTGTGTTTCTGTTTTGTTTTAGTCTCAGGAGGCAGCTCTGACTGACCTGGAACTTATTCTGTAGACCAGGCTGGCCTAGAACTCACAGAAATCTCCAGCCCCTGCTTCCTGAGTTCGGGGATTAAAGGGGTGGGCCACCACACCGGATGTATGACTTTTACTTTGAAGCTTTGTTCGTTAGACAGGAATTTTGTTTTACCTGAGTTGGAATCCTTCTCAGTACTCACTGTTCTGTGAAATAATGACATATTCTTCTGTGCTGGTGGCTGAGGGTAGAATTTCCAAAGTCAGGGATCTTTTTGAAAGCTTGTTTTACATATGAATATCTAGTTTTTGCAGCACCATTTGTTAAAAAGACCTTCCTTTTTCCTTCGACTTGTCTTTGTTGAAAATGCATTTATTTAATTATGGTTGTTGAAAATCAGCTGACCGTGTATTTGTAGGTTTATTGTTCCCTGTAGGGCCCAGTTGCTTCTTGCTCCTTTATTCTCCTGTGGGGATCAAACCTGAGAGTTTTGTTGCTGCTGCTGTTTGTCTCCTTTGGGAGAGTTTGCTCAGCAGTGAGGAGCAGAGGTGTCGGCCACATGCATGGGACAGTGAAAGGCCTTGAAGACTCTGGAGCCTACGCTGCTTTTACCTATATGACAGTAAAGGTCTGCCTTCACTCCGCCCCTATTCACTTCTCTATGTCCACAGGAGGCTGCTAACAGACATTAAAAAAAAGGAAGAAAAGAAAGTCGGGCTATAGAGATGGCCCAGCAGTTAAGAGCACTGGCTGGCCGTGTGGGGTCTTTGTGGAAATCACACTTTGGCACTGGTGATGAGTGGAAAGCAGGGGATGTCACAGGAAGACTGAAGCCAGAACAGCTCCTGAAAGGGCTGCATTCTCTTTTTGTACTCTAAAACCACAAGATGGGTGAGCAGGCAAGGAAGATTTTACAGAAGTGTACGTGGTAGTCCACTCTTTTCAGGAATATGTTAGAGCTGACTGGTGTGAGCCTTAAGCTTCTGTGGTCATCCTGTTAAGGGCAGTGTTTCAGCTGCTTCTCCAGGTCACTCTGTTCCAGGTAACATGAAGTCACGCTTGGAAATGAGCACTACGGTAATGCCATATGTATCACTAAGTCAGTCAGAATGTCATTGGTCCTGTCTGCCTTATTCTACTGCAGTCTCACAGAGGACTTGGGCGCAATCTCTAGCACCCACGGGATGACTTATAATTATCTGTAATGCCAGCCCCAGGGCACCCAGCACCTTCTGGCTTCTAAAGCTACTGCACACATGTGGTACATACACATGCATACAGACAAACACTCAAACACATAAAATACAAAGAAAGGAAAAAAATTTAAGAGTGTTTCCAGGGACTAGATCAATAAACCACCCACAATGATAGGTAATAACCATCTATAACTTTAGTTATATTTGACACTCTCTTCTGGCCTCTGTGGGCACCGGGTATATGTTTTATACATACATACATGCAGGCAAACATTTATATACATAAGATAAATAAATCTAAAAGACCTATTAGATATTTGTCAAATCTTTTGGGGCCCTAGATGAGCAATGTGATCTCTTTAGGGTTGAGCCAGTTTCGGCCAACCCCGGAGAACTCACCAATGTGTTAGTGTCTAAAGAATAACTCGGGGTGACACAAAGGACCATGCAAAGAAAGCAAAAGCAGTTTCTTTTTGTAGAAAAGGGTGTGGACCAGAACCCAGACAGGGCCAGGAAGTGAATGTGAGAGTTGGATAACGGAGGAGGAGGCAAATACTCCACTACAGCCGGAGAGTCTCTGCAGAGGCCAGGCTGACACGGCTGCTGACTAAACTCGACCTGGAGAAGAGATAGGGAGGGAGGGCAAGAGAAGAGCCACCAACCAGGCACCAAAATGTCTGAGTTCTGTAGAGGTCAGGCCAGGGGAGGGAAGCAGAAATCCAGCTGAAACCCATTGTGGCAAAGCCACAGGGACTGAGTGAAACTTGTTTTGGGTTTGATGTCTAACAGGACACACCTTGGCTTTTATTCTAACACTGGTGGTCACGGTATTGGCATGGGTCTAACCTCACAATCATTCAAATTTGGCTAATTTTAAAAATGATCAGCATAAAAGGAATGATAGAGAAGAGGGAGGAGTCAAGTTCTATCAAGATCTAGGTGGGAAAGATTAAAAATTTACATACAAGTTCTACAAGGTAAGGGAGATTTTAAAACACACACACACACACACACACAGAGAGAGAGAGAGAGAGAGAGAGAGAGAGAGAGAGAGAGAGCAGACATATCCAAGTTGTTTTATACATATTTCCTTTGAAGACACCCACTAAAGGAATGTGAATTTTGCTTCTCCACATCAGCTGTCAATGTCTGCTTGTTGTTATGTTTTGTTTTGGGGTGGGGGGGGTGTTTGTTTTCTGCTTTTTGTTTCTTTGGGAATTTTTTGGAGACACAGTCTTTCTATGTAGCCCAGGCTAGCCCAGTTCTGGCCGTGTTCCTCCAGCAGCTTGCACTGTGCTGGAATAACAGGCACCTACTGAACAGCCACACCCATTTTTCCCCTTATTCTTATGCAAAAACTGTATCTGTGCTTCATTTCTGTTTGAGGCTCTGGGAGGTTATTTGAGCTTCCCCAGGCCAGAGGATCAGCAGGCAGTTGTGTAAGCGCACCTGACAGTGGTGTCTAGTTACCACTCCTGGAATTATCAGGCGAAAGCCTGGTCTGCTGCCCCAGTGAGGGGCGAGGCGTCTTCAGAAAAACAGCTCTTAATTATGCTGCGCATATCATTGGGGAAGGGGGTCTGTCAACTGCAGTTTTGAGATTGGCTAATTTTTAGAGTCATCAAAAGGGAAAGGGAAGAATGGGGGGAAGCTTGGACAATTAGGTGACTTTTCCGCTCTGAAAACATAGCTGCAGCTTGTCTAAAAAAAGGTGTTACCACTGGTGAGAAAATTAAGCCTTCAGCATAAAGGTTTTACTCAAGGAGATAAAAGATTTGAAACCCTTTCCATAGTAAAGGTTTACAGAGTTTAATAGGAAGCTTCAACTCTTTTTTAATGTTTCGTATAGTCTCCTATGGTTGTTCAACGTGAATGTATGGCTGTTTTCTGTTTTTATTTTCCCTGAGTCTCAGGAATACAAGCTACCACACAAGATAGGCTGGGCCACTCACCCCCACACACAGTTAAAGAGACAGGCAGTAGCAAAAGGCAGAGACTAGAGATGGATCCCATGTAGTCTCATTAGAAAAGGGCAAATAACCCATCATGGAGCAGAGTGATTCTAAGTCTGTCTTCCAGGTTCTGTGCAGGGCGGGATTTCAGTTTTCTGTTTCATTGGTTTTGTTTAAGAGAGAGGGTGTGGTGTGCTGGTTTTTAGACTTAGTTGTTTAGTTGTTTTTTTCTTTTCTAAATTTCGTTGCTTATATGGTACAAGCTGGCCTTGGTTTACTGTACAGTCAGCGGTGATGTTGAACTCCCTAATCTCCACCTCTCACTCTCTGAGTCCTGGGTTATAGGCATGGACTGCAGCCACACTCTGTACGGTTCAGAGAACGGAGCTACATTTCTGTCTGGAGGGTTAGGTTTGAATAGTGGGCAAGAAGCCAGGCTTGGTGGCACACACCCTTAATCTCAGCACTTGAAAGACAGAAGCAGGTGGATCTCTGAGTTTGAGGCCAGCCTGGTCTACATAGAGAAGCCTTGTCTTGAAAATGATAAGTAAATGAGTGAGTTAATAAAGAAGGCGAACAGAGGCAGGAGAACGCTGCTGTCCCACTCACCGGATCTACCACCATTGCCTCAGCCCTCCTCTACCCTGCCTGTTGGATCAGCTCTCAGAGGTGTGAGAACTCTGCTCTCGGGACTGTTGCCTTTCCCTTTTTCAGCATGTGATTCCTTGGGAAATTTTAATTCTTTGGGATATATTATTTGAATAGTCAGAATACCAAAAGTAGAAACATAAGTGTCTTTCTTCAGACTGTTTCCTTTCCTTCTAGGAAGGCCACATTATCATTCTAGTACCTTCAAGAATCTAGCCCAAGGCTCTAGCACTGAGCTCTGACCAGCATTCTTTTTCTTCTAGGTAATGTGCATTTCTTCTCTGGTGGCCTTCTATTTTCTCACCGTCATCACGCAAGTATCGTCATTTCCAAGGAACACATGAATTCTGTCTCCTTCTATGATGGGGTATGTGGCTTTCGGCCCTGGCTTTAGTGCTCTGAATACATCCGGGTTTCCCTTTCCTTTTGTGTGACAGGGTGCCAGGAACGCAGTAGCCACTGGAGCAAGCCAGCAAGGAGAGTGAGCAGAAGCTTATGCACTCCCAGAACACTTCCATGCTTAACTAGAAAGGCCTTCTGCTCGGAAGAGTCAGCCCAGCCCCATGGCCACTCTTTGATCCCAAAGACTTGTAGAAAGTAGCTGAAAAAGACCTTCAATGGCTCTTCACCCAAACCTAAGGCTCACACACTTCAGAGCTGGAAGGTTCATCCTGTAGTCTTGATGGGGCTCTGACCCCAAGAAAGAATTATACATACAACAAAGGTGTAAACATTGCTTACTTCCTCCATGAGAGTTCAACATCAGGTTTAACCTCTGCCTCCACATATGTCCCTAAGAACTGTCTACTCCAGGATTGCTCACCCCTTAGGGAGAAGGTGGTAGATCCAGGTTTCTCCCATTCTGTACTCACCAGCCAGAACATAGCTGGTCTCTCTCAGTGCAATACTAGAGTAGAGGGGTGGGCCTTCCACTTGGTCTGGTCTCAGCCTCAACTAGAACAACACGGAGGTTTGGCTCAGCAGATAAATTCATGATCAGATCTTTCTTTGACAAAAACCTGCTCAAGGTTGTTCAGAAATTTTGGAGCATCAACTAGGCACATTGGATAATCTTGTTAGATAAGAAAGCGTTTGTTTGTTTTTATTAGTTTGTTTGTTTGTTTGTTTTGACAAGATTTTATATGTAGCTCTGGCTTTTCTGGAGCTCACAATGTAGACCAGGGTGGCCTCGAACTCACAGAAATTAACCTTCCCTTGCCTCTTGAATGCTGAGATTAAAGGTGTGAGCCACCACTTGGCTTTTTGTTGTTGTTTTGTTTTGTTTTAATTTGTCTCTATATGTACACGAGTACAGTTTCCTGCAAAAGGCAAAGAGGGCACTGAATCCAGACAGCTGTGATGATGAGGAGTTATAACTGCCTAACACGGAGTTCTGGAACTTGCACTCAGGTTCTCTGGAAGAACAGCAAGCACTCTTACATCACTTAGCCATTTCTCCAGTGATGAATAAATAGTCTTCTCCTATCAGCTGGGCAGTGCTGGTGCACACCTTAATCCCAGCACTTGAGAGACAGAGGCAGATGGATCTCTAAGTTTGAGGCCAGCCTGGTCTGTCGAGCAGACGGAGTGAGTTCCAGGTCAGCCCAGGATTATACAGAGAAATCCTGTCTCAAAAACAACAATAACAAAACAACTGTTTCTTCCTCCTCCTCCTCCTCCTCCTCCTCTTCTTCCTCCTTTTTCTTTTCCTTTCATCTTTCTCCTCCTCCTCTTCTTTCTTTCATCATCAAGAAAGTATAAATCATTTAAAAAACAGTGCTAAGGAGGCTAGAGAGATGGCTTAGTGGTTACAAGCACATGGATTCCAGAGGACCCAAGTTTGTTTCCCAGTACCCATGTCAGATAGATCACAACCACTTGTAACTTGGACTCCAGGGATTCTGACATGACAGATACAGGGCAGATACTCAGACATGCACATAAATAAATTAAAAAAATATTTTCCTAAAAATAAAAAATGGGATTTATTTAAGTAATGGTTAATCAGTTAAGAGGCCTTGTTGCTCCAGCAGAGGACCCAGGTTCAGTTCCCAGCACCCACAGGGCAGCTCACAAACATCAGTAATTCTAGTTCCAGGGGATCCAATGTCCTCTTCTGACTTTCATGGATATCAGGCACACATGTGGTACATATAAATATATGCAGACAAAACATTCATTGTAAATTCATATTACTTCTATCTCCCTCCAGCTTCCAAATGAATGAAACTCATCCTATGATATATTTATTAGGTTCTGCACAATTGTCAAGGATTGCCCCAATCTAATTCTTTAACAACTGGCCACTCCCCTAGTATATGCCCAAATAATTGCTATTTGAAATTTGTAGATAACTTCTGCTCCAGCAGTCTTGTGTTCTTAGGAGTCATTTCACTCTGGTACCTGCTGCTGTTCCATCCATAATGGAGACCTCCTGTTCTGTCTCCTCCTCTGTGCTCCCCACCCCCTTCTTTCCTACCTGTGATCCCAGGCAGGTAACTGAAAACCCACCTAACTGTATTCCCTCTAGTAATTGGCTGTAGCCATTTTTATTTAACCAATAGGTTTAAATTGGGGTGCAAGGTTTGTACAACAAAAGATAGTTTATGTAAAAATTGACTAGTCTTGGGGCCCTAGATCTTGGGGCCCAGAATTTAGTATTTGAATACTCAGCAGCACCAAATCTAACTGTAGGCTTGGATTCTTCAAAACTTAATTTTAATAAGGGTTTTCAAATGCTTTAACCTCCCTTCTAGTCCACCACCACTACCACCAAAGGTAGTGGAAAGGAAAGGTTAACAGAGCAAAGGAGGCCACGGACCTGCTTGGATATTGCTTCTTTGTAGCAAATCCAATCTATATTGCCAAGATATCAGCAGTTCGTTTTACTCAAGTGACCAGTGGCAGCTCAATCCACTCACAAACACCATTCACGAATCAACAATGTCAGGTCTAGCAAACACCATTCACTTAGCAGCAAGGAAAGGTCTATCAGAAGAAACCAAAAGGCTCTGCCAGTCAGCCTTAATCTGAGGAAGTGGCAAGAAGCTGCCAGAATACCACCAGAAGTTTCTTGGTGTGTTTCTATGAAGTCACAACAAATGATGACCAGCAAAGAATGGTAAGGCATACCAATACCACCCAGCATTGTCAGTGAAGACCAGTGTCAGCAAAACCCACAGTCTCTTTCCAGCTGCCGGCACTCACATGCAGACATGTATACACATATATAATTGAATAAAGCCTTTCAATCAAAATAAATGTCTAATAGATTTAAATAATTTTAACTTTTCATTTTTCTTTAACTTATTACTGGTAAGGAAGAGGTACTCATTGCACATGAAATACACGTGGAGATCTCAGGGCAGTGTTCAGGACTCAGTTTCTTCTTGTGAGTTCTGGTCATTAAACTCAGGTTATCAGACTGTGTGACAAGTACTTTTACTTCCTGAGCCATCTCTCCACCCAAACTTAAATGTTTTAAAATTTCATAAATAGATAAGATATAATTAATCTCAAGGACAGAAAGACTTTCTAAGCTTAGGAAATATTTAAAAGCACTAGATATAGTGGTAAGTAACGGTAGCCCCAGCACACAGGAACAGATGCCAAAAGATTGCACAAGTTTGAGGCCAGCCAGGGCTATATAGAGACCTTGTGCACTCACTTCTTTCAGTTATAACAAATACTCTGATAAAAAGAAAGGAGTTTCAGGTTACAGTTCATTTAGGAAGGGAAGTCACAGTGCTAAGAACGTGAAGCAGATAGCCATATTACCTCCATAGGCAGGAGCAAAGAATGGCCCAAAGAGATGGCTGAGCAGTTAAAAGTTCTGGCTGTTCTTCCAGAGGGCCTGACTCCATTCCCAGGAAATCCAGGGTCCTCTGATCTCTATGGGTAGTGCACACACATAGTGCACAGACAGAAATGCAGGCAAAACACTCATACACATACAGTTCACATAACAGAGCAGAGATAAATGGACACATCCATGCTTGCCTGTTTGTTGTTTAGCTTTGCCTTTCTTATACCGTTGAGGATCCCTTGCCTAGAAAATGATGCGTCTGGTGCACAGTGGACTGGGTCTACATCAAACAAGACAGTCCTCTACAGATGAGGTCATAGGCCAGTCTGATCTGACCTCACCCTTGCTTGTCTACTTGCTTGTGCTCACTTGCCTTTTTCTACTCATAAGTTCTCTGTTCATACACATACAGGGGATGGTTGCTACCCACAGCTGATCTGGTCTTCCCACACCAGTTACTAATCAAGATAGTCCTCCATAAACACACCCACAGACCAACTTGTTATGACAATCCTTCCATCAACACTCTTCCTAGGTGATTCTAGATTATGTCAAATTGACAGATTAAAAACTAACCATCACACCAGGCACAAACCTTTAATCCCAGTATGCTAGAGGCTGAGGCAGGTAGATCTCTCTGATTTCAAGGTCAGTCTCATCTGCATAGCTAGTTCTAGTGCTATTTAATAGACCCTGTTTCAGACAGACAAGAAGGAAATATCATACCTTGTGTTTTAAAAAATTAATTTAAGTTCTAAAGAAGAACTAGAGATGACTCAGTGGTTAAAATACTTGCTTAACCTGAGGCTGGGCAGGGTGCTATGGGCCTTTAATCACAGCACTTTGTGAGGTTAAGCACTGTAGCAGGATATTTGATCATCCTGTGAGCCCTGAGATTGCTGTTCCTTGTAGTAGAGTTTAACGTGAGTTGTGTGTGTGGCGGCGAGGGGGGGGTGTCATAGGAAAGCTTGTGGGACATGATTCTCTCCCTCCACTGTGTAGAGCTCCTGGAATCAAACTCAGGTTGTCAAGCTTGGCAGCAGTCACTTTTACCAGCTGAGCCATCTCACAGGCTTAGATAGTTCTTAAAATTTGTGCTAGATGAGCTTGATGACATTTGTCTGTAACCCCAGTACTTGGGAGGCTGAGGCAGGAGACTCACTGTGAGTTCCGGGTCAATCAAGGCTACATAGCAAAACCCTTTTCAAAAAAATAAAGACAAATTTAAAAAGTTTCTGTGCATCAAAGGAGCCTCAAAAGAACGAACAACCCACTGAATAGCAGAAGTGCTTTCTGTTTGGGAAAATAAATACCTGAGCCAGTGGACCAACACATGCCTCTAATCCCAGCTATTTTGAGGCAAGAGGATTGTGAGTTCAAGGCTGCTTGGGTCTTTGGTGAGACCATTCCCCCTCCAAATAAAAGTGACCCTGTAGAGGTCTCTTTTTTCTCCTGTAGGAGGGGGTTGGGAAGCATATCTGTTTGTAAAGTCATTAATAACTGGAAATAATGAAAAGCGGTTGGTCCTGTGTGTGCTGACACCTGTGGGACTGAGATACTGCAGAAGACTCTCTCTGAAGCTCCTCCTCCTTCTCTCTGCAGGACTCTACCAGCGTAGTGGCCATCCTTCTCATAGACTTCCGAAGCTCTGTGCTTCCTCATCTCCCAGTTCATTTCCACGGATCGAGCAATTTCCTGATGATTGCCCTTTTCCCCAAATCAAAGATATATCAAGCATTTTACTCAGAGGTAACCAGTTATTAATTAGCAAAATAGCTACCTTTTTTTTTTTTCTTGTTGTAGCAATCTAAACAGTAAGATAGTGTCTTAGAGCAAACCAGTGGTGATGGAAAGGCAGTAGTGGCTTATTCCTTTATTCCCAGAATTTGAGAGGCAGAGGCAGATGGACCTCTTGTGAATTTGAGGCCAGCCTGGTCTCCATAGTGAATTTCAGGCCACCTAAAGTCACATGTTAAGACCCTGTCTCCAAAAAAGGTACGGAGTGGGAACCTGAAGAGATGGCTCAGTGGCGAAGAGCTCTGGCCACTCTTGTAGAGGACTGTGGCTTGATTTTCATCACAACCATTCCAGTCCAGGGGATCCAATGCCCTTTTCTGGCCCCTGAGGGCAGTACACAGCAAAACACCTGTACAAACATCTATAAATGTTTGGGTTTTGTTTTTCAATTAGAACTAACAGTGATGTCATTAAAGTGAGAGTTGAAGCCAGGTGTGGAAGTGCAAACCTATAATCCTAGTACCTAGGAGGTAGAGACAGGAGGATCAGGGTTTCAAGGCCAGCCTGGGCTATGTAATACACTCTCTAATAGCATAAATGACAACAAAAATAAGATTAAAAACAATGTTGAAGATTTAGGGAATGGAGGTGTTGGAGAGATTTTGATAAACGGTTTGATTTTGAGTGGTGAGGTATGGGAATATACAAAAATGAAATCTGCGTGTCCCCTCCTATGTTCTTACTTACTGGGCTAGAGCTCGCTGTCCTACCCTATGCTCCCCGTCCCTGTGGACTGCAGTTCGCTCCCTGCCTTTTTAAATGGCTCTATCTGATAGTCTGCTCACGGTCATGCTCAGTACATTTTTTATAAGGGAACAGACTGACCACAGAGTCCATGGCTCCATAAGGCATAGTGGTACATGACTATAAAATAATTCGAGTGAGCACTTTGCAGGTAGGGCAGGAATATCAGGAGTTCTAAAACTAACCTCAGCTACAGAGCAAGCATGAGACTATTTTGGGGTATTGGAGACCCTGTTTCTAAAAGAGGGTGAGGAAGAGAGAGAAAGAATGAATGGATTCTGTGATGTACTTAGAGACCACAACACAGCCAAAGCCAGAGTAGTGGCTAGGGTCATTACTGGTAGAACTTCTTGAAAGGATGCAGATCACTTCATCAGAGCCCTCTTCAGGACAGCCATAGAGTAGAGGAAACAGGACTGTCAGCTGAAGAGTTCTCATCAGGCTGTGTCTCCCTTCCTGCTGGGTTGACCTGCCTGCCACCTGCTTGTGCTTGCGGTGCACCTGGGAACCTAGACAGAGCCTTTAAAGCATTCCTTTCAGGTATATCTGCCCCTGAGGCCACCACTGCCTTCTGGTCCTGCCACCAGGGAGGAACATGCTCCTGCAGCCAGAACAGTGTTCCTGACACCTTATTCCAGGCTTCCTACTTCTGGAAGGTCACAGTCTCTGAGGACAGGAACCCAAAAAGGCATTTCTGGCTCTGAAAAACACTGAACAGAATTGCTTTCCGGTGTCATTTTGAAGCAAACTTGTTTGTGATGATGTTTTTCTCTGCACGGACAGTGTTGGTTTTCAGCAGTCATCAGATCCCATGTGGATTCCATATCCTGTTATTGCTTTAAAGTGTTCTTTGTTTAAATTCTGTTTTGTTTAGGTCTTCTCCCCTTGGCAACAGCAGGATAACTCAGGGCTTTCTTTAAAAGTGATCCAGGAGGATGGATTATCTGTGGAACAAAAGAGATTGTAAGTGGCTGTCCCCAGTGTTTGTGCTGGATTCCCTAAGCTTTGTGGGTGTGCTTTCTCTGCAGGGTGACTCACATTATGTAACAGAGGGGTCTTGGCTTCTGAAAGGGCCTATAGTCATGTCATTGTTGCCCACATGCAGGTGGTGGGTGTGCTTGAGGAGACAGACAGATGAAATCCAAGCTGAGGAGGTGGCTCAGTTGGAAGAACACTTGCCTAGCATGCAAGATGGGTCTGATCTTATTCCTGCCTCAGTGGCATGGTAGCACATTCCTGTATCCCAGTCCTTGAGAGAGAGGCAGGAAGAGCAGAAGCTCAAGAACGTACTCAGCTATGTAACAAGTTGGAGACTAGCTGAGGCTACTTGAGACTCTAGAAAGAGTAGAGGGGGAGGAGGAAGTCCAGTGATGTCTTTTCGGGGTTTCTGATGCTGTGAAAACACCATGAAGTCAGTTTACAGAAGGATTTATTTGGGCTTACGGTTCCAAAGGTATAAAAGTCCATGATGGTGGAGTTGGACAGCAGGTGGCTAGAACAGCAGCTCAGAGCTCACATGTCTCAAACTACAGACAGGAAGCAGAGAGAGCGATGACACATCTCCTCCAGCAAGACCACTTTCCTTATTCTCTCCAAACAGCCACCAGCTAGAGACTAAGCAGTCAGATGCCCAAGACTTTTAGGGGACATCTCTTGCAAACCACTATAACTCAGAATTAAAACCTGAGACCTTGTCAAACACAAAAACAGGAGAGCAGCCTTGAATGGGCATGGCATCTGCCGTCCACTGGCACCAGCCTTTGCTCAAGTCAGTGCAGTGCTCATTTTGGAGGCATTGGCTGTTACGTCTCTGGCTTCCTTGGAACTAGCTATGCAGATGCCTTTGCTGTGGGCGGTGCAGACTAATCTGAGCCCTTGGTGATCTAGGCACTCCAATGCACAGAAGCTCTTCAGTGCTCTGAGCCATCCTGCACAGGACTGGAGCGCCCTGAAACTGCTCTCAGCCAAACTCCCTGAGTTGGACCGGTGAGTTCTATGTGTCTAGCTCTAGATGTTTACTGTGTCAGCTTTTGAAATGTAGGAGACTTAAGTGTTGGTCCTTTCTGAGCTCCCTTCTTACAGCTTCTGACAGACGCCTAAAAAGGGTCTGCCACACACACATATCATAGGAAGAATCTCTCTAAGGGTTACATTTTAACATTTAGGTGAGAAGTTACTAATGTGAGTAGACATGTCAAGCAAGGCTGGTGACAGTGATGTGACAATTTTTGTTCTAGGTTTCTGCAGCATTTTGCCATCAGCAGCATTGGTCAGGAGCCTGTGATACGAGCCCATCTTCTAGGCCTGCTGCAGCAAGCTGAGATCAGCCCCACTCGTGGGTTAGAAAGTGACAAGGTAGGGGGTTCACCAAGTGTGTGCTGGGAGTTTACAGAGGGACCATCTGTGTCAGTCACCTGCACAGGCGGAGTCCTTCCGTAAGTGTGTCCCCTCCCTAAACACCGATAATGAGACACAGGAAACCCACTTTGTACACTGGCTGTCAGGTCAGGACCCATGACAGGGACCAGCTGTGACATCTTGCCGGGCCTTCCTTGCTTCTTTTAAACTCTCACTGTGTCCTCTCAGGCTGTCAGTTCTTTCTTGTTGTGACAATGACTTAACCTACTAGTGGGTGACACAGCATGTTAGGAAAGGGAAGGCTGCCACATTGCTGTCACCAGAGTGAGGTGATATTCTAAGCATTTTTCTGCCCAGGATAGACTTTAATGTGCTCCTGCCTCATGTTTCTAACACTTGCCTGTGTCTGCCATTCCTGTGGAAGCTATAGTTTGTTTCTGTGACGTGTAAAAGACGCTCATCTATAAAAGGTGATGGCACTTCAATAGAATTCGTCATTTTTCCTTTAGATGACAGGGTAAAGAAAAAAAAGAAAAATGCCTACCTTGTGATAGTTTATTTAAAAAGTGCTGTAGGACTAGGCTTTAATCAGAGTACCTGGCTGGATGACTCTTAAGAAACCCACATCTGGAGAGATGGCTCAGTGGTTCAGAGCACTGACTGACTGACTTGTCTTCCAGAGCAACTGGCCAATCTGATGAAGACATTTTTCCAATTAAGATACCTCTTCCCATTTGACTCTGGCTCCCGTCAGGTTAAGAGAAAACTGCTCAGGACCTCAGACTTTGCCATTCACTCTAAATCTAGGAGCTAGTGAGCAGTGGTGCTCAAGTTCAGCCCCACAAAGCCTTGCGCTGGACATTGGTCTTTTTACCTCTTTAGGGCTCCTCTGTTGAATTAGAAACCCACATGCTTTCTTTCCTGTAGGTCGTCATCAGCATTGTAACTGGTCTCCCAGGCTGTCATGCTAGCGAGCTCTGTGCTTTCCTGGTCACTCTGCATAAGGAGTATGGCAGGTCAGTGGGGCATCTGTGTTTGCTGTGGGGAAAGAGGTCAAGTTCCTGGGCCTGCCCTGGTGTGGGAAACATTAGACATCTGCTGGCGTTTAACATAATGATCGTTATTGACACAGCAGCCATCCTCAATCTCTTGACTCAGTAGACTTAATAAACAGGCTAACCAGATCCTCACATCTAGGATTTTGTCCTATGTGCTTTATTTATTTTTAATTTGGGGACAGCCTTGAACTTGCTGTAGTTATGGCTGAAGGTGACCTCGGATTCTTGATCTTTCTGCTTGCATATTCCAGATGCCTAGTTTGTGTGTGCTCCTCTTTTTCTCCCTCCCTCTCTCCTTCCCCCTCTTTTCCCTCTCCCTCCTTTCTTCTTCCTCTTTTTCCTTTCCTGCTCGCTTTCCCCAACCTTGCCTCTGTCTCTGAGATAATAACCAGTGACCGCATACCGATTGGCGGTCCTCTGCTTCAGTGTCTGAGTTCTTTACTTCCCATCTCTTACTAGCTTTGCTGAGCGTAAAACTAAAGCCGTTTTATTCTGGAAACCATTGCCAAGTCGCTGCTGAGGCTTTCTGACCATGCATGGCCTGTCTTTTTTCCCTGTGAAAAGATATTTCCTATTGAAAACTCCATGGATTTGGGTTTCGGGTTACTGAGCTTCCAGCCCAGCTAGTGCCCTCTGTCTTTGTGAGGCCACAGTAGCTTCTCTCCATACTCTTTGGCTGCATACCTTTGAGGATACTGGTCACATTTCCATCCGTGACCAGGCTTCTCAGTGTCGTCTCATGCTTAGATTTCCTTTGCTGCTTCCAGATGGATGGTATACCGCCAAATCATGGACAGCTCTGAATGTTTCCATGCCGCCCACTTCCAAAAATACCTCTCCAGTGCCCTGGAGGCCCAACAGAACCGCTCTGCCCGCCAGTCCGCCTACACCCGCAAGAAGACCAGGTTGCTGGTGGTACTACAAGGGTGAGTGTTGGAGACCCGGAAGTGAAGATGGGGACCTCGACATGGTTGTTACTTTATATGTGCCTCATTGCTGTCAACACTCCTAAGAAAGACCAGGATGCTATTGCCATAGTGTGGCTAAGAGTGGCTGTTAGCTACACGTTTCGATTTGGCTTCCATATTATAGTATCTCCAAGAGGCGAGGAATTAGGGGATCTCGTAACAGTTCTCCAGTAATTCTTAGAGCAATAGTCATCTAGACACATGAGCCTCATCTGTTCTACTCCCCCTCTTCTGGAACTGCAGACATAGCACCTACGTACTTAATAAGCACCTTGCCCATTTCCCAGTAGCTGCCCCAGAAGAGTTTCTGGGACCCACCGTGAGCCATGTGCAGAGTACAGTTGAGCAGGGGGTTTCTGCTTTCTAACTCATGTCCTAAGTCTCTGGTAAGCACCATTATTGTCAGAGGGGATGTGTGTCTCCTGTCTCTCTCTGTCCCTGTCTCTCTTTCTGTGTGTGTGTGTGTGTGTGTGTGTGTGTGTGTGTGTGTGTAGATGGATGGTATGTGTATGCATGTATCCCTGTAGAGCCAGAAGAGACATAGAATGACTGCTGACGGCCTCCTGCCTGTCTCTCCCAGCACTGGGGTTACAGGAGGCACCGCCGTGTCTTTCTCTTAGCCTGGTGCTGGGATCCAGACTGGCATCCTTGTGCTTGCGCAGCAAGTGCTTTACCCACTGGGCATCCGCCAGCTAAGAAGGAAGATTTGGCAGAGTATTTGCCGTTGCTCCAGAGAACTCCTGTTACCACGGAGGAGTGCCTTACAAGTCCTTTATCACCTGGACCCAAGAGGGAGTGTGTTGGGTAGAAGAATAGAACAGGGCTGGGCTTGGTTCTAGTGTTATGGTTGTAAAGAACCTTTGTGCTATTCTCACAATAATTAGTGTTTGCAGCAGGCTGGTTGATTCCAGTAAAGAATAGGCCCAGATCCAAAGCTCTGTTTGGGCTCCCGGTCGTAATGATGGCATCTAGAAGGAGCTGGGATGGTGTTCCTGAGAAGGGAGGCAGGTGCGAACGTATCCATGGGGCTTTCCTGCACTCACAGATCTTGTTGCAATCTGACCCCATCTGCAGTTTCCTTCTCCCAGCCCTTTAGGCCGTGTGACAATCAAAGGGAGAATCTGGCTTGTTTTCTTCAGGTTTTCTGTTGCTCGTACTACTCAGAGGAATGGGACAACCCAGCATCCTACCTTCTGCCCAGGCCAGAACTGAGAGTCACTGGGAGTAGGGACCTGGAAGAGAACTTGCCAGCTTGTCAGTATACACAGCTTGATGCCTTATCTGACTCTACACACTTGTAAAAATGTTGGACTTGCCTTACAGTCAAAAGAAAAAAGATCTTTGTCTATCGGTTCCCATGCAGAACTGCAACAGACACATGCCTGCTTCTGGTCTGCTTTAAGACCCAACATTTACCTAGTCATACCACAGAATGTGAGGGACATCAATGGATACCCTAATGGACTCCAGTCAGTCTAACAGCTATGTCCAGCCATGATGGCACACACTTACAAATCCAGAACGTGGGAGGTAGAATCAGGAAGATCAGCCTTTGGCTACATCATGAGTTCAAGGTCAACATGAATTATATGAGAATAGGTGCCAAGGGCTGTGGCTCTTTACTAAGACACTTAGAGATTTCGACCCATTTTTAAAATAAATCTATCTATCTATCTATCTATCTATCTATCTATCTATCTATCTATCTATCTATCTATCTATTTATCTATTTATTATTATAAGTACACTGTCGCTGTCTTCAGACACACCAGAAGAGGGCATCAAATTCCCCTAGCACTAGAGTTAGAGGCTATTGTAAGCCACCACATAGGTGTTAGAAACTGAACCTGAGTCTTCTCAGCAAGTGCTCTTAACTCCAGAGCCATCTCTGCAGTCCTGGTTTTTGTTTGATTTTTATGTGTCGTGTCTATCTATATATGTCATGTGTATGCTGGTGTTCACAGAGGCCTAGGAAGGGCATCAGACCTTCTGGAGCCAGTTATGGGAGGCTCTGAGCTTCTCAGGGTGAATTCTGAATCTCAAACTCAGGGCCTCTGGAAGAACAGCAAGCTCTCCCAATGGCTGACCTATCTCTCCAGCCCCTCTCCCTCCCTGGTCATCAGCACATCTTTGGTCTTTGGAGAAAACTTATGATACAGGACTGAGCTTTCGTTAGTTTCCAAAGTAGCATGTTTCCACTCAGCTTAGTACCATCTGAGATACTGTGAGAACTGTTGTTTCAAAAATGAAAGTAAAGGGTTTTTATTTGTTTCTGTTTCTGTTTTGTTTTTGAGACAGGGCCTTAATTCTTGTGAGCTAACCTCAGAAGTAGCTGAGGATAACCTTGAATTCGTGATCTGCATCCCAAATGCAGGGATTATGGGCATGTGTCACTGTGCCCAGCTTTACTTTCAGGGGATCGACACTGTTGCTTCTACACTATTAGCCAAGCTATGCCCTCAGCTCCTAGGCTGCGCTCTAACTCAAGAGTCAGATGTATACTTGCCAAGCAAACAAGAAAAGACTGGCCTTGTTCCATAGCCTTAGCTGACCAGGTACCTTGTTACCTAACCCATGCTAGCCTTGAACTCACCTCACATAAGCCTTTTCCCCTCAGGAATCCTTTATTTTCAAACGTGTTGCTGTAAAGGCCTCAGGTTCCTTCCCCTTATACCATGCACACAGTATACATATATGCATGGGAGCAGTGTCTGCAGTTCTCCTGTCCCAGGCTCACACATGCACTGCACTGGATATAGATACATACATGTCCAAGGAGAGAAGCCAGGGAGCAGGGGCCTGCTAAGACTCACTCAGCAGTTTCTTGAGCAAGCCAACCATACTGCAAGCCATGCACAGTGACACAGGCTGGTAATCTTTATACTTTATACTTCACAAGGTCAAGGCCAGCATGTTCTAGGTTGCAAATCCAAGCTGTCATTGGGCTACCTAGTGAGAGCCTCTGTAAAATGAAAAGTAAGTAAATAACACTTGAACAGCCAGACTCCCATGGGGAAACTCTAGAATTTAGCACAGCCTGTTCTCCCTGAGGCTCTGATGATTGGACAGGACTGAGGACAGTGTTCTAATCTGGGATAAAGCCAGGGCCCTTTTTACAGGTGACTTGTTCATAGGAACTCCAGACGGCCATCAGGTGTGATGTCTCTCCATAGACTCAGAACTTTTGATAACAGTCAAAAGTGTCCTGGGGGCAGTGCTGTCCTCTGTGGGGTGAGGAGGCCCCTTCTTAGAGCAGCCCAAGGTCTGACGGAGGTTGAATGTCCAGTTTATTAATCTGTTGTGCTTCAGGCGTCAGAGACTGTAACACTGAACAGACACCTTATTGCAGAGAATTAAATGAGAAAAGATGGGGCCAAAGAAGCACAGGAAGATAACCACGTAGCACGGAGAGTCTGTAGCTGACAGTCGGTGTGTTCAGAGAAGCCTGTGGGAGGGAGATACAAGGGTACAAGAAGCATCACCATGACGACAGCATCTGTAAAGGCACAAGATGTCTCATAAGATGCCACTCAACATAGCTCAGAGGTGGAGCACTCAGCTAACGTGCAACACTCTGAGTTCGAGCCCCAGTGCCACAGACCCCAACAAAGTGACACTTGAGCAGAAACCAGAGGAAGGCAGCCAGGTGGATGGCAGAGGAAGAGAGCCTTCCGGCCTGAGGGAACAAAGTAGAGGTATGCCTGGCATGTTCAGAGACGACCCAGGAGGCCAACGTGCAGGGACTGGGGGACAGGCTGGGATAAGTAAGGAAATTCCCCTCTGCGCTGTGAGGGGTCAGATGGTGCAGGGCTGCCTGGGCCACTGTAAGGGCCTCAGCTTCTGCTCTGAGATGAAAACCACTAGAGGGTTTGAGCAGAACAGTAACTGGATCTGTCAGGTCAGAGGGCTGAGCACAGCCCTCTAGCCTCTGTGTTGAGGACAGTTTGCATCAAGGCAGGACAAAAGTAGGGGAGCAGCAGGGAGACCATTGGGGTGTCCTAGGTAAAGTATGGTAGCAGGCTGGACCCAATGGGAGTCTGAGCAGTGGTCTCTTTCAGGTTTATGCTGAAGACTAAGAGAAAGTGGAATCAAAGATCTTTTGGCCCAGCATCTGAAAGAGTAAAGTCCCCTGGGCTTAGAATAACAGGAACTTGGGAGGAACTGGCTTGAGGGTTTGGATTACAAACATTGACTCCTAAGTGAAGACATCAGACTGGTTCTGTAAATCCAGATTGGAGGGAGTTCCAGGCAAAAGATGGGAATAGAATGGTATTTGATGGATCTGATGACCTTGTGAAATGGGAGGAGAAGGGGAAGAACTAAAGAAAACAGAGTCTGGCAGAGCTCCTGCGTTCTGCTAGAAAACACAGTCCGCCTTCAGAGCTTGCTCCGTTCTTACCTCCAGAACAGGTTGGCTCCTGCGCCCACTCTTCCTCTGAGGGGAATAGAAAGAGCTTGGGAAATGCAGAAACACACTGCGGATTCTAGGGGCTCTAATCACACCATGGGGTAACAAAGGGACTCTGTGGGTCTCTCTTCAGCCCTCACCCACTCAGCACTCAGTGTCCCCCTTTTTCCTATTCTGTAGCCCCACCAGGAAGCTAACCTGTGCTCTCTCCCTTCAGCTACACAGATGTCATTGATGTTGTCCAAGCCCTGCAGACTCACCCAGACCCCAATGTCAAGTCCTCCTTCACCATTGGTGCTGTCACGGTGTGTGTGGAGCCCCTGAGCTGCTACATGGAGCACAGGTAGACCCTTAAGCCTCTCACCACACGATGTGCCCATGAAGTAAACTGTATTGAATTTTCCTCCCCACCAGAATGAGACAGGTTTTCATGCAAATTTGGCTTGTGGAACCACATAATGAATGAGATTATGGAAGACAGGCTTTATTCATCCCTGTGAGAGCAAGAGCCATGGCTTTTCAGTGCTTAGTGCATAGAAAGTATTCATGAAGGATCAGTTGGAGGTGGGTTTTGCCAAGTATATGTAATGAACCTTGGGTTCAGTCCCAAGCAGTGCAAAATAGGAAAGAAGGTAACAGAGAGAAGGGTGGAGAACGGGAATGGGAGAGGGAGGGAGAAAATAAGAAAATGTGAGAAAAGCTAAATTGAGTGGATATTTAAATACAGAAGCCAGCCTAGGCTACAGGAAATCCTTTCTCAAACAACAAAAAGAAAAACATGAATATCTTTTAGTTGGATTAAGAAGAAAGCCACTGACACAGTGGTGTACGCCTTTAATCCCAGCACTTGAAGAGACAGAGGCAGGCAGGTTTTGTGAGTTTGAGGCCAGCCTGGTCTATAGAGCTTGTTCCAGAACAGCCAGAGCTACATAAAGAACCCTATTTCAAAAAACTGAAGGAAGAAAAGAAAGCCACCATATTAATTGGAAGGGCAAGAATATCGAGATAAGAAATTTCATTCTATTTTTAAGAAGTCATGCATATACATATGTGGTGGTTTGAATTAGAATGCCACCCATAGGCTCATACATTTGAATGCCTGTTGATGGGACTGTTTGGGAAGGATTAGGAGGTGTAGCCTTGCTGGAGGAGGTGTGTCATTGACTTTGAGTGCTCTCTGGACCTCTGCCCCCTGCTTTTGGATTATCATGTGAGCTCTGAGCTGTTCCTGCCATCATATCTTTCCTCCTCCAGTATGGACTCTAGCCAAACCATATGTCAAACACTTTCTTTTAAGAGTTGTCTTAAAAAAAAAAAAGAGTTGTCTTGGATTATCATAGGAATAGAAAGGCAACTAAGACAACATGTAAGTTCGTGTGTTCTAAATACTTATCTCCTCCAGCTTTTACATCAACAATTTACTGGCCCCTTCCCATGTCAGATTTCTTATATCCAGCCTTTGACAGGATATGATGCCTTGTGGAAAATCTTTGTGAATTGCCAGGGGCTGCTTTGAGAAAGGAGGTGGGTCTCATGAAGGGCCTAAGTGATTGAACTCCAAAATGACAGGCACTTAATGACACAGACACTTCTGACACCTCACAATGAAGTCAGAGCCTCTGTCTTTGTTCCTGGTCTTTTGGCCCTACTTTTAGCACACAGAGTTCCTCCTAGAATCTTAAGGAACAAACCATGAGAGAGTCAGGAAAAATAACTGGATTCTCAGCCTAAAATAGGATTCACCAAATTTGGTTCTTAGGGTATGTGAGCAGCTATCGTATGTGTTCCTAAGCATCATACTTGGAATCCTTAGAGCTCTGTGGATCCAGACATGTCTAGGCCTTTCCTCAGGCCCACTGTGTGGAAGGCCTGGGGCAAGATGCTAGTCTCCTTTCCTGTCCTCAGTCTACTCTTCTCACCTGCTAATAGATAACAGCTAAGTCAGGCCTAACTGCTTGGATGTTGCCCATCCTTAGTGGGAACTTGACACAAGGCAGCTCCTCTCAACATTGGTAGGTCCCCTCTCTAAGAGGAGTATTATAACATTGGAAATTTGTTTCTTATTTTAAATTTAATTATTTTTACTTTTTGAGACAGGGTTTTACTATATAGCCCAGGCTATAGATTGGGCTCAGAGATCTACCTGCCTCTGCCACCCGAGTGCTGGCATTAAAGGCACACACCACCATTCCAGATCTGTATTTTGGGAGTGTGAATTTTTTTTCTTCTGCATACTGAAGAGATAAAGATCAGCTCCTTCTTGTTTGGTTTTTGTCTATATCAGTGTTTTGGAAATGGGCCTCTCGAAGCCCTGCTGGTCTCAATCTTGATTTGAAAGAAAAGAGCCCCTGCCCCAGCTTCCTCTCACTTGGATCTTCCCACCTCCTCCTCCCTCTACCTGGTCAGTCTTCTTCCCGCTTCTGTTCTTTTTTAGACTTGAGAGGAGGATTGGACTGGGTCCAGTTACAGAGTGTTTTCCCAGAATGCAGAGTTCCCTGGATTTGGTTGCCCCAACACGTTTTGGGGAAAAGATTAAAGAGGAACTGAGGTCATGGCTTGCACATAAAGGAATGCAGAAAAGCATGACAAGGCCAGCCATAGTGGCATAAGCCTTTAGTCCCCGCACTCAGGATGCAGAGGCAGGGGGCTTTCTTCTCTGTGAGTTTGAGACCAGCCTGGTCTACAGAGTGAGCTCTAAGATAGCCAGGGCTACAAAGAGACCCTTAACGACAAGAACAATAATGATGACGACAAAAAAGAAGAGAAGGGAGGCACAATAGGGCCAACAAGATGGCACACTGCAGGGAAAGGACACTGACACAGACAAAGTACTAAGTAACTTTACAGAACAGAGGCATGGAACGTTGGACCCGGAGGCCCTAGTAGAGGCCTCGTGGCCGGAACCCTTATTTTTTCCCCTCACATTTCCTATTACTCCAAAAGGCATCTTTTTATCTTTTTAAAGATTTTATTTTATGTTTATGGGTGTTTTGCCTACATATAAGGATGTGTAACACATGCATGCAGGGCCTGTCGAAGCCAGAAGAAGGTGTTGGATCCCCTGGAACTAGAGTTACATATGCCTGTGAACCCTGTGGGTGCTGGGAATCAAACCAGGGTCCTCTGAAAGAACGCTCAGTGCCCTCATCTGCTAAGCCATCTCTCCAGGCCCAACAATATAGTTTTCTAAAAGACCAGCTTGAGCTGAGGTTGTAATTTAGCAACTCAGTGATAAGTGCTTCACTGGCCCCCGTAAAAGACAAAGGAGGAGCTGGGATGAGCAGCTTTCTTCTGTCTCTTGTGATCAGAAGAACTCCCAGCACTCCCAGCATCCTCCCTGCAATGGGGCATGTAGGAATTGCTGTGGAACATGAACATTAGCCTCTGTATCTTGTATCTTGGATACCTACAGCCTACTCATTGCTTAGTACCACCTGGCACTTGCATTATCTCCCAGATTCATACTTTTGGAGGAAATAATGATCACTTTGAAATAAATGGTTTTGATTTTTTTTTTTTCTTTTCAGATTTCTCTTTCCTAAATGTCTTGACCAGTGTTCACAAGGTAAGCAATATGTTTCTGTTTCTATGCCCGTCACATTCTGATCAACTACAGCATATGGACTTGTTCAGGGAAAACTCTGGCAACTTCCTCATATCCTGCTGGATAGACATCGTGCTCAGGATTTCTCTTAATGCACTAAAGCTCCCTCGGAGCAGCAGCAGCATTCCTGCCCTGGCCTTGCAGCCAATGAACAGTACATGGAACCTCTAAATCAGCAAGATCCTTAGGGGTCCTGGAGATCCAGAATAAATTATAAAGTCCCTGTGGTGCTGCTGAGACACTCAGTTCTCTCAGGAGATGTGCTTGGGGTGTGTGGAGGTGTGTGTGACAGGGGATATGCCGGGGGTTGGGGGTGCTGACTGGGGATACGTTTGTTGAGATTAAGCTTTCTGAATCAGCCCAGCAAGCAAATATGTGATAGAAGAAAACAGCTTGGTGTCCCCAGTGTACTTGTGTCCTGCTGATCCCATTGCCAGTCCACGGGGACAGCAAAAACTGTTGTCTTGGCAGACAGCTGAGCTAGCTGCTGTGCAGGCAGGAGGCTAAGGAGGAAGAATGTTCTTGTTGGACTTGGTATACCAGATAGAGGCAGTGCCCCTTGGCTTTTTTGAGACAGAATCGCACGTAGTCCCACCTGGCTTCAAATTACTGTGAATCCCAAATTAGCCTTGGACTCCTGATCCTCCTGCTTCAACCTCCCACGTGCAGTGGTTGTGTAAACAGTCACACCTGCCTTCAGCAGCAGCAAGAGTAAAAGGAAGGCTGCCTGGGCATATCCATAATGTCTAATCCGGGTAGATTCAGGATGTGTTGGGTTTGGTGGCTGTGGTTTGGTTTTTCAAGTCAGAGTAGCCTGGCTGTCCTAGAACTCACTCCGTAGACCTGGCTGACCTCAAACTCAGAGATCTACCTGTCTCTGCCTCCCAATTGCAGGGATTAAAGGTGTAGACCACCATACCTGGTCTTCAGTTAGTAGTACCTGTTGACAAACTAGTTGTAGGGCATAAATTGGAAAAGAGATATTCAGGAAAAGGATATTCTGCTTTCTAGTTTAGAGGGTTAGGAAAGCTGCAGATCCGTGTACTTGGAGAAAACACTGGAGCGGGAGATAAGAAGGGAGGCTTTCTGGCCCTTGGTTCTGGACTTGAAAGTCATGATTAAAAGGCCCAGACAGATATTGTAAGGAGATTGGAAAATCCAGTTATGTTCAATGTTGCAGAGACCTCAAGGGAAAACGATTTAAAAATAACAACAACAAAACCCATTGGTTTTGCAAGTGTGACGTGCACTGGTGACCTCACAGGAATATCTGAGTAGATAGGTGAGAAGTGAAGGAAGCTGAGTTAGAATAACCAGTTAGACATCGCAGGTGAGGGAGTGGGAACGTCAGGGCTTCGGGCAGTGACAGCCAGAGTGTGATACTTTTAAAAACCTGTCATTTCTAACATGGCGTTCATTCTAACACACCTTTCATCATAAGTCAGGAGGCAGAGGCAGGTGGATCTCTCTGAGTTAGAGGAAACATATAGTAAGTTCCAGGTCAGTCTGAGAAAACTTTTGCCATTTCTGTCAGAGAGTAGCAGTCACAGAACTAATTTTCTTCTGCATTTATTCATTCATTCACTCATTCATTCATTCATTCATGGTTTTCAAGGCAGAGCTTCTCTGTGTAGTCCTGGCTATCCTGCAACTCTCTCTGTAGACGAGGTTGGCCCGGAACACAGAGATCCACCTGCCTCTGCCTCCCGACTGCTGGTATTAAAGGTGTGCAACACCACCTATTGGCAGGTGAGACCCTGTCTTTAAAAAACAGTTATATTTTTCTGAGTCATTCACTGAAAAGTAAGCCTGTGGGCTAAGAAAGCCACTTGTCTGGATAGAGGACATCTGAGAGTCTACATCTACAGCTGGGAAATAAAGGCCAGCTAGACAACGATAACTTCTGAGGAAGCTGAGGGAGGGAGCATTAACTTGGCAGGTAGCACTCGCTGACCAACCTGGGCTTGGTGGCTCACACTGACAATCACAGACTTAGGAGCCTGAAGCAGGAGAATTGTCACAAGTTCAAGGGCACCTTGGTACAAAGTGAGATCCCATCTCACACGAACAAACAGCTTAAAAAAGTGTGGTGACCTGCCTTGACCCTGTCTTCTTGTCAGTGTTGAAGCCACATCTTAATGTTTTCCCATTTTTCTTTGTGGAGCATAAGCACAGGTGGTCAGGTCCCCTGGCAGAGAGCCTTGAGGAAATGCTCTGACTTCATTATCCACAAACCTAGAGCAGAAACCTGTGTCAAGCAGAAAGCCTCTTTAGTGTCCATCCTTCTAGGCTGAGCCAGGCTGAATTCCCTTAGCTTTTGGTAGTGCTAAGAGAACGGTCCCTTCCGATACACTGTTCAACGGCAGTTTGTCTCAGAATTTGTACTTGCTGGTGTGTGGGCAGAGGAGCTTGATGCCATCCACTGATTCTTTTCCTCTCTGGAGACAGGATCTCTTTGTGTATCCTTGGCTGTCCTGGAACTTAGTGGTAGACCAGGCTGGCCTTATAAGATCCACCCACCTCTGCTTTCCTGGATTACAGGCATATACTGCCGCACAACCCAAATCTTGTCCCATTGAATGCTGAGGAACTAAGGAGTTGCAGTGTCTTGGTAAATTATCTTCCCTTTGTTTCTGGGCCTGAGGACTCTGAGCTGACAGACTTGGCTCACCTTGTATGGGCAGGAAATAGAAACCATCAATTGTGTTCCTTCTCATTAGAGAATCAATGGCTGTCTTGGAAGTGGGCTCTGTTTCTGTGCGTAATCTTCTGTGGCATTTAATGATAGCAAAGGCTCACATCATGTTTAGCAGGGCTCATTATAAAGCTGACTGTAAGCAAAGTGGAGATGTTTTAACTCCCTGCCTCTAGAAGTGCATATAGATAAAAGAAAGGTGTTTCGTTTATTCCTAGGCTGCTGAAAGACAGCAAACCTGTTTCTCTGATCTTGGGAACAGGCCAAGCTAGACAGCCTGCTTACAGCTTAGCTGGTAATCTTAGTCTTGGTGTTCACTCTTTTTTGTTTTTTTCAAAGATTTATTTACTCATTATATATGAGTACATATACTAATTATATATGAGAACTTGTCTTCAGACACACCAGAAGAGGGCATCAGATCCCATTACAGATGGTTGTAAGCCACCATGTGGTTGCTGGGATTTGAACTCGGGACCTCTGGAAGAGCAGTCAGTGCTCTTGACCTGAGCCATCTCTCCAGGCTATTGGTGTTCACTCTTGATGCAGAGCAGAAAGAAGCTCCTGACCCCAGTAAGGTGAAGCTCCTCACTGTGGTCTGTTTGCCCTGTGTGCTAAACAACAGCTCTACCTGCCTCACAGAAGGCATTTCCTCTTGGCAGGTAGTAGTTTACATAGCTGGGCTAAGGAATGCCAGAGATAATCCTTTTGCTTTTTCACTGTGCAGTAAAGTCCCCTTTCTGTGTCCAGTTCCTGACCTAAAATCCTCCCCTGCAAAATGAGTCCATAGCGTATGTATGTAGCAAGCAGAACATTAGCCGAGGTTCGTCTTAACAAACCTCACAACCTGGGCAAGAAAGGAGTCAGGCTAGGACTATGTCTGTGATCCTGGTACACACTGCTTAGAAGGGGCAAGTTTGTAGTCATTTAACTTGCTTCTTTTGGCCAAGGAAATGTCACAGTCTCTGGGCCCCTGTAGGTCTTAGCTAGCTTTTCCTGGCTCCTCACTACAAGGCCTACCACATTGTCTGTTCTGCCTATGGTGCTTGGTCACTTTGCAAGGCCTTGACTCCCTTTTCTGCTAATCCAGAATATACTGATACTCCAGGAATTCTCTCTGCTTGCCTGTGGTGTCACTTTTTGGGCATTGCCTTCTGACCTCGACTTAACTCGGTATTCAAAGGCTCCAATGGCTTCCTGTGTCTGTACCAAGGCACAGGTGTCTGGCATCCGGCCTTCTAGGCAAGCCCTTGATGTTTCGTGTTTCCCTGCCTTCCCCAAACACAGGTGTCAAAGCACAGATGCCACCAGAGTGCCCTCGTTTGGAGGCTTCCCTGGCACTGGCAGTGAGGAGAGGGAATGTGAGGAACCTTTGGAGTTAAAGCAGATGAGACAGGCTGGAGAGCTAGTTGAGTGGCTAAGTGCACCTGCTACTCCTCTATTAGGACCCAGGTTTGGTTACCAGCATCCATGTGGTAGCTCACAATTTCCATAGTTCCCTAAACACAACACCTTCTGGCTTCCATGATCTATATATACACCTATTTTCATACACACAAACACATTCACATAAATTTAAAAATTAAGAGACGTTAGAGAGATGGCTCAGCAGTTACTAGAACTTACTGCTTTTGTTTGGAGGGACCAGGTTCGGTTCCTAACACCTACATAGTGGCTACCAACGTATAACTCTAGTTCTCGGGGTCGTAACACATGACTTCTCTGAGCTCCTGCATACACGTGGTGCACATAAATTGATGCAGACACATACACATAAATAAAAGTCTTTAAAAATATAAAAATAATAAAATTAGGCAGATGGCACATACTTTTAGGCCCACACTGATATGTGACATTGGCTTAAAAATCATCTGGTATGTGCTACAACCTGAGTGTCTAGGTCTTAGAGCCTGATTGGGTAACTTTATTTTTTAAAAAAGAGAGATACATATACAGATTTTTAAAAGCATTTTGGCATAAAACTATATGTATATATCTTTGTCAGTATTTGATTTTTTTTTAAGGTTTGATGGCACGCATTGAAATCTTACTAGTTACCATAAGCATAAAGTACATGTAAAACAAAACGTAACATGAAAATAGTCAAAGTTTTCTTGGTCGTTTTATTTTTTTCTATTAGTGTTTTGCTTGCATGCATATGCACATAAACATGTATATATGTTTATGCACCATGTACACGCCTATTAATGAGTGTAAGCCACCATATGGTTACTGGAAACCAAACCTGGATCCTGTGCAAGAAGTGCAAGTGATCTTAACCATTAAGACATCTCTTCAACCCGCTATGCTTGAAATTCTCACAAAATGATATAAATAAAAATTATTTAGCCATGCAGTGGTGGTTCATGCCTTTAATCCCAGCACTCAGGAGACAGGCAGATCTCTGAGTTCAGAGCCAGCCTGGTCAACAGAGTGACTTTCAAGACTGTCAGGGCTACACAGAGAAACCTTTCTTTAAAAAATTAACTAATTAGGGCTGGAGAGATGGTTCAGTGGTTAACAGCACTGACTGCTCTTCCAGAGGTCCTGAGTTCAAATCCCAGCAACCACATGGTGGTTCACAACCATCTGTATTGAGATCTGATGCCCTCTTCTGGTGTGTCTGAAGACAGTGACAGTGTACTTATAAAATAAATAAATAAATCTTTTTTTTAAAAAAAAGAACTAATTAATTAAACAATATTGGATAGCCAGGCAGTGATCTGTAAAGTTAAAGCCAATCTAATCTACATAGTGAGTTCCAGGCCAGCGAAAGCTATAAAGTGAGACTTTATCTCAAAAAATAATTTTGCTGATTGACAAAAATGTAATTGGAGAGGTTCTAGATGTGTTTCAGTTGGTAGCGTGCCTACCTGGCATTTGAGAAATTCTAGGTTTGGTCTCTAACACTCCATATACTAGTGTGTGCCTGTAGTCCCAGAACTCAGGAGGTAGAAACAGGAGGATTAAAGCCTCGAGGTCATTCTCAGTTCTAGGACATCCTGGGCTATATGAAACTGTGACCCCCACCCCCAAAAAAGGCAGATTATCTTACTGCAGAAATGGCCTGCATCAGAGAGAAGTTTCTAAACTTAGTTTATAGCTGTGTGAAAATAAGTATGAATCTAGAAGAAGCATAATTAAGTTAGAATGGGTAATCCCTTTGCTGGGCACCAAATTCTCCATGTTACATGGATGTGATATTAACACAAAAGTGATGTCATTCTACAAATGATGTCATTCTACCCATTCTACAAATCCTTACTTGGGCTCCTTTCTTAGCATGTCATTGTATGAATATCTGTGTCATCACTGATCATAGAATTGTGTGACTCTGAGTATAATTGTCAGCACCTAATGTGTACGTGGTAAGTAGATGGCTGAGCTACTGAAGCCAGATGGTACCAGTTTCTGATGAGGGTGAATGTAAAGGATGCAGGAAAGCTCTTTCAAGAACACCAAGAAACTACCAAAACCTGAATTAAGAGGTTAGATAAGCTTGGAGGCCTGTGAGATAGATGGCTTAGTGGTTAGGATGAACCCAGTTCCTGTTTACCCATGTGATGGAAGAGAGCTGGCTCTTGCAAACTTTTATAGTACACATGCACAATACATTTTTGAGAGTGTGAAAAATGGAAGAGCAGCTAGGCTTGGTGGCCCAAGTTTATAATCCCAATATGTAGGCTTCCGAGTCAGGACCGCTGGGATCCACAGCCACCCTGGGTACAGTATGATTTCCAGGCAGGTTTGAGCTGCATCTTAGTAAAGTCATGTCGCAAAAAGCCAGCCATGTGGTACATTCCTATAATCCCAGCATTCAGGAGGCAGAAGCAGAACGATCACTATTTAAAGGCCATTCCGTTCTACTTAGTGAGTTCCAAGCCAGCCAGAGCTACAAATGAAACCCTGATTCAAAAATAAAACAAAAGCTAAGCAAACACAAAACAAAGTATATGAGAGTAGGAAGTGAGGCGGGTAAGACGTGAAGCCCGTGTACTCTTAAGATGTGGCACTTCCTAGAAGGGGAGAAAGAATGGCAGATCTGTTGATGTTGAGGCAGAGGTGACCAAGAAAAGCTGGTCAGTGGAAGGAGCAGAGGTTCACCCTGTTCGTATGAGCCTGCATCCCCAATCAGGATTCTGAAGGCTGATAAGTTTTTGTTTTATTCTTTAGGTGTGGTGAGTAACGTGGTCTTTACCAGTCACACAATGGAGCAGCGGCACCCTCTCCTTGTTCAGCTGCAGACCCTCATCAGGGCTGCCAATCCTACGGCAGCCTTCATTCTTGCAGAAAATGGGATTGTTACAAGGTAAGCTTGTACAGACTTCACTCTAGTGCCCTGCTTCTTTCCTGGAGACACACCTGGCTGGATCACATGGTCTTCCCACTAAATCTCAGAACACACTTCTGCACAGTGTCCTCTTACTTCCCCATGCATGCTGGTACACACACACATGAACATGCACACACATATAAAAAATTTGTTGTTAAATATTTTTTAATGTATGCAGGTGTTTTGCCCATGTGTGTGTCTGTACACTTACATGCATGCCTGGTGCCCATGTGTGTGTGTGTGTGTGCACTTACTTGCATGCCTGGTGCCCATGTGTGTGTGTCTGTACACTTACTTGCATGCCTGGTGCTTGTGTGTGTGTCTGTACACTTACTTGCATGCCTGGTGCCCGTGTGTGTGTGTGTGTGTGTGTGTGTGTGTGTGTGTGCACTTACTTGCATGCCTGGTGCCCACGGAGGCCAGAAGCGAGTGTCTGGAACTGGAGTTATTGATGATTGTGACCTACCATGTGGGTGCTAGGAATTGGACCAGGGTCCTCTGGAAGAGGAGCCAGTGCTCTTAACTGCTCTCCAGCCCTGTAAAGTGCTGGTTTTGTTTGTTTGATAAAGCCCTGGCTGGCTTGGAACTCAGAGAGTCTTCCTGCCTCTGCTCACTACTAGGCTGTGCCTTAAAATCAGTCACCACTTCACTCTTGTATAATACAGCAGTACTTCTAACGTTCCGTGAAAGTCACCACGGAGATGCCGGTTACCACCATGCCAACTTCTTTAGATATCTTGCTCTGTCAGAGTCACTCACGTATAGCAGACTAGAAGTTAGGACTGTGTCTGATGGCCCATGTGTTAAGGTGTGAGAGAAGTGGCTTGTGGAATACAGAGAAATGACCTCTTCACTTCATGGTCTTGGTCCAGAATTCATAAAAGAAAAAAGCACTTGTTATGTTGAAGTTTGATTTTTCTGCACTGGCAGACTCAAAGGAATACAGTATTTTATATAGTTTCAGTTTTTCAAACCATGTAAGTACCTTATGTATAAATACACACACACACACACACACACACACACACACACACACATATACACGTGTGTGTGTGTGTGTGTGTGTGTGTGTGTGTGTGTGTGTGTGTGTGTGTGTGTGTGCGCGCGCTGGTCATGGTGTATGTTCCTCAATCCCCAGCATTTGAGAAGCCAAGATGAGTTCAAGTTCAAACCAGCCTGGCCTACATACTAAGAACTATCTTAAGATAAGACCAGCCATGGCAGGCAGCATGACTTAGCAGGCAAAAGGACTTGCCACCAAGCATGGCAGTTTGATCCCTAGAATTGACATTGCAGAGGAGAGAAGTGACTCCCACAGCTGTCCTAGAATATCCACACATACCATGGCCACATGAGTGCACACACCGTAAGCAGCATTTGGGAGGTGCATCTCTATGGGCCTAGGTATGAAAAACAGAGGTCAACTTCAGGTGTGAACCCACAAAAAATAAATTTAAAAGAAAATAGGGGCTGGAGAGATGGATCAGCGGTTAAGAGCACTGACTGCTCTTCTAGGGGTCCTGAGTTCAATTCCCAGCAACCACATGGTGGCTCACAACCATCTGTAATGAGATCTGATGCTCTCTTCTGGAGTGTCTGAAGACAGTGTACTCATATACATGAAATAAATAAGTAAATCTTTAAAAAAAAATGTTTTAAAAGAAAATAGTTTGGGTATCCAGGGAAGTACCTCAGTGAGTAAAGTACTTGCCATACAAGGGGGGACCTCAGGTCAACCTCAGCACCCATGTAAAAGACTGAGTGATGTGCTGCGTGCTTATCAGCAGGTGCAACACCCTAGATCCAGTCCCTTCTTATACAGAGACAAAAGATGGCAGGCTGGAGACATGACTGTGCACCACATGCTTGCTTGGTCCTGGGAAGGTCAGTCAAGGGCGTGTAATCCCCTGGAACAAAGATTATGGATGGTTGTGTGCCACTAGGAGAGCCTTGACCCAAACTCATGTCCTCGTGAGAATAACAAGTGTTCTGAGCCAGCTTTCCAGCCCCCACCTTTACATTCTTAGGATCTGGCAGGCACTGTGTTGACCACATGATTGAACTGCAAAGGCAGTAAGAGGGCGTTCTGCTGCCGTGCGCCTCTCTGCTGTGAGTTACCGAAGACAGCACCACACAGAACAGGCCTGGTGCCTCATGTCCACAGTCTCAACACTTGAAAAAGGAGAGCTCAGAGGATCAGGTCATCCTCAGCTATTTAGTGAGTTCAAGGCCAGCCTGGGCTACAGGAGATCTTGTATCAAAAAAAATCTGATTCAGTCAGTTAGGGAAAGGGCCTGAAATTTTACATTTACTACTGCTGATTATATATAGAATTATATATAGAACATATATATTACTGATTATGCTGATTCTTCAGATAATAGTATATTGTGGTCCTATAAGAGAAAGTATCCTTTTTGGGTTTTGGCAGTTGTTGTTTCATTTTGTTGTTTGTTGTGAGACAGGATCTCTGTAGCCCAGCTGGTCTGAAGCTCACCGTGTATGTGGAACCAAGCTGTCCTCAAACTTACAGCGATCTGCCTGCCTCTGCCTGTATAAAGCTATTCTTAGAGGATGCAGATTGCAGTATTTAGAAGTGTGTCAGGGGAAAAGCATGCATGTGCAACAGGTGAACACTGACCGTCCTGATTACCCGTCTTCTCTGTGTTTTTGAAGGAATGAAGACATTGAGCTGATTCTCTCAGAAAATAGTTTTTCCAGTCCCCAGATGCTCCGTTCTCGATACCTACTGTTTCCCGGCTGGCAAGTATCTGTCCTGAGTTGTGGCTTTAAAAGAACTGTGAGTCAGATGGCTCATTCATCTACAGCAGTGAGAGCCAAGATGTGAATGGCAGACATGCTTCACAAGGGCCACATGTGTTAACGGGATAACATGTCACACGGCAGTAACCCTTTCAGCTGCCGGTGCCCCACATCAGCCTCTCTGGGTGTTCCCATTCGGGTCATCCCGCAGGCGCCAAGTACCAAGACTTGAACTCCCAAGGTAGAAAAGCACTCTGCCCAGTAGTCAGTACTCTTGCCTCCTCATCTAGAGGTAGGCTTCTGCTAATGAGCTCTCCGGACTGTTCTCACAGCTGCCTCACAGCCCACGACCTCTCCAGGGAAAGAGGGAAGGAGCCATTTACAGTCTACCATAGCCTTGCTCACCATGGTGAGCTATCCCTGGGGCATGCACTGTTTTGAGACTGCTCTGGACCAGCCACACAGCTGCTGCATGTGACTTACATATAAATTAGTAAAACTCAAACAAACTGTAGAGTTCATCATGGCTGCCTATGGCTGGTGGCCACAGCCCTGGGTAGTGTAGAACCAGAGCATTCTCACAATGGCAGGAAACTGCCTCAGAGCTTTGCCTGTCTTGACTTCTTTATTCTCATATCAGCATAATATATAATAAATGTCATTATTGTTCACATCTTATAGATGAAATAACAGAAGCAGCAAGAAGTTCACTAATGTGTCCAAGAAACACAACTAGTAACTTAAAGAGCCAGAACCCAGTCAGGTTATCTGAGTCCACAGCCCACTTTGAAGACACAGCCCTACCATGCCCCAGCTAGTCTTGAACCCCATACCTTTCCTGCTCTCTCCTGCCTTCAACTATCAAATGCTGGGATTACAGGCTTGTTCCACTATGCCAGGCTTTTTGGTGTGTACGTGTGCGTGCGTGTGTGTGTGTGTGTGTGTGTGTGAGAGAGAGAGAGAGAGGGGTGGCGGATATCTCACTGTGTACCCTAGCTGGCCTTGAACTCATGATGGCCATCTTGTTTCAGCTTCCCAAGTGCCAGAATTAAGGCCTGAGACACCATATCTAGCTCTAAACCTATCTTCTCTCTCTTCCTCTCTCCTTCCCTCCCCCTCTCACTTCTTCTTTCCCTCTGAGAAAACTTAAGTGTGTGTGTGCAAGTGCATTTGTCTGGAGCTGAGCATGTAGCCAAGGTCAGGTGTCTTGCTTTCTCTGTGTTTTAAGACAGTGTCTCCGTAAGCCTGGAGCTCGCTGGCTGGCCAGCAATCTCTTAGGACACGTGTTTACCTCCCCCACCCCCATCTCATCCCCTTGACTGCGGTTACAAGCACACATCACACATGTGGTTTCCGTGAGTGCTGGTGATTTAAATGTGGGTTCTTATAACGGTTTGGCAAACATGTTACCATCTCTCCGACTCCAGAGACGGTTTTATTGAACCCTGGCTGCATTTGTTTTTGTATACAATAGATACTTCCGTTTTATAGGTTTAGAAGAAAGGTTTAATTGGAGAAATTGTTAAAACTTGGCCAGAATTCATCTCTCCTATTTTTGTAAATGATCTTTGCTGTTCTCACTTCCCCAGGCACGTTATTCAGACACAGCCCCTCTACCACCATTTATCATATGAATTTAAACACTTCACTATGCTGTAAAACAAAACAGAGTGGTTTTTAATCTGGGCAGTGGTGGCCCACGCCTTTAATCCCAGGCTGCTCTACTGTGCAAGTTCTAGGATAGCCAAGGCTACACAGAGAAACCCTGTCATGCGGGAAAAGGTTTTTTTTTTTTTTTTAGAAACTTAGTTTAAGGTTTAGCCTTGGTTGCTGGCCCAGCATTTCAGAGACAGAGGCAGTAGAATCACTTTGAGTTCTAAGATAGAAAGACCCTGTCTCAAAATATACATAACCTCAGGTTGATATAAAACTCAGAAGTTTTCAGCCATATTCTTAAGAAGAAACCTTTGACTGAAGTCATATCACACTTCCTTAATAGTGGGTGTATCCTTGTGTATAAACAAGATAGTTCTATCTTATCTAGGAAGAATCGAGAAGGGCTGGAAAGATGGCTCACTGACTGCTCTGAGAGGTCCTGAGTTCAATTCCCAGCAACCACATGGTGGCTTACAGCCATCTGTAATGGGATCCAATGTTCTTCTGGTGTGTCTGAAGACAGCTACAGTGTGCTTATATATAATATATTAATAGATCTTTCTTAAAAGAAGAAGCAAGCGGTGGAGGCTGGAGGGTGCACATCAGTTGTAGAGTGCTGCCTAGCATTTTGGAGCTGTGTTCTCTCCCCAGCACCATACAACCCAGGCATATGGTGTGTGCTTGTAGTCTGTGAAGGGGGTTCAAAGCCTCAAGGTCACCCTCAGCTACACACCAAGTTTCAGCCTAGCTTACACTGCATAAAATCCTGTTTCAAAACGAAAATTAAAATCATAAATTAAAGAAAGCAAGCAAACGGGTGTGGTGGGCACACCTTTCTTGTAGCAGAGGTGGGTGGATCTGTGAGCTCAAGGCCAGAAGCTTCATCTAGTCCCTGGTTACAAAGCAAGTGAGGCCAACCAGAGATAGATGAGACTCTAGTTAAGGGGGAGGGGAGGAGGGAGAGGAAGAAGAAAAGAGAGAGAGGAAAGAAAGGAGAGAGAGAGAGGTTTGTTGTAAGTAAAATAGTATATTTTAGTGAGAGGGGATCAGATCTTAGCGAACAAATGACCCCATTGTTCATCCAAAGGCACCAATCCCTAGCCACTGAGCCCATGAGATGGGAGCAAAGGGACTACAATATTGTGTGTATACATGAGTCTGACAATGAAGTAAAAATAAATTTAAAATACTTGTCCTTATATATTTAAAAATGTTTTAAGGTATGAAGGTAAATTTGATGCTGGATCCGTCTTTCCACTAATGGTTCAGATCTGTGTGTGGTTTGACCGTCCCCTGGAGAAAACCCGCTTTGTGGCCAAGTGTAAAGGTGAGCTGTGACATGTTTCACCCAGATGGAAGAGTTGTACCTTCCCTATGGCCTCATTTCAGTCAGTATCCTTGGTGTTTTCTTAAAAGCAAGTTGGGGGTTTGATGGCTCAGAGCCCATTTTCTATTGTGTATGGCCACACTTTGATGGAGGGATGGAGATAGCAGCTCTGACCTATACAGCTAGGTTGGCCTAAGCCTGACCTCAGCTTCCAATTGCTGACACCCCTGTCCTTTTTCTCCACCAGCAATCCAGTCTTCCATCAAGCCAAGCCCCTTCTCTGGAAACATCTACCACATCCTTGGCAAAGTAAAGTTCTCAGGTAAAGAGGGTGAGTCCTGGTGTCGAGCTCACTCACAGCTCACGGTGTGGGCCATGGGCCCACGGTATAAGCCCATGGTGTCTTCTGGCCTTCTGGCATTGCTGTGCTCCAAGGACCTCCTGCTCCAGCCCTGTTTTCCCACAGTGGAGAATCTTCCCTCTGCTCTTGAGTTACTTTTCTCACATCTATAGCTCCTACATTCTCAAGAACTGCACCCCAGCCCTTGAGCCACCCATGGCTTCCTCCTTGCCCTCCTTTGAGCCCTGAGGAGAGGCCGCCACCTTCCTGAGTGTCACTGTCAATGCAGGTGCCAGGTGGAATGGTCCAGCTTCTCCTCTTGCCTAACTGGCCTTTCCTTCCTCCTACATCTCTCTGCCCGTTAACACTGTGTGTCTGATCACCCGCATCCACCCAGTGTGAACTTCTACCCAGCCCTTCCATCTTGGCAGTTCTTCTGCCAGCACTGTTCCCGTGGAGCATTCTTTTGGTATTTGGTCTCAGGAACAGATGTGTTCTCTGTGCAGATTCGGAAAAGACCATGGAGGTCTGCCACAACACTTTAACCAACTCCTTGACCATTGTGCCAGTTTTGGAGGGACCCACGCCACCCCCCAACTCAAGAAGCACTCCTCAAGACAATGGGCAGCCAGAATGCTACCTCGTGTTCATTGGCTGCTCCCTGAAGGAAGACAGCCTCAAAGACTGGCTTCGGCAGTCAGCTAAGCAGGTGACTTACAAAGTCTACACAGCTGAGCCTGGATATGACCAGTACACCCTACAGAGCCTGGCACCCTTCCCTCTGTCACCCCCTAGTCTATTTATACCTCAAGACTCAGCCAATACTCTTTAGGGACATTTTGAGATTAGGAAGAAGCCTTTGGGGACAAACTCCAGGTAGACATTGCAATATTGTATTGCGGAGTGGGATGGGGGGAGGCTTTTGTTTTGTTTTTTTCTGGACAAGGTCTTCTAGAACTCATCCTGTAGACCAGGCTGGCCTCAAACTCAGAGATCCAAACCTGCCTTTGACTCCCTAGTACTAGGTTCAAAGTCATGTACCACCATACCCATCTGGGTTTTTTGTTTTGTTTCCAAGATAAGAGTTTTTCTGTGCAGTCCTTTCTGTCCTGGAACTCACTCTGTAGACCAGGCTGGTCTCAAACTCAGAGATCCTCCTGCCTCCAGAGCGCTGATATTAAAGGCGATAGTGTAGCTTTTATTATTTTATGTGTATGGGTACTTTGCTTACGTATATGTCTGTACCACATGCATGTTTGGAACCTGTGGAGGCCAGAAGAGGCCAGAACTCCTGGAACTGGAGATAACATAATTTTTGCACTAGAAATCAAAACCAGGTCCTCTGAAAGAGAAGGCAATATTTTTAACTGCTGAACCATCTATCCAGCCTCAATGCTGTATCGTTTTTCCACCCAGACTCTCTAGGAGCCGTGGGTGCTAAACCTCCTGGCACAGAGAGTGCTGGTGGTTTGGCTCATCCTGGAACGCCAGGAGTAGCATTGCTGGGTCCCAGGTCTTGTGTATTGGTGATGATCTTCCAGGGCGGTAGGCTGCCTTGTGGGCTGAGCTCCTCTGTCCTTGCTTCTGTTTAAGGAGGTGTGTTGAGGAGGTTGGGTGTCTCAGCTGCAGTGGTTAGGCTGACTCTTACTATGTAGCCCAGACTTCCTTCAGATTTTTAGTCCTCCTGTTTCAGCCTCCCAAGTACAGGGATTTCAGCTTTGTGTCACCACCCCTGTTTTGGAGGTCTTAAATGTTATAGACTGGAACTTCAGGCTTTTGCGAATTACCTGTCTTTGTTGTCTTCTGTGCATGAGAATCTGCCAAGAGGCAGGATTATTCCCATCTGCAAAGCACTGGGCTCGGCTACTACCCTTTGGTCCTGGCTATCTTGCAGGGCTCTGGTAGCAAAGTAGTTTCCTCAGGAATAGAAAAGCAAAATAGCATGTCCATGGAAGCCAGTTTATACGCTCTTCCCTCTTCTGGGGTCTTTGATATGTAACTGGCCCCAAACACTTTGGAGCCTTCGGCTACCCTTGTGCTCCATCAGCTCTGTTGAAATGTCTGTTTCTATTTTCTCTATGTCTGCATAGAAGCCTCAGAGGAAAGCTCTGAAAACCAGGGGCATGCTGACCCAGCAAGAAATCAAGAACATCCATGTGAGTACCCCGCCCTAGCTTGTGCTAGACTTGTTCTACTGTCTTGGTTTCCCAGAGTAAGGGTCTATTTGCAGGATGCCCTGGTGGTCTCGCTTCTCTCAGGAGACAAGGGGAGGCTGGTCAAGAAGCCTAACCTTGTAGCTTCAGTGAGTGGAGTGGCCACTGCTGCTGAGACCTGTGGAAGAAGTGAAAAAGATCTGGTCCCTGTAAGAGGACTGGATAATGGGAGGCCCAGGCGCCCAAGTAGCTTAAGATCTCTGCTTAAGATGAACCACCCAGAAGTCGGCTGAGGCACAGAAGAAAGCTGTATAGACAGAGCTGATCCTTCCGGCTGTGGGATTCTAAAGCCAAAATGAGATTTTTCTGGGTGAACCTTTCTAGTAGCAGACTGACTCCTAAACCCCTTTCCCAACCTTTGGAGGCCTTTTCTCAAGGGTCTTGTGACAAAAGACCAAAAGTCACAGCCTGAGCCCCATCATGGGCTGCCACTAGTCTCAGTGTCTATGCAGCATGCTTGGTGCCTGAAGAAGCCAGAAAAAGTTGAGATCCCTGAGACTGGGGTTACAGGTCATTTGTGTGTTTGGAACTGAATCTGGACCCTCTGAAAGAGCAGCTGGTACTCCTAACTATTGAGCCACCTATGCGGTTAGCTGACCTGGAACTCACCATGTAGACCAGGCTAACTTCAAACTCCTAGAAATCCATATACGGCAGGGTTCTGGGATTAAAGGCATGGGCCACCATGAACAGCTCTGTTTGTTTGTTATGAATGAATGAATGAATGGATGGATGGATGAATGGATGAATAAAAGAAATGATAAAAAATTCAGATAATACAACAGGATTCTTTTCCAACAGGTGAAACGCCACTTGGACCCCCTACCTGCAGGCTACTTTTACAATGGCACCCAGTTTGTTAACTTCTTTGGGGACAAGACTGATTTTCACCCACGTATCCTTGGAAACAGTTTGATCCTAGTATGAAGATCTGGGAGATACAAGTATCTTCTGCAAAATGGGTGTCTGCTAGGACCTAGAGCTGTACTCTAGGAGCAGACAGGGTCTGCAGTCCTGGGGGCGGGCATTGGGACAAACCCCACAGGCACACAGTTGGTGTTAAATCTGCCCTTTGTTGAGCAGTTGTAATGGTTACTTTGTGAAGTGTGGTTTGAAGGCAGCATTGGTAACATTGGGGTCATGACAAACAAATTGAAGATGGCTGTTAGAGCAGCCCATGTGTGAAGAGACAGACAGGGTGAAATGCAGGGCTAAGGCTTCCTGACAGCTGCTACCTCACTGTAGCTATGATACATTATGGCAGATACTTTGGTTTCCTATGCCTCACCTGCCCACGAGATCCCCTGGGATAAGCTGCCCTTGTCCTCCAGGTTTACGCCTCACCTCCTTAACCATATGCCAGTCATGGACCAGTTCATGAATGATTATGTGGAAGAGGCCAATCGGGAGATTGAGAGGTACAACCGAGAGCTGGAGCAGCAGGAATACCGGGACCTCTTTGAGCAGAAGCCCTAAAGAAAGCTGGGCCCGTGCCCACCAGAGATGAATGAATGAATGGTGTCCAGCTTTCCTGGAGGCCCCTCCTGAAGGGGCTGTCTCTGTCCTCTCTGGCCTGTGCCTGCCAGTGTAGTACATGTTGTCTTTATTCTCTCTTCTCTCTGCACCCTGAAAGGCATTGTGTGGCCCACTGAGTGAGGGCAGGGCACAGGATGAGCAGCTAGCACTGCCCTGGTACCAGCAGCTCGGGGGTCTGGCAAAAGACTGCATTGGACTGATGGATACCATGCAAGGCTGAGGAGAAGCCTTTGGCTTGCACATTGTAGCTGCTGGGATTTAGAAGGGCCCTGGTTGCCTAAGCAGTGGCCAGGCAGAGATCCACAATGCCTTCTAGATGAGAGCACTTGTGTGGGATGAATGGAAGTAAGATATGATGCTTTTGGAGATGTAAGGCTCCTTCACTAATAGCAGCACCTCGTGGGGCTGGTCCTTGAGTTCCTCTGTGGCATTATTTGGTTCTCTAATTCAGGAAGAAGAACAAGCCTGCTGCCCTGGCCTCCTGGCTAAGGTGGATATCTTGTAACTAGTTTGTCTCGGGCCCAGGGTCGAACCATTTGGGGACTGTTGATCTCTAGCACCCAGCCTCTCCACGCCCTGCCCTGGAAGCCAATACATTTCAGAAAACCTCCCAAAACTGCCCCTGGCCCTGGATTTGTTTACTTGGTTCCCCAGGACCAGGAATTTGAAACATTCTGATATCTAAATTACAAGTCCCTCCAGTGGTTTTGATTTAGGTTGGACTGCACAGCAAAGGTAAACCAATTTACATTCCCAAGACCGACCTTCCTGAGTACTGTGAAGAATAAGGTCACTAAAGGTGACGTCAGCTAGGACGAGTGCCTCTGCTGCTTGGACTATAAACGTTTTCTCAGTTTCATGTACTTTTTGCATGCCTTAGGAAGAAGCACATAGTAAAACCAGCATAGAATTCTGTAATGTAGAGAGGTTTTGGAGAAAGGGCCCTGGCACAGAGGAGATGTAAGGTGGAGCATATAGGTCTGTGTGCCTGGTAACGCAGCACTCTTTGGGCAAATAGCAAAGTAGTAATCAAGGACTTGTCAATAAAATATACTTGTGTTAGGACAAAAACATTGTGTTAGGACAAAAACATTGGAAACTGAACAAACCAAATTACAAGTCCCATTGGGTAAGAAATTCTTGCATTAAGAAAAGCTTGTGAGACTCAGGCCTATATGCTCCAACCCCAGCTCCAAAACACAGTGGTGCCAGGACCCTCCTGTTGAGCTCTAGGCTGGGAGTCCCTGACTTCTGGCTGGGGGCCAATAACATAGATCTTAAGTGCAATTGATTAATAAGCAATGAGTTATTATAGCTCCCTTTATCTTCACCAAGCTCTTTTTAAAAACTAAACTTTGAGCCAGCAGCCTTAGAAAAGGGAAAGGGGACCACAAGTTATCTTACTTCCTTTGGGGGTGGGGGGAGAACCACAGGCCAGTTCATTTCCTGCGGGTTACTGTGAAGTTTTCAGTGAAAGCTCTAGATTAAGAGCTCTGGCTGCTTTGGCCTGGCAGTCTGGCTGCTGCACAGAAAAGTTTTTAAAGAGGGGTTGGGGCTGTGCTACATGGTGAACCCGGTTTCTGACCCTGTCCACAGACATGTGCTTTCACCAACCTGTCCCCACCGCCCCCAGTCCTCCTCAGAGGGAAACCTGATTACCTCAACTTGAATATAAAACTGTGGTTGAAGAAAAGGCAGAAGGAACGCTCAGCAGTTTCTAAGCCAAGAGGGCAAGCTAGCGGAAGCCTCCATGGGTGCTCCCTCGCCTGCTCAGAAGTCTGGGCGGCAGCCACCACACAGTGAGTTCTGAGGACTAGGAGAGGGGTCTGCTCGCTCCTGTGCCGTCCCTATGACCTGCAGGTCCCTTGACTTTGATGTGGGTTTTAACATCCACCGAATCCTCTGGGTCAGAGTGTGTGGTCTGAGGCTATCTCCAGAGGCAAAGCTATGATAGTCTTAGCCTCTAATCTTAGAAGTGGGTATAGGGGACCCAGCAAGGATTTTAGGGATCAGCTTCCAGGACAGGCAGAAGCCCTCCAGGGGCTTACATGCTTTCTACCAGCTTTCCTGTTAGCAGCTTCAGTTTTTATCACAGAATGAGTGTGATAGTGGTGCAGTCACTGAAGTTATGGGCTGTTTTGTTTTCCTGCCGAATTTCCCCTTGTTGACTGGAGGGAGAAAAGAAAGCAAATATTGGAGACAAGTTAGCCCAACCAAGGCCTCAGGCTCTCTGACCTGAGGCCTACACACTAGCCCTTCGGGCTGTGATCAATAAAAATGTCCCTCCTAAATCCTGTTAGGATTTTGGAGAAATTTTGCACAGTAATAAGCTCTGGCTTCTCAAAAGGGAAAAAGTTCAATTCAAAGACTATAAACTGTTAAGTATTCCAGCCATGCTGCTGACTAGTCGGATAGCTGTACCTCAAAATATAGGTGGGAAGTGGCTTTCTCATTGTCCCACACCTTCAAATACTAATGAAGAGCTCACTTACAGCCAAAATTCACTTTTATACTGGTTTTTCAATGCTTTAATATTTGTAACTTAAATTTTAAAATTCATATTTACAAACACTACTATAACTTCAGTGAAACCGAATTGTGTGATTGAAGCTTTTTGCTTATTATAGTATTTATTACACTACTTAATTTAGTAAATATATAAAAGTAGCTTTCAATTTATTTTTATATTATTTTACATGTTTTTATCTGCAGTTGTGTCTGTGAATTTCACTTGGAGATTAAGATGTAATGCTAAGGACCAATAAACTGTCACTCAACAAGCTGTCTCTGTCTCTACCTGTCCCCCAGTGTCCCTGGTGTGGCTTTGGAAGATGGAAGCCCGGGTACTGGTGACTTTCTCAGTCTGGCTTTGGTGTTCCTGGCTAAGAGTGCTGAGAGAGGAGCTCTTGAGGCTCACACTGGAGCTCCCAGCACACTCTCAGAGGGAAACTCACACCACACAGTTACCCACCTTGGCTTATACATTTGAGGAGACATACAAGAGCTGGAGACAAGGCACACAAAATTGACTGTCCAAAAGAAAAGCTAAACACACACACACTCCTCTCTTCCAAGGCTCAGAGTGGGCTCACACCCCCACTCCCTCCACCTTTTTTTTTTCTCTGTTTTCTTTGGGGGGGGTGGGGTTTGTTGTTGTTTTAATAGTATGTCATGTAGTCCAGGCTGGCCTTAAATTTGCTATGTAACTGGGGTTGGAGAGATGGCTCAGCCATTAAAGGTTAAGATGTTCTTCCAGAGATCCTGAGTTCAAATCCCAGCAACCACATGGTGACTCACAACCATCTGTAATGAGATCTGATGCCCTTTTATGGTGTGTCTGAGGAGAGCAACAGTGTACTTACATAAAATTAAATAAATCTTTAAAATTTTTTTTTTTTTTTTTTGCTATGTAACAGAAGCTAGCCAGGAACTCCTGATCTGTTCTCACAGTAGAAGGTTAATAGGTAAGAGGCACCTTACTTCGCTACTCCAACCACCTGGGAAGGCTTCGGTTGGCACAGGGCCTGCACAGGTTGGTCAGCTCTTTACAAGCTCCATGGTCTGCCCCTCAGTCCCACTTTATACATCACCAGCAGGGAGAGCAATCGGCACAACACTAAGGACACTGGCAGATCTAGTTAAATCCGGAAGAGCCTGAGTGGGCATGAGGTGTGCATCACATGGCTCTCGTTTACCCAGCGCCAAAGCTGGGAGCAGGGAAAGGGGCTGATCCTAGAGGGTCAGCTCTCCAGGCAGCCTGGTCCATAGAGCTCCTGCTTCCTGTCATTGCCACTGGGACCTGAAGCAAAGGGAAGTGCCCTAGGGACAGCTTTAGGAGTTGGCCCGAAGAAGAGCTTAAGGGCAGGCCTGCTAAAGAAGCTCGGAGGGTTTGTGTCTTAGGGTTTTACTGCCGTGAACAGACACCATGACCAAGGCAAGTCTTCTAAGGACAACATTTAATCGGAGCTGGCTTACAGGTTCAGAGGTTCAGTATATTATCAAGGTGAGAGCATGGTAGTGTGCAGGCAGGCAAGGTGCAGGAGGAGCTGAGAGTTCTACATCTTCATCCGAAGAAAGCTAGGAACAGACTAAGCATCCTCAGGCAGCTAAGAGGAGGGTCTCCAAGCCCACCCCCAGAGTGACACACTTCTTCCAGCAAGGCCACACCTTCTCATAATGCCACTCCCTGGGACAAGCATATGCAAAACATCACAGTTTGGGAGCTGAAATGTCATACTACATGGGAAGGTTTAGTAGATGTGGAAGGGGGTGACAGCAGTAACCCTGTCCCCCAAGCCCTCTTGCTCACATCTTACAGACCAGGAGCCCAAGTTGCCATGCTTGTCTTTTCAGGAAGCCCCAGGATCTGGAGACAGACTTGCAAAGAATGAGCAGGAACTTCCCGTGTGAGTGTTGAGGGCCTGCTTCCCATCCCAGCACTGCCTATCTCCAAGTAAGCCCTCCAGGGCCACATTAGAACCTGACTGAGCTCTGTAGTACTCTCTGGAGTCTTTTCTAGTACATGCTATATGAAGGGTGGACTTTTTTGTTTGTTTGTTTTTCATTGTTAATGATTGTAATGATTTCTGACGTAGGAAAGAAAAACTTTACAAACATTCTAAAGCCAGGCATGGTGGCACAGACCTATAATCCAAGCAACTTGGTAGGAGGACCAGGAATCTTAAGGTTAACCCTGGCTATGGAATTTGAAACCAGTCTGGGCTACAAGAGCTTTTGTCTTTAAATCAGTATGACAAAGTAGTTGGCCAACACAAATCACTGCACAAGATGTGTGTACACTTTTTCTTTCTTGTTGTTCAAGCAAGAGAACATAAAGTTGAATGGGTAGGAGGGTAAGGGACTATCTGGAAAGAGTTGGGGAATGAGAAAGAATATAATCAAAATATATTGTTTGAAATTCTCAGGAAATAAAGTCTTCGGGATTTATTTATTAATCTATCGGAAATGGCTGTCTCAGGACCTCAGTTCTATCCCCAGAACTCAATTTTTAAAGAAAAGTTATCCAGATGATGGTAGTGCTTGCCTTTTCCCTAGCACTAAGGAGGCAGAGGCAGGCAGATTTCTGTGAGGTCGAGGCCAGCGTGGTTTATAGAGCTAGTTCCAGGACAGCTAGGGCTACGCAGAGAAACCCTGTATTCAAAAACAAAAAACCAAAAAAATCTGGGGCTGAAGAAGTGGCTTTTCAGCCACCCGGTGTACTGAGGAGAGATGCTTTTGTTGTTTAGAGCGCTGGCTCTTCTTCCAGAGAACCTGGGTTTTATTCCCACAACCATCTATACCCCCAGTTCCAGGGGATCCACCCAACAACTCCTTTTGGCTCTACATACACCAGCCATACAAGAGGTGCACAGATACACACGAAGACAAAGCATTCAAATAGGAAGTAAAAAGTAAATCCGGGTAGAGTAGCACATGCTTATCATAGCAGCACTTGGAGATGGGGCCAGGCAAGTTCTCCGAGGCTCACTGACCAGCCGGCATAGCCTACTTGGCAAGTTCCAGGTGAGACTGTGTGGGAGGGGGTGGGCGGGGGGCAGGGTGAGTGACAGGAACTTGACAGGAAGGCTGTCTTCTGGCCTACACACACACAAACGCATACACATATAAGCCAAGGCGCGCACACGCGCGCGCGCACACACACACACACACACACACACAGAAATAATGCTCAGGCTTGGGGTGACTTTAGTAGGAAGTACACTAGCTCAGCATGCAAGAAGCCCTGGATCCTATCCTCAATGCATAAACTGAGCACAGTGGTACACACTTGTAATCCCAGCAACTGAGCACAGTGGTACACACTTGTAATCCCAGCACTGGGGACTGGGGTTTGGGGGGCGGGGGGCAGTAGAGGCAGGCAGACCAGGATTTCAAGGTTTTCTAACAGCACAAGTTTTAAACCAATCTGGGTTACATGAGTCCCTGTCAAAACATTGCTAGTAATGGTACAGAGATGGCTCAGTGGTTAAGAGGACTTGTTACTCTTGCAAAGGACTCGGGTTCCATTCCTAGCCCCCACATGGTGGCTCACAGCCGTAAGTCCAGTTCCAGGGGACCCAACTCTCTTGGTGCCCAGATATATATGGCAGCAAACACTCCATAAACAGTAAATATAAAATATATTATTATATACATTAAAATTATCCAGACATGGTGGCACAAGCCTTTAATTCCAGCATTTGGGAGACACGAATAAAAGTTTGAGGTCAGTCTCGGGTAGATAGCAAGTTCCTGCCTGCCAGGGCTACACAAACCTTGTGTCACTCAAGATAATCCACCCCCTCCCCAACACACACAAACTGACAAAAGGCTGTGTAGCTCCTCTGAGAACCAGTGCACCAGGGAAGTTTAACTGGCAACCTTCTTTTTCCCCTTTAAAATATACTTACTTATGGAAGTGGGGGGCGGGGAGGGAAGGGCTGCTGTTCCGGGTTGATGGTGGAAAAAACTAGACCAACCAAAGAGCCATTTTGAAGGAACAGTTGGTGACAAGACAGGACGATGACTGGCCAGACAGAGCCAAGGGGATGACTTGGAGGGAAAAGTGGAAAAAGCCAAAATGGAAAAAAACCCAATGTTCTGAAACAATGCCAAAAATGTCTCAAAATGTTTCTCCAAAACTCTGAAGAAAGATGTGTTTATCAACAAATTATTTTCCATCTCCCCTCCTTCCAAGGCCTCTGAATTGCTGAATTGATCAGCTTAAAGTAAAAAGTGCATGAGGTTCAAAGATTTTATTTCATATTAATGAGCATAAATCTGCAAAGCAGGAAAGAACAGAGCTGAATGCATCTCCTTTACCACACAGTGACAACTGCGTTTCCGTATCAGTAAAAAAAATCCAAGTTTCTCCCTTTCGCTTTGTATTTTGAGAAACTGTATCTCTGAAATTTCATGCTTGGGTGAATGTTCAAATAATAGGAAAATAAGGACAACAGGAAAAAGGAAAGATGAATGGATAAGGAAAGCTATCTCAGTCTGAGACTAAATCTTCATGGAGTTTTCTAGCTAAAAAGGACTCATTTCTGGGGACTGAGGAGACAGACCAGTCAGTTTGTAAGGTAGATGCTGGGGACCTGGGTTCTGTCTGGAGCATCCATGAAGAAAACAAAAAGGTAGTCCAGTGCTGACTGGGCAGTGGAGGCAGGGAGACCCTGACCAGCCAGTCTGGTTTAGTTGGTGAACTCAGGTACCAACAAGAGACCTTTCTCTAAAGACACGGGAGACAACATGAGTTCAGCAGGCAAGGTGGCCTCTGGCCTCTGAGGTTGTCCATACAACTGCACATCTACGCCCATTTCTGACAAACCTCCATTTTAACATCTTTGTTCCTATTTATTTTAGTTTTTGTTGCATTGTTGTTTTGGTTTTTGTTGTGTCTTGTTTTGTCTTTAGGTTGGTTGGGTTTCTGAGACAGAGTCTCTCTGTATAGCCCTGGCTGTCCTGGAACTTATTAGTAGACCAGGCTGGCCTCGAACCCTCAGAGATGTGCCTGCATCTGCCTCCCTAGTGCTGTGATGAAAGGCCTATGCCAACAATGCCTGGCCCACATTGTTTTTGAGACAGGGTCTCAGGTATTTCAGGAGGACCTCACTTTCTGGGTAGACGAAGATGACCCTGAACTTGTTGATCCTCCTGCCTCAGTCTCTGCCTGGGGTCCAGCTGGTAAGCCTGCATCTGAGAGGAAGAGGAGGAGTCATTGGCTTAAAATACCACCAAGTATAACATGTGTGGTCCAGACTGTCTCATCTTTGCTTAGACTCTTTCCCTAACCACCCTTCTGGACAGGAAAGCCCAGCATAAGATTGAAATGCATGTAGGGAAGAACTGACGGGTGTTCAAACAGTACCAGTTTATTTCATATATTTTATTACATATGTAGTGTTGTACCCTTGAAGGACAAACATATGGTCCTGCTGTGAAATGCCCACATCTAGCCAGGGATCTGGGGACGGACAGCAGGGAGAAGAATGAGCTGTAGTGTCCCTGTTCAGGAGCTGGAAGAGTGAAATGTGCTCATGTCAAGGCTCCCAAGGCTGCAAGGTGGAGGGGTCAGTGACAGTCCCTGCAGGGTCATCCCCTAGAGCAGGAAGTACAGGACGATGCCAGGGACAGGCTGCGGCCTGTACAGTGGTTCTCCTTCCACGGGTCACATGTGTGACTCTATTTGCTAAGAGCGAGGGAAGCCACCAGAAAGGGAAAGTGGTTTGTGGCTCGACGGAGGCAGTGCTGGTTAGACAGCCAAGCTGGCCAACTCAAGCTCTGTTTTGAAAAGGCTGCTCTTGTTCCTGGATTTGATGTGAATGTGTCAGGTGACTTTCTGGTTTGAAGGAGCTGGGTGCCTGTCTCGGGACAACTGTGTGGAGTTTTTCTTTTCCCTTTACCCACTGAGCCATCTTGAAGACCACCCCCCTTCTTTCTTTTTAAGTTAAAGCTCTTTGGGAGGAGACACATGTCCCGTGGGTCATGTGGAAGGTTACGGGTAGAAGACAGCTTGTGAAAGTAGGTTTCCTTCCATTGTGGGTCCCCGGTATTGAACTCAGGTCCTTAAGCTTGATGGCAAGTACCTTTACCTGCTGAGTCATCTTGTCAGCCCTTCCCCTTCTACACAAACCATTTTAAAAGTTCTCAATGTTTTGGGAATTTTTAGATCAATTTATTCTTTATGTGAATGAGTGTCTTGTCTACTTGTTACATGTGTACACCGTATGTGCCTGTTGAGGCCAGAAGTTTAGTTCACGTGGTTCTGAGCCACCGTGTGGGTGCTGAGAACCAAACCCAGGTCCTCTTCGAGAGCAGGAAGTGCTCTTGACCACTGAACAGCCTCTCTACTCTTACGTTTTATTGTGGATTGTTTGTTTGTGTGTGTGTTTGGTTGGTTGGCTTTGCTTTGCTTTTGAGAAAAGGTCTCAGTGAGTAGCTCTGGCTGGCCTGGAACTTGCTCTGTAGGTCTGGCTGTCCTCAAACTTGGAGAGATCTACCTGCCTCTGCCTTCAGCATGTGCTACCACATTTGTCTTGTCTTATTTTATTTTTTAAATGAGATACTAGACCGTTGCTTCTCACCCCATATTCTAAAAGACATGGCAAGGGGTAGGCAGAGCTTAATTAAAGGTACTTGGAGTCATTAGACACTGCCCGGACTGAAGGGGGAAAGGTCACTCTCTGTTCCCAAGACAGACAATGGCGGAGAAGTCCATAGTCATGAGCTGAGGCGGGGTGTGGGTACTCTGGGCTCCTTTCTCTTCAATAAGGAGAGGGTTGGAGAAGTTGTTCCTTAAGTCTCCAGAGATTTTCTGAAAGTGGGGGGGACCAACCAGGTATTGGGGTGCTGCTAGGATGCAGAAGACAAAACGTTCAGACATGAGAGACTGGGGTGAAAGAAGGACCCGGACCCTGAGTCTGCCATCCTGCCTGGCTCTTCAGTTTTCCTGAACCTTCACACTGCAACTCCACCAGCCTGTATAAGGCTAGGATTCCAACAGAAGATACTGAGAGCTATGTGGAACAACATAGCATGTAGCCTCTCCTCCCAGGGCCTGCTTATCCCAACAAAGACAGCACCCTGAGTCATCAGGGTTCGTGTGTGTGTGTGTGTGTGTGTGTGTGTGTGTGTGTGTGTGTAGACTTGAGGATCCTTCATACCTTCAGCCCAAAGGTGTGTGTGTGTGTGTGTGCAGAGGAGACTTCAGGACCCTCCAAACCTTCAATCCGAATGTCAACCTGGCTCCCCATGTCTATTTACATACAAATTCCCGCAACACTCCAACTGCCTGTCCAGCTCACCCACCCCCTTTCACGGTTGAACGATAGTAGAGAGAACCGTGTGGAAGCTACCACGGAGACGGAAAGAGTGGCTGGAGAATAGTACTTTTCGTAAGTGTGTGTTCCAGGGACAATACGAGGCTCAAGACTGTAGAATCACTTACTGGGAAGCCACAGAGTGTTGGGAGGGGGTGGGGGGGGGTAAGGTAGGGTAGAGGAAAGAGGTGCTCATCGCTTATCAGAACTCACCACTTAGCCTCTCTCCAGGGACCCGGCCACCTCCTCCTAACCCGGGAGAGGGATGCGGAACCCAGGGCGGGCGCCAGCGGGTGAATACGCGCGAGCGTGGGCGGCTTAGGGCGCTAGCCCACGGGCAAGTGCACAAAGCGGCGTGGGCGGGGGTTGGGGACCGCCCTGGCAGTCGAGGGCGTGGCGAGGGCAAAGGGGCGCGGCAAGGGCGGGTTGGGGGCGACCCAGCAGCCCGAGGGCGTGGCTGGCCGTGGCGCTCAGCTAAGGTGGGGGCGGAGTTCCTCCAAGCTTTTAAAGCAGGCGCGCCCCTGCCCTCCGGGCTCCGGAGAGTGGCCCTGCACTGTGGGACAGTTCCGAAACTTCGTAGTCCCTCCCAGGCGGGCACCCCACGACTCTCAGGCCTACGCACACGAGCCGCTGGCGATCCAGAACAGACCTCGCGGGTGAGGACAAGACCTCGGCTGGAAGCGGCCTCACGCCGCACGGTTAGGAGCTCGGCGCGGCTCGCAGGAGTGTCACCGGCTCCGGCTGCGAGCTCGCCCGGAACGGCGGAGTCCCAGCGCCGGCCGCTCAGGCCTGGGTGGGCGAGAGGCTGTGCGGGCTTCGCGCCTCCGGAGGGGTTCGACCGAAAGAGGTCCGAATGCCAGCGCGCGCGCATGCGGCAAGGGGCGGCCGGGGACACCGTGGGCATCCTGTCGGTGTTTGTTCTGCGTTCGCCCGCTTGACACACCCTTCGGAATTGAATCAAAGACGTAACGCAACAGGCGGAGGGGAGGGTGGGGAGCTCCGAATTGAGCAGGGTGGCGCTTCAGTGTCCTCAGCACCGGCTTGCGTGCGGCCGCCTGGAGTTAGGATCCATCAGAGCCGGGTGTATCCCGCCACTCACCTGCACGTGGGTGTGGTCTGTTCCCCTTCGCTACCGCCCGGGGTGCCTCAAAATCCCGCCCATCCACTCACTCTCAGTGGCTGCGAGTGTGGACTACTTCCCTCTCTCGTGCACGCCCCTCCCATCCGTGCGTTCTTCCTTGCACAAACATTCCGGATAGTACCTTCAATTTCATTGTGTTCTGCATACCCTACTCCACCCCCTTCTTTCTGGGCCAATGCCTTTTTCTTTCCAGCATCCCAGGACGCGGTGCAACCTTGGGATAGAGGCAGTTGCTGGATCGGTCTTCTGGGTGACCCCCACCCCGCCCCAGGCCATTGAAGAGGTTGGAAGAACTGCGTCTAAGATGGGCATGTGTGGCCCCGGGCAACCAGGGCAGATCTGAGGAAAGGCTTATGGAAACATCCCCACCTCAAAGTGCGAGGCTGGGCTGGATCCAGGGAGGAGGCGATTTCCAGTTGCCTTCCTCCAGAGCTGGATGGGGCTCAGTCAGAGACGCTTGGGTTAATGCGCTAGGTACTGAAGATAATTTAGTGATGACAGGACCTGAGAAAATACGCTTCATTTCCCTTGCGGCACAGGCAGCCCGTAGTAGACGGACTAAGGGATTTAATACCCTAGAGTAAGGATGGTCTCCCCAGGCACCGCAGGCTTCCCTTCCTAGTTCTCTGACCCTTACCTCTTGAAGTGAGCTTGTATGTGTTCCTAGGAAGCAGGAGTGAGCAGGCGTGGGGTGAGCTACAGTACAGGAGCTGTCCAGGGCTGGTCCGCAGGGTTGGTGACTATTCTTTGGCTTCTCTTGTAGAAAACTGTCCTTGGGCCATGTCACAGAATGAACACTGTCGGGACTCCAGTGAATACTTCTCAGGTGTGTATCTAGACAATCTGGGGAATTCAGCCCGTGTACTTGTCTGTAGCCCAGTGCTGGAGTGGTTAGCTCCCGCCTGTCTGAAGGCCATGTGGCTTGCCAAGTAGGCAGTTGATGAAACCAGGGGTGCTGAGGTCCTGCGAGGGCCGATGGCCACCAGGACCGCTTGTTTCCTTCTGTGGCTCCAGGGACAGCTTAGGCTGCGTGCTATGTATGCCTTGACTGCTGGGTCCCACTGGGCTCTGGAGAGAGGTTGTAAATGTCCCTGCTTTAACTAGCTGCCTTCTGCCCTGCATTTGGCCCCATGCTGCTAATCTGTCTACCCTTTGTTTCTTTGTTTGGTTTCATTTGATTTTGTTTGAGGGGGGAGGATCCTCACATAGCCGAGGCTGGCCTAAAACTCCTTCCATGTAGCCAAATATAAACTTGAATTTCCAATTATATCCAAATACTAAGATTGCAAGCTTGTGCCACCAAACCGGAGCTTGAACTCTGGGCTGCATCCCTAGCTTTCCTGTGTTGTTCAGTAGTATGACGTTTAGGCATCCTGGTGATGTGGGGTTTTTTTAAACATTTATTTATTATATATAAGCACACTGTAGCTGTCTTCAGACACGCCAGAAGAGGGCTTCAGATCTCATTACAGATGATTGTGGGCCACCATGTGGTTGCTGGGATTTGAACCCAGGACCTCTGGAAGAGCAGTCAGTGCTCTTAACCACTGAGCCATCTCTCCAGGGTGTGAGGGCTCTGTGTCAGGCTGGTAGCTGGCAGGTTAGGTTTGTGGCTATGTTTGGAATGTCTGGCAGGGGACCTAAGAGATCTGAGAGCCAAGGCTAAGAAAATGTAGGACCCAGGAAGAGAAAGATGTACCAGGCTGCAAGCAGCAGCAGCAGAAGCCAGACTGAGCCTGGCTGCTGAAGGAGCCAAGTGCATTTAAATCATTATTTAGGCAGGGTCTTGTATAGCCTAGGCTAGCCTCTAGAGCACTGTGTAGCTAAGGATAACTTTGAACATCTGAATCTTCAACAAACCTGTGCTACCCAGTTCCTCTCCCAGCCCAAGTAGTTTTAAATAAGGTAGGCCTACATCGAGGAGGCTGGTTGCTTGGGGGAGGGGGGGTTCTTTTGGCTTGGTGATTCTCCAGGCCTCGGGGAGGGGTGACCAGGTCCTTGAGCTGAGGATATCGAGGTACAAGGCCTGGGGTATTCAGAGGAAGCTAAAGGGCAGGAATGGAAATGAGTCAGGGTGAGTCACTGTCTGGCAGGTGTGGGCATGCCACTGACCTGTCCCTGTGCAGAGGTTTGTCAGTCATTAGTGGGGTCTGGATTACAATGGCCTCCAACAGGTGTGGAGCTATGGGACAGGCTGAAAGAGGTTCTGGCTGAGCCGGAAAAGAGAACTCTAGCAAGGAGTCAAGTGAGCCCGAAGATGACCCTGGAGGGAGAGACACTCTCTGCTGGCTTACGGGACAAGAATGAGCATGCCTGTGGCCCTGGCTATCTGTTCCAAGAGAGATGGGGAGAGTCTGACTGACCAGAGGCACCAAGGCCTAGGGAAGGAATAGCAGGCTGGCTCAGGCTGTGGTTTTTCCAGGGCTACAGG